>NC_141689.1:2063232856-2064432856 GCF_964263255.1 Lissotriton vulgaris | reverse complement strand
CTCACATTCCTGTAAGGTAAATTGGAGAACATCATACCATTTCAATTAGTTATAAGTTTCCAACACCCGCTATTTTATGTACCCCAAACATAGTCAAACTAAAGGAAAGACTCACTGACATCAGCTTAGAGTTGCTGACCCTGTATCGTATGCCCAACCATCGAGTGGACTAAATAATCAAAATTCACTGTAAAAACATAAACACTTTTTATATTTATCTACCCAAAATTTCCACCACTAATCACACATTTAAACGTACTGCACCATCAATGAGTTCAGTCTGTGCATATTCGAGTTTGTCAGATCAGAGTTCTGCTCAGGAGCCATTTTTAAATCCAGGTAAGCAGAAAAATAGACAGAGGAATCTAAATAATTTCTATATAATAAAGCATTGCAAGTTAGCAAATCTCTGCGACTACATGGGAGCCACATTAGGTGGGCCACCGTGTCTAAATGGATATCTCTGCTGGTTATACTTACAGATCCTCACATCTACATTCTTATGGCCTAATTATAACTTTGGCGTGCCACCAGTGGTGCAGCAACTGGACCGACCGCTGTAGGACCACCAGGCTGTGGTGCGCCTACACATGAGATTGCGAGTGTAATCCATGGCAGGCAGGCGTTGAAGTGGTGGTCTGACAGCTGTGGTCTTTTAGGCTCATGGGAGAGCTTAGCATGCAGATTACCTCCATGTTCCTACATGGTGTGACATGCATGCCACACCATTCAGGAACTGGAAGTGCAAGTGTGCACCCCTAGGGCCAGGAGGGGCAGGGGGAACTGTGAGGGCCCCCTTTGTTGCCTTGTGGGCTCACCACCATGAAAGGGGCAGCAGACAGGAGCTTGTAATATGCTCGGTGGTGCAGCAGTGACAACGCCAGCATAATGCAGCTCCCTGACCGCTGCATAACTGCTGAGGGATTCTGGATTCCCTGATGACACTTCAGCCCTGTGGTGGTCCAACCGCCGCAGTCAGCAGTGTAGCGTTGGAGGACCAGCACTGTAAGTTCAGAGGTCCATATGCAGCAGTTCATACTTGTAATGTGTTGCAACCACCTTTTTCTTTTTGCATTTTTCCAAAAATATTTACACTGGTATGCAAAAGGTGTTTACCCCAGGAAGACATCTTGAATCGGCCAGTATGCCCCCATTTCCACAGATACAGTAAAATATATATATCATAACCATGTGCTTCATATAATGGATTTGGTTGCACTATCCATAGCAATTTGTTTCAGTCTAACCATCCGACCAGGAGAACAAAGCAATATCTCCCAAACTGGTATAAAGTTATTTTATTCAGTTTCCAAATCCAAGAGTATCTTCTCATAGATTCATTAGATTCAATAAAATACATACACATTTCCATTTTCCATTGTCGTGTAACTAAAAGTTGTGAAATGTACATTTACGTTTACATGTCTTGGTAGTGACAAACACTATTTGTGAGGACATCTCCTATTATAGGCTATGTTAAAAATGAGGGTCTCTAGTTGGCAGAGGTATGTACCTTTGTCCAAATAGGGGCCCTTCCTCCTAGTCAGGGTAAGGGGTATACACTTTTAAAATGACCCCTGCTCAACCCTTGGTAGCGTGGCACGAGCAGACAGGCTTATCTCAGAGGCAATGTGTAAAGCATTTGTACACACATACAGTAAAACAGCGAAAACACTACAAATGGACACCATACCAGTTTAGAAAAGTTATGAATTTTTATCTAAACCAAAACAAGACCAAAAATGACAATAACCGACAATACAATACTGTAAAAAATTGTTATTATGCAAGATAACCGTTAAATTACAGAAATAGCAGTAAAACACAGTTCCTTCAAATCAATAGCTCTGTTCAGGGCTACGTCGATGCCGGAAACAAAATAGTCTAACAAATCCAGTGGGCAGTAGTCCTCCTCCAGTTTCTCCAGCTCTTCTCTCTGGCAGAGGTTCCTCTTGAAGTACAAAAGTGATCTAAAGTCCAGGGATCTGGGCCCCAGCATTTGTACAGTGAAATGCTTTGTTCTCCAGTGGCAGAGAAGATCTGTGCTTAGTCAAAAACCAGTTCTGTCCTCTCTGGTGCAGCTTCCTGGCAGGAGGTGGAGGCAGCATTTTGGAAAGCAGACCAGGCCGATTCAGTTGAACAGGAAATCTCCTCCCCCTACTATAAATGCAGCCCAGGTCTATTCAGCCCATCGCTGACTCATCCAGACTCTCTGGAGCCACTGCACATCCCCAGCCCCTGTCACTCCACAGCCAGACAGTCAATTCACATCCTGGCAGAGGTACACTGAATGGCTAAGCAAGAAAATACTTATTTTCTAAAAGTGGTATTTTCCAAAACAAAATGTAAAAATCACCCTTACTAAAAGATGAATTTTAACATTCTGAGTTCAGGCATACTAAACTTTATTTTCCTACCTTGTCCCTAGGGGTAGATATGTTTATAAGATGTTATGAGCAAACTCCCCATTCTATCCTATGGCAACAAGTAGCCTTGCAATAGTGAAACCTTTAATTGGCAGTATTTCACTATCAGGACATGCCACACACATCAGGACACGTCCCACCTTTCATATATACTGCACCCTGCCCACGTGGGTGACTCACATTCCCACTAGACATCAACAAATACTGGAAGGGTGGCTGTGACAGAGACCTCATCTGAATTCATCTATATTCATCTATATTCTGATAGCTCTTCCTAGGCAAGAAGCAGGAGAGGGAGCTGATACTTACATCTCAATCAGCAGTGTCCTATGTCCCATATACAGAGCTGATTACACCCCCGAAGATAGTGTGTCCCACATGGCTGGGATGAAAGGCAACCTGTGCTCTGGAAGGGCTTGCTATGAAGTCACCCCAACTTCAGAGGGACATTTGGGTATAAGTACTGGAGCTCTGCCCTACCAAGTCAGTACACTGCTGAACCTGTGAATAACTGTGCCAGCAGAAAGGGCTGCGTGCTACAAGAATTGGCACTCTGCTTGACTCACTGTTCTGAAGGAACTGCTTCTCTGCTTTCCTGAGCTGCCCTGCTGACAGCTGATCTTTGCACTGCTGAGGACAAGGACCGGGCCCATCTCACTTGAACCCAAAGTGACTCTAAATCCTTGCTGGCTTTCCCCCTGTTCTGGAGTCCCAGGGCAATGAAAGCCATTGTACAACCATGCTGCTGCTGGACTCTGGCCATCTGTGAGTCTTACCTTGCCTGAGGTGCCAATCCAGTCCTGGGCCTCAGAAGAGGGTTCTGCAGCTGTTTTTCTTTAAAATCGACACAGTTAGAAGTTGGTGATGATCAGAACGAACGCAGTGCCCATTGAAGCTGATGAAGTACCAATCCGAGAACATCGCGGGACCCGATTGTGAAGTTCTATGATGATGCAGCACCTGTATTGTAAGGGGTTTCCTGTTGACATGGGACCGAACTGCGAGGCTTGACATCAATGCATTGATCCGACTGCATCAATCTGAACTGATGCATTGAATCTTTGACGCGTGCTCCATTCATGGTACTTTTTCAGTGGGCCCTACCTGGGTTCTGTAGTCTTTGTGTCCTCCATCATGGTCTGCCTCAACTTTAGATTTACCCAGGTCCAGTACGACCCCAAGTATCCCCTACTGTTGTTGACTTCTAAGCACTATATATTTTTTTTCAAAATCCTTCATTAAAGGCAATAGGCAATGAGCCCTTGTGGTGCCTACATGCCTGGACGGGCCGGCATTGGAAAGTGTCAGGTCCCCCACTAAAAGGTCCCATAACAAGAAAAGTGTCCAGAATGAAAAGACAGGAATGGTGGTTGCCGCGTTGTCAAAACTGTGGAAACAGCATTGGGTACAGGGTAGATTGCAACATGGCGGCAAAGTGTTCCATAAAGGAAGACAGGTTAGCGCTCTAGTCAGATTTGAAGATTCGAGTGATACCGGTGAGGCGCGCGGAGAGCTGCGCACTTCACCTGAACATTTTGAGGAGTAGGAAGTGTATCTACGCGTCACGTTAGTTAGGAAAAAAGAAGTACGCGTTGCGTGATTCCAGAGACACAACATTAGAGTTGTGTTCAGCAGCTAACTCAAGTAAGACTGTTCCGATATTTTTGCTGTGAGAAAGTTCGTAATTTGTAACTGCGCATGCTCTCCGAAAGCTCTGCTTCCCAGGTGCTCATGCGCAGTATATCCTGATCAATCGTCTTGTGCCAGCCTAGAGACAGCACAGGACGAAAACAGTACCAAGTATTCAACGAGTATGATTGAGAGGCATAGTCGTATTCTATAGAAGTGAATGCCATTTCCTAATAAGACTTTTGAGATAATATTAGAAAGAAAACTTGTAAGAAGGCAAACGCTTAGAGAAAACAGAAGAGTAAGGGCATGGTAATAATGTCTAGTCTCAGTAACGGAATTTAAGAATAGTGAAGTAACTGTAGAAGGAATTAAGAGATATAAATGTAGGTGAAGAAGATAAGAAAAAAACTTACCAAGACTGCAGTTCTCTGTCCTGTAGGTGAGCAACTGTGGAGAAAGAGTAGAAATTAGAAAAACAAGAGAAAGAAACATTAATGACACAAGTCTATTAAATTACAGTGAATAATACTCAGAACAGAAGAACAAGTAGATTAAGAAGAGAAGCAAAGGCACACAGCTCATTGGGTAGGTTGTAGAGTAAAAACAGAGAATAAAAGGGTAGGAGGAGAGAAGTGTAGAGAGAGTTTACATGTAATTTTATTTTGCAGCAAACTAAAGCCAGCAGAGCAGAAGATAAAGGTCAACATAAGAAAACGAAAAGAATAAAGGAAGACTACACTTGTGTGCATTCTCTTCTCTGTCCAATTCCCCTTTCCCCTTTGGGGCTCTTCTGGCTACGCATTTGATATTGTACGTGGCTGGGGAGTTCTGAGGAGGAATTGGGAGCTTACGTCGTTCTGCTCCTGTCTCACTGGCCAGCGGAAAGAGAAGAGCTGGTTCTGACAGAAAGCAATGAAACGTAAAACATCGTAGGCAGGGGAGGGATACACAGCAAGCCTCCTACAACCACTTTGGGCCGGCCGCGTCAGATACGACAAGTTGTGTTAATGTCAGCCTTGAGCCCTAAACATGTTGTTTTAATAACAACTAAACAAGAGAAAAGAAAAAGGAAAAAGTACCACTTACACATGTTAGCAGGTGGATGATGGCCTCATGTGTAATACCTAGTCTGAGTGATGAATGATGAGGTGTTGTCACCTGGCAGATTGTCACTCTTCCAAATTGTGTTTCCTGACCTGGGTGGGGTCTCTTATGCATCAGTTCACCTCCTGGGAGCGCTGGTCACCGTGGGGGTGTCAGAGGTGGCAGCTGGGTCTGTGTCAGCAGTGTCTTCCAATGGGTACATTTGAAGGGGACCCACATGTCCTGTGGGCTGGAGTAGGGGGGCAGAGGTTCTGCGTAGACGTGTGATTGTTCTTGACAATATATAAGGTCTTCTAGCCACTCTTTGAATTTGGGTGCCCTCCCTCTCCCCCATCTGCAGGCAATCCGTCTTTTGGCGAGGAGGAGTGCAAGAGAGGCATACCTCCGTGCCTTAATAGACACTGTTTCAGGGTATCCTAAAAGCGTTGTCAGGGGGTCTGTGGGGATATGTAACCCTGTCATATGGTCCAGCGCTGTCAGCACGTCCGTCCAGAAACCACGAATGGGTGGGCAGTCCCATGCCACGAGTCTGAAGTCTGCTATCAAGGAGGCGCAGGCGGTGTAAGCGTGTTGGTGTGTAATAAATATGGTGAATGTATTTGTTGTGGATTATACGTAATCTGCTACTAGCAGAAATGTTTCCAGTCTGCCTGGAGCAGAATGACCATTGGTTATCGGTGAGAGGAGATCCCAGTTCCCCCTCCCATCTGCTCTAGGCCTAGGGGGTCATACGTCCGTTCCCTCTGTACGATGGAATATAATAATGACACATGAGAAATAACAACCTAGGCAATTACATCATTATGTCTGTACAATGACAACTAGGAGAGGCAAAACAAAAACAACTATGGTTCTGCTTTTTATTGACACAATTACATTTAAAAATACATGTTTCATTAAAAAAGACTTATTTCCATATATAATATGGACCAAATCTGACAATATTATTAACACAAAATCACAAAATTAAGAGAAAACAACAAGTGGCACAATAGTGAATTCGACGCGCGTTTCGGCGAACCAGCGCCTTCTTCAGGAATAGCCACGTATAACCTGGGAAAAGTGTATAATAGGGTACTTCCATTAAAAACATTTGACATCTAGTGTATTACAAATACAAATTCAAATCAAAACAAACTAATCACAGAGCCCATAGTTGAATCAGCTAAAACAATGCATTCGGTGCCTCCAACTAAAATGGACAAGAACGGCTTACAGCAATTGAAGACTATAAAACACGGTTTTCTTCAATGCTCATTTTAAACCCTTTATCATATCGTTTAATTAAATCTGGAGGCTGAATGCCACTAATACCACATAATTGCATGGCTTTCAATCTATCAGTATTATGGAAAAGGTATGGACCATGCTGTATACAAGGCCACTAATATTATGGCAAGAGGCCACTAGTATCCTGTTAGTTTCATGAATTTAAAACCTATTGGTTTCATGGATTTAAAACCTATTAGTTTCATGGATTTAAAACCTATCTGAATTATTACAGAACTTGATTCAATACTTACTTAACAGACACTTTCAACAGTTCGATAGAATTGTGTAAAAATCGTTGTCATATCAATATAATGATTAATTTGTCTGTAAGAGAATAGAGCATTCGAAATAAACATAGCACTCATGTGGAACTATAGTCATTAAAAAGGGACTGTTCCCATATCTCATGTATTACTTACATAAGTATAGCAGTTTATGTTTCTTAAAATCCTATCCCTCAATTCAGACGAGCTGTTTATGTTCGCAATATTGATTGAAGACAGCCACAACGCAGACAGTTATGCATCTATTCTCCTGCTGCTAAAATACACATTAGGGCAACGTCGTGTATTTGAAGAGTTAGATATTACTGTCACGTGAAACACGCCTAAATGCAAAAGAAATATAGCGTGCAAATAACTAGATACACGTCAGACAAGCACAGAATCACTGTCAATTATCCAATACAGAATGGGCTTCATAATATTGTGAGTGTAATTACCTAATGTCTTAAAACGGCCGGCGTTGCCTTCAGGTATACATAGAACTGATAAAACGTGAAACTGCAAGGTCAAGTAGAGAAACGTTTTTAGAGTAAACTAAAAATATAGGTCTGATGTTAGTCATTATTACAAACGGTTATGCAGATGAAATGTAGTGTGTAACACATACTTAAGCTAAAGTCCAATACAAAAAAATGCCAAGAATAAGAAGACCTCATAGTAGTGTGAGTATGTTTACCTAGTATATTTAATCGGCAGACGTAGCCTTCAGGTGTGCAAATGACTTTCAAGACAGGAAGCTGCAAAGTTCAAGCAGAAAGACGATATAAGAAAGAGCTATTTAAGGATAAGGGATAGATCTGGTATTTCCCCCAATTAAAGTTGACGACCGAATAGTATGAGTAGTCTTAGAATGGGGTAGAGACTTTCGTCCGGGTTCCATAAATAAAAAGTGAGGTTGTCCATGTATAGGGAGATTAGTATTTGCCTCTCTGGATACATGAGGGTTTGGTCACAGACGTGTTGGCGGACTTTAGCGGCTTGAGGTTCAATAGCCAGGGCAAGTAAAATGGGTGAGAGGGGGCCTCCCTGCCGGGTGCCTCTGCCTATCATGAATGAGGCGGATCTAGCTCCATTGACCATCACTGTGGCTCACAGGTCGGTGTACAGCAAATTTATCCAGGCCAAGAAAGGAATGGAGAATCCCATGCGATTGAGGACAAAGGCAAGATAGTCTCATTCCAGGGAATCGAACGCCTTAGCTGCGTCCAGAAAAATGGCTGCTGCATTTGTGTCAGGGTCTATATCTTGGAGGACTGCAAACAGGGTACTCCAATTGTAAGATGTGCCACGGCTCGGAACAAATCCTGACTGGCCGGGGAGGACCAGTACAGGCATGAGGGGACTGATGCGATTTGCAATCAGTTTGGCTAGGATCTTGGCATCAACATTAATCAGGGATAGGGGTCTGTATTAGTAACACTGTGATGGTGGTTTACCTGGTTTTGGTAGGGAGATAATGAGTGCCTCGCGCATGGTTTGGGGCAGTATGCCTGTCTCGCGGGCCTCTTTGAAGATATGCCGCAGCACCGGGAAGAGAAGGTGATGATATGTTTTATAGAATTCGGCCAATAGGCCTTCAGGCCCTGGAGCCTTGCCAGATTGAAGTTGCATAATGGCAGATATGATCTCCTTGTCTTCATGGTGTGCAAGAAGATTTTCTCTTTGGTTGTCACCCAGCCATGCAATGGCAGTGTCCTCGAAGAAAGGGGTAAAATCCACTAGCTGCATTCTGTGTGTTTTATATAGGGCTTTGTAAAAACATTTTAAAATGTTTACTATGTCTGGGGTGTTTCTGTGGATCCGGCCTTCATCGTTCTTGATTTCCTGAACAGTGTTGGAGGCGAATCACGGATGCTAGTGCTTTTCCCGGTCTCTCTCCCTCGCCATATCGGCGGGCTTGGTGGTATTTTCCCCTAAATTTGCATTCTCCCTCAGCCGTCTCCTGATAATCCGTAGGAGGTCCAGCAAGCTGGCCTTTAGCTCTGGGGTGGATGTAGCCTGCACCATCAATTCCGTTTGTTTAAGTTCAAGCTCTTGTTTCCGAAGTGTGGCATGGATATCTTTCAGGACTCCGCCACTTTTGGGGATGCAAATTCCGCGTATGGTGACCTTAAAGACCTTCCACACCGTGGAGTATTGTGGGTCGGAGTCATCATTTTGGAGAAAGAAATCTGAAATTTAAATACAGGATCTAGGTGGGCCTGCGGGTAGGGCGCCAGGCGATGTACGGGGATTCTTCTTGGGGCGGCTTGAGGGCAAGTAAGACCTGCAAGTGTTCTAAATATGTGTTTGAAAGGTGTATCGGCCTTGTGGGTCTCCATAAGATCCTATGGAGGTGTAGGGAAGCACTTTAGCACGCATTTTTTACAACGCACTACCATTACAACGCAGGCATTACCACGCATACCATTACAACGCATTGCGCTGGGGGGCGCTCTAGGATAGGGAATAAGTTTAATTTTATATCCAACACCTTCCCTAGTGTCCACGGGGACTGGAGTTGGAATATAAAATTATACTTACCACTATCCAGCACCTCAAAGCGCTATGCGTTGTAACGGTATTCGTTGTAAATACCGCGTTGTAAAGGTATGCGTGGTAATAGTATGCGAGCTAACGTCATACATCCCACTTTACCAGGATGACCGTGCCCCAGGCATAGGAGGAGTAGGAGAAAAAACAACTATGGGTCACCCAGTGGGATGCAAATGTTGCAGGTGAGGAGGGGCAAAATGTGTTTCTTGGAGCATGGCACAGTGAATGTTTTGATGGTCGAGATAGGCTAGGATATGTCTATGTTTGTGGGGATCTCCCAGGCCGCACACATTCCAGGTCAGGAAATTATTCCTGGGGGGACTAGGTCGGGTCTCCGCGATGGTTATGTATAGTGACACTAACGGAAGAGGGTGTGAAGTCTATGTTGTATAAACAGTAAGGGCCTATGTGAGCAGAGTAGTTCGACAATAGGTGGTATGAAACATTTCCAATAACCTCCTCCCACCCACATCTGCAGCCCAATCCTGCTGTGGAATCGTCCTCCCCCTCCCCAAAATACCCATGAACTTCGCTCCCAATAGGGGAAAATAAGACCAACATAGCAACCATGTCGAACCAAGTCAGTTTAGGGTTCACCTCAGTGGGTGGCCAAGAAAGGGCAGCCCGTTACCCCTTGTGTCAGCAAGGGTGCTCGGGGGTAGTAGTGACGATCCCCTCCGGTCCATAGCGAGTGCCTTCGCAAGTAGTGAAGTATGTGCCGCAGCTCAATTGTGGGAGTGAAAGTCTGTCGTTAGTGTGGGTTGGGACTGGGGGATGGACTCTCTGTTTGAGAATGTGTCATGTTAGGGCAAACATGTGTGCCGTGGGTCCTGGTTGGGATGTCATTCCACATCTGCTGTGTCTCCTTCTTCTCTGGCGTTTCTGGCTGGGGTGGAGCGGTCTTTCAGCAGATCTGGTAGTCTTTAAGAAATCATAGATGTGCTGTGGATTTGTAAAAAAATGCACTTTCCCCCTGTGATTAATCTTGAGACGTGCCGGGAAAAGCATGGCCTATTCAATGTTCATTTGTTGGAGTTTTCTCTTCACTTAGAGGAATTTTCTTGAACTGCCAGTTTGAAATCTGGATAGATTAAAACCTCTGTGCCGTCAAAGAGTACCTTTTTGTGTTTCTTTGCAAGACGGAGGGCGGTGTCCCGGTCTCGATAATTAAGAATTCTCGAGATGATGTGGCGGGCAGGGTCCCCCGGCACCGGGCAGTGGGCCAGCGACCGGTGCGCCCTTTCGACGATGTATACTGAGGGGAACGCTTCCCTTCCAAAGGTGGCCAAGAGCATCTGCTCTACATAGTCCTCCATCTTGCCGGTTGCGGTGGATACCAGGACACCTAAAATGCACAAGTTGTTGCACCTGGAGCGCGATTCCAAGTCCTCATTTTTTGCTGCAATAAATTTCAAGACTTTTTCCATGTCCAGCGTCTTGTTGATAGTGGTGGCAGAGGCATCGTCCAGGTGTGAGATGCGTTGTTCAGCTTCTTTGAGCCTCTCGGCATTTTGGTCACTTTTGTGTGCCAGGGTGTTGAATCCTGTGTTCATAGCATCACTTTTTGTTTTTATAGAGGTTAGGCTGGATTGTATTATGAGAAGGAGGGCCTTCAAATCATCTGTAGAAGTAGGTTGTTCAGGGGCTGTGGATTGTCTTCCTTCCAGTTCCCCCTGTGATTGTGAGGATTTCCGGGCGTCAAAGTTTAATTCTGGCTGTTTGGCCTCTGTGTGGCCCATGTTGGAACGCGGGCCCTGTCAGGGGCAAAAGTCATCGGGTTGGGCTAGGCAGGTAGTCGTTAGCCACCTCGGGGGTATGGCGGTGCATGTTTTATACCCTCAGAGCTCTCCTCTGTCCGGCCGTGGTCCGGTTGCGCAGTTCCACGTAGCCCGAAGGGGCCATAGGCTTCCTATAGGTTCGGGACCAGGCTAGTTGATGTCTGGTTCTTGGGCCCAGGCAAGCACAGCGGATTGAGCAGGCAATGTTAGCACTAATGGCAGCAGAGTCGCGGGCGGACTGGGGGACACAGCAGTACGCAGCGGTTCACCCATTCCCTTTTTACGCTGGGGCCAGGTGCTGATGTATCTGCATGCCCCTTCCGAAATACTCCCCATCCCGCATTCAGTGGTCCTGGCGATATTTTTGGGAGGGGACTGGCAGAATGTCAGAATGGCCATTCGTAGCAGCGTCCCTGGGCAGCGGTTGATTAGTGAAGGTGATGAAATGGGGCCCTGGCCCACCACGGCTATTGCTTCTTGGCCACCCCCGGGGAAGTTTATCAGGGTCCTTCGCTCCCGCGGGGGAGTGATGACAGAGCAAGGACGGCAATCAGGGGCAACAGAAGACTCACCTGGCCTTCCCGGCTGGATCTTCTCTTCTCCGGGGTCAGGGTGCCCCAGAGCGTCCCGCGCTCCTGCTATGGTCAGCAGGGCCGCATCGGGCGCATGGGCAGACGCCTCCCTCCGAAGTCAGGAGCAGCTCTTATCACCGCCTCGCCCCTCTCGCCAGCAGTTCCGCTGCACCAGGATCTCCGAGGCGGGAAGGCGTCACGGCGGCAAGATGCCGCACTGGATTTTCTCCCCGTTAGAGTTGGACAAGGTACATACCTCTGCAAACTAGAGAGCCAATTTCTAACAGTCATGTTTACAAAGAGCCATGGGTCTGATAAATTCAAGCACCACAAATTGGTCTCCCAGGTGTGCATATGAATGGTTCTGCTTTGTGAAGGCAAGGTTGTGGGAAGAACTTCATATTTTGCTTAATGCCCTACAGTTTTATCAATATGACCCAAGCAGCATGAATGAACGAGGCCTTAGGATATATGCTCAATGTTGGTAAAACCAAGACAGCCTTCCTAGGGAGTACAGTAAATTCAGCATATGCTAAATATCAACCCAGCTGACAAAAGTTGAGGAAAAAGTATGTTAAAATCTAAATTCACCAAATCAAACTAAATATGAATACATTTAAAATATTGATCCTCTCAGTCAAAATGTTTATGTATCTCAAAATATAATCAACAAGAAAGCCCGGTTTAACATCTTCCAAAACATGGAGCACTACGATTTTCATACTTTGACCAAGGACCTGAAAACTGTCAGAATTCCAATAAAAGAAAGGACAGGTATCAAACCAAGGAGTGGACTACATCAATAGCAATCCATCGTTAAGGTTTTTGTGAAATTTCCTCACCATGCTTCTTGTCCTACAAACATCTCTTTTTATCCCAAGAGATTAACTTCACAGCACATCTTTCACATAGAAAAGTCACTATGTAACAATCATCCCGATTTTAAATTTGTGATAACTGAATTTTGTATGAAAAGGGTGGCTAGACGAATTGCATTATTATCATTTAAAATATGTATATTGACTAACTGGATTTGTGTATGGGAAAGTTAGGTAGACCTGTGTATAATTAAAATTGAAGAATGTAATAGAAATTACTATTTGTCACCAATTTAATAGCGACTTAAACCGCAATAGAGAGCCACAGTGCAGGATGTCTTCTCATTCAACCCCAGGTAATGCTCTGGCATGCTGACAGGTCAGCAGTATAAATGATGGCCCAAGTTAATCAATGGCATATGTTCCAGCGAATTAACAAATTGCTGATGATGAGCCTTCATACATGAGTTTATGTTAGAAATGGGATTTCTGGTAGGCTAGGGCAAAGGCCGAAGCCAGGCAAAAATCTTCACTCTAGTCAAGATAAGGGAGTTACACTCCTAAACTAACCTCTGCTCACCCCCTTGGTGGATTGGCACGAGCATTTAGGCTTATCTTAGAAGCAGTTTGTAATATATTTGCACATAACCCATAGTAATACAGTGTACGCACTACAAAAGAACACAACACCAGTTTAGAAAAATATCCAATATTTTTATATAATTAAAACCAAGACCAAAAACAACAAAAATCCACAATACTATATGAAAAAAAGTCTGTAGTTATCAAAAAAAGTTTCAAACAAAGTTCCTCGATGTCGATAGCTCTGTCCAGGGCTACCACAGCGTCTTGAATAACAAATCCAACAGTTCTGGCTGGTCGCGGGGTCGCTGGCAGGCTACGGTGTCGGGAAGATCCGCTAACAGTACCTGTGTGAAATGCAGGACGAAGAGGCCCTCGAAGTCACTCGCGTTGCAGGTCAAGCTCCTCTCTGGTGGAATCAGGAGCGCTGGCGTCGGGTGCTGCGGTGCGAAGTGCAGCGGTGAGTTGTGCGGTGTGCGGTGCTCCCAGGTCATGTAGTGGGTAGCGGCTCAGTGGCGTGTCGGATGGCACTGTGGGTGAGACAAGGGTCGCGGTACGAGATGAAGGTGGTGCTCGTCACGGTGCCAGCAGGTGCAAGCAGCGTTGTTGTTGTTGCTGAAGCGCTGTCATCAGCTGACGAGCAGGAGTCGATGGTGCCTGAGTTGATGGGCCAAGGCTGTGGTGCTAGGTTGGGGCGGTGCTTCATGTGACTTACGAGCGGTGCCCTCGAACCACGGTGCAAGCAGCGGCATCGATTTTGATGTGGGGCGACGGCATTGGGGAGGCCTGTGCGTCCTCGTGAAGCAAAGTGGTGCGAAGTGCGGTTCCCACAGGTCGCGGTGTGAGCAGCGGCTCGGTGGCAGCGTCAACAAGCATCGTCGGTGAGACCAAGTATGCAGTGCGGCTTTGCGGCAGTGCTCTCTGCGATGCCAAGGCTTCGGCGTGAATTGAGGCAGTGCGGAGTGTGGTGCCCAATGGCAATGTTAGCACTAATGGCAGCAGAGTCGCAGGCGGACTGGGGGACACAGCAGTACGCATCGGTTCGCCCATTCCCTTTTTAAGCAGGGGCCCGGTGCTGATGTATCTGCATGCCCCTTCCGGAATCCTTCCCATCCTGCAATCAGTGCTCCTGGCGATATTTGTGGCAGGGGACTGGCAGAATGTCAGAATGGCTATTTGTAGCAGCGTCCCTGGGCAGGGGTTGATTAGTGAAGGTGATGAAATGGGGTCTAGGCCCACCACGGCTATTGCCTCTTGGCCACCCCCGGTGACGATTATCAGGGTCCTTCTCTCCTGCGGGGGAGTGATGACAGAGCAAGGACGGCAATCAGGGGCAACAGAGGACTCACCCGGCCTTCCCGGCTGGATCTTCTCTTCTCCGGGGTCAGGGTGCCCCAGCGCGTCCCGCGCTCCTGCTATGCTCATCAGGGCCGCATCGGGCGCATGGGCAGACGCCTCCCTCCGAGGTCAGGAGCAGCTCTTATGACCCCCTCGCCCCTCTCGCCAGCAGTTCCGCTGCACCAGGATCTCCGAGGCGGGAAGGCGTCACGGCGGCAAGATGCCGCACTGGATTTTCTCCCCGGTTAGAGTTTGGACAAGGTGCATACCTCTGCAAACTAGAGAGGCAATTTCTAACAGTCATGTTTACAAAGAGCCATGGGTCTGATAACTTCAAGCATCACAAATTGGTCTCCCAGGTGTGCATATGAATGGTTCTGCTTCGTAAAGGCAAGGTTGAGGGAAGAACTTCATATTTTGCTTAATGCCCTACAGTTTAATCAATATGACCCAAGCAGCATGAATGACGATGCCTTAGGCTATATGCTCAATGTTGTTAAAACCAAGTCAGCCTTCCTAGGGAGTACAGTAAATTCAGCATATGCTAAATATCAAACCAGTTGACAAATAATAAGGAAAAAGTATGTTAAAATCTAAAATGACCAAATCAAACTAAATCTAAATACATTTAAAATATTGATCCTCTCAGTCAAAATGTTTATGTATCTCAAAATATAATCAACAAGAATGCCCAGTTTAACATCTTTCAAAACATGGGGCACTACGATTTTCATACTTTAACCAAGGACCTAAAAACTGTCAGAATTCCAATAAAAGAAAGGACAGGTATCGAACCAAGGAGTGGACTACATCAACAGCAATCCATCGTTAAGGTTTTTGTGAAATTTCCTCACCATGCCTCTTGTCCTACAAACATCTCTTTTTATCCCAAGAGATTTAACTTCACAGCACACTCTTTCACATAGAAAAGTCACTATGTAACAATCATCCCGATTTTAAATTTGTGAAAACTGAATTTTGTATGAAAAGGTGGCTAATACGAATTGCATTATTATCATTTAAAATATGTATATTGACTAACTGGATTTGTGTATGGGAACGTTAGGTAGACCCGTGTATAATTAAAATTGAAGAATGTACTAGAAATTACTATTTGTCACCAATTTAATAGCGACTTAAACCGCGATAGAGAGCCACAGTGCAGGATGTCTTCTCATTCAACCCCAGGTAATTCTCTGGCATGCTGACAGGTCAGCAGCATAAATGATGGCCCAAGTTAATTGATGGCATATGTTCCAGTGAATCAACAAATTGCTGATGATGAGCCTTCATACATGAGTTTATGTTAGAAATGGGATTTCTGGTAGGCTATGGCAAAGGCCGAAGCCAGGGAAAAATCTTCACTCTAGTCAGGATAAGGGAGTTACACTCCTAAACTAACCCCTGCTCACCCTCTTGGTGGCTTGGCACGAGCATTCAGGATTATCTTAGAAACAGTGTGTAATGCATTTGCACATAACCCATAGTAATACAGTGTACGCACTACAAAAGAACACCACACCAGTTTACAAAAATATCCAATATTTTTATATAATTAAAACTAAGACCAATAACAACAAAAATCCACAATACTATATGAAAGAAATGTCTGTAGTTATCAAAATAAGTTTCAAACAAAGTTCCTCGATGTCGATAGCTCTGTCCAGGGCTACCACAGCGTCGTGAACAACAAATTCAACAGTTCTGGCTGGTCGCGGGGTCGCGGGCCAGCTACGGTGTCGGGAAGTTCCGCTAACAGTACCTGTGTGAAATGCAGGGCGATGAGGCCCTCGAAGTCACTCGCGTTGCAGGTCAAGCTCCTCTCTGATGGAATCAAGAGCACTGGCGTTGGGTGCTGCAGTGCGAAGTGCAGCGGTGCTGTGTGCGGTGCTCCCAGGTCGTGTTGCGGGTAGCGGCTCAGTGGCGTGTCGGATGGCGCTGTGGGTGAGACCAGGATCGCGGTACGAGATGAAGGTGATGCTCGTCACAGTGCTAGCAAGTGCAAGCAGCGTTGTTGTTGTTGCTGAAGCGCTGTCATCGGCTGACGAGCAGGAGTCGATGATGCCTGCGTCGATGGGCCAAGGCTGTGGTGCTAGGTTGGGGCGGTGCTTTGTGTGACTTACGAGCGGTGCCCTCGAACCATGGTGCAAGCAGCGGCATCGATTTTGATGTGGAGCGACGGCGTCTTGGAGGCCAGTGCATCCTCGTGAAGCAAAGTGGTGCGGAGTGCGGTTCCCACAGGTCGCAGTGTGAGCAGCGGCTCGATGGCAGCGTCAACAAGCATCGTCGGTGAGACCAAGGCTGCAGTGCCGCTTTGCGGTAGTGCTCTCTGCGGTGCCAAGGCTTTGGCGTGAATCGAGGCAATGCGGAGTGTGGTGCCCATTGGTTGCAGTGCAAGCAGCAGCTCGGTGGCAGCGCCGACAGGTGTCGTTGGTGACACCAAAGTTGCGATGAGGCCTTGTGGCGGTGCCCTCAGCGTTGCCTTCAGGACACGGAGTCGGCAGTGGCGGCGTAAAGGTCGTCAAATTGCTTTTCCTCTAATACAGCACAAAAAACACAGTCCCCAGTGCTGCGGGCAGAAGATCTTGAAGTCTTTGCTGTTCCTGAGACTTTGTGAACAGGGGGCAAGCTCTTCTTCAAGCCCTTGGAGGGGCTCACAAAATAGGTTGCAGAAAGTCCAATCCAGGCCTTTCACTGCCCAAGACAGAAGCAGCCACTGAAGGTCAGCCAAGCGAAGTAGTAGTTCCTTCTCACAGCTTTTCCAGCTCTTCTTCTTGGCAGTCTTCTTGATCCAGACGAGCTCTACAGTTCAGGATCCTGGGACCCAGTATTTGTACCCAAAACTCCATTGATCCTCCAGGCAGAGAGTGTCTGGGCCCAGCCAGAACCAGTTCTGCCTTCTCTGGTGTGAATTCCTGGCAGGAGGTCGAGACGACATTGTCAGAGGCAGACCAGGCCCTTTGAGGTGCAAGGAAATCTCCTCTCCCGTCCCCCATTGCAGCCCAGGTCTATTCAGCCCTTTCCTGACCCTACCTAGAATATCTGGAGCCCGCCTGCTCACCAGCCTTCTGTCATTCGAAATCCAGACAGGCAATCCACATTCCAGCAGAGGCACACCGGATGACTGAGCAAGAAAATACCTACTGTCTCGAAGTGGTGTTTTCCAAGACAGATTGTAAAAATCACCTTCACTAAAAGATGTATTTTAACATCCTGACTTCAGGCATACTAAACTCGAATTTCTACCTTGTTCGCTGGGTCAATTTAGGATTATAAGATGTCATAATCAAACTAGTCATTTTGGCCTATGAGAACAGGTAGCCTTGCAAAAGTGAAAATCGAAATGGGCTGTAATTCACTATCAGGACATGCCACACACACCATGGCATGTCCTACCTTTCACATACACTGCACCCTGCCCACAGGGGTACTTTGGGCCTACCTTAGGGGTGCCTGACATGTAAAAAAAGAGAAGGTTAGGTTTGGCAGTGTGCGCACGGGCCAAGTCGACTTGACAGTTACAAACTGCGTGCAGACTCTGCAATGGCAGGTCTGAGGTACCTTTTCAGGGCTGCTCACGTGGGTGGCACAATCAGTGCTGCAGGCCTACTGCTAGAGCGCGCAGTTTCCCCGGGTCACCCGAGTTACCAATTCTTTACACGCACTGGGCCCTTGGCGTGCAAAAACCTTTATTACCACACTAATTTGATTGGGTGAACTGGGTGAGGATTTCTCCTCCTGCACGCTGCTAAGAGTAATCAAAGTTTGGATTTACCTCTGCTTACCATGTACCCGACTTACCACAGGCACAATTCTTACGATGGACCTAGAGCTATCAGGGAAAAAGTAGACAGGCCTAATATCAAATACTTTTTATAATCAGTAAATACTTTCCACAATTCTGTAAAATGACCACAGACTCCTGATGAAGTTTAAAATTTTATATAAGAATTCAAAGAGAAGATGCCAAGATAATAAGCGATACACAGAGTAATATATCAAACATTAAAATCAACACCAATAGGTAACTTTGCAACAAAAATATGACCATTAGGATATATGGGAAAACTAAAGGTAGGGGTTTAGAACAAAACTAGTTACTGCAATTTTATACTAGAACATAGGATGTGGATGAGACCTAGAACATGTACTTAACCTAAGAGTTTAAACTATTCTTGCTAAGTTCACTGCAATCCACTAAGGAAGGGGAAAAATGGGAACATGCTTATTACTTTTATAAAATCAATGAACTCCTAAAGGAGAGGGGGAGAGAAGGAACCAACTAAAATTAGACACATATATTTGATATTTAAACGGCAATAGAGCAATATCACAGGTAAGAATGCTTTAATAGATCAGACAAGAAAGAGGGAGAAAGAGAGAGATAGAGGTACGCAAACCCACGATCAATAATTACCTAGTTCAGATTGAAGACCAACCCTGGCCACGGGTCAGTTGGGAAGACGGGGACAGGGACCCTCAGAAAAGGAATGCCAGGATGCGAGCAGGTACAGCTCACGGACAGTAAGGACAGGATACCCCTCAGGTTTCAGGTCAAAAGACTGGGCCTCCCAGGGTACGACCAACACCCACAGCTTCGGACAGCAACGCCTGCGTTACCCCCTCCTGCAAGTAATCCGCCAGAAACCCCGATTGGATTTTCGAATTTCCCAGCAAAGTGCTTCGCCAGCACTTAGGATTTTTCCACCCCTTAGGAGATTTGTGGAAAGTATGGACAAAGTGCTCCGCAGCACTTTCAGAATGAACACCTATTGAGATCGTAGGGTCAGTGACAGGTCTGCTACTCGGACAAGTCGGACAATTTCCCTAAGCTAAACTAGGGCAATTATACTATTTTGGGGACCCTTAGACCACCCACCAATGTTGCAAGTGACAGTTTCCCACATTGTGATTGGTCAGGAGAGGTGGCGCGGTCTTTACCACCTCCTAGACTTCAACTTTCCCATCAAGAAATTTAAATTTTCTTGTCCGCCCCTCAGGTTCACGTTCCCATCCATAGAATACAATAGAAAATATGAGCGCATAAGACATTGCAACAAAGTCTGTTCATTTTCAAGGTGATTGTCCACATCTTGTGCTGGGTTCTCAGGCGCATCTGGCTTTAGGAGCCAGCTGGCTGGTTTCAGCTTCTGCGCAGTTAGGACTCTCCCTGGTCAGCTGACAGGGTTCAGAGGAGCCTCATCATGGCGTCGCTCATGTATGCCCCAGCCCACAAAGACGCGGTACATGAAAAGTAAGCGAGAACAAATTAAAATCACACATAAAATGATCGCACTGTATACCATGATAAAATCTAACCAACCCTTACTTTATAATGACTATAGCATTATGGATTAGTGCAAAAAGACAGATAGGCTAAAGCAGCAGTAGCAAGCGGAGAGCGTGGTGAGAGACAAGCGGCCATGTTTGCATCAGTGCGCATGAGCACAGAATCCCTCCAGAATGCGAGTGCGTCCCATCACATGGGTATGACCGACGCATGCGCAGACTGAATTTCGGCAAAGCAGCCATTTTAGTGCAAGCTTCGTTTAGTACGAGAAAGACAAATAGGCAAGCATCCTGGGGACACCCGCGTTTTGGGAAAAACACTGTATAACGGACGAATAAGGAGGTTAATATTATTATGCAGTTTAGACAAGGGTTTTGTATACGAGCAAGGCGCTTTACGTGCGAATCCTTGCTCCATCACTACGAGTAGCATTTTAATTCACAGGCCCTGGCACACTCAGTGCATTTTACTAGGGACTAACAAGTAAATCAAATATCTAATCGTGGAAACACCAATCCATAACACAATTTACACAGAGAGGGCCTGCACTTTACCATTGATCAGCAGTGCGAAAAGTGCACAGAAACGGTACGCAAGCAAAAACAGAGTCAAAACTGGGAGTTCAGAAAGCAAAAACTCAGGAGAAACACACCAAAAGATGCCAAGTCTAACAGTTTCAAACTACTGCTGAAAAAAGCTAATGGGCACTTTCTTTTTGTTTGTTTTTTTATCAGTCATACCGTGCCAAATTCAAAGACCCTATGGCAATATAAATTAATTTAGCACCCAATACTCTTCAGAACTTGGATGTTTACTGAGTATGTGTTCATATATAATCTTGAAGCTTATCAAGATAGATACTATCAACAATAATTCATTCATTTTATATATTTTAATCTGCCTGTACTTTCTTTCTGCTTAACTTTATTTAGGTTGTGTTTTTTCTAAATAATCCTGACTTGTCCGGACAAACGCCCTCTAATTCCTCTGCTGTGATACATTTCCTTGCTTTGCCCCCTCATTTTTGAAACACGGCTCATGTGTCTCGTGAAGTGAAGATGGCAAACATCATACATAATTCATCTTTTATCTATGGATTGTTATCTCTGTTGTTTTAGCTCAATCCACGCACCGATTCGTTCATTATTTTTGGAAACTGTAATTAGTTTTCTCAGTTGCATTGTCCCAGCACTCATAGACTTCTTGCCCTGTGTTTGATTCAGTGGCTCTGTCGCTGCAGCTATTCATGTTTTCTCTAAAACTTGTCATCCGTCGGTGCACATTGGCCTGGTGTTCTCAATTGTTGGTGTAAATAGCAGTGATTGCTTTCTCATTTTCCTTTAGTACTTGACATAACATAATACAGAGCTGCCAAAACATGTTTTCTCCCCCGCACTTCAGCACCAATAAAATAAATGCAATATGACAGGGGGTAGATTAGTTGAGTGCGGGCTGAAATGCAGCTCCGTACAAAGAATCATGGAGTTTCGTATGAGAGGGATTCTCCTGTGACTGAGGTTCGTCTCTTTCGGCCATCAATAGACAACACGACATTTTTATGTAGTGTTTGTTATTGCCATACTTCCATTTCAACCCACCGTTATAGCAGCCGTAACACTTTCTTAGATATCTTAATCTCACAAAGATGGCAGGATGATTTGGTCAGTCGCTATTCAAAGTTGAGCCCTGTAGATAGGACACAGATAACATCAACCATAAGTTAATTAATTGAGCTAAAATATGAACAAAGTATCTATTAAATTATTGACTTTTTGCAGATATAAACCAATTTCTTTTACATATGTTGCTCAATCAAATTCTGAGATTTAATTGATAGACACCGAAATAGAACAGGCAGGATGGAGGTAAATAGGTGCATTGAAAGATACACTGATAATGTATCTCGCATTTCGACATGAAATTGTAAGATTCCCTGTTAGACCCCATTCAGGGGACACAGTGCAAGCAGGCGCTAGTGGGACGTGGTCTTTTTCTCTTAACAGGACCCTTCCTTCACCCTTGTCGCCCACCAAATGGCAGTAATTTGAGAGAGTGATCAACAACTCTATGCAATAAAAGGACCTCTGAATTTCCAAGGGGATTTTGTCTCCTATTTCTCCGTTTCAACATCTAGGACCTCTGCTTTCAGTCTCAGGAGTATCGGTATTATACTTCCACAATGGAGCCCGAAGTCCTCTTATACTCGACATGCACAAGGTAACACACAGACCACACACACATACAATGATGCATACATTCACCCGAGATATTGGGTGCATGGATCTACCTTCTCCTATAGCAGCAGAAGTTTATGCAAGTGGAGCAGTTGCCCACAAGCCCTGTGACACTGATAAAAAAGGTCTGATTACACTAGGATTACTAAAACACTAATTGTTGCCACCGCCGTGTGACATGCATTAACCTGTGACAGAGACAGTTTTTCTCTGTCACTATAGAGACCATGCTTGGTGCACCACTCCAGGCCCAGGACAGACTCACATCAAGGAACAAGCTCAGACCTTCCCGAGCAAGCTTGCTTAGTGTGAGGCTTGGGCCAAAAATATAAAAGCACCAGAACGCCATATACTGGCATTTTGGTACTCAGGGCATGGGACATGACAGTACACCACACAAGGGGCAGTCCAATTCAAGCATCCTCAATTATGAAAACATTTTAGACTTCTAGAATGTGTTTAAGGCAAATACAAGAGGCTTCTAAGCCACCTTCAATAAAAAAGTTTTAAAGGAATGGGATTTATTTTATGATATTGCCATTATAGACTATTTAATAACGTCCTATAGTAATGTTGTTGACACACATAAACAGAATTAAGTTAACAGAGAAGCTTTTGATCAGGCATATTTTTTGAGGATTCTGAAACTGAACTTTGAGGATTTTCCAGATTGCATTTTTCATTCTATGAAAAGCAGGTTTCCCATATATAGTTTTAACAGATTAGGGCCAGATGTACGACCCTATTTTGCATGCACAAATGGGTTTAAGACCTGTTTGCGCATGCAAAATACAAATGGGCCATGTACTAATCCTATTTAACGAGTCGCAATTTTTTGCGACTCACTAAATAGGATTAGCAACTTGCTATTAGGAAGGGGCGTTCCAAGGCCTTCCCTTCCTAACAGCGAGTCTGAACCCTAAGTAAGGCTGTTTTGCAACCGCAATTGCGGTTGCAAAACAGTCACAAATTACCACCCTTCTCAGAAGGGTGGTGAAGCACTCGCAAACAGGAAGGGGTCCACAGGGGACCGCTTCCCCTTTGTGAAAGCAGGAGAAAATATTTTGTACCACTACCTGCCCATAAAAAATGTGCATCTCGTTTTCCTTTAAGGAAAACTGGCTGCATTTAAAAAAAAAAACTGTTTTATTTAAAAGCAGTCTCAGACATAGAGGTCTGCTGATCCCAGAAGGCCACCATACCCAATGGTGTCGCAAATTGCGAGTGCCTCATTAATATTTATGAAGCATGCAATTTGCGACCCCATTGGGAATCGCAAACAATGTTTGAGACACTGTTGTACATTGTGATTTGCAACTTGTTGCAATTTGCGAGACGCAGATCGTAATGCTTGTACATCTGGTCCTAAAAGTTTACAAGCAAAAAGAGGGTCAGTTGCAACTTAGGCCCTCATTATGTTGTCGGTTGAAATGACCGTCCAACTGACGTGGTTGAGGTGAGATTCAAACCAACGAGCCCGCGATGTCTCTCCTGCCGTATTATGATGTATCCAAGTCTATTCTCCAACCGCAGTGATCAGAGTTGACTTTGCATGGACCACGTCAGTCAGAAAGGCCGTCAATAGGCATTCCAACTCCCATAATGCATCTGTAGTACAGCTGAGCAGATCATGATACTTCCGACGCCTTGGCGGCTCCATGGTGCTTTGTAGGCCTCATGGCAAGTGTGCCTCTGAGCAACTTACATTATGTGTTGACAAAACTATACAACTGATATCAATATTAAGAGTAGACACACCTACAAAATCAAACTAGAAAAACACCCCTTACCAGACATGATCCTTTGCTACATTACTTCAGCAGAGCAGGACAGACCGTTTTGTTTCTTTAGTGCAACAGCAGCCAGCCCTTACACACATTCAGGCACTTTCATGGCATCATTCACTGCACATAATATTTAAGTTTCGTGTACACCCCTTTCATTTCACACTTCCACTCACACTCACTAAATCACACATAATGTCAAAAAAGAAACAACCACGTTTTAATGACAACGAGTTGTAAGTGCTTGTGGATGAAATTATTAGGGTAGAGCCATAGTTATTCGGAACCCAAATCCAACAAGCTATTATGACTCAGAAGAATCAGATGTGGGTCAGGATAGTCAACAAAGTGAATGCTGGCACCAGCACCCTGCACACAAATGACAATATCAGAAAGAGGTGGCACCAGGTCAAGAAGAGGGTTAAGGCCTTGGCCAACAGGAACCACCTGGCCTCACAGAAAACTTGCAGTGGCCCTGCCAAGCAACCAATTCTACTCACTGACTGGGAGGAGAAGGTGTATGCCATCCTGCCGCTGTAGAGCTTGCTTGCAAAACCTGAAGGAGTGGTGTCTGGTAAGTTACACCTGAAAATTTGCCTTAAGCTATCCATTTTATCGTTACACTGACTACAACTACTATCAGGCCTTGTACCCTAACTCTAAACTACAGGCACCTGTTTCAGAAATCTCTCACCTGAACTTCCCCTAACTGGCAGTGAGCTATTGGTCCGGGGGGTGGAGGTGGGAGGAAGAGTCTTTAGACTGATCACAACTCACATCAGGCCTTGTACCCCAACTACAAACTACAGGCACCTGTGTGTGTAAGCCATCTCTCAACTGAACTTCCTCTCACTGGCAGGGAAATATTGGTCCAGGGTGGTATTGATAGGAGGAAGAGTATTTACACTGACCACAACTGCCATCAGGCTGTGTACCCAAAACTCCAGGCACCTTTGTCAGCCATCTCTCAACTTAACTTCCCCTCACTGGCAGGTAGCTATTGTTCCATGGGGGGTGGGAGAGGGCGGAAGAGTCTTTACACTGGCCACAATGTTCCCATCAGGCCTTGTACCCTAACTCCAAACTACACACATCTGTGTCAGCCATCTCTCAACTGAACTACCCCTAACTGGCAAATACAGCAGCCTGATTGGTAATCAACAGCCCACGCCACAGCCACATCACCAAACACCTTTAAGAACTCCACTGGCTACCAGTCAACAAATAATTTCCTTCAAGCTCCTCGCACATGCCTAGAAAGCCCTCCATGATGCAAGACCAGCATATCTGAACCACTGCCTTTCATTCCACGTACCCATCAGACACCTTCGCTCCTCCCAACAGCCCCTAGTTACCATGCCGCAGACCCACAAGACCAGAGCTGGAGAAAGATCCTTCTCCTACTTCGCCACCAAGACTTGGAACACCCTGCCTCTGCACCTCTGGCAATCCCCGTTGTTAACCCAATTCAGGAAGGATCTCAGGACCTGGCTCTTTGACTGAACCCCAGCTCCCAGAAGGTTCAACAGCACGCCCGCCTCCTCTCAGTGCCTTGAGACCCTCACGGGTGAGTAGCCGTGCTTTATAAAACCCTGATTGATTGATTGATTGATTGATTGCTTGCTTGGTCGGGAAATATTAGTCTAGGGGGATAGTTGTGGGAGGAGAAGTCTTTGCCCTGACCATAACTACCATCAGCCCCTGTACCCAAAACTACAGACACCTGTGTCAGTCAACTCTCAATTGAACTTCCCCTCACTGGCTGGGAGCCATTGGTCCAGGTGGTGGTGGGAGGACGAGTCTTTGCACTGACCACAACTACCATCAGCAATCATCACGCCTTGTACCACAAACTACAGGCACCTGTGTCAGCCATCTCTCAACAGAACTTCCCCTCACTGGCAGGGAGCTATTGATCCAGGGGGTTGCATGGGATGGGGGCGGGAGGAGTAGTTTTATACTGACCACAACGAGCAACAGGCCTTCTAACCTGAGCTCTCAAAAACAGGCACCTGTGATGTTCCTCAACAATCAATTGTCAGCCATCTCACTATAGCGGGTAAGGTCAAATTTACTGAGCGGTGTGCACACAATGCTATGCTCTGACACATGTCTGCTTTCTTAGGACAAATTTACCACAGGAGTCCTAAGCAGGAAATAATGAATCCATTACTGAAACCATGCCGAATGTGTACACCAATTCTCACAAATGCTTTGGGGTAAGGCTGTTACTTTAATGTGCCCAGTGATACATTGCTACTGCACAGCACACAGGAATAACAACAACTAAGTATTGCCTACTGATGTGTAAGTATGTTCTGTGCATAATATGGAAATTGTATGTACTAATCCTTAAGTGTCGTCTTCAGAGTGTCAGGTTCAAGTCACTGGGAGTAGCGATATTCCATTCAATATTATGAAAATAACCATACCAGCACACTCATAAGGAGCATGCCAATACTACCTATTGTGAAAATGTGACAATATTGTCATTAAATGAATGCTAACATAATGGGGACATGTGCCAATTTTCTCATCTAAATCTGTTTGCTTATCCAGGCAATCACTCATTGTATTCTGTTGAGGTACATAGTAGACTTACATAATTAACTGGGTAATCTCTATACCAACAGGGCGCTATGGTAACATATCAAGGCAGAATGAGGAAACCACCAAGCCTCAGACTACAAACTGGAATGAGCCCTCCAGTGGTGATGACTCCCCTGCAAACCTGGACGTGTAGGAGGAATCTGGCTCTTCACGTTTGGGTGGGCAGACCACGCCAGTAAGTTCAGTGAGGTTCACTGCAACGTCTCCCACCACAGCTTCTAACTCACAGATGACCCCCCCACCCCAACAGTCACACAATCAAGCACACAATCAAGCACATGCCACAACATCTCCAGTGCACCACAGTTAATTCCAGAGTTGAGAATCCCAAATCCACCCAGTGAGGATGGAGGAGCAGGTGCAAGTGTACAGTCACAAACAGTGCAAGCACTTGGGGAAAGGGGTGGTGGGAGGGCAGACGTGGGCATCAAACAGTTGATGGCACAAATGTCCAAGCCAACCTTGCTTGAGTCATTGGTGCCTAGAGGGGTACCAGGAAGCTATGGGCCAGTTATATCAAGAACTCAATGACATTAAACAAGTGCGGGTGTCTCTAAATCACCAAATGGAAAGAAAGAATGATCAAATCGATGAGGTCATTGGGGTGCTTAGGGAAATTAGTACCACACTTCACCAGGCATTTGCACAAACAACTACCCTTCCCTGTGGTACAACTACATCTCTCCCTTCAACATCTGCATGAGCCACAGGGAGGGACAGTGTGTCAGGTGGAGAATCCTTTGTAACCCCGGATCCTGCAGTTGTGGATACCCCCACTCAAAGAGGGGAGGTACATCTAAGAAAATATTAAGGAGTTTTGGATAGCAATACACACACCACCGCCAGTAAGAAACAGTGCCCTTGATTTCCTCCTTTGTGTGCTAACCCTTCACTTTGTTGACTGTTTATCCACAATGTTCCGACTCTGATGGGATGAATGTGTTGGACATTGGACACCAGTCAATGGGGCTTTGATCTTAATTAATTCACCCACCAACACCGACAACTTTACTCCAATGTCTTTATTTCTTTAAGTTTTATAGTGTGTCATTTCTTCTACTCACCATTTTCAAATGTAATAAATTCACTTAACACAACAATACTAGCTCATGTGGTATCCTTTACACCTGGAAATATACTTTTTAATAATCATGTGATCCTTTGATGAAAGTAAAAACTACTTAAGTCAACATGTACATGTGAATTGTAAGTTAATTGCAACAAAGTAATTCAAACATGCAACCACAAGATAGACATATACATGTACTGAATCTGAAAACGTTATTCTATAGTGCCTAACAACAGATTGTCATGTGCATAAACAACCAGGAAAAGTAGATATCTCACACACATTTCTGTGCCATTGACCACATATGTCATGTGTATGTTTGCTAACAATGCAGGAGCAGACACATCCAACAATGCCAAAGGAAATAGGTAACAGTATATTTTTCTGTTAACCATCTGGAACCAGATCCATAACATCACAAAATGTATCTAACATCACTAGACATATGAAAACTAAACAGGGCAGTACTACTGATCTGCCAGCACAGGTCTCATAAAAAAACCACTCTTGCTGCATCTTGTGGGATGTATAAAAGCAACAAGGGCGCCCAAACGAGTCAGCATAGGACCTCGGGTAACATATTCTTTTAAAACAATAGTGGTCCCATACATGGGTAATATACGGACAACAATGAATATAGACACAATGGAAACTATATTGAGTTATGACATGTCCAGCCGGACAGAGGTCGCAGTTTTTAAATTTAGGGGAATCACACAAAAATACCTTCAACAATTCTTAGAAGTAGGGCACAAGCCTGTGCCCTAACGCATACAAATTGGCATGGTGAAGGATTAGCAACCAGACAGAACAGGGTTTTTAGGCAAAAGCTACGGATTTCTGTGAGTGAAACAGTAACAGAAATTCAGTTCACACCATTACGCGCATATCACATAAGGTATACATTTACAGTATATGGTGTTTAGAAAAGTCGATGGCATTTCGATCCCATTATAAAATCAGAGGGATCATCAAAGGGATCATCCTACCGGTTTGTGTCCTCGAGGCTCCCTTATTACGGGCTATTGAGGCTTTTACTGTTTAGGCATTATTTTGTCCTGATGATGATCCCTCTGATTTTATAATGATTTATAATTTTATTCATTGTTGTCCGTATATTACCCATGCATGGGACCACTGTTGTTTTTTAAAAAAAAGCATCTGGTGGTATGTCACAATCATATGTCAGTGGTGTGGCACAAGCACAGTGTCATAAAATGATGAGACACATCTACTGCTACATCCAAATCTCACACATGGAGGATAGGTAACGTGAAAGAAAACTAGCATGGTCTGTCGCCACATCACATTGTGTTGGAGCACATTATGACACACATATTGCAAAAGCTACACCACAAGATAGGAAACAAGTCTATTGGAATTGCAGCAACTTCCATCTCTTCACTGTGCAAGCAGGCTGTGTTACAGATTCGTGGGCTCAAATTCAGTGACATACATTCCCAAGAACTTAGACATAGTATCTTATACCTGCTAATGTAAACTCTGAAATGTCCAAATGATGAAGATATGGCAAAGGTCACACCAAAAATGATTAAAAAAATTGATTAGCTAGGAAAACATAAGTCTTACAAGTATCTGTCAAATCTTACTTCACACAGACCGTTGGAAAATGGCACTCTCGCAAAGCTAAAACTACACAGTGTGAAGGTGACATTACCTATTTACATAAAAAGTCTTGGACAGACTTTATCAAACATGTTCAGGACTAAAATGCATAGATACATGTAGTTCTCACAGCTAAATAACAATAATCACTGTAACATTGGAAATACATCTCACTGCACACTTACAGTCACGAAAAAAAGTTGTTGATGAGCTTTGTCACATGTCACATCCTTACTCCTCACCACTGTCATCCTTAGCCATTCAAGGATCCTCAGCTGGTGGCTCCTGCTGGTCTTCATGTGATGAGGGGATGTTTTTCCACACTGCCAGGCGGTGCAGCATGCTCCTCTGGTTTTATCCAGACTGCAAAATCTGGCCTTCAGGAGTCCATAAAGCCAGCTCCACTGCCCCCCTTGTTCTCTCATGGGGCTCATTGAAGTTGACTTACCCTGGGGTGATAGGATTTCTCAGTGGTGTCATTAACCAAGGCTGATTGGGGTATCCTGAGTCTCCTACAAGGAAGACTGACTGGAGTGTAATAATCACGCAAACACTTACTGAATAGACAAACAAAAACACACATATAAAATATTCAGATAAATCATACTTACCAACAAGCAAGGCCCTCACTTGAAAAAGTTGTGTCTTCAAATGGGGTATGATGCTGTTCCATAGTAGGTAGTAGTCATTGGCTAAACCTGCGAATCTGGCACAGGCGTGTGAATGTACAAATCTGCAAACAAACCACCTGCATATTGATTAAGTGCAAGCGCTTCCTGTTCCTTCACATCTGTTCACTGTCCAGTGGTGCTATTAAGGCAATATGTGTGCCATCAATAGCTCCAATCACATGGGGGCTACAACCAAACCCATTAAAATCAACTTTTACATCGGACAATTCTTCATGCTCAGGAAACTGAGTGTAGCGCTCAATGTTTCTCATCATTGCTGACAATACATAACAAAGTACATTGCTGAACAAAGGCTGGGACATTCCCCCAGATGAAGCAACAGTGTACTGGAATGAACCCATGGCCAAGTAATGTTACTGCCATCACCTAAACTATTGGTGTCAGAGATTGTTGGATACTTTTGATGTGGACGTAATGATGGTTCCAACTGTTTGCACAAATCATTGATGGTCTGCTTATTGAGACAGTATTTGCGGATCAGGTCTCTCTCTTCATGGCTTGGAGGTCTGAAAAGGGCTGTAAACTGGAGCCTGTCTTCATGCTCTACCACAGTACCTATGTTTGGAGTGTATACACATCAGGTGTTACGTCACATTGTCCACCATAGCATGTACTCAGACACATATAAAAGGCCATGTGACCGCACATACAAGTCAGTGCAAGCCATAATTTCAAAACATGTATACATGACATACAACGGCATACATACTATTTCCAGATATGAAGCAATTTGTGTAAAAGCCTGAAATAAAATGACAGTAGACTCATATTTCACCAGTGACAGACTCAGGAGATGTCAATCCAAGTAATAGAAAGTCCAAATGGTACAAGCACAGAGCACGACATACAAATGTTCACAGGCTGACGAATGTAATATTTAATGACAGAAGCGTCATGGTATGAACACCATTTTGTAATCCACATATGTCTGTAATTGTACTGAGCACATCATACCTACAAATGTGGGATGGTGGACACTGTCATGTTGTGAAGTCTGCATTGCAGATACAATGACATTCACTTCTGATATACACTGTACATTTGCAATAGTCTGCACATGCACACTTAACTATGAAACACCTATCACTTTCACTGTTTAAGTGATTTACACTGTGTGAGGAGGGTGTAGGGAGTTTGAGGGTTCTAGGCCTCTGGTAAGGTTGCATTCTGTACCTCATAAAGCACCCCACAGCCCCTCCCCTGAACATAACCCTGATTTAACATTCAGACATATTGAGACTGGGCATGCAATTACTATGCCATTTCTATTGATGTCCATAGTTTGTTTTGGTCAAACTGTACTTAGTAGGGCGACTGCCCCTCATGCTCTCGTAACACTCCTTCATCCAAAGTAGTGAAAGACTCAACTCACCGAGTTTACATATGCGTATGCTTAAACTGGCAAGTAAAAGCATGTAGAACCCCTGTAGTCACTGGGGGAGAGTAAAAAGACAGAAGAGAGAAAATGTGTTTGTTAGATGTGAGCTCACATCTGTATCTAGTCTGTCCCTATTACAGATGGGATTGGGGAAGCTGGCGTAGTGGGTTTGTTTTGCCTATCCTCCCTTATTTTGTGTGATATACAGTAATCCCAGCATGCAGAGCCTAAACATACTCAGTGATTTATGTCATGGATGGTATATTACCCCAGTTGAATCACAGTTATGTGGCCGATGGTACTTATGTAAAGAGTAGTTCCCCTGCTGATCTGCATATCCTCTGTTGTTGCCTTATCATATCTCACAGGGCTATGGATTAGCAAAAATCCTCTTAGTGTAGCAAGATGTGTATAGGTACATACCATGAGGCACATGTTCAGGTGGCCTGACCATGGACTCATTTTGTCTATCTGTATGAATGTCTAAGGCAAAACACCTTTACCACACCTGTTGGCAGTAAGACAGTCATGAGTGATGCCAACATTGTATGTGTCCATTTATCATATCAAACATGTCATCAGCAGATATCTAGATAGATCTGCAGTGCAGTTTGTAAGTGCATCACCTGCTGTGTTGTACTGTGAAATGGTTGTTTTGCAGTGGAATGTTGATGTCAGCCCCTTCACACACACTTACTTATGGCATACGTTGTATTGCATGAAACTGAGTTTCCAAAGGCTAACCCAGACAAATGTAGTCTGTTTTCTAATGTGTTAGACAAATGCCCATTGTTCTTCAGGGTGTGATTAGAAAGTAACCCACATATAATACCTTACATTTTTTAACAAAAAACATTTTCAGATCTTGATGACAAGATAGCAGTGCTGTTCTAGTCAGTGTGGATCATGTAAATTGTCCATGCTAGTCAGGTGTATGTCCAGGGCAGAACTGCTACTGTTGGTGTCAGGAGGACACAGTGGTGTGCTGGGGTACCTGGTAACACCTTACAGACCACCTATGGCCAGGCCCCATCCAGAGTGAAGTAAGAGTGCTGGTATACTGACTAAAGGCAAGGTCAGAATGGAGGGTGGGCCCAACGGGAACTGGACATGTGGTGAAGGTTTAATTTTTTTTTATTGGCTCACCATGTGCAGTGCAAACATATGGCGTCTGTTTAATGCTTAAGCTAGCCGGATAAGACCTATGTGATACCCTAGGAGTTGATGTACATCTTGCATGTCTACTAAGTGTCTAATTCCATTGCATTGTTACAGGTCAACGCCCATCAGAAGGTCTTCCTCTGGAGGACTATCGCCTGGAAGGCGTGGACCCTGAGGGTCACACGTCGGCGCAGAGACCACTGTTGCAAACAGTAGCAGGACCTGAGAAGCTGGCACCAAAAAAATTACAGAAGTTCAGCTGGGCCTGTCACCTCCAGGCAGACGGAGTACCTGCCACACCCTGAGCCACCTAATGGCCCTCATACTGGGGCCGACCTATCCAGACCTCAAAGGGCAGCTGAAATCCAGACAGTAGCAAGGAGCGGATGAGTATGGGTCTTAGTGAACATTGTGCATGACCATGTATGTATTTGCTCCAGATAGTTTTTATCACTTCTAGCTTTAAGGAGACTCTGGACCCATGTAATTAATAACATTTGTCATGTGACGTTATAGTAGGTGCATGGAGCATCTAAGGCTAAAATAGACAGGGTACTGCCAGTTGTGCACTTCCATGGTAGAATGGGCACATGACAAGACAGTGTCTCAGTTGACACACATTATGTCTTGTAGTCATGTGTGAGAGTGGTCCTAAAAAAGCCACTTGTCATCCTTGTCTCTGGATTGAAGCACCCTCACTTCTGTGAGAAGTACCACATGCCATACATCACATTCAGGTAGCTTACAATGTGCAAATTGAGGCATTGGTAAGTGGGGAATGATCTGTGTTATGAAATAGATAATACCCATCTGTTGTCCAATATAGAAGCTGGCAGATGTGAACCTATGTGTACTAATATGACTGGGCCATACATAAAGTGAGGGACTGAATGCATTCTACCTGATATCATGTCAATTGCATGTTTTGGTCAATGTGTGGACGATAACATATGTCTGTGATAGACTCACAGAGTAGGTGTTACCTAGTAACAGGGGTACAAAAACAAGGGTGTGAGAGACACACATTTCCAATGGCATTGATGGGTGTCACAAGGCAGATCAACATATTGTGACAAAAACATGCTGCAACTGACCTGTCTGGAATTGTGCCTTAGCGTACGTTTGAGAATGGCAGATTCAGGTGAGGTACATATGTGCACCTGTGGCGGGTCAGAATGTGAATAATTAAATTTAAAGGGGAGGGATAGGCTGACATGTTGGGGTGAGATGTGTACATCAGCAGTATTCATGGGCATGTAATTAGTGTTGCCATAAGGTTGAACGTTACATGTTTGCCCTCCTGTATGGACACTAAAAAGGAATCTTCTGGGCCTGGTGGTATTATTGTAGGCCACATGTCCTTTCACTAATCTGCAATAATTGACATTGGCAGAGTGATAAGCTGTACTTACATGCACCAATGTTGACTGTGTGTATTCCTAGGCAAAATCTTGTACATTGGTATTCTGTGCTAACATGACACACTACTTGTACAAATATGTTGCCCTTTCAAGTATTCCATTGTGCAGGTGACTTCTATATGCAGTACACATGTAGCACTTACAACTGCATCATCTGCTAGTGGACAGATGTGTAACGGTCATTTGAACGGTGTGGAATGGGCTAATCCATGCCCCTTCATATTGGTAGTAACATTTTTCAATAGGTTCACTGTAGCAGGTGGGCTGCTGTTCAACATGGTCTGGATTAGGGACACCTCTCTATATGCTGATTGCAGAGCCTTGTGGTGCTAGTCATTTTGGCCTTCCATTCCATGTGTGACATTCCTTTGATAAAATAAGTAAGTATGGTATACTACAAAGGCCTAGGAATTAAAAGTAAAGAAATCTGCTGGTTCATACATTAGTTCAGAGCAAGGTCACATATGAAGTTGTAGCCGACTGTGGTTATGAGACCATCATGTGGGAATGTGCACAGGTCATGTAGGTTTCAGGGCATGTGCTAACGGCTATATATGAACTAATGTAGTGATCCAAGTACATGTTGTGAAATATGCAATTGGGTAATGACTTGTCTGTAGATCTATGTGGCCATTATATGAACACAATAACAGTTAATCATTTTGTACTATGTTTTTCAACATTACACTAGGGCAGCGAAGGAGACAGGGCCAAAACCACTGGGGAAGTAGCTGGCCACAATTTTTCATGTGCTGGCAGTGACCAAGAAAGACCCAGTGGCACAGAGGGTGATGGGAGTGCCAGGGAAGAGCAGACTGATGTGATAGCATTATGCTTTTCAAAGTTAAGCTCCAGTAAGCCCTCCCAGGTGCTGATGGATCTCCCTGGACCTGTGTCTACTACATCTCAGTCCACCACCACCCCATTTCCACCCTTACTGCTGCTCCCCTTCCAGCTGTCTGTGGCCACTCCCCTAAAAGGGGATGAGTCTCCTTTGTGCCAGGCAGGTGCCTCTGTCTTCCCTGGTGCCCTGAGTGTGTTGGCCATTAACCTCCTGAGGCAGATATCTGTGGGTCAGACAGCAGTGCTGAATGTACTCCAGGTGCATACGAATCAGCAGATGCTGATGGTGACGTACCTGGAGGAGAGTCACTCTGATGTGTCTTCCCTACGGAGATCATTTCAGTCTCTAGCATCCGCACTCACTGTAGCCTTTACCCTATTCCAACCTTCCACCCACCCTCCTGCCTCTTCTCCATCCACTATCCCAATTATCATACCAACACAAATCAATAGCAAACATGACCACTCATCCACCTCAACATCCACATGCAGCTTACAAACAGACAAACATAAGGCAAAGACAGACACACACATACTCAGGAGACAAGGGACACCCTCACTAACACATCCATTGGCATACAGAAAGACCACACACCTACTGCACTACATACCTCTACTACATCCAAACAAGCAGACATCACAGCAGCAGACACAGCCACTACAGACACCACACAACACCAGCAGACACAGACACATCACAGACATCATATCCCTTTACTTCCACAACCCTACCCATTGTCTCATCTCGTCCCCAGTGTGCTCAAAAACTCTGCCTGATTCTCCTCGACCTCTTCCCTAGTCCAACTGACTCACACCCTTAGAAACCTAACATAAGACCTTGCCATCCATATCATACCCTTACACATCAATCCCAAAGAAACGTACCCACCCCCCACTAAAACCCTACCCAAAACCCAAGTTACCACAAAAGGGATGGGTAACCACCCTGCCAACACGGTACCTCCTCTGAAAATCAAAAATGCATCTTCCCCATACCATCCCAGTTCTTCAAGGGGAAGAAAACTGGACAGAAAGCAGTCCCCTCCCTATACAAAATCACTAAGATACTTAAGCCCAGCCCCCTCCCAATTAAATCCTGCCCTCCCACTGACCCATCCACCAACCCTCCTAATCCTGAGCCCAGCCCTTCAAAGGACCAACCCAGCCCACCCTAGTTTTATCCTTTTTGTGCCTGGCCTGACCCCTAGATGTATCTTCGTGTGGGGTGGGGTGTATTCCCGGGCGTGTTTCTGAAGGCAAGTTGGGATGGACAACAGTGTGGTAGGCCACAAGAGTAACATTTGGACTGGCTATTGGCCTTTTATTTCATGAAATGACAATTTTCACATTACATCAAGCACTTATTTTTGTATTCCTGAGTCCACCCATTGCTACAGATGCTAACTGTTATTATTAAGTAAATTGGGATGTGTGACTACAGTTGTGTTAGTTTAAGCATGATACATATGGTTCTTATGTAGGTAAGTCTGTTGTGACCTTGTGTGGAAATATGTACTTAGAATGGCAAAGGGTCTGTCATTGTCCACAGGATGTATAAGTAGGAAGTGGGTAAATGGCAAGACATTGAATTGGATGTTCTATGCATTCATGGGTTTTGCACCTTTCTTTGACCAGCGGGCATTGGTGTCAACGGACACAACTCCCTGAGATGTATTCTTCATATGTATTTGATGTGTACAAAGTAGTAATTTTTGTACACTTGGTGGGTATTGTGCTGTCATACATAATAGGTACTTTGAATACACACATAGTACACACATACCCAATGCAATGTTTATATTTCAAAATGTCCCTTACTAGATATGGGTCAACTGATGATTCTTCTGTGGCTATTGTTATTGACTTCTAATGACACATTTGCCTCATACGGATGCCACTTTGAGACAAAAAGTATTAGTTTCAGATGAGACAAATTCTACATGTCCTGTCCGCAAGGAGACTGAGGGGTAGGTACAATACAGACTGTGTCCTGGCCCTGTAGACTTCTAGAACTCCCCCTATTTTGGAAACAATTATAGGTAAGGAGTCTATACATTGTGGCCTTCTGATGTTTTTGAACTTGGATAGTTCAATTGGGCATAGGGTCAAGACTGATTTGCATATAGCTCGGTCCAAACTGGAATGGCATGGTGAGCTAAAAAACAATGGATTTAGGCCCAGATTTCTGTACTGGGGTGAATGTATGAAATTGTTCTGCATTCTGTCCATCAATTGTTCTTTTTGCAATCGACTCGTAGAGCTACAGGTCTGGGCAAAAGAGAATGAAATAATCCCTCCTTACCAAACAGGGTTCTGCAGAGAAACTGGTACAACAACGAACTTACTGGCAATGTCACTGCTTATCGAAAAGGTAAAACTATCCAAACAAACTCTCCCTCTTTGCTTGGTGGGGTTTAAGGCAGCGTTCGATAGTGTCAACTGAACAATACTTGGAGGAAATTGGCACTCTGGGGGATCCCGTCATCACTACTGACCCTCCTGATACAATTACACTCCAATACTTAGATACAGGTAAAGCTTGGCAATGGCTCCCATCTCTCAAGGTGCATACCAACAACCAAAGGCCTTAAACAGGGCTGTGTGCTTGGACCAACTCTTTTTAACTTTTATACAGCAGACATGACACCAGCCCTCTGTGCCTGCAACGCGCACGCTCCTTGTTTAGGTGGCAAAGCCACACTTCCAGTATGTCAAACGCGGATGACGTTCTAGCAAGGCATACTCAAGTTGGTCTTCAACGGCTACTCAAACAGTTGCACAAATCCGCAGCCAAAAACCATCTTGAGGTTAATGTCAACAAAGCAAAAACCCTGACAATTAATGGGAAACAACAGTCTCGTTCCTGGTTTTTGGGAAAAACTTCAATTGCAAACTCCTCCAAGTACAAATATCTCGGGGTAATAATTGACAAGGGCCGCCACTTCGTTAAACAACTCAAGGCTATCAAGAGGAAAGTGATGGCGATAGCATCAACACTAAGGCTACAGAAAACAGAACTGACAGGACCAATGTTTTCGCCCCTGCTTCACGTAGGGCAAGCAAAAATTCCTCCTTCAATAACCTATGGCAGCGAAGTCCAGAGGGGTATGGACGCAATGCTGCTGGATACTACCCTGGTAAAAGCATACAGACTTATGCTCAACCTCCCGTTGTATACATCGCCTGCACAGATTCGACTCGAGTTTGGCCTAACCAAACAACTCCTTGCAAGGCGAGGTTCTTACATCAAGTGCTGGCACAAAATTAGAACTCACCCAGGAACACATTAAAACACCAGCTCTAGCAAGAACTGTGCAGCACACCCACTTCGCCGGCCAAAAAATACTTGGAGGAATCCTTGGTTGCTATCAGATTAGGTGATCTGTGGGAAACTCCAACCACCCACTTGCACTTCAAGCACGTAGCAAATAAGGTCATCAAGAAGCTGTCTTTGCACGTAGGAGCCATGCATGGATGACATTGAGCAGTTATAAATCCCTTGGGCAGCAGGCATATTTTACACTAGGGTATTCAAGAAAAAACAAAGAAACATTTTTAAAATACAGGTTAGGTATCCTCCCAGCATACCAAATCTTCCAACCTGGCAGAGAGAGAACCACAGGACCTTGTGCAGGCTATGTGGGGACGGGACTGAGGACATAGAACATCTCATTTGCTCCTGTATTAAATTAAACGAGGAAAGGGTGGGCCTACTAAAACCCCACTTCAATGAATGAGGGATACAATCCCGGAGATTGGAGGTACTCGCTTGCTTCGACCCTAAGAACCCGCAACTAAATGGGAAGTTAGTGAAGTTCCTGTCATTAGCAGCAACAAAGCAAGGACTGGTGGCATCCTGGGCAAGAAAAAAAACTATACAAGGCTTAGCCTCTTGAACTTTAAAACTGTGTTCAGACCCGTGTTTGTTCTAAGCATAATGCAAGCAATATGACCACTCTTACACGGGAGACTCATCCACTTTTATAAATGTACTTTTACCTTTTGTAACATACAAGATATTTTATTAACATTGTGCATTATTGTAATGGTTTTCATTAATCAAAAACAATACATTGTTTACCCCTTACCCCTATCCCAGCATTTTGGGACTTGAGGTTATTATGACTTGATATTTGCACTGTTGCAATATCCACGCTATTTTGCATGCAAGTGTAAAGTGGAATAAGATTTTGTTAGATGACGAACATTTGGGTGCATATAGAATTTCACATGAATCTAAACATGGCAGCACCTTATGGTATCTTGGAGCCAATGACTGTTGATCTGAAGGAGAAAGACACCTTGGAATTGTTTAAACAGTAGGCATCCTGACCCTATATTCATGTGGGTAAAGTGCCTGATTGCTGATTTCTTGCAATTCTCTCCCTTCTTCCCTTTTTTACTAAATTGTTTGTGATGTTAATTGTATATTTTTTAATAATGTTTATAGTTTTCAATTAACAAAGTTATTATTATTATTATTATTATTATTATTATCATTAATAATGATTTCAAACACATCCATTATTTCAAGCTATACTGAAAAAAGGAAGCACAATTATCAAAAGGGATTCTACAGTGGGTTAAACCATCAGATATTTGGTCAATCCCGTGTAGCCTCCTCTGTCACCTACCCCTCGCCGCCGGATAGTTTTGATTTTAATTAGAGCAGGGGACCCCCAGAATAAAGTAATTCCTGGTACTCCTACCTTTATTCTAACCCACACCTACACGTCTACGCACTTGTGGCCCCGCACTTCATCTAAACGGCAGTTGGATAAAAGATCTCCGCCAAAGACCCCCTCTTTGAGGTGACGCCCGTTGGGTATTGCACCGCAGACCCAACAAGGAGCAAGCCCAGATGATGAAGCATGACACCTGAAGGGTGTGTGGAGGCATTACATCCAACAAAATGGATGCCCAATCGTAGGACTCCATGAGGCCCCACAACATCCTGTATACCACAGGGACACGTTCATTCCTTAAGCTTAGGAACAGCCCAACAGTGAACTGTTCCCACCCAATAAGGAGCAAACTTGTGCTTTGAACATTTTAGCTAATAAAATGTCCTTGTTGTTCCACAGACGAGCAAGGAATGACTGCCAAACCTTCTACTTTTAATACTTCACAGCCAATGAACATTAAGCTTCATAAAGTCCCGCTTGGAGCACATTACCCTAATACTCCCCGAACAGGAAGGAATCGCTTACAAAACTTTTCCACTGACTTCTTCTACGACTGACGGTTCCTATTAAAAAATATATATATAAATATCCAGCACAGTAACAATTTCAGTGAGCAAAATATTGTGGTGAACTTCTAACCTCTGTACACACGCAAGTGATCCATGAACTGTTACTATAGTAACAGGCAGAAAGGTACTGGCTGTACAATAAAATGTTATATTCACCCTAGATCCTCTACAAGACAGAAAGGAAAGCAAAATACCACATTTACAACCCCCTTGACCAGTTTTTTTTAATAAAAAGAGGCCCGGGTGGGAGGCGGTCCCCAGGACTCCGGGGGGCCAAGAGCCCCTCCGCCTACATATAGTTAAAGACCTGGGGGGTAGCGATCCCCGCGCAAGGGGGAACCTCTGGGCCCCCATTATGAAAAATAGATTGCCCAGAGATTTGGCCCCCCGGAAGCTAATTAACAATAAAGCAGGCTTCACGTTTTTTTTCTTTTTCACTCAAAACGCGTACCCCGCGATTTAAAAAAAAGAAAAAAAGAAAATAAAATTTTCCGTGTGACGTCATGTACGGCGCCCCGTACTCGTACGGCGCAAAAGATTCTAATTGTTTAGAAACATATATTTATGTATTTAATGTACATTTTAAGGGAAAACATTATCTGGGATAATCATGAAAAACGTTTTTTAAAACTTTAAATAAGCGTATATTACTTTTAAAAACATTTACGGAAATCGCGGCCGTACGTCGTAAGAGCAAAGATGGTTTGAAGTGTTATACATTTTATAAAATAATATAGTACTGCACGCTAAAGGAGAAAAGTCAGCACAATTATTGACCCCTCTCCCAACATTTAAAAGCCCCTGGGGGATGTGGTAAATTAATCGAGACTGAATACTTTAGTAAAGCCTACTGTGCTTACCCTACCAGGAAAACACAACAACAGTACAAGGCCATTGTGGCGATTTCTTAGTTGCAGGTCTAGTTGTTAGATCGACACACACTCTCCCTCATGGCGGGTATACACCCACACCACACCCATCCAGCGCATTCGTCACTACACACGTGACCCTATGTATAAAAAAGACGGAGTGCACCTGTTGTACGCCATTTTAGAGTTGTTCCCAAAGTACCGAACAAGGGGCCCACTACTACTTGCGTGCGGAGTTAGTGGTGTCCGAAGCACTGTGCGGGTGAAGAACCTGCGATGATGATGATGGGAGCAGGAGTATGTCGTTAGCCATAGAGATATCAAGACTCAGCACCATATATGAGACTTCTTTGTTGAAGATCAGGACTACATCACGCAGAAGATGTCTTATCCACGAAAAGGTGAGCAGTGAGGCTTGAGTACGCATTGGTGGGAGTCAGGGTTGTAGCAGACTAGATATAAAAATGCGACTTAGTATTTTAGACGAACGCACTCCTATATAGTATATTAATTTACATGTATACATTTTTTTACCAACAGCAAGAACGTTTTTATAATCGCTAAAATGTCCGGAATATTACCAATAAAAACAGTTTGTTGAAATGTGAGAAGGAACGTGTATAAAAGCGCAATGTTATCTAACTCCAAATTAATATAGTAACAATTACCGATCATAACATCTTTCTTTTAATATCTTTTAGATGTAGAGCTTCAGGATGGATTATGTAACAAGGACAACGGCAATGGCACAAGGTGAGCAAAGAAGCTTTTTTACGAAAGAACGACAAGTTATCTGTGAAAAGAGAGAATGTGTAGTACGCAGCAGGCGCGCAAAACACACATTGGGCTAACAGGGCTTCAGCTAGGAAGAGATAGCTTCCTGGGCCCACCCACAGTCGCACCCGAGTACTTCACAGGTCTTTTAAAGACATTTTGCTTGTTAATTAGGCTTTGATGTCCCCCGCGCTTACAGCCTCTGCAGCTCTACTCTTCTTTTTGCTTGAAGTTAAGCCCCCCCACCGAAATTTTTTTCTAGCCCCCCCCCCGATATTTTTGACTGTGGTTGCGCCTCTGGCTTCAGGCACCCACCCCTGTCATGTGTATCTCTCCCACGTTTTAATGTCCTTTTTTCTCTTTCTCTTTCTTACTCTCTCACATCGTTTCTCTTTCTTTTTTAAAGTTTTGGACGCTGCTATCTCCATTCTGCTGTATAAAATCTTATCTGAGTTGAAGTGGTGAACTCTCTTCGTTACAGTGAAGGCTTCTTCCACACTTAGAGCACCCTCTTTCAATCATGCCAACGGCACTAGGTGAGCAAAGAATTTTGTTTCCGAAACAACAACAAATTATTTGTGAAAGGAGAGAGGGGGTAGTGTGCAATAGCTTGACTGTGTAGAAATGTATAATTACCTCCAAGCAGTGACAACAGATAGGTTACAACAGTTTGAGAAACTGATCTACAAGCTTATTGGGCAACTTTTGTGTCACTTTTAACATGGGAAAAGTGGCGCAAGGAGCTTGTAAATCTGTGTCTGACTTTTCAAGAAAAAATCTCAACTCCAGACTCTGCGAGACAGTTTTAATGTTGTTTTCTCTCTCTTTCTCTCTCACTCTCTGTGACATAATTTCTCTTTCTCTTTTAAAGTTATACACACTGCTGTCTACTTTGATGTGTAGAAGCAGAGTTGAATTGAAGTTGTGAACTCTGGTGGCCGCAGTGTTTATACAAGGTAAGCACAGCGGCCTAGATATACAATTCCTCCATTGCAATGCATTAGAAATAAGTTGGCGTATTTACAATCCTGTTGTGCCACTTTTGTGTCAGTAACGCAGTAGGCACTTTGTAAAGATGAGGCGGAAGCAGGAATAAGTTGATGGAGATTTATTCAGGAGAAAAGAGCCGTCCAGCTTGAGGGAAAGACAGAGCAGCTGCAACTGCCAAAACAGGGAACACTGGGGAGGAATGTTAAGTACATAGGAATCCAATGGGTGACATCACAGCAGTACAGATCACCACACACCTCCCCCCTTTTATAAAAAAAAACAATCTTGAGAACATAGAAAAGCAATAAGGAAAAATAAATCAGATGAAATCACGATATTTGTTAGGCCTAACAGTTGCCCTAGAACTTTTCCTTAAACAATTACCAATATTAACATCCGAATCTTCAACTAAGCCATTACCAACATTGAAATTCGATGGGGGAGCAGTTGCACGGGAAGGATCTTTAGCAACCCGAGAAGTGCTCCACCAATTGCCATTAGACAGCTTGACAGCATTTTTGCGAACATCAACAACCTGTTGGGATTCAAGAAACTTTGAAAAACCTTTCTTAACTATGACAGGATTCTTGATTCTGACCCAGTCACCAGTGTGAATGTTGTGGGAAGACTTTTTTCCTGACTCCACATAGCAAGGCAGAGAACCAGAAGACTTTTTATTGGCACACCCCCACACTTCTTCTAGATCACAGCCACGGTGGAGACTTTTGACCATCCAAAAGGGGAAAGCTTGGGTGCAAGCTTTTCTTCCTCTCATCAATTCGAAAGGAGAAAAGCCCGTGGCAACATGGGGAGAAATCCGATAAGACCATATAAGATCTTTTACAGCTTGAAAGATACAGTTATTCGATCTGAAAGCAGCTTGCACACATTCAACAATAACTCTAATAAATCTCTCGGTTTTGCCATTGCTCTGGGGATGGTACAACGGAGTTCTAGTATGTTTAATACAACAATTATTCAAGAAAACACCCATTTCCTTAGAAATGAATTGTACTCCGTTGTCAGTGAGAATTTCTTCCAGACAACCCTCCCTGAGAAAGATTCTGCTTAAACAATCAATGACACTCTTAGAGTTGGGAACATTGATAGGTTCAACTTCGACCCACCTGGAAAGATGATCAACAAGAACCAAAAAATATTTGGAGGTGTTGGGAAGGACATGGAACGGACCTAAAAAGTCCAGACCAATTTTTTGCCAAGCTCTAGCGGGAGGGAGAACAACAGAATCACAAACACCTTCTAAAATGAGAACTTTGTCACTAGTGTTGCAACGTGAACAAAGTTTGATGGTTTCGACAATCTGGTTGTCCATCCTTGGCCACCAAAAATTCGATCTGACATTTCTTTTGGTAATGGTGGCTCCTAGATGTCCAGAATGTGCATCAGCAATAATCTTTTCCCTGTACACAGAAGGGGGAATGAATTTATCACCCCTAACAATTTTGCCATTTTCCAAAGAAAGTTCTGAATTAATTTTCCAATAAATTTGAAGTTCAGGAGAGAGAGATTTTTCTTTGGGCCAGCCTTTTTGTATGAAGAGATAACATCTTTGAGAATGGCATCATTTTCAACAGCCTTGATCCAATCACATTCAGCAAAAGAAATAGAACTTTGAGAAATATTGGCCACAAAACATTCCTCAATGTCAGTTTCACAATCATTTTCATCAGGTTCTTGTAAGGGTAACCTGGACAAACAGTCAGCCCGCTTGTTTTTACCACCCGGGATGTAGATGGCTTGGAAGTTGAATTCCAATAATTTAGTGGAAAGTCTAGCTAAACGTGCAGTGGTGCGATTGGTGTTTCTGCCTGACAAGATATCAACAAGGGGACGATGGTCGGTTTGAAGAATGAACGGTCTACCCCATAAGTAAGACTTGAATTTCTCAACACTCCAAGCACAAGCAAGCAGTTCCTTCTCTATAACGGAATATTTTCTTTCGACAGGACGGAGAGTCCTGGAGGCAAATCCGACAGTAAATTCTTTACCATAGGCCACCTGAGAAAGAACAGCTCCTAAGCCATATTCACAGGCATCAACAGTGACAACAGTTTCTCTATTGCCATTAAAAGGTTGAAGAGCAGGAGCGTTGGTAATGTGCTCTTTAATGAGTTGAAAGCCCTTTTGACACTCCTCAGACCAGCTGAAGGTGGCACCCTTTTTCAATAAAAGTCTAAAACATTCAGTGGTCTTGGCGTAGTCTCTCATGAATTTTGAATAAAACTCACAAAGGCCAAGGAAGGACAAGAGCTGCTCTTTGTTGGAAGGAGCGGGAGCTTCAATGATGCTTTTCACTAGACCTGATCTTGGCCTGATGCCACTTTGAGAAATGGTATGACCAAGATATTCTACTTCTCTGGTTATGAAAACACACTTACTCTTCTGTAAGGTCACACCTCTTTGTTCTAGAATATGAAACACTTGGTCAATAACTTTGTCATGTTCGTTCTCAGTTTGAGTGAAAATAAGAATATCATCTTGGAAGACGACTACATTGGAGAGTTCCTCAAACATTTCGGACATGATACGCTGAAAAACAGCGGCGGCAGAAGCCAACCCGAAAGGGAGACGACGAAATTGGAAAACACCATCAGGTGTTACGAAGGCAGTGAGGTGTCGTGAGAGAGGATGCAACTCAATCTGGTGGTAAGCCGCCTTTAGATCAAATTTTGAAAACCAAGTGGATGACCCTACTTGTGCTATTAAGTCTTCAATACGAGGAAGGGGAAAGCCATCAACCCAGATAGCCTGATTGAGACTGCGTAAATCCACACACATCCTAAGGTCACCAGACCTTTTTCTTGCAAGAACAATGGGAGAAAGCCATAATGTTGATTCTACTTTCTCAATAATTCTTTGTTCGCATAATGATTTTAAATGTTTGGACAGATCCTCTCTGATACTGAGTGGGACATTTCTAAGTTTGTGTTTAACTGGGGTAATGCCATCTTTGACTTTGATAAAGTGTTGAAAGTTAGTGATCTTACCCAGACGATCTTCAAAAACTTTTTTATATTTGAGCTCCCACAATTTGTCATTCACAATATTGCAAACAGGGGCAGAAGATGAAGACATAGAACAAGGAGGATTGCATTCTTCAATAAATACAGGATTAGGTAAACCAGGTTTAATGGTAACACCAAATTCTGCCTGGTGAATGAGACCTAGAACATTGATGCCTCGCTTGGCAACATAAACCTTCCCTTTAATAAATTTTCCAAAAATGGAAATTTCGGCCCAGAAGTAACCTAAAAGGTTAATTCTACTTCCTTCAAAGGCTACAGAAAGAACATCAGGAGGAAGCAAATACTTGTCTTGCCAGAAGTGAGAATATTTTTCGTGCGAAACAATAGTGATGCGAGCACCGGTGTCTACAAGAAGTTGAACATGATGTTTTTCAATAATAGCATCAACTTCAGGATCAGGAACAAGAAAGGTATGACTAACAACATCATTGTCTTTCACAACAGAACAACAATGCCCCTGCACTATACAAGTATGTAAAACATTAAAGTAATGACATTTGTAGCAAATGATGATCAGTTAGTATACATCCACACTTTCGGAGTGACTTTATGAGGATCAATTAATCCAGGTTCAGGTACAAGAGTTCCGAAAAAGAAAGAGAAATGTTCTGTTCTTGGTGTTAAATAATTGGTTTATTGTTCCTTTGTTAATGCCAACACGTGTTTCATCGCAGGGAACCTACTGCGAATCTTCAGGGCTTTGTGAGGAAAGTATGACACAAAATATCAGATTAGTACGAAGTGTCCGTGTCTGGACAAGATTCTTGTTAGTTGATTCGAGTATATCGAGGTCTGTAGCACGCTGCCTGCGTGATTAAGGGATCTTATTTAGTTTAGGTGTATATCAAAGACCGGGAGGAGTTGACGAGAAGATATGAGGTGTCTTGGTTAAGACATGGATTCCTTGACAGGCGGGTACACCTTATTAGTGCTGAACTCCCTCTTGTGGTTCCCGGTGCCGTTTTCCAATGACGGACCGTCATTGGAAAACGGCACCGGGAACCACAAGAGGGAGTTCAGCACTAATAAGGTGTACCCGCCTGTCAAGGAATCCATGTCTTAACCAAGACACCTCATATCTTCTCGTCAACTCCTCCCGGTCTTTGATATACACCTAAACTAAATAGGATCCCTTAATCACGCAGGCAGCGTGCTACAGACCTCGATATACTCGAATCAACTAACAAGAATCTTGTCCAGACACGGACACTTCGTACTAATCTGATATTTTGTGTCATACTTTCCTCACAAAGCCCTGAAGATTCGCAGTAGGTTCCCTGCGATGAAACACGTGTTGGCATTAACAAAGGAACAATAAACCAATTATTTAACACCAAGAACAGAACATTTCTCTTTCTTTTTCGGAACTCTTGTACCTGAACCTGGATTAATTGATCCTCATAAAGTCACTCCGAAAGTGTGGATGTATACTAACTGATCATCATTTGCTACAAATGTCATTACTTTAATGTTTTACATACTTGTATAGTGCAGGGGCATTGTTGTTCTATTGTTACTTGTGTGGATCTTCTTGGTCCAACTTTGGGCGGTTTTGTGAGATTACCGCTCGCCCTTTTGCCTGTACCTACCACTTTACGGTGCTCTCTACCGTGCGGACACACGGGTGTGCGCCCAATTTCCCTGGTTGAAGTTTAAAATCTCCTTGTCGTTTACATCATTGTCTTTCACAACAACTACATATTCCTGATTGGTTACATCACACTCGGGATATTCAGTTGAATGCTCAAGGGAATTTAAATCAGGGGAAGATTCATTCTCATTCATAACACAACGCACATTACCTCTTCTACCTCTCATGCAGACCTTAGAAAAATGGCCATTTTTGCCACATTGACTGCATTGTTGATTGGCGGCAGGACAATTTTTGAAGTTAGAAACATGGTAAGAAGAACCACATCTAAAGCAAAAAGTACTTTGACTGAATTGTCTATTGGGCATGAAAGGTCTCCTAGTGCTGGTATTTCCCATTCTTCTAAAATAACCACGTGAATCACGAGGAACAAAATTAGAAGTCTTAACAGGAGTAGGAGTTTTAGTGGAAACTGCACTAGAAATGGAAGTATTAGAGAGAGAAACTTCTAATTGTTTGGAATCCTCCAAAGATGTTTCAATACTTTTGGCTATGTCAATAGCTTTATCAAGAGAAGGATCTTTGCAGGATAATAGTTTCCCTTGAATTTGTTTACAAGAACAACGAGCAACAAGTTGATCCCTAATAAGTTGAGAAGTGAAATTGTCAAATTCGCATTTAGAAGCAAGTATTTTCAAAGCAGTAACAAACGTATCAATGCTTTCTTCAGGTTTCTGAGCTCTGGTGAAGAATTTGTAACGATGTACAACCATATTTTTAGTTTTGACAAAGTACTTGTCCAATTTAGCTATAGCTATGTCGAATTCATCAGGAGCTTCACCAGGGGGTGGAACGTAAGGAGGAAGATGATCGAAAACGTTCTGGCCTTCTACACCAAGATGGTAATACATTAAGCTCTTTTTTCTTTCTGCACGATACCTGAGACCGTCAATTGCACCTAAGTAGGCCATGAAAGATCTTAACCAAAGCTTCCATTCGAGAGGAGGATCTCCGGGAGTCTGAAGGAATGGAGCTGGAGGAGAAACGCTTTGCATTACGATATCTTCTATTTTCCCTTAAAATTGAAAAGTTTAAATTCAAGAAACAACTTAAAACAAAAATGTAAATGTGAGAAAGAAAAAAAAAATAAAAAATAAATGTAAACTGTGCACAACAGAGTGTAGAAGCTGTGCACTTCAGCGTGACAAAGATGATGTGCACATTATTATGCAAAAGTAGTGTATTGATGCTGTTGAGCGTGTAGATGCTGTGCACGTCAGCGTGCAGATGCTGTGCACATCAGCGTGCAGATGTTGTGCACAACAGCGTGCAGATGTTGTAGATGCTGTGCACGTCAGCGTGCAGATACTGTGCACATCAGCGTGTAAACGTTGGTAGAAAGAGTAAAGGCTGTGCGCATCAGATGCTGTGCACATCAGCGTGCAAACGTTGGTAAAATGCACATCAGCATGCAAACGTTGGTAAAAAGGGTAAAAGGCTGTGCGCATCAGCGCAAAGTTGTAGTTTTACTTTTGTAGTGGGTATGTAAAAACTGAGCACATCCGCATGAAGAAGAGTAAAAGATTCAAAATGTGCTTAATCCAACGCTGTTTAAACTGCTGTGTGCTTGAGCTGTGCACATCAGCGTAAGTGAGTGAAGCAAGGTGTAGAAGGCTGAGTCAGCGAAGGAAAAGACTCGATGGCTGATCAGCTATACACGGCAAGGAGAGACCTTTGTGACGTGTTGAAGTTGAAAAGCCCGGCAAAGACAATGAAAACTGGAATGCAGAAATGGAAGGCTTTATGACGTGAGGACGTGGAGCGTCGAAGACCAGCAGTGACTGACAAGCAGGAAGAGCGTCTAAGTTTCCATGGTGACAAGAATGCGTGCTGCGTGAAGACGCTGGATTGCTTGACGACGTTCGGTGAGAGGATTCTACTACGTCATCATTTGGAGGCGCAGCCCGAGGGAGGAAGAACAAACGGAGGGAGAGCACACAGCGTGGAAAAGACGAAGGTAGAGGTAGGAAAGTCTTTAAATCATGGCAAAACGTGGCAGGAAAGTCTTGCGGGAGTCAGGTGGAAGCAGTGCGGGCTGGCGCAGAAAGCGCAGAAAGCAAAGTAGATTGTACAAAGCCGGGTGAAGCGCCGTTAGGAAACGCGCAAATGAGTTCAATTGGCAGAAAATGTAGCAGGGCCAATGGAAATGAAAGGAGTTCAGAGGCTGCGACGGCTCTTGCAGAAAGAATGATTAGGAAATGTACTCACATGGCCGTGAAGATCGAAGGAAGAGAAAAAAAAAATCCTGAATTTCAAAACGTTTTCCTTAATGAAGTTGTTTTGAAACAGCAGCTGAAGAACCGCATCCCATCCTCTGTCGCCAATGTAAAGATGAGGCGGAAGCAGGAATAAGTTGATGGAGATTTATTCAGGAGAAAAGAGCCGTCCAGCTTGAGGGAAAGACAGAGCAGCTGCAACTGCCAAAACAGGGAACACTGGGGAGGAATGTTAAGTACATAGGAATCCAATGGGTGACATCACAGCAGTACAGATCACCACACACTTCCATAAAGACACCACCTGAACGCGGGACTGCAACAGAAGTGAAATGTACTAGGCAAACTGCACACGTAAAATCGTAGTGTTACCTTCACTTGTAATGCTTCACCTTATTTAGTCACATCTACATAACTTTAAACTCTTTTTTGTTTTGCAGATTACCTACCCAACGTCTTTTGGAGTCCACATCACAATTTGTTTATAATACTGTTTTATTAAAGTTATTTTTCTAGTTGTTTATTATATTATCATTACGTTACGTTTACAGTTATTGTTGTTTTAATAAAAGTTAATAAAAAAAGATATACTTTTTTTTAATGGTGGGGGAGGGGACGGTCCACAACAAAAATAATATTTATAATTTGAAGTACTATAGTAAAATTTTTGACAGTAGGGTTGAAAAGTACTGGCTGTACAATAAGTTATATTTTCTCTCGATGGACTACAAAATAGAAAGGAAATCAAAGTAAAACAAAACAATGTGTACCACATTTACAAACCTCTTGCGACGTTTTCGCGTGCAAACCTACCCCCCTACAAAATTAACTGTGTGGGCCTCAATGACGCCCCTCAAACCACGAAAACGACCACCCCCGGAGATTTCTATATTGTGTGAGGGAGGCTGCGTGGCCCACCGCCTGATGCCCTGCAGTCCGCCATACCCAGACCAGTTTGCTGCAGTGTCCTGGGGAGAAACAGCCATTACAACACGGTCATAACCACGCGTGACCGTCACCACAAATTCATTAGCACGCATATGGCTTTACCACTCATGCCTTTAGCACGCATGCTTTTACACCTACTATACATTCAACACGCATGATAAAGGCATAAGCACGGTAATGGCTTTGTGGTGACGGTCAAGCGTTGCATTGGCTGTGTCTTACGTGCTTCAAATTAGATTTTAGGTATGCGTGTGACCAAGTCTGATAAGATCGGAAACCAAGGACAAACACCATTGTCTGTGGCAGGAAATCTCATGAATCATAGAGAAGATATAGAGAAGATTGGCGGGGGGTAAATTGAAAGTAGCAGGTATAATAAAAATAATGGAGGAAAACTACTAAAATGGCAGAGGACGGAGTAATAGATATCAAATAAATATAGATTGAATATGATTATTAATATATTACAAAAGTATAGCAGCGGATGAGGCACACGACCCGGCAGAAGAAAGCGGAAAATGTAATACCTGAAATGAGGAGAGGTTTGCTTGGCGAACTTGAAGAAAAAGAAAGAAGCGTGGGCTTGGAAACGAGGCTGCGCATGCGTAGAGAGTACAACTGGTGCAGAAAAAAAAACACGGAAAGTTTTACATACTATCATAAAAATATAGCTCTTTTTTTTACCAGTAAAGTTAGTTCTGAAAAGAACTGTTTTTTTATGAGCCCCAAAACCCCCAGGGTCCCAGCCGGCTCCACGCTTCCTTCAGGAGCCGGCATTGCTTTTTGTCACCCTGGTCACTGCAGAAGGCGGCACTGTAGGCACCCTGGGACACGGCCGAAGCCGGCCCTGAAAAGTGGGGGTCCCCAGGGCATCAAAGGCTCCAGGAAGGGAGCCGCACAGCTCCCCTCCCAACATTCAAAAGCCCCGAGGTATGGTAGTCCCCGGGGCTGGGTGGTCCGTCCCCCTATTTTCTATATTGGATCCCCGGGGGGGTGGTGGTCCCCGAGGCATGTGGGGGGCTTGAAACCCTCCACACAGTTTTTTTAAATTAAAAGAGGCCCCACGGACTGGAGAATCCCCGGGGCTCCGGGGGGGCCATGAGCCCCCCGGCATACATATAGTTAAAGCCCAGAGGGATGGCGATCCCCAGAGCAGGGGGACTCCTCTGGGCCCCCCATTATTTAAAAAAAATTGCCCCCGATATTTGACCCCACGGGGGCTAATTAACAAAAAAGCGGTCTTTTTTTCCCCAAAACATGTACTATACGAGTACCACGCGATTTGAAAAAAAAATTGGGCCCTAACGATCCATGTGGGACCCCCTGAGCAGGCCTCGAGGATCAGGATGTTTCTACCCCGCACCCTTTCCTTATTTTTGAACTTTGTTTTACTGTTTTCTTATGACACGGTTCTATCGAGGCACAAGAAGGCTCGGTAGAACCGTGTAGTGTTGGAGTGTTGACAGACAGCTGACATCCAATCAACATGCAGCTCGTGATCGTAATGATATGGATTTCCGTACGCTTACAGTACTTCGTCTCTAGTTATCACTTTGATTTTATCAGGAACTACTGAACGGATTTACACCATTTAACAAAAAGCACAATCTGCAAACCAAACTCTACCTCTCTGCCAAATTTGGTGTAATTCCGTTCAGCCGTTCGCGCTGTAACCCTGGCTAAGGTCCCTATGGAAAATTGCATGGGTAATATATATATATATATATATTACCTACTGGCGGTCGCCAGTAGGTAGTTATAGTTAGGACCTAGTTTCCATATGAAATCTGCATCTGCAACATTCTATTTGGAATAACTTTGGCGCCGGTCGACGAATCTTCGCAAAATTTTCAAAACAGGTGGGGTGCTTCGGTCTGCTCCTATCCTGAAAGTCTCCGGGTGATTGATCAAGTGGGGGCTGAGAAAAAAGTGGGGTCCCAAAACGTGTTTTCCCCATGCAATTTCCCATAGGAACCTTTAGCCGGGGCTACAGCCCGAACTGCTGAACGGAATTGCACCAAATTTGGCAAAGAGGTAGACCTTGGTTCAGAGTCGTGGCTTTTGCTTAAATGGTGTAAATCTGTTTAGTAGTACCTGAGAAAATCACAATTAAAATCACATATATATCCATGGCCGCTGTAGATCCGTACATCTTGAGCGCACCCTAAGCGCACCATCACGATCACGAGCTGCATGCTAATTGGCTGTCAACTGTCTGTCAACACTCCAAACCAGGAAGTGTTGGCAGCCATTTTGTGCCTCGGTAGAAGCAAGGCTGATGAAATCAGTGGAACCAGTGTGCAAAATGTATAAACAGGGCAGGGTAAAAATATCCTGACCCTCTAGACATGCTTAGGGGGTTCCACAAGGACCCCCAGGGAACCAAAAAATGTTTTCTTTTTTTTAAAAAATGGAAAAATCTGCACAGAGTGCGCAGATCCTGCCGTAAAAAAAATTATAAAACAAAGCGCTGGATTAATAATTAGCCCCTGGGAGAAAAATATTAAGTTTTAGGGGGGCTCAGATGGGTCCCCTAGCCCCGGGAATCGCCACCCCCCAGGGCTTTGTAAAAAGTGGGTGGGGGCTTAAAGGCCCCCCAAGCCCTGGGTACCACCACCCCGGTGCTTTTTGTATTGTGGGAGGGGGGCCACGTGGTCCCCCTCCTGGAGCCGTTGAGAGCACTGGGGACCGCCACCAACCAGGGCCCGAACCTGCACTGTCTCGGGGACACTGCTATTTGCTATGAGAGGGCGGAAGACTTGTGGCTCCCGCTCTCCTATAGCAAATTTGGTTTGGATTTTGAAAGAGAGAGCAGGGAAACCTGCTCTCTCTTTCAAAATCCAAACCAAATTGCTTTTCCACACGGGGAAGTGCTTGTTGGCAGCTCCCCATGTGGAAAAGCAATGCCGGCTCCTGAAGGACACATGGAGCCGGCTGGGACCATTGGGGCAACAGTGTCCAACGTTGTATGTAAGCCCTGGGGGATGGGGTCTCCGAGGAGAATAAAAGTTGCTATTTTTTTTTTACGGGAAAACTAGGAGTTGCGCACCCAGCACAGGGCTCTTCGTGGACCCCTGGTGTGCACGCATTGGATGCACGACTCCTAACATGTAGGGTGCGCAACTCCAGTACGTTGGGTACACGACTTCTACACGTTGGGTGCACGACTCCTCTCGCGTTGAGTGTGCGACTCCAAGCAAAAAAAAGTAATATTTTTCAGATATACATCAAGCTTATGTGTTTAGATCTTGTGTGGCTCTAAAAAGAGTGTTTATTGAGAGATTTTGGCACCTACAAGTAGTACCTATGCAGAGTCTAAAGTTGATGAGAAAGACTCTGTTACCCTCATCTTTAAAATGTACACCATCTCTCCTATAGATGCCATCCATATTAAAATGCAGATTATTGTGGTAAATGGACCCCATCCTATAATCTCAGAGAAAAGCAGAAACAGATTTATTAACATGTGTCCTAGCTTTCTCAATCTGTGGACAAAATTGATTGGACCAGTTCCATTTCTGCCTTTGGCATATGTTACAATAGACAAAGGCAGTTTGGGGAAAAAGTGACATCAATTTTCTAAAGGTGTCCTTCATAAGCATTTCCAGACCTACCCCAGTATAAGTGCCTAGGTCATTGCCACCACAGTGCACAATTATGAGGTCAGGGTGTTGGAGTTGCAAAAAGGATTTAACCAACTGCATCAATTGGTGCCACGTTAACCCTCTCTGTCCAATCCATTTAATGTCTACATTTGGCAAAGCTAGGTCTTTGTCGATGCCTCTATTTTCTGCATACCTTTGGCTCAAGAAAATATATCTGTGTCCCACAATCCACACTCTAAGCATCATAAAGGGAGGTCTGGATGCACTCAGAAGGTGTCTGTACGTGAAATGGCAGTTTGAGAAGTGAGATTTTTCTAAAATGGTGGATAAGATGCAGTTTTGAATAAATAAAACAAATAATTGGCTGTTTAACAACATTCTAGACTGAAAAGTAAGCTGCATGTTTCTGATTTTCAAAAGCATGTTTTTTTATTGGTTAAGAAAAACTGTTTGAAAGGAACATTACATGGGATAAGGTGATATTTTGAAAAGTCAAGCACATTTGCTGTTTGGATTAGAAACATTGTGTGCTGAACTTGTGACCTGTGTGCTCCGTTGAGTGTTCCATGAACGATTACCATGGTAACAGGCAGTAAGCAGATTGAGGGTAGGGTTCACACTTATGTCAATTGAAAAGGGTTGAAATGTGTAACCAATAGAAATATGTGTTAGCTTTTGAATTAATGTGGGCAGCAATGTGATTTGATTTTTACATGTATATGTGTGCAGAATGAGAAGGCAATCTTGCCATTTTTTCGTTTTCATAAGAGCAGTACAGTACAGAGATTCTGTATAAGAAAATCTGGTGTGTGACTGACATACTTCTTAATATACAATCAATTCGAAAGGTGAGTTATTAATTTGTGAGGGGTTGTATGTGGTGTGTTTGTTTTTAATAAGATTATTGTGTTTCTCCGGGTAAAGTCCAGGGAGTAGTCTTGCTTGTCTAGAATCACTTAATGAGACTGTGTTCATTTGGGAATCACTGTGAGCGAAGCATTTGGTAACTTCATGTGTTTGTTGACAGCTAACTGCTTTAAAACTTGTAATGATGTAAAGTTTTAGTAGCAGTAGAAGTCAGTCATTGTTTATGTATTTGCAAAATGAGTAAGGCTTCCACAGTAAACTGCAGTTCTAAAATATGTGGAATGTGTATAGCCACTTTATCTCTACCAAACTAGTAAATGTGTTTTGATAAAGTCCAAGTGATAGTTTTGTTTGTCTAGAATTACACAGTGAGTCTGTGTGCATTTGGGAACCATTGTGAGATAAGCATTTGGGTACTTCATGTGTTTGCAGACACATAACTGTTTAAAAACCTATCCTGTTGATAAGTTTTGGTAGAATGTGAAACCAATCATTACTTATGTATTTTCAAAATAAGTTAGGCTTCCACAGAAAAGTGCAGTTCTAAAATATGTGGAATGTGTGTAGTCATCTTTCCTCTTACAGACTAGTAAATGTTTTTTGGTAAAGTCCAAGGGATACTGTTGCTTGTCTAGAATCACACTGTGAGTCTGTGTGTATTTGGGAACCGTTTTGACAGAAGGATTTGGGTACTTCATGATTTTGAAGACATATAACTGCTTACAAATCAATCCTGTTGTCAAGTTTTGGTAGAATTAGAAACCAGTCATTGCGTATGTATTTGCTAATGAGTTAGTCTTCCACAGTAAAGTGGAGTTCTAAAATATGTGGAATGTGTGCAGTCATCTCACCTGCTCCAGACTAGTAAAGGTTTTTTGGTAAAGTCCAAGGGATACTGTTATTTGTCTAGAATCAAACTGTACATTTGGAAACATTGTGAGAGAAGCATTTGGGTGGTTCATGTTTTTGCAGACACATAACTGCTTAAAAACCTATCTTGTTGTCAAGTTTTGGTAGAATTAGAAAATAGATTTGCTTATGTATTTGCAAAATGAGTTAGGCTTTGACACTAAAATGCAGTACTGAAATATGTGGAATGTGTGTAGACACCTTACTTTTGGGATAGTCTTGCTTGTCTAGAATCACACTGAAAGTCTGTGTACATTTGGGAACCGTTGTGAGACAAACCTTTAGGTACTTCATGTGTTTACAGATATATAACTGGTTAAAAACCTATCCTGTTGGCAAGTTTTGGTAGAATTTGAAAGCGGTCATTGTTTATGTATTAGAAAATGTGTCAGGCTTCTTCTCTAAAGTGCAGTAACAAAATATGTGAAATGTGTGCAGTCAACCTAACTCTTTTAGACTAGTGAATAGTGTTGCTTGTCTAGAATCACACTGTGAGTGTGTGAACATTTGTGAAGCATTGTGAGAGAAGCATTTGGTAACTTTATGTTTACTGATACTGCTGTAATCATTCAATCATTATTCAAGTGCTCAGGCAGTGATTCTGGGCCTTAGCACATGTACTGCTTCAAACTCCTATGCACTATGCATGTAGTGTCCTAACCACCTTCTCACTTGTGTTTCAGGCGTACATTTCCCCAGTCAGTATCCATACAGTCCACCAAACACCCTGTTACTCCCTTTGCACTTCTCTACTGACCCTTTCAGCACCATGTATTATTCCATTCACTGAAGGAAAACTTAAGCAATTATGAATTCACTGAGTGTCTCTCCTTATGCTACTCTAATCATTCAGTCAGTATCCATTTGCTCATGCAGCGAGTCAGGCTTTAGGACATGGACTACTTCAACCTCTTATGTACTATGCATGTAGTGCTCTACCAAGTGCACAAATGTGTTACAGGCCTAGAATTCCCCAGTTAGTATCCATACACCGCGGAAACCACCCTGTTACTCCCCTTGTGCTCCTCTAGTGACCTTTTCAACACCATGTACTAATCCATTCACTGAAGGAAAACTCAACCAATTATGAATTCACCCAGTGTCTGTGCTTGTAGTAGTCTAATTATTCAGTTAGTAGTCATGTACTCATGCAGTGAGGCAGGCTTTAGAACATGGACTGCTTCAAACTCCTATGCACTATGCATGTAGTGCTCTAACCACCTTTACATTTGTTTTTCAGGCCTACAATTTTTCAGTCAGTATCCATACAGTCCAGCAAACACCCTGTCACTGCTCTTGCAAGCTTATAGTGACCCTTTCAGCACCATGTACTAATTCATTCACTGAAGGAAAACTTAACCAATTGAAAATTCACTCTGTGTCGCTCCTTATAGTACTGTAATCATTCAGTCAGTATCCATTAAGTGATGCAGCGAGTCAGGGTTTAGGACATGGACTGCTTCAAACTCCTATGCACTATGCATATAGTGCTCTAACAAAGTACACAGTTGTGTTTCAGACCTACATTTCTCCACTCAGTATCCATACACTTGAGCAAACACCCTGTCACTGGTCTTGCAATCCTATAGTGATCCTTTCAGCACAATGTATAAAACCATTCACTGAAGGAAAACTTAAGCAATTATAAATTCACTGAGTCTTACTTTGTATGCTACTCTAATCATTCAGTCAGTATCCATGTACTCATGCAATGAGTCAGGCTTTAGGACATGGACTGCTTCAAACTCATATGCACTATGCATGTAGTGCACTAACCAAGTATATAATTGTGTTTCAGGCCTAGAATTCCCCAGTCAGTATCCATGCACTGCTGCAAACACCCTGCTACTCCCCTTGTGCTCCTTTGGTGACCTTTTTAGCACCATGTACTAATCTATTCACTGAAGGAGAACTCAACCAATTATAAATGTACCCAGTGTCTGTGCTTGTACCAGTCTAATTATTCAGTTAGTAGCCATGTACTCATGCAGTGAGCCAAGATTTAGGACATGGACTGCTTCAAACTCCTATGCACTATGCATGTAGTGCTTTAACCCAGTACACAATTGTGTTTCAGGCCTACAATTCCCCAGTCAGTACCCATACACTGCTGCAAACACCCTCTTACTCCGTTTGTACTCCTCTAGTGACTTTTTGAGCACCATGTAATAATCCATTCACTGAAGGAAAACTCAATCAATTATAAATTCACCCATGTCTGTGCTTGTAGTAGTCTAATTATTTAGTTAGTAGTCATGTACTCATGCAGTGAGCCAGGCTTTAGGACATGGATTGCTTCAAACTCCTATGCACTATGCATGTAGTACTCTAACCACCTTTACACTTGTTTTTCAGACCTACAATTCTCCAGTCAGTATCCATACAGTCCAGCAAACACCCTGTCACTGCTCTTGTAAGCCTATAGTGACCCTTTCTGCACCATGTACTAATCCATTCACTGAAGGAAAAAGTAACCAATTATAAATTCACTGAGTGTCTCTTCTTATGCTACTCTAATCATTCAGTCAGTATCCATGTACTCATGCAGCGAGTCAGGCTTTAGGACATGGACTGCTTCAAACTCTTATGGCTATGCATGTAGTGCTCTAACCAAGTACACAATTGTGTTTCAGGCCTAGAATTCTTCAGTCAGTATCCATACACTGCTGCTAACACCCTTTTACTCCCTTGCATTCCTCTAGTGACCTTTTCAGCACCATGTAGTAATCCATTCACTGAAGTAAAACTCAATCAATTATAAATTCACCCAGTGTCTGTCCTTGTACTAGTCTAATTATTCAGTTAGTAGCCATGTACTCATGCAGTGAGCCAGGCTTTAGGACATGGACTCCTTCAAACTCCTATGCACTATGCATGTAGTGTTCTAACCACATGTACACTTGTGTTTCAAGCCTAGAATGTCCCAGTCAGGATTCCTACAGTCCAGCAAACATCGTGTCACTGCTCTTGCAATCCTAAAGTGACCCTTTTAGCGCCATGTACTAATCAATTCACTGAAGTAAAAGTCAAGCAATTATAAATTCACTCAGTGTCTCTTCTTATACCACTCTAATCATTCAGTCAGTATCTATGTAGTGATGCAGCGAGTCAGTCTTTAGGATATTGTCTGCTTCAAACTCCTATGCACTATGCATGTAGTGCTTTAACCAAGTACCCAATTGTTATTCAGAGCTCCAATTCCCCAGTCAGTATCCATAGACTGCTGTAAACACCCTGTTACTCCCTTTGCATTCCTATACAGTTATGTATACACCTTAAACTACAATTTCAATTAGTGATGAGAAAAGAAAGTGGTTAAATAATTTTTTATATAGAATGTGTTTGTACACTAATAGAAAGTATAATTTACATATTTATCAAAATACTTTCATTTATGTTTATTTTTTACAGATATTGTTTATCATCATTAAAATAAAGTTATCATGCCTGAAAAATCAAGAAAGAGTAAAGGACCGAAAAAGGACAATTATTTGATGAAAATTCAACGACAAGTATTGGATGACCAACATCATGTGGGTAAAAAGAAAATATCTCCCGGTAAGACAACTAAGGGATTTATTAAAAAACTATCTAAGGCCACAAACAGTGTGCAGAATGTGGAAACAAGTGAGAATCATTCAATCAGAAAAAATATTAAAAATAACAAGAAAGGAAAAAAAGTACATTTACAGTCTAAAGATGCAACATATGGTAAAAGAAGACAAAATTAGTATAAAGAAATACGTAACAAAAAAAATTATATTAGAGTGGTACATAACTTGCTGAAAGAGGTGAAAAAATATAGACAAAGAGCACTATTATATAAAAAGAAAAGCATATTGAATCCATTGTTAAAAAAGCTTTTGAAGTAAAATGAAAACTTTTCATTTTAGTTTTAAATAGAATTTGATCACTAGATAAACTAATTCATTTAATTAAGGCCAAAAGTAAGGGGAAAAGAGTAATTAACAGAACTCATTTTTCAGATTTTTTTTGGGTGAATGGAAACACAAAACACAGTTCAAGTTCAGAGCCTTTCTTTAATGAAGAGTTATTTTCAGACCAATGATTTATTGCATGCAGTTGATACCAGTGGTACAGCTTATGAGGTTAGAAATGGTTGTCCAATTCAGAAAGAGAAGATGGTTCCCAGAAATGCAGAAGAAGTGTTAGCTGATGAAGTTCTAGGGAGACGTCCTAAATCCCCAGTGTACACTTGGGATTGTAGTAGTATTTGTAGTGTACAACAAGAATATATTGATATTTTATGCAATTTCTTACGAGAATACAGTGAAAAAAGTGTTAAACAAAAGATTAAGATGTTGCAAGTACTAGACCCTTGCAGAGTGTGAAAAAATACTGGTTTGCAAGGTCATTCTCTGGCTTGTCTTTCTAGAGAAGTATGTCAAAGTGTTTTTCATCATTTCAGGATGTTAGCAGTACATCATTCTCAAATGCGGACGTTAGTCAGAAGATTGTATTATGCAAAAAGTTTAGCACTAAAATTAAATGAGTTGCACAGTGGTCTTTTGCATGGGTCAGTTTCAGATGTGAAGAAGGTTTGTGATAAAATTGTTTTTTTTTTTACTTCGGCCCTGAACAAGAGAATTTAGAAACTGAGACATTAATAATTGATGTTGAGGCAAAAATGTATGCATCTAATCTCCTGAGAGACCTGGAAGAGTGGGTTAGTTCCAAACATATCCTCCCTATTACCCAGACTGGGTTTAGGCCCGGAACCAACACCACGTGTAATCTTCTAGCACTAAATCTCCTTGTCGAAAGAGCAAAGGAAAGGTCTACAAAATTGTACACCTGTTTCGTAGACCTGAAGGCGGCGTTCGACACTGTCCCAAGGGAGATTCTATGGCAAAAGATGGACAATTGGGGCATTCCTCCGAACCTACTACGAGCAATAATAGAATTATACACATCTACCTGGGTCAAGATCAAATTAGGCAATGGAGATAGAACAACAAAAAAAATCCCCACCCTAATTGGCCTGAAGCAGGGATGCGTATTAGCCCCAACTCTTTTCAACATCTTTACCGCCGACCTTGACAAGTGCATCGCGGAGACACAAAGTGACCCGCCAAAGCTAGCTCAATACAAAATAAGGAGCCTACAGTATGCCGACAACATTGTTCTTTGCAGCCAGACCCCATTGGGTCTTCAACGCTCCATCACAAGACTGCATGATTACATCTCAGCGAATGGCTTGCAAATTAACTGCAATAAAACAAAGATCGTGTGCTTTTCATCTCGGCAAGGGCGACAACCCTTTAAATGGCACATCACGGGCAATACCATAGAGTCAAGTAACTCGTACAAGTATCTGGGGGTAGTGGTCGATTCAAGTTGGTCACTTAAAACTCACCAACTGCATAGAACAGCGCAGTCAAATAAACTACGGTTTGCTCTAAAGTTACTGAAAACAAAACTGAAATGCTCATCCAACCTGTACCTCTTGAAAGTGATTGAGGCAAAGTTTCTACCTTCCCTTACGTACGGTTCGGAGCTATTCAGAGGCAAAGATGCAAACTTCTTGAACTTACAACAGTCAAATCAGTTCAAATACATCTTTTACATACCAAGGTCTGTATCACAAGCACAAATACGCCTGGAATTTGGGCTTTCAAACCAGCATCAAGTTAGGCAAGCCGGGATACTAAAAATGTGCTGGAAATTAAGGGCAGCAAATGAGGACACACTGATGGGCCATTGCTGGCGCGAAATTAATAACAGATCAAATGCAAAAAACGTATGGAGAACATTCTTGGAAGACGCACTAACACAACTCAATATGTGAGAGGCATGGAATACAAACCTCCCCTTCACGGCCTTCAAAAAAATAGTCAACAGTATAGCAAAACAAAAATCCAGGACTGTCGACAAAGCTGCCCTCGCAAAGAAAAAACATGGCTGGACGGTGCTAGCCACATATGAGAGAAGTGCCCCACAACCATACCTAGTCAATTATATAACACCGTCCACACAACAAATGCTTCTACGCATTTGTCTGGGCACTTACATCACAAAGGATCAGACCCCAGCATGGAAGCAAACATGGCCAACATCGCTTTGCAGACTATGTGGCCGTTCTGAAGAAACACTGATTCACATCCTGTGCATTTGTCCATCATTGGCTAGTCTGAGACGTTACTATCTATTACAGATATTCCGTTTCCATCAAATCAGAACATGCAGGCCCGCCGTTATGTTAGCACTGAACAGTTTCCAGTTGCAAACGGCCTGTAGGGCCTCCAAATTCTTACAGAAGGCGAGTATCCTAATCCAGAAAACTGATTAAATGGTGCGGACTTAGTCCGAAGGACTGACATGTCAGGAGAGGCTTAGGCCGCAGATGACGTAACACTGTTTAAAAAAAAAAAAAAAAAAAAAAAAGAACTTGTTTTTTAAAGAGCGCAAATGCATTTTAACCAAGGCTAGTTCGTATACTATTTTGTATTCAATTTTGTAAAGGTTTTAATTAACCATATGCAATAAATATTACTTACTGTTTTTCATCATTTCAGGATGTTAGCAGTACATCATTTTCAAATGCGGACGTTAGTCAGAAGATTGTATTACGCAAAAAGTTTAGCACTAAAATTAAATGAGTTGAACAGTGGTCTTTTGCGTGGGTCAGTTTCAGATGTGAAGAAGGTTTGTGATAAAATTGTTTTTTTTTTACTTTGGCCCTGAACAAGAGAATTTAGAAACGGAGACATTAATAGAAGAAAATGTTTAAGAGGATGTGCAACATACTACTACAAAAAATGTTGAGGAACAAGTTACAAAGTTTAGGATGATTTCAGATGAAAGACCAAATTATTCTTGTATTTGTTGTTGGCGAACCCACTATAAAAATCAGACTAGGACTGTTGATCTGTATTTAAAAAGTGAAAAAGAAAATAATGATAAGTGGAAGGAATTTGCAACGTATTTGTTGGTAGAGAATTGTTTTGATTTGGGTTCTGATCAGGGTGTTTGTAAATATTGTTACAATAAATTAGATGATAATTAAATGCCTGCTAGAGCTGTCCAAAATAATCTTGAGTTGGTAACTATTCCTCCAGAACTGTTAGATTTAAATACTTATGAATCTATTCTCAATCAATGTGGGCACCCGTTTCAAGCTATTGTTCGTATGGAGCCTAAAACAGGTAAATTGCCTCCTTCAGATTTACTGAGAGGATTAAAGTGTTGTATTTACCTCTAGATTTAAAGAAAAATGTTGAAACTATTGGTGTAGGGTGTGTAGGAAATGAACCACTAGTTATTCTAGTTAATGGCGGGCCTAGTAAGAGTAAGAAAATCTGACAGGAATTAGTGTATGTTAGGAATGGAGAATCGAAACGATAATCCATAAGCTGCGCTCAATATAGCCAGAGGCAGCGGTTCATAATAACTAAGCATTCGGTTGCGGACTGGCAACAACAGGGACATAATCTCGTCTGCTGCAAGATGTGCATCCATATTTAAGTAAACAAATTAATACAAGCACACCGTCAACTAATGTGCGCATTAAGGACAATCCATCAAAGATGCTGGGAAAAATCGAATGAAAAAACACCGACAAGACACCAAATATAGTTTCTACAGAAGTCACAAGGCTATTGCTTATAACTTTAAAAAAGTAAGCTAACCCCCTACTCGAGGACGCATTAAAGATAGTCAAAATTAACTCCCTAAAATTCTGGGGCACGTCTGTATTTAATAAAACATGCACTTCTATGCGGGTGTTTGATACATGAAGGACAAATGTTTCTCTAGCAGATGTAAGAGGGACCTCTTTTTGAGACAATAGCGCTCTTATACAGCTCATTTGGTTGACTCTGCTTTCAAGGTCGGAAACGACGGCCAGATAGAAACACCCAGCTTCCCATGCAGAGGAGTAAACACAACTTTTTTATAGCAAACCACACGCTCAGTTACCGCAATCATGTAAGCGATGCCAGCTAACATCGCACAACAATCTGCATTATTTCAAAGTAAATAACTTCAGTTTGCCAGTAAACTGAACGTTGTTATGATAGCAGGTGTCGGAGTGCCTTTCAAAACTCAGGCCAAATTAGCCGAATCTTGATGACAAGAGCCATGCAATTGTAGGCGTCCGCAAAGTAAGGAGTGATCTGGTGCTATTGAGGAATCCTCGCCATTCTGACAAACTTCTTTTCCCTCCCTCAAGCACCTATATATAAATGGTAATAACCAACCTTCATGGAGATAAGCGCTCCCTAAAGATCCCTATCTGCCTATAGCATAGTAGTTCATACAAACCTTAAACTTTAACAGGCTAAAAAGTAACGTTATGATACCGTGGATAAGCCACACAGCTGAATCAGATTTCCAATGAGTGACCACTTCTAACCATTCTCATTGCGCACCTTGTGCTCTGATTTGACAGTAAGAGAGTGATCACACCAATCAATCAATCAATCAATCATAACATTTGTATAGCGCACTACTCACCCGGCAGGGTCTCAAGGCGCTTGGGGGAAGGGGTCCGCTATTGCTCGAACAGCCAGGTCTTGAGTTGTCTCCTGAAGGCGAGATGGTCCTGGGTCAGCCGAAGATGGATAGGGAGGGAGTTCCAAGTCTTGGCAGCCAGGTAGGAGAAGGATCTACCACCGGTGGTGGCTCTTCGGATGCGTGGTACGGCGGCGAGGGCGAGGCTTGTGGAACGTAGCTGGCGGCTGGGCGTGTAGATGGTCAGGCGGTCGTTGAGGTACTTGGGGCCCAGGTCGTGGAGAGACTTGTGTGCGTGGGTGAGGAGCCTGAACGTGATCCTCTTGCTGACGGGGAGCCAGTGCAGGTCCTTCAGGTGGCCGGAGATGTGGCTGCGTCGGGGGATGTCCAGGATAAGTCAGGCGGAGGCGTTCTGGATGCGTTGGAGTCTTTTCTGTAGTTTGGCTGTGGTTCCGGCGTAGGCGGTGTTTCCGTATAGTTTGTCTGCTAATCATTCTCAGCAAACGCTACGAATACGCTTCAACGTTACGCATCGCATCAAAGTTTACGTATGACGTCACGTACTGCGCCTGTACGCGAAAGACGTGAATGTTTTTAATTGTTTAAAAACATATATTTATGTATTTAATGAACATACTAATAGAATACATTATGAAGGATACTTTTGAAAATAGTTTTTTTAAACTTTCAACAATCTTATATTACTTTTAAAAGCAATTACACAAATCTTGCTGGAACGTCATACGAACCCACCTCGTAAGCGTACGCAAAGCCATGAGACATTAAAAGAAGAGATTTCATTGGTTCATAACACCTCCTATTCCAACTGTTGAAAGTTCAGTCCCATTTTAATCATTCTACTTTCACTTTCTAAGAGGAAGCATCTCTTCTGGGAATATTGTCAAATAGATGGAAAAGTACCATTATAACCACACGGACACAGAGATAAGAATAAGAGGATTTAACGTCCCATTGCTAGACTCGCAGCAACTCCCGTGCCCGCCTACGTTCCCAGAATGCAGTGGCCGCACGCTCTGGTAAATTAGAGCACGTCGCCAGACGAATGTTTAGCGAGCTACAAAGGGACCCCATCCCCCGGGACTTAAAAAATAACATTTGGAACCTTGTGGGGAACCCCAATATCCCCCGTGGTCCCAGTCAGGTCCCCGCGACGTTCGAAAGCCGGCATTGCTTTGTCAGAGAGACCAGTTTATATGCTCCTCTCTCTAACAAAAAGCAATCTGCTTTCCTACTTAAAAAAGACAGCATATTAACTTGCTCTCTCTTTCAAATAGGAAAGCGGTTTGCTGTACTATAGTGGGAGCCGCAACACTCATGCCCTGCCATAGCAAACAGCAGTGTCCCGGGGGTAGGTACCCTGGGACACTGCAGAAGCCGGCCCTGGGAGGTGTCGGACCCCAGGGCCATCAAGAGCTCCAGGAGGGAGGCCGCACAACCCCCTCCCAACAATATAAAGCCCAAAAAATGATCGTCCCTGCGGATGGGGGGTCCGTGCCGTCACGGACCCCCCCAATTTTAAATATTACTGCCCCTGGAAGGTGGCGGTCCCCGGAGCATGTGGGGGGGCCGTGAATTCCCCGCATACTTCAAAATAAAACCCCGGGGGTGGCGTTCCCCGGGGCTCGGTAGACCTTTCAACCCCCCATTATAGAAAAAAATTGCCTCCGGGATTTGGCCCCCCGGAAGCTAATTAAGAATAATTCCACCGCGTACAAGTACGATACGTGTACCCTGCGGTATTTAAAAAATTTAAAAAAATGTTTAGGGGGGCCTAAAGATTCATGTCCGACCCCCTCAGCAGGCCTAGAGGGTCAACATTTTCCTACCCTGCCCCCTTTCCTTATTTTTCAACTGTTTTCTTGCGACTCGCTGCTACCGAGGCACAAGATGGTCACCAACACTTCCAGGTTTCGAGTGTTGACAGACAGTTGACAGCCAATCAGCATACAGCTCACGCTCGTAATTGAACAGATCTCCATCCTCGTGTAGAACTCTGTCTCTAGATATCGCTAATATTTTACTTGTAATTTTCTCAGAAACTACAGAACGGATTTACACCATTTAACAAAAAGCACAATCTGCGAACCAAACTCTACCTCTCTGCCAAATTTGGTGTAATTCTGTTCAGCCGTTCGGGCTGTAGCCCTGGCTAAAGGTCCCTATGGAAAATTGCATGGGGAAAACATGTTTTGGGACCCCCCTTTTCTCTCAGCCCCCACTTGATGAATCACCCCCAAACTTTCAGGGACGGAGCGGAACATGGCAGGCCATTTTCTTGGAGAAATTCATGAAAATTCGTCCACTGGCGCCAAAGGTATTCCAAATAGAATGTTGTGGATTTCCTATGGAAAGTAGGTCATAACTATAACTATCTACTGGTATAACTACCTGACTGCACCACCCCGTAATCCTTTGGGGTCACGGAAGTGAAACAGCAGCCGTACACGGATTCGAGGATGGGCCCACTAGCGGGGTCCATACAGGACTTGCTTGTGTGCTTTCCGCAGCACACTTCCCATAATACACAGTCTCATTTGAGCCTCCCATTGGTGGGTGTGTCATATGGAATACGGAGAAGTGGGTCAGCGGTTGCGCACACTACTTCCGTTAAAGCCCCTGAAGAGAAGCATATGGAGCTTCGAAACGCGTCGGGCAGATCCATTACGGAGCGGCATCTACAAGCGGATCCCCGTCCTCACCTACACATATATCAAGCTGCTGCTCGTGTGCTACTCGAAGGAGGACAACCTTGGAGCGAGAATATATATATCAAATGACTGTTGTCAATCATGAAATGAAAATAATGTATTGAAGATTGAGCAGGAAAAGGCAAGATGCCCCGGACAAATTTTGTGTGACTTTAACCTTGCAGTATTTTGTTCATTTTCATTTTAATCACATGGTGCACATGGATTAAGTTAAAAGGAGGGCATTATGGGAAATATTTCTGATGTGAACAAGGGCAACTGCCCGAAACGCGTCGTCTGCCACGCTGCTGTTAACTTTATCGGAATAAACTACCTTTTGCCAGCATTTTGGGATTCGTTGGTCTTTCTGTGAGCTGAGAACGTTGGTGAATCAGATTTGGCCTTTTTCTGCTGATTTAAATTGCGGAGGGTGGATGCCTCCGCCACGAATCCACTCCCCTCAAGATGTCCGTGGTTTTCAACCGACTCTTCGTTTATCTATGGTAACAGAATTCCGCCACGGACCCTGCCTGCAACCGCCACACCCTCTTTTTCTTCACCGCGTTGGAAACGCTGTAACAAAAAACGCCGAGACGGGCTTTAACCGCGAAGGGAGAAAACAGCGGCAAAGCCGAGGCGTACTTGTCGGAAAAGCAATAAAAACGCGGTGAGTGTGGCGCTCAAAAACAGGCGGTGGGGAGGACTTTGGCTAAAAGAGCGCGTTATCACAACCTGGTTCGCGCTTGAAAATATAGAATCCGTGATACAAAGTAATACAGCAGAGCGTAGGCAGCTGATATGTCGGACGAGACTGTGAAAGAAAGGGAAATGGCCTCATTGGAGCTTTTCCAAAATTTGCCGAATGTTTCAAGAAAAGGAGCAACTGCAGGGACTTCATCAAGTGCACAGTCAGCTCCCATCTCGAATGAGGCACAAATAACAAATATTATGAAGCGCATGGAGAAATGCATGAAAAACGAATGTACAAAATGGTGGGAAAATAAATCACTTTCAATGTATGTAGCTGAAGGGCGGGTCCCACGGGGGCTAAGAATTCTTCTAGCACCAAGCTACGATCAACCACACCCAGATATGTTAAAGGAATGGGGGTTACCTAACTTGGACTCTTCAACAAGATTGATTAAAATATTAATCAAATATGCGGAAATCGATCGTCTGCAATTGTTAAAAGACATGGAGAGTCTAAATGAGGAATTGACAAAATTTGAGCCTAATGAATTAATACCAAAGTTACAAAAGGAAATACAAGAACGCCTAAAAGTACACGAGGACAAAATAAAAACGAGAAAAGCATGGAAATTTGCACGTGACAAAGACGATTTTGAGAATGGTAAAATCTATACATTTGCACGCAAGTTCGACAATGCTAAGCGCCTGAAAACCAATCAAAAAGTTCCCCCTGCAGGCACCACATTAACAACAGAAGGTGGTACCAGTGGCACAATGCAAGATATGGAAGCGGGGGCCATTGAGACAGAATCCAACAGCAGCAAGACCAGCAGCCTGTACTCAGATGAGGACCCCATGGGGGCGTCAGGCACCTCGGAATCACAACGTGTACTCAACTTAGGCGAAGAAGTTGATTTTTTAGTCAGCGCCCGCCTGCAAAGTCTGCGTTCACACAATCGGCAAACGCAGTATCAAAAAGGACAAGAACCAATAGGAACCGCAAACAACGCCAGAAAAAACATAAAGCAAAACAGCAACAAAACGAAAAAGCAATTCTGGCGCAAAAACAAAAAACAATAGGGACAAAAAATGACACCATTGTCAACCTATCAACGACGGTATTGACAACTGCAGAGGAACAGCTACTAAGCTTAGGTCTCACCTATTGTCCTATAACAGACTTTAATTATACCTCCACCAGAGTCCATGTGTTCAGATACATTCGAAAATTAAAATTGCGAAAGTTCTTTAACATAAAAGAAGGGTTAAACAAAGTTGAACGTACTACCATCAATACACCCACCATAATGTTGGAGGCTCAGGACACAAGAGGGCTTCTCACTCTACAACAATTGGGTGACCCTTCCAATAGCACTGAAGATAACATCAATGTTTCCACACAACAAGAGCTAAGAGATGCGGCTATTTACCAAATTGGAGCAGGCGCTAGCCCATTCAAACCAGCCTCCAACTTCATTCCTACCATGACAAAAGATGCTATAGACGCTTTTCACGAGGTTGTTACAGCAGACCTCAAGACTCTGTATCATCAAGTCAAACATCAAAAGAGAATCAAAACTTCCAAAGAACTAGAATACTGGGCTCTGGTTAATAAACTGAAAAAAGATCAACAAAATATAGTGTGCAAGGATTTGAAAAAGGTCAAGGTGCACCACTTCAATGTTTTCAGAGACTGTTAACTTAGATAAGGTCAACAGAAATGATCACATCAGCTATTACTTGTATTCTTGAAAATTCAGTTGAAAATGTAAGGTATACACAGGAACTACAGCCGACGCGTTTCGTCCTCTTGGGACTTCTTCAGGGCAAAAGTAGTCACTAAAGGTAATGTTCTTGGATCTTCTCCCGTAGTTAAGGGATGCGTGAGTATGTCCGTGACGTTCTATTATGGTACAAATGGCATCCTGTTTAACAAACAAATCTCCGTGGAGGATTCTGTTCTGGCAGATCAGTTCCTATTGATAGGCGGTGTATGTCTATTCATAGTCAATTTCAGACAAATCAAATTATTCATACAAACTCCGTAGTTATTACATTTGCCAGCACCTTTTGAAGATAAGGCATAGATGGTTTATTGCTCCAACTATAACCTTCCATTTATTTATAGAAACTATTAGCAGCCTCAGTCCGACACCCAGAACAAATCTTTTTTTCGTTCTCTTTTTTTCAATTATTTGAAGCAGTGACGGATCAATGATCCTCCTGCGGACACCTAATCACATTTCACACACATTATAAGCAGGTTAATATTGTCATTATAGTAGGGGCTGCACTCTAACTGAGATGTCCCCGGGATTTGGGTAAACATAGAAAACTGCCATGATTGAAACTATGTAAATATATTGGTTTCCTAACAGTATTTAAATGTTTTGCGCTATATTGCACATTTGAGTGTTAAGTTAACATGATCATTGGTCTACATTTGACCAATAATTTAATCACAATGATGAATTTAAAGGTTTTTAAGTATGAACATTATTACTTTTTAACTCTGAATTGATATGTGAAGTGATTTTATATATACATATTTATTGAAAATATGTTTTATTTATGTATATATTTAATATGATGAATGTCCGTTTTGCATGATATTTATTTGCAATTTGCACATGCATTACTGCACATGCACATCGCACTTTATAAATACTAGTTTGGAACGAATATACATAACTGTGCATTTATGCAGATATCAAACGACTGTTGTCAATCATGAAATGAAAATAATGTATTGAAGATTGAGCAGGAAAAGGCAAGATGCCCCGGATGAATTTTGTGTGACTTTAACCTTGCAGTATTTTGTTCATTTTCATTTTAATCACATGGTGCACATGGATTAAGTTAAAAGGAGGGCATTATGGGAAATATTTCTGATGTGAAGAAGGACAACTGCCCGAAACGCGTCGTCTGCCACGCTGCTGTTAACTTTATCGGAATAAACTACCTTTTGCCAGCTTTTTGGGATTCGTTGGTCTTTCTGTGAGCTGAGAACGTTGGTGAATCAGATTTGGCCTTTTTCTGCTGATATATATATATATATATATATATATATATATATATATATATATATATATATATGTATATATATATATATATATATATATATATATATATATATATATATATTCACTGAAAAAAACCATAGGTTTCACACCAGTTATAGTTAGGAATTAGCATTTAAAAAACCTATTAAATTCACTGAAAAAACCATAGGTTTCACACCAGTTATAGTTAGCTGGAAATTTTACTGATATAAAACCATTGAAATTCCCACGTTATAGTTAGTCGGACTCACTATAACTTGCGCGTGCAATGCACTGCTGATGACATCACATATTACATCACTCATGACATGGTCAGTGACATCACTCATGACATCACTGATGACACCATCCAGTGAATATGTGTCTTTCTGAAAAATAAATATTAGTGAGTTATGTTTAAATATTTAAATACATATATTAGTGTTTCACTTTGTGTATAAGTGGCTACATGTGTTGATAAGTAGCTACATGCGTATGTATATGGGTTATTTGATATTTTTAGTAGTATCAGTATGAGTGTCTATGTGGTTTGGTGGAGGTATTACTTAGCACATAGATGCATGAGTGACTGACTCTTTGTTTGTATGTGTTTTGAAGACAGCATATGTACAGGACTGTATGGGTGGATGAGTGTCCATATGTGTTTGTTAGTGAGTGAATGACTGGCTCACTAGTGTCTTTATCAGTAACTACATATGTTTTAATCTAGTATATATGAATATTGATGTATATAAGTGAGTATATGTGAGAGTAAGAGATTGTAAGATTTCCTGTTTAAATAAGTATGTGTTTCTATAAGTGATTGTTTAAGAGAATAAATATGTGTAATTTTCAGTAGAAGTAAGGTGGAAGTGTGTGTATAACTCTATATTCAAATAAATGGTTGTTCAATAGTTTATTTGCACGTGTGAATATGTGTGTGAGTAACTTTTGGATGAATGTCGGTGTGTAATAGGATGTATAGGTGTATCTCTTCATATGATGAGTGAGTATATGTATGAGTGACTATATAGAACTGTTGGTGAATGAGTGGATGTGTATATAGATAGTGGAAGTACAGAATTGCTTGTTGTAACTGATATAGGTATGTCCATTTTTTAAAAATTTCAGTTTCTATTTTTGAATATGTGTCTCAAGGGTTACTTTACACTGAGAGGAGGTCTGTGACTGTGTCACAAGGATGGTGTCATCAGTGATGTCATGAGTGATGTCACTGACCATGTCATGAGTGATGTAATATGTGATGTCATCAGCAGTGCATTGCACGCGCAAGTTATAGTGAGTCCGACTAACTATAACGTGGGAATTTCAATGGTTTTATATCAGTAAAATTTCCAGCTAACTATAACTGGTGTGAAACCTATGGTTTTTTCAGTGAATTTAATAGGTTTTTTAAATGCTAATTCCTAACTATAACTGGTGTGAAACCTATGGTTTTTTTCAGTGAATTTCAAAGGTTTTTTTAATGCTAATTCCTAACTATAAGTTTCACTTTATAAATAAGACTGTTAGCACTCTAGTTGTTCTTTTTAACACTCTGGTACATTCTGTCATTGGGCTACAGTTGGGCTACATCTAGTTGAATATTGGGCTACATTTACAATTTTTGATCTCTGGTGGCCATCTTTGGGCTACATTGGGCTACTTTGGGCTACATTTGGGCTACATTTTGGCTCTAACATATATTAAGCCCAATGTAGCACAATACATATTTTTCTAAAGTTAATTTTTTTACAAACCACTTCAGAATAGGGCTACCTGTCCCTACAATTATCCCTTTTTTTTTTTTTTTAATTTTTTGGGGGAGCGCTCCCGGAGCGCGCCCCGGAGAGCGCCCCGAAAAGCGTATTTCTGAAAAGCGCCCCGAGGCGCGCTCCGGGGAGCGTCCCGTGAGCGCCAATATCGCAAACGAAAACATGATCGTGACGTATCGCGTAGCCGCGACCGCGTGATACGCACGGCGTAAGCGCACCCGGAAGTACTCGAGCGAATAAGATCGCACAACGTAAACTTCCGACGCGCTTACGCTGCGCGCCCCCGGGCGCGCCCCGAGCGCGTAGCGTAAGCGCGTCGGGTCATGTGAGCAGAAAATAACACTTTTCATTGGTTCATAACAGTTTTAGTTTCATAATGATGAAGCCCCTGGTCTTGTGACCTGAAAATAACACTTCTCATTGGTTCAGGACAGTTTTTTTTTTCTAAATGATGAAAGACCCCACCTTTTTTCCTTATTCTGACTTTGTCCTTTGACTGAGGAAGACCTGTTTGTTGCTCTCTCTACTTTTTTGCTCCAAATAATGGCTTCAGTAGTAGCATCAGCTGGTGCATCTGCCCCACCACCACCACCACCACCACCAAGAGGACCAGCTCCAAATTATATTGGTGGTCAAGAACAGGAGGAGGAGGAAGAGGAAGAGGAGGAGGGGAGAAGAAGATGGCTGCCAGAAGAAAATACACCTTACAAACCCAAACCACACATTGTTTGGCAGTTTTTTCAATTCCAGAGGGGAAAAAAAAGGTGAATGCTCCCAAGGTGACTTGCCTCATCTGCAATGATGAACTTTCACGGGGCAACCCAAACAAGAAATATTCTTTTGGTAACTATACCATGATTCGGCACATGACAAGAAAGCATCCAAACAACTACTCTCGCGCAGAGTTCCGGGAACTGGCCAGTAACCTCCCCCAGTCATCAAGGACCCCCTCCCAAAGAAACCAACCCACTTCCTCGCAACCAGAAACATCTGAGGTGATGCCTTGCATTCAGCCGAGATTTGCTGATTTTAAAATTACTTGCACTGCTTGTGGCAAGCTTATCTCCTATGGGGAACAAAGTATTAAGCTCATCGTCCTTGCAGGTGATAATCACAAGTGCCCCAAAAAGAAATAATTTTTTGGGTTTTTTGTTTTTTTGCTCCAGTTGAGCCAGTTTCAATTCCCTTTTTTTGTTTCTCCCCCTAAAAAATACAAAAAAAAATATAAAACTGTTTTGAAAAGCCAAAAAAAGTTCAAAAAGTTCCAAAAACACAAAAAAAATATAAAACAACAAAAAGAAGAAAAAAAAAAGTTCTTTTAAGAACTACCTCCAATTTCTAAATGAAAACTTCATTTTTTTAAAACTCTGTCATCTTTTTCCCTCATTTTACGCTCCCCGGTGCGCTACCTGGTGCGCTCACCGAGCGCTTCCCCCGCGCAAAACGAAAAAAAAAAAAATATTTTAAATGCACCGCGGGGCCCTTTTATAGCCCCCACATCAAACCTAGGGGGTCAAAGGGGTCTATCCCTGACGCCTTATGGTCAGTTCCCACTTTGTTTTAGCCACCTCTTATGTCTCGATTTTACCGAGACACAAGATGGCGACCGCTCTGGACTGTTTGGAATGTTTACAGACACCCGAGAGCCAATCAGCTTTCCATGCGCACCTCGCGTCACGCGCCCGGAGCGCTCCCTGGTGCGCGCACCGGTGCGCTGCTATAGATATATATATTTTTTTGAACCTAAATTACTCAAAATCCACTGGAGCACATATCTTGAGACATAGCAAAGGCACATCGGGCTACCAGTCCCTACAATTTTGCCAAGTTTGGTGTAAATCCATTCAGCCGTTCGGGCTAAAAGTGAAATCGACCGCCCTATGGAAATTAACATGGGGAAAACGCGTTTTGGTACCCCCCTTTTATCTCGGCCCCCGCTTATTGTATCCCCCCCAAACTTTCAGGGAAGGACCGGAGCTCGACGAGGCCATTTTCATGAAATTTTCAGGCAGATTCGTCAACCGGTGCCAAAGTTATTCCAAATAGAATTTTGAGATTTAACATTGAAAAAAATCCTAACTATAACTACCTACTGGCGACCGCCAGTAGGTAATATATATATATATATACGGCATGCCAGATTTTTTAAAGTTACATAAAACTAATGTAAATGGAATTAATCTGAATGGAGCTCCGCTACAGAGTCAGCGGTTACCCTGAAAATAAAAACTTTTGTTGGATTCCTCTGGTGTAAAAAGTACATAGGGCGACTGACTCCGGAATCTGGGGATCACAGTTCGATCCCCGGCACCGGCGGCAGATTAGCCCAGCACCATGTGACTCTGGGCAATAGCTTGCTTAATCTTCCCGACGGCCCCCAGCGCCTAGAGACCCTTACGGGTGATTGTGCGCTTTACAAATGTGGATTATTATTATTATTACCCAAATCAGTGCTGAAACTAAAAAGGTCTTCCCTGAATAGGCAAACAGATTTATCGCGCATATCATTTGTGACTGGAGAGAAACCAACGGTCTGGAAATTGTGTGTGTGGAGAATGACTGGTAGGTACATTGGTGCTTGGGGTTGAGTAGATGCTTTCTGTCTGCAGACTGGCTCTTGTAAAAAGATCTTACCATATGTACCATCCAGGGTTAGTCTTTAATTAATGACTATGCTCTTATGTGTCAGAGTAGAGGCTTATTGGGTTATGCTGGGGCTTCTACTGATTTTGCCTTGAGGTGGAGATTCTACCTTGGCTTTTGAGTCTTACTTGTGGTCTCAGCATGTTATGGTTGTGCCTAAGGAAATTATGGTTGGCATGCAATGACTGAAACAAAGGTATGTGAATCTGTGCCTGAACATTTGAAGGTATGTTTAAGAGGAAGGTGACTGCAGCTAGTCTATTATGTCTGTTCCCCTCTTTTATACTGATGACTTTTGGTGATCATACCCCTGAAACATCATAAAAACAGCCTTGTAAAAATGTTATCTTATGTAGTATATTTTGTTGCTTTTCATTATTACTTATTGTAGTTTTTTAAACATTTCAATAATGCCACTTTCGTTAATGACAACAGTATTAATGATTGTGGAACATTACTTCCAGTGACTTCACCTGGGGCAAAGGTCAAATGATGCCACTTCCTGTGATGTCACTAAGGGCAACGGGCATACAATGTCATTTTAGTAAATTGACGTCCATGCTCAAGACTTTATACCCAAAGAACACATAATCATTGTATCACTTTTTGTTACCACACTTTACTTGAAATCTACCCCCCTACCTCCACCAGCCTCTCCCCTCCAGTCTTCCTTGCTCCCATATTAGTTCACTGCCTTTGAAGCTCAATGTCTCTCTCATCCTTTCTTTCACTCACAGATTCCCTTTTACATCAGTAATGTTTCCAAACCAAACCTTACACCGCAGCACCATACCCCTCACCTGTATATCAGTTTGTTGATTTGTAGCTAGATTTGTGTTATATAAATCCATATGTGCGTTCCCACAAGGCATCCTCATATCTGTCTCGCCAAGTGTGAGGATCACTGATGTAGTGCACTTTCTACTGGGAGAATATGGTCAATGTCTATCCATTCCCACATTTAGCCAGCTTTGAAATCAGTCAGAAGTGACATCACAAGCTCTTTGACCTGAGGTCTCGTATTCTCTCAGCTCAATCCCATAACATTTTCACTCCTATATTTGCCAACTAATTATCACTACCCCTTTTATTTCCATTCTATCTTACCTTCTTGCTTTTATATCGCTTGTAACTTCCCTTTCACCTTCACATTTCCAAGTTTTCATCTCAGCTCACTCTTGTTCCTGTTTCATCTCTCATTACTCTCCCTTTTTAGATGCTTTACACCCGCCACCACATCACCCAGCCACTCTAATAATAATAATAATAATCTTTATTTAGATATAAAACATATCTTTAAAAGAATTTACAGATTCACAGCCTGACCGAATATTAGAATAAAAACTTCTAGGAGTAACAACACAAGTGTAGATATAAAGGCACGATCCATTAACAAACATTATAAAAACAAGGATTTTATCTCATAGTGTATATTAAAATCACAAAAATTGAAACAAGGCGCCAGATTGCATTGGATATAACCAAATTATGTCTAACGTTGCTGAGAATAATGCCAGTTAATACTGTTTTCGGTGAGAAAAGAAAGATTGAGCACTTTAGCATGGTCTCCTTAAGTTGAAGATGTGATATGCTCGCTGGATACATTTTATAAATTTTATGTTTAGCACTGTGTTTTCCGGGTTCAGAGCTGCCATGATGGCTTGCCTGCAGGACCGAACCCCCAGCCTATTCCATTCTAATTTTAATCCGGACCTGCGTTCTGTGTTAAGGGCTGGGCAAAGGCAACTTACATGCAACATGGTTTCCGCCGTTTCCCCACACCCTCTACAAGAGAGATCTTCCGATGTACGTCGCCATGATGGTAAGTCCTGCAAGAAACGCCAGTCACCCAGTCTGATGGCAATAAAGCCGCGTTTCAGGTATAGTGGATATGTGCTGGCCAGATAGCAGGCTGGGACTGGGTGTCTGTAGGAATTTATAGTGACCCAGGCATGGCTACGTTTCAGAAAAAGTGCTTTGTCAGTGAGACAAGAAATCATTCTCACACATTTTTTATAGCTTTTTTAAATGCTATCTGGCCTGGGTTTAGGGCCCACAAATCGCTTGCTGACATTTGGTTAATGGTTAATGGCATCTGTAAAGAGTCGTCCGTACAAACCCCCCGGATTTATCTGGCTGATTTCTTGCCAGACTAGGGATTCTAAAGTACCTGGCTCAGCTTGTCTTAACTTGTGACACAGGTTAAGGTAAGCCCCAGTGGCTGAGGCCTCATAGTTTATTAGCCCCATCTCCAACCTGATCTGCGCTGCAGAGGCGGTCTTTGGCAACCGGAGCACCCCTTTGTAAACTTTAGTGGTCTGTTGGTTCAGGGTTGTGTTCATTTTACCACTGAAAATCTCAACACCGAAGGATAAAGTGGGGCCAACCTTTGCTCTCATTACCTCCAAAAGGGGAGCTAAGGTTGGACCGGAAAGATCTTTTGCAAGTTTGCCTAGTGACACCATTAGGGTCACTGCTTTAACTCCAATCTCTCTACGCTGTTTTTTGTAGCTACATTTTGAGTCCAGGTGGACGCCTAGGTATTTATAGGACTGGCCAATTTCTAAACTAACATTATTGAATGACCAGCCGCCCCCTGTGTGTCGTTTCTTACCGAATGTAACTACTTGCGTTTTCTTTAGGTTAACCTCGAGTTGGTTGCTGATCGTATAATCAAACAGTTTATCGAGGAGTCTTTGTAACCCTACCCTGGTTAAACTAAAGAGAGCCAGGTCGTCGGCATATAAAAGATTGCTTAGAGTCATGCCACCCACCTTCGGAGAGTGACTATTAGTGTCGTCTAGGACCGCTGACAGATCTGCTACAAATAAGTTAAAAAGGAGAGGGGCCAGCACACATCCCTGCTTCACTCCTCTAGTTGTCATTATTTTACGTGAGAGATGTGTGCCGGTCCCCAGCTTCACCCGCACCCACGTCCTAGTGTGGAGCTGGATTATTCCCTCTAGTAGTTTCTCTGGAATCCCCCACATCTTTAGTTTGGCCCATAGGGCCTCCCTGGGGACTCTATCGAATGCTGCTTTGAAGTCGACAAAGCAGCAATGAACTAATCTTGAGGTTGCAACTGCCCTGTCGACTACAGTTGTTATTGCTAGCAAGTTAGTACGGGTTCCTGAGTGTGCCACAAACCCTGTCTGGTTCATTGGCAAAAGCTTGTTGTCCTTTACCCATAACCTTAGGTCCTCTAATAGAAGACCTGCATAATGTTTTGCTTCAATGTCCAGGAGGGCAATGAGTCTATAGTTGCTCGGGTGTGCATGAGATCCAGATTTATAAATTGGGTGTATTATGGCTCCCCGCCATGACTCTGGGATTGTGGCTGTTCTTAATGCGTAATTGAAGAGATTGGCCAATGTTCCTGACCAGAGGGTAATATCTGCCACTCTATTTTACACCCCATCTCTGCACCTTGCCTACTATATCTTGGTTTAACTTCTTACTTCCTCATCCATCTTGCACTAAATAGCTACATATCTCTGCTACCTTCTCTATCCTAAATTCTCTGTCTTGTCCTCAGCCTCAGTTTAGCACATTGGTCCACCTTGCTCATGCTCTCTGTAGTCTATTCTTTCAGCTCTTCTTTCCAAAAGCTTGAAGTCTACAGTGGTCCAGTGATAGACATCTGCCAGGATGCCTCATCAACTCATAGACACCCTCCATCAGGATCTGGGATTGTTGCAGGAGAAGTGTGGCTCAATGATTAGTGCGGCAGACCCTGATGCAGAGGTCTAGCCTGGGACCAGGGTTCAATTCACCGCCTCGGCAGGTCTTGGGCTCAAAAAAATTCCACGGACCTGATAATTCTCGCCTCGGTGCCTATTCCAATCATGGAGTCCCACTCTGCAACTCTGGGCAATAGCTTGCTTAATCTCCACAACGGCCCCCACAATGCTAAGGATGCATGGCCTCCTCCTTGGGGGTGCCCAGGAGTGGATGCCTCACAGGGATGGGTTCCACAGCGGTATTCGTACAAGCGCCTTGAGACCCTTGCGGGTGAGTAGTGCGCTATACAAGTATAAATTTACAATTTTTTTTTTTGCACTCTATTCACCCAGCTCCTTTCAGGTGCAAGCCATGGACTCTGACCATCATTTATTTTAATGGCACATCCAACCATGGAATTACTATGGGTAACCTCAAGGGATTGGAATTACTTCCCATTATGGCGTGCAGCTTTCGGATACCTTCAGAAATTAGGAAATACCCAAGACATCAGGAATACTAACTCAATCCCCTCGGTAATTCCACATGACTCCTCAGCTTTTCACCTAGTCATGTTAGCTATTACCATTGACTGAAATTTCAAAGTAAAGTGCACCGGCTATGTGGAGTTATTACAAGTGATGCAACCCAATTAAGATTGTACCTGCTGTTACTTGCCCCATCAGGATTAAAATGGGACTTGTAAGGAGGTCCTCAAATGAATAGCTTTCTGGAAATTGTGTTCTTCTCCAGGCAGCAGAGAAAGTGAAACAAAGTTTCTGCTTGCATACAGTATTGTAATGCACTATGCAGGTGGGTTATAGGCCCCGCTTCAGGTTGGGTCAATACCTCCCATGTAAAGACATATTCAGCAGCATGGTGGTCTACCCTGCCCTTCCTGCCTTCTTCAGCAGGCTAGACTAAAAGATCTGATCCCTACTTCGTTTGAAGGTGTCCCTTGCTTCTTCGGCAATATGAGCACCAATAAACAGCAAAACCTTACCCTTTGGCGGCAGCTGCAGGGATGATTGTTAATCCTGTGCAGTATGGCAACACTTCATTTCGTTGGTGTGTGCACTGTGCATCTTCAGACTATTTTTCGAAACAAATAGGCGTCAAACCATTTTACACAGTGTAATAATTTTAAAATGTTCCCTGTTGGGAGGAGAAACAAAAAGGAAACATGGCTCATTACAGCACCATTTTTAGGTCGAGCCTTCGCAGCGCATGTGCTGCATAGGAAAACAACCATTTCCTAGCGCTTAGGCTTTTCAGCCAAGCACACGCACGCGATCCATTGCCTTCATTGGCAACACGTGCACATCAGGAGATCCACTCGCGGGAGTGCGCGGCCTATCTGGTCGCAATTATCGCTCCCGCAAGTGAATCCCTCCCCCTGCTGCCGCGCGAGCGCTTTTTTTTTGTTTTTACTTCCTTTTTGGGTGCGCTCGGGCGCGCACGCTGGCCTCAGGTTAAGAGAGAGGATCATGGCTACCTGACTTCCCCTGAGCCCCACTGCGTCTTCTTATTCTTATACCAGGCCTTGACTTAGTCCCCAGTTACAGAAATGGAATGTGTGCACTCTGCGGGTGGAGGGAGCCGCTGGCCGGCTGCAGAGCAGACTTCCATTTTAGACCCGTTTAACCCTTGCTAAAGTGATGCGTCTTTTCACTGCGCCACTAAACACAAATGGTTCCCTCGGCAGCTGTGGCTTTCCCCGTTGGGATATTCTCGGAATAATGCCACAGGATGTGGGCTTAGGCTGATATTAAAGGGATTGAGTGTGATAAACACCTCGGCCCGCGGCCCTTTGAGTTCATACTATGGTATTAGCCCTCCAACAATCACATGTGTGTTTTGGGACGCGAACTGGATCCCTACTCGTGGTGCTAAAGCGTAGCGCCTCCTTCAAGTGTCAGACACAGAGCACGATGTTCGGTCCTTTTAGCACAATAATGTCAAGTTAGCTGCTCGAAGGTGATTGGTCACTTACAAAGCGCCGAGTAGATGCGTCTTTGGCCAGAATTTGTGTGGTGCACTGATGCTGAATGTGGTTCAGACAAATGCGTTGAGTGGATTTTGTTTCTTGGCACTTGAGGTACAGGGAAACTTATTTCACAAATCAGTAGGACTCCTTTTATCTACTTGAGAAGGAAAAATGTTTGTGTTGGCATTGCAGAAACGAGAGATCCAAAATGAGAAGTCTAATACAGGAAATACTGCCCCTGTTTGTCGTTTCCGGTGCCCCCCGCCCTAACAGTCAAAACTGGACAGCCAGCAGGATGGCTCAGTGAGCTGAAGCATCACAGCTGACATGCACACTAATCTAAAGGTCACAAGTGTGAATCCTGCAATCTAAACTCAGCCTTCAATCCTTCCGATGTTAGTCAACTAAGTTGGACCCATTTTTATGTACAATGCTAACAAATGTCACAAGTGAGGTAGAAAGCATTATATACACAACCTGTTATTATTTTTGTTAATATTACAGTGCAACAAGTCACCATTGCGCTCCTCAATTAGAGTGTATTGAAGGTGTCTGACCTCTCACTACAACCAAGATACGTGTGCTCTTTAGGGCTACATGTGTCTATTTTGCCATGCTTGCTCCACACCAGAAACACGTTCTCCTTAATTTAATAAAATGAAGCAGTATTATAATGCACCTCGAAAGGGGGTCTAACTCTTTCAGTTTTCTGCAGCTCAGTTGGCCTGTGTTCTTTTCTAATAAGAACATAGCAGTGCAACAGTGCTAACTGATTGCCCGGAAATAAACCATTTTATTTCTAGTGGTTACCAACTGTAGAGACACACATCAGTTCTCTCTTCCCAGTCCTGCGTCCGGAACAATCACTAACAAGAGGCAGTCAATGTTCTCTCCTTTTTTAGGATCTTCCTTTCCAAGTGTGTAAAGAACACAGACACACACAATCACTCAGTACTAACGCATAGATGCGTTTAGGTTTCACTGGGCAATTCTTAGCCCTACTGATGCATGAATTAAATTCAGACCCACAGAAATGTTGTGAGCACTATTCCTAAACTCTTTTAAGAGAAAATCTCACTTTATATAGACCAACTCATTTTTTTGTTTTTCGCAGTTCAAGTTGTTAGATCTTTTTGAATGTAAGTAAGTAAGTTTTTATTGTCTTAGGTTAATTAAAACCATTACAAAAGATACATTAGTAGCTCGTGTCATCAAGTAAAAAGTTATAAGAAACAGGTTGTTAAAAACAAAGAAAGCTTTGGCTAAAAAACAGTTTGATGGGGAGCGTGTCCATAGTGTGGAGGCTTGGCCGTTGTTCAATTAATCAGGTCTGGGCCGACTTCCTGATTTTTTAGTTTCAGTTCCAAAAGTTTCAGGAATTTGACCAACTTCCCATTTAATGACGGAAGGCCTGGGTCAAAGCAAGCGAGGACGGCTTGCCTGCGTGTGCGGATTTTTTGTTCGTTAAATGCAGTTTTTAGCAGGGCTACTCTTTCCTCTTTCAGCCTCGGACAGGTGCATAATAGATGTTCGAAATCTTCATTCACTGCACCGCACAGCCTACATTTTGTCCCACAATCCCTTCTCAGCCATGGTTTTAAATGTGGAATAGCTGGTAGAATTCCTAGCCTATGTTTTAAGAATGCTTCTTTAGATTTCCTGCCGTACCCCAGACCAAGGTATGCTTGTGACCCCGGCGATTTGTATGTGGACAAAGTCATCCAGGCGCGACGCCTATGAGAAAAGGTAGCTTTGTCTTCCACATGCGATAGTCTTTTTATGCACTTGTTTACAATATGCTTGAATTGCGCATGCGGTAATGGAGTTTCCCATAGTTCTTTCAGGCCTGTGACCGTCAGAGATTCCTCTAGAAATATTTTCGCCGGCAGTTTGGGGGAGTTTCTTAAGTCTTGCCATAACTGATGGTTCAGTGTGTTTTCTGGCGAGTTCTTTATTTTCTGCCAGCACTTTATGTATGACCCTCTTCTTGCAAGCATTTGGCAGGTCAGTCCAAATTCAAGGCGGATCTGGGCTTGCGAGGTGTAGGTTGGCAGGTTAAAGAGAAGTCGGTAGGCCTTTGCAATGGTTGTGTCCAACAGTCTTGCATCTATACCTCTTAGAGCCTCACTACCATATGTGATGGATGACTCTATTTTGACTTGTGCCACGCGGAGCAGTGGGAGAAAAGTGGGACCGTTCAGGTTTAACTTTAGCTGTTTAAGCGTAATAGCTATCAGCATCCCTCTCCTCTTAATTGCCTCTAGTTGGTTTGAGAAGCGGCCTCCTTTATCGACCAAGATTCCAAGATATTTATATACTGAGCAGTTTGCGACCGCTTTTGTTCCGAGGAACCAAGTGTGCAGCTTTTTATTCCCAGTTATGGACAAAACTTTGGTCTTATCGATGTTTACTTCTAATAGGTTTGCTTCGGCGTATCCGTGCAGTGCATTAATAAGGTTTTGGAGACCTACTTTCGTGTGGCTGGCCAGGACAACATCGTCTGCATAGGATATGCTGGGCAGCGCTTTGCCCCTCAGACGTGGTGCGTGCGCGTTACAGGCTTCCAGGGCAGGTGGTAGATCAGCGGTAAATAGATTGAAAAGGGTCGGTGCCAAAACGCACCCTTGCTTTAGGCCGTTTGTGGTCGGAATGCGCCTGGAGAGGTGTGTGCCGTTGCCGAGCTTTACCTGAATCCACGTGTTTGTGTGTAATTCAATCAGGAGGTTTAATAGAGGTGCAGGGATCCCCCAAGCGGCCAGTTTTCTCCAAAGGTAGCCCCGGTTGACATTGTCAAATGCCGCCTTGAAATCCACAAAGCAAAAGTGGAGAGCCTGTTTGGTCACCCTTGCCTTGTCGATTAGTAGCGAAATTGCCAGCAGATTTGATGTTGTTCCCGTTCCTCTACAGAACCCCGTTTGGCTAGATGGAATTATATTGCGGTTTTCTGCCCATTCGCGCAGTTGGGTCAATAAGAGCCCCGCGAAGTATTTGGCCTCAATCTCCAAAAGTGCTATCAGCCGGTAGTTTTTTGGCAGTGTTCTGTCCCCTGCCTTATAGATTGGTGAAATGATTGAGCCCCTCCACGAGGCAGGAAGGCACCCGGATCGGCTCACAGACATGTAGAGGGGGGTCAGCGTTTCTGCCCAATATTCTGACTCCAGTTTAAAAAGGGCTTGAGGAATGCCATTTGGCCCTGCTGCACCATCTTTCCTACCCTTCGTTATTAGTTTCTTGAGTAAAGCCACGGTAGTTCCAAACTCGGCTTCTGCCCATGTTGTTGGGTTTTGTGGCGGTTGGCCTACTGGGGCTACCTGGGGCTTACTTGCTGTCCCGACCTGTTGGTTGAAGTGTGAAGATAAAAAAGATTCCCAAGAAGATTTAGTTATATGGGACGTTATTCCGCTGATATTTGGGTTTATAATTTTGTTGATTGTGGACCAAAACTGGGCGCAATTATTTCCCTTGGAATCGTGGTGTAGTTTCGCCCAGAAAGCGTCTTCGTTGGATCTTTTGACTTCCCATTTCAATTTTTTGAGGTCTGCCCGATGCTTATGTAGTTTTACAAGAAGAGCCCCGTTCCCCGGGCTTTTTCTCAACAGTCTTAGTGATTTGTTTATCTCCTTTTTGTGGGTTTTTAGGGCTGATTTCTGGGTGCTTGAGATCTTCCTTAGTACACCAGAGCCAGCGGATGCGTAGTGCCGTACTATAGTTGAATATTGATTTGCAAAATCGGCCGTACATTTTTCCCATCCTCCTACTGGGTTACCTGAAGGATAGCTTAAGCTGTTTAATTGAAGTTTTGCTACTTGTAGTACCTCCGGCGTGTTTGCGACAGAGGTTTTGATTCGTTTAAAGTCTATGGTGTGACTGGCATGTGGGCCTGTTGGGTTTGTGAGAATTAGGTCCTGAGGGGCACGAAAAGAGACTTCTTGAGGGCGATGGTCACTGTCTCCCTTGTCCCCTAGGTTGAAGCCCAGGACGTTGTGAAAAAGAGAAAGGGAGACCAACATGAAGTCTATTATCGATGTTACGTTGCCTGAATTGAACGAAGCCACGGATGGGGAGTCTTCAGGAAATCTTCCATTTAGGACCCTCAAGCCCATGTGTTCCAAGTCCTCCAGCAGTTCCTTTGCAAGCTTTGGAGTTTTACCTTGACTGCTGAAAGTTTGGTTTGGGATATTCCAGTGGTAAGACTGAGCCTGAATATCGCTGTTCAATGATGACCCTAGGATACATTGATTGAAGTCGCCGGAAAGAATTAAACAGGGTGAGGTTTGCGTTGTCAAGACACGGTGAAGGTGGTCCACTAGGCGCTTAGCATCGTCTTTTTTCTTTTTAGGGTTAATGTAGGTGTTGATCAGATGGACCTCTTTCTTTTTTCCCCCAATGTTTAATACATTCCCAACTGTGTTTATGGCCGGTGAGTTGGTTGTAAGTTCCTGCACGTTGCCAACGGTTGAGATTTTGATGTATGTAGCTAGGCCGCCTGCCAACCGACCGAACTTACTTTTCCTTGTGGCTGGGGAATGGTGGCAGGTATAGCCGTCTAGGTGAACCGGCTCCTCCAGCCATGTTTCCTGAAGGAGGATGATATCGAACGCTTTCACATATTGTAGGAAGTCAGTGTCGGCTACTTTGTTGTTGAGGCCGTTTAAATTCCACGAGCATAGTTCCAAGGGGGGGCTGGCTGGGCGCAGGCCTGGTGCCGTTAGATTTCTTTGTCATTGGAGGTTACATGATGTATTGCATATTCTGAAGAGCTGATCTTCTACCGTGCTGTAAGAGTTTACCATTGAGCTGTTTTTAATCCCTGACGCCTGATTGGTTGTTGGAGATCGACCCAACGCGCTCTTAAGCACCGACCTTGTTTTTGATATTGTTGTGAGTGCTCCATCCTTAGGTCTCTCAAGCAGGGGAAGCGGGTATCCTATGTTGTAATAAAAGGCAGATTTAATCCCCCATTGATTTAGGAGGTTTTGCTCTTCTAAGATTTTGCTTGCGATTTCGGATGAAATCCATGTTGCTTTTGTCGCTTCGTTACCATATGGTCTGTCAGATTTAATAAATTCAATAGAAAGAAGATCGGCTGAGGATATGTTGGCTAGGGCAGGTATAGTGCTTAGTAATCGTAGCAAATTACCTCTGTTCAAAATGTCGAATGGGCCCTTTGATTCATACTCTGGAGTGAAAAGGATCGTAGTAGAGGTCCTGCTTGGATCGTTCCGTTGAACTGTTGGCAGGTGAGTGTGGACTTGGGTCCTTGAGTCACTGTTGTCGGGCTGAGGTAGGTTCCCTGAGAGAGTGCCCCCGAAAGAGAGATTCTTAGAGGCGGGGGCAGATGGAACAGTGGGGACTGTCGCTGCGGTGGAAAATAGCTGAGTTTGGGGGGGTGGAAGTCCTAATGCCCTTTGTTCGTGAATTCGGGGTCCTTCACGGTGGGTGCTGATGAGCCCTACTTGTGCAGAGGCCGGACTGCGCTTTGGCTGTTCTCCACTTAATCCGAATGTTAAAGGTAGTGTAATGGGTCTACCATCAGTTTCTTTGACCGAGTCGCGGTTTTCAAGCGTGTTTTGATTTTGTGTTTCGCAGCCAAGCCGGGCCGACCCCTCCTCCTGAATGGGTGCCCCTGTAGGGGCTACTGCGTCCACTCCGTTTGTGCAGGGTCTTTGCCCCCTAAAAATAGGCTCTCCGCTGGCGTCGGTTCCTATTCTCGGGACCGGGACCTGGTGCTCCTGACTTTTCCCTGGCTTAAAAAGAGGGTACACTTCTGGCATGCTTGAGTATATTGTTTTATTGCGGCCTTTCCTCCTTTGCTGCCGTCGCCCTTTCGCGTTCAGGGTGGGAGAGTTGCTCTTCAAAGATGGAGAAGAACATGTTGCCAGATGGCCTGCTGGCAACACCTGATTGCCAATTGGCGGCGTCAGTGCCCCCTTGTCTGCAGAACTGGCTGTAGTAGGCTCTCCTTTTGGTGATCCGGGAAAGGGTGTTTCGCTGAAATTGGAGTCCTGGTGCCTTTCGTTTTGCACTTTTGGCAGCCCTTCAATAAGAGAAGATACTATTTCAGGTAGGGCTGACAGTTTGTCGATGATAGGCCCACAGCTACACACTAGCTTTGCCTCTTGCTGGGCTCTGCTGATTAGTGAATTCAATTGGCCAAGTTTCTCATCTATTCGCCCAACAAAGACAGCCAGGGTATCAAGTAAGGTTAGCTGTAAGTCCATTTTGTCGGATTGGAAATGGAGGGTGTCTACTGGTAGGGGACTATTTTGGGTTGGCATTTTGTTAGGGGTTGACGACAAAGAGGAATTCAATAGGGTGGTTGAACCCGTGGAGGTGCCCTCACGTTCGAGGCCCCTTTTTGTTTGCTGGATTTTTTTGATTGGTTTCTCAGTGGGCGAGGGTAGTTTGGCCGATGTTGACCGAATATAGGAGGCAACTAGTTTGGGCCACTCTTGTGAGCCCAAGTAGGTGAGGTTAGCGAGGCCATCGTTCCCAATGTCTGATGTATTGCCCCTGTCCTCTTTTAAACGGGCATCGGAGATCTGAACTTTTACTGAGCCTTCCTTTGGCATTGGTTGAGTTTTTAAGTTGTCCAGTTGAACCTGGAGGCTTTTGTCGGTGGTCAGCAGGATGTTTAGATTATGAAAGTTGTCGCTGCTTAGCATTTCTTGCCATTGAGAGCTGTCCTTGCCGCTACAGGTTGTTAGGTTGTGCGAGGCATACGTTGGGTTCTGGCTGGTTTCTAATGCAGGTGAAGTAGATGATGACGGTCGGGGGTTGATGAACATAGAAGATGAAGGTAAACTTGGGTCAGACGTGGCCCCCCTGTCACCCAACCGTGGGGCGGGTGGGCAGCAGATGGACGAAGTTGTGGGCTCGCCTTCGCCTGCGGGACCTGGTTTCCCCTCTGCAGGTGAGCCTATTTCAGGTTGGCCGTCTGCTTTATGAGAGCAGTTCGTAGTGCCGTTACCTTCGCCCAAGGGTTGGTCTTTTTCCACTTCGCAAGGGGATAGCGGAAGTAGTGAATCCTTAAGACCCATGATTTTTCCGCTGGACGAAAAGATAGAGGAGAATGGATCTTTCAGAAAGTTGAATTTTGATGTGATTTTTGGTTGCCGAAGGTTGGGAAAAGGATTCACTGCCTGTAGAACTTGATCGCTAGCCGGTTCGCGTTCTCCTAGGGATATATCCCAGCTTCCGCAGCTTCATTTGTGTTGTCCTTTCTATTAGCGGTTGCTACCGCAATTTGGCGGCGTTGGACTTTGCCTTGATCTTCGGCTTGTTCTCAAGCTGAACCCTTTTTTTCCCTGACCTCATACTGAGGTTTTGCCAGTAGCTTAGGCCAATAAGTTCAGAAGCGCGCTTGGCTTTTCTGGCTTTTGCTCCAGGGAAATGGTTCAGAGACTGGACTCGTGGAGTGGAGGACTGGAAAGCGCTGGGAAGGGGATGCTGGTTCTCTCAGCGCTAGTCTCTAGGTGCCTCCACCCCACCCTAGGGGAGGCACCTGTTCTCAGGGTATGAACCTCGACCCTCCTGGTCACTGTTCACGAAGAGAATTTTACTGCAGCCCGCTGTTCCCCGCTGCTCCCTGCTAGGCTACGCAGAAGCTAGCAGAGCTGCGTCCACTGTGTCTGTGGTGCACTAGTTCGCTAGTGTGATTGAACGGCAAGACTGCCTGTTTGTTTTGACGTCAGGTGGCCTTTGTGGCAGCTAGGATGATCCAACTGTTGCCTGTTACCTTGCAGGAGGCAGAGGTGTGGCCAAACTTCAGTGGGACTGCAAGGGAAACTCAGGCGTGTATTCTCTCCGGTTGGGGACGTCAGTTTTGGTAGGGCTGCTGACTCTGATGGCTCGAGTCGTGCGTCAGAGGACGGGGTAGGGGGTGCGGCAGTTCACCTCACCTTTCCGCTAGTTGAGCCTTCGTCTTCGCCCCCGCTCTTCCACCTCTGCAAATCTCGGCGGTGCTCTGCTCAACTCTGCTCAGCTCTGCGGGTTCCCTCGGCTGACCTGGTGCCACTGATTAAGGCCGCCCGAAAGGACCAACGAATCGGCTCACGTTGAGGGCTAGTCTGGTTAAGCTCCTGCTGCTTGCTACTTGGCCTGAGGTCACCCAGGTGGCACAGCGGTCACGCAAAACCGGAGAAAAACCTGCCTCTGTAGCCACTGACACGGGCTAGGGTGCCCCCCCGCAACTTCCGCCTGGACTGCAGCTCCCTGCTAACTGCTTGATTGCATTGCAGGTAACGCCGCTCGCACGCCGCTCTCACCTCTCACCACCAGGCAGAAAAGGGGGGGCAAAGGGCAGGGGCCGACTCCCACCGAACTTCCAGCGCCTCCTCAAGCCGTCCTCGGTCCCAGCAGCAACGCAGTGAAAGTCGCGGGCCGACCCGCAAGGTCACGGCTCGCAGGAATGACGTCTCACAGCTCACAGCTCCCGGCTTGGCAGTCCCGGCTCCCGACTCTTCGCGACTCAGACTCAGCTAGCCTGTTTCTCTCAGGGCTGATGCCGACGGTTTGAGGCTAGCGGTTTGTGGCTAGCGCGGCTCGCGGCTCACTGCTGCTCTCTGCTGGCCTTTGAATGAATTCTTCTTTGGCTTTGCATAAGCCTGCCCTGATGTATATTCTCTTTCATCTTACCTGTCATTATTTGTTAACACGCCTATATTTCATATAAATTAACACAATCATTGGTAGGGTGAATTACCTTGAACGTTACCTACTTTCTTTGTGCTAAACCCTTCTCTTAATGATCATAACCATAATTGCATTTAATTATTGAAACCAGCCGACTTTGTTTCACATCCTAGAGTACTAGTGGGATAACCCAGGACGGTGTGGTGGGATAATATCAACTTGAAAATATCAGCCTGCAATAATTTCGAATCCAAGATGTAGATTTCCGCAATTTCATCAAGGTTTAGTAGATGGGTAGTTAGACCAGTAAATATTTATTCTTCTAGCGCCTGGATACCCTAATGTGTGATAATGTGGTGCAAGTGAAGATTTTGGAGTCTTTATTGCTCTGTGTCAATGTTTTCTGTGGTTGATAGTTTGACATTTCAATCCCATGAGCAGGTGATGTCATGTGTCTGGCTACCTATTTTTATCCTTCAACTAGGTAACTGATGAGTGATACTTAAACTATCTCCAAACCACACAATCTTATGTACTCGGGAAAAACGGCTGCCACAAACCACTGCCAGTTTTCAGTAGCTATTCTGTGACTCATTGCAGCTGTGTCTGCTGTTGCCTCGTCAGTGTCAAAGGGAGTAAACCTTCCAACAATACCACTCATGCGTGTTCATGAAATGGTCACCGTTATCATTTGACCACAAGGTCCATTTCTCACTCTCGCTGCCATGCTAGAGTAAGGGTCTGGTGTCACTGCCAATATTCCAAGATCCAGGACCATCTCTCACATTAAGTATTTTAAACAAAATCTACCCTGGAGCTACTTGCATGAAAACTCTTTATGAGATCTGCTGATCAGAGCTCCTTCCCAGTCTTCGACTGAACCCCAGCTGCCTTATACACTCCATTCATGCAGCAATCCCCCCACATGATGTGATTTTATCACATCCTCTATGTGAATGACTCTACTAGAATCTTCCCTACATGACAACACTGGACTACTACCAAGATACAGAAAATACATCATGAATGTGTGTTTGTATGTTCAAGATTGGGATTATCAATCCACTATGCACCCTCCTGACTAGTATTCAACTTGGCTGAGATTTAGCAACTGTACAGGTATTACAAATTGTTTATGCATTTATTTTACTAATGAATGTCTCCTTTAACTTTATTGCCTGGAATATCACATTTAAATTTTCACATGCAAACCTATGTACTCCAACTGCTAACTTCTAGTTGGCACTGCTTTGTAGCCTTTCAGTAAGGGCATTGTTAACAAGCATTGGCATAGCCAATAGGTCTCGCCATGTTTAGCCATGTAACAGTTGATGTTGTTGCACCAAGGATACTGTGCTGCATAACTAAATATAAGGTTCCAAAGGCGAGACCTATTGGCTATGCCAATGCTTGTTCTGTTCCTGTCACTGGTTTTGCATCTCAGTTTTTTCAAGGGCAGCGTCAGGGGTTATTAGGAGCAAGCCAGACATAGAAGCTGCTATCCTTAGGTGATATCCATGAGTGAGTGAGTGAGTGAGTGATGGTATTTCTAAAGCGCACCAATGCCGAGGCGTCTTGGCGCTGTGCAGGGTAACTGAGATTCCCTGGCCACTGTCCTATCGAGTAAAAAGCCAGGTCTTAGCCTCCTTCCTGAACATCCTGTGGTCGGTAATTTGTCTTAGCTGCTGAGGTAGTGAATTCCAAAGCCTCGAGGCTAGATGGGAGGAGCCCTTCCCGCCCCATCATTGTTTATTGATCTTAGAGACCATAGCCAGCCATTGCAAGGCAGACCTCAGGGGTCGGGTTGGCAGATACCTCGTGACTAGGTGTTGAAGATCTGAGGCCCCCACACCAGCCAAGGCTTTATGCACCACACAGAGCACTTTGAAGTCTATCCGTCTCTGGACAGGGAGCCAATGTAGCTGCCTGATAGCCTGTGAGGTGGAATGGTATTTAGGCAGGTGGAGGAGCATCCTGGCTGCTGCATTCTAAATAGAGAGCGTTTCCATAGTCTAATCTGGAAAAGATAGTGGCATGATAACCGTTTTCCTGAGATGGTAAGGGATAAAGGGCAGGATCTTTCTCAGCCCCTTAAGCATGAAGAAACAGGAAGAAACCACCTGATTCACCTGGGGCTTCCATGACAGATCTTTATGAAAGATAAATCCCAGGTTCCTTGCTTTCGCCACTGGGACCGGACAGACTCCTGCCGATGTAGGCCACCAGTTGAGATTCCAGATAGACTCTTTCTGTCCGAACTCTAGGACTTTCGTCTTTTCAGTGTTTAATTTTAGGAAGTTCGAGTTCATCCATTGCATGACTTCGGACATGCAGCCGGCGAAGTCAGAAGCCATGGGATCCATGGGATCCATGGGGTGGGACACGGAAACGATCAGCTGAGTGTCATCAGCATATGACACCAGCTTGAAACCCAGATTCTTTATTAGCTTGGCCAGGGGGTAGACATAGATGTTGAACAGGCTAGGCGATAACGCCGAACCCTGGGGAACTCCTCCTGGAAGGGAAAATTTGTCTGACTGAAGTCCATTCCAGTAGATGACTTGTTCCCTGTCAGACAGGAAGGAGGAGTGAAAAGTCTTCCTGACCTTTCAGTATTCTCCAATATTGCTTTGGTATCTCTGATTAGACTCTCAATTTTAAAAAGTAAAGCAAATGTTACCAGGGTAAAATAATTCCTGAACAGAAGCAGTTCATTAGGTTTTTTCAGCCACCAGAAATCTTGCTTCTTAGGGAAGGGATTTCCCTCTGCAGGGAAAAGTGGTTTTTGCAGCACCATGAATCCTTGGAACATATTGGTATACTTATTGGTATACATTTGGTATACTCTCGGGAGGAATTGTGTGCTTTGAACTGTCACACTGATCTAGGTAAGCAGCATACTATGCTTTTATCTTCTCATGGTGCTCTCTCCTGTGGTTTGCTTAATGTTCGTTCACTCGTTAAGCATCACGCTGAGATTGCCTTTTTAATCGAATCCTCTAATTTGGATATATTATTTCTAACCGAGACCTGGACTAAAGTGGACAGTGGGGTGGAGCTCGGCTGGGCTTGCCCACCGGGTTACCTCATAAGGCACACTCCCGAGGTTCTGGGGGGGTGGTGGAGTGGGATTTATCTACAGAGACTCGCTCTCCCTCTCACAGCTCGCAGTAAAAGAAGTGTTGGGGTTTGAGCTTATGGGCTTCTCTTTAACGGCCCAGGGTGGTACTTTGGTAGCAGGTCTTCTTTGCTATAGACCGCCTTCCCTGACTGCCTCGGCCTCCCAGCAATTGGTCGACTTGATCTATGACCTATCAAACTCCCTTGCTAGATTCATAGTGTTGGACGATTTTAATTTATGGCCCACCGGCCCTCAAGATCTGGCTTATAGAGAACTTTGCCAAGTGTGTAGCAATGTACAACTAGAGCAGCTTGTGCTGTCACCTACTCACGCTAAGGGGCACACTTTGGATTTGGTATTTGCTGACAAAGAGCTGGTTGTAGTTAATGAGGTCATGGATAAATGTTGGACCGATCACGCACTGATTCTCATGTCCATCTCCTTGCCTGGAGGACCGTTAAGCATAAATGGTCCGGGCAGGTTCAAACTCAGCAGGCAATGGTCCCGCCTACTAAGGGGGTCGAGTCTACCCACATTACTGCCTAGAGCTTTCTCTGTGGGGGACAGTGTGGATAAGAGCTATGCCGCCCTTTGCCAGCAGATCTTGACATCACTAGATGAATTGGTCCCCTTACGGAGGGTGAGGGACAAACCCATGAGAGCTAATGCCTGGTTTAATAGCGATCTTAGCCAGCAGAAACTTCGCTGTAAACAGGCAGAGCGTGCTTGGAGGAGAGGATACAGGGAATCAGATAGGGCGGCCTATAAAGAGGTCCTGCAGGAATATAAAGCCCATCTAAGGATGGCCAAAGCAAAGTTTTTGGAAGACACCTTGGCTAAGGCTTCTAATAAGTCGCAGACTCTTTTTGAGCTGGTTAATAATCTAGCTAATCCAGCCTGCGCAGTACCAGCTATTCCGGCCTCTCAGGAACTGCGATTCTCTGGCCTCTGCGTTTGAGGAGAAAATCAGGAAAAGTTTGAATGGACTTTTGGCTTCCGGTCAGCCTGACCCGATATTGCCTTTCTCCTCAGAATCTCTCTATTCTTTGGATTCTGAGTGGGCTGACGACAAGGAAGGGCAACCTCAGCTGTCCTGTTTTCCCATCCCCTCTTTGGAGGAATATTGCGTACTGGCCAATGGCGTCTCCTCTGGTTCACCACTTGACCCAATGCCACATAAGATCTGGAAGTCATTCCAGGCAGAGCTGTTTCCTCCTCTTTACACCATCTGGTGTCAGTCGTTGGCTACAGCTTCAGTCCCAGACAGTTGGAAGTTGGCAGTAGTAACACCTTTGCTAAAAAAGGCTTCTTTGGACCCTCTATGTCCGGCCAATTACAGGCCCTTTTCGCTTTTACCATTCCCGATAAAAATCATAGAGAAGCTGGTCACAAGAGCTTTATCCAACTTCCTTGAAATCAACTCTTGTCTGTATGTAGCCCAATTTGGCTTTAGGGCGGCCCATGGTACTGAGACCGCTTTGGTCGCCGTGTTGGATGATCTGCAAACGCGTGTCGACATGGGTAAGGCAGCATTTTTAGTGCTGCTTGACATGTCGGCCGCGTTCGACACGGTGGGCCACGCGGTTTTACTGGGCCGCCTTCGGAGAGCAGGCTTAACCGGCCTGGCTTTAAGCTGGTTAACATCCTATCTCTGCAACAGACAGCAAACTGTGGCGTTGCCACCGTTTCAATCAGCCGTGTGTCAGGTGAATCAGGGTGTACCTCAGGGGTCAGCGATCAGTCCGATCCTCTTCAACCTATACCTCCGACCCCTAATAAGTTTGATAAAGTCATTCGGCATATCAGTCATCAATTATGCCGATGACACTCAACTGATCTTTTCATTTGAGGGCAAAGAGACAGTCTCGAGGGACACATTTCACCGGTGCATGTCGGCAACAGCAGAATGGCTACGACTCAACTCGCTTCAATTCAACGGGTCGAAAACCGAGGTTTTTCACTGCTCCTTGGATCGGCTTCCTCGCCCGCTGCCGGACGACTTTTGGCCAGCCTGTATCTTGGGCACGGTGACCGCTGCCGAGTCGGCTCGCAACTTAGGGGTCTTGTTTGAGCCTAGCCTGCAGCTTGACGCCTCTGTCAACAGGACCACGGCGACTTGTATGGGCTTGCTTCGAGCCTTACGAAAAATCTTGCAGTTACTTCCTCTAGGAGCCAGGGCAGAAGTGGAGCGTAGTACCATCCTCAGTAGGTTAGACTACTGCAACGCACTGCTTCTGGGGGCTCCCAATATCCTGGTATCAAAGTTACAGAGGATTTAAAATATGGCAGCCAAATTGGCTTTATCTCGCCCACGTTCTGCATCGTCATCTGCAGCACTCTCTGATCTCCACTGGCTACCTGTACAGCAGCGGATTCTTTTTAAGGCCTCATGCCTTGTTTTCAGGGCTTTGCATGGACTGGGACCAACGCTGCTTCAAAATCTTTTCTCCTGGTACCAAGCCGCTAGACCCCTGAGGTCTTCCTCGGCGTTCCTGGTGATGGTCCCTAAGATTAACAGACTGAGGATGGGCAGCCGTGCCTTCAGCTTTGCGGCCGCCAAATTGTGGAACACCTTACCTCTGTCGCTGAGGAGTAGGCAAGATATGACTTCCTTCAAGAAGGATCTTAAAACCCACCTCTTTCCAAGAGCAATGTAGTGTATCACATCTGATGGATTGTTATGGTCACAGCGCCAGGATACCCTTTGGGTGGCAGTTGCGCTTAACAAGCATACATACATTACATACATTACATATGCTTTGCGCTATAAAAATAATTTACTCATTCAGCAGTGAGTGGCAACTGTATGGCAACAGATGACCGCTGGCTGCCCAGGAAGAAACAGGAATGTCTCATGCTGTTGCAGATGTTATCCTTTTCTTCACCATTTCATTTTTCAAAAAGTTCTTACAAACTCAATTCCAAGAAGTTGTCATATCTCCATCCTCACAACTTTCCAGACCATGCGAAATAAAGTGTTGGTCAAAGGCCCTGATTTTGAGTTCAGTGAGGTAGAATTCCCGAGTGGAATTCCGCTCCACATAGTCATGAGTAGGCTGCTGGGGAATCCAGCCCGTACAATTGCATTACAAGAGGGCACATTTTCTGCCCCTGCCCGATCCTCAAGCAAGGCGAGAGGAAGCATGTCATGGTTGCCTCACCAGTCAACATCTTCTGGTGACCTTCCCACAGACTTCCACTTAAACCCCTCAGAATAGGAAATATTCTGTGAAATTCTGCCTGGTAATTCTGAGGCTGCACAGTTATTCCCTACTGCGTGGAGTTTAACTTAAAGTTGCACGGTACTGTTGGGGTGTTACCACAGAGTACTGGTAATTACAGGGTTGGAGTTTGCACCCTTCGAGTATTGTGCAACATGAAGCTGTGGCTAACGTGTCATACAAAAAGGCATTGAAATGTTCAACAAATGCACAATTATGCAAACAGAACACTTGGAACTAGGTAATGGTACAGGATAAACACCTTGGTTTACATGTTAAAATTGAAAAGAAACCACTTACTGTTACTGCAAAACAGTGATGTCTGACAGGTTGCAAAAATGTTTTGTTTGCTTCATTTTGGAACAGTGCAAGTTACATTGGGAAGCAGGAGAGGCCAGTCTAAAAGTTCACCAAAATCCAGAACCTTCAGGCCAAGCATATTCCTGCTTGGTGGGGGCTTATGCCTGGATAAAAGTCCACTAGCTAGGGAAGCAGCTTTTAAAACAAGGTAGAAATGGGAGATATTGTGCTGCTCTATTTTTGTTGCTACCTTCACAACCTTTGAGGTCCAGGGTCAGAATATAAGTAAAAGGAATCGCAGAGGTCAATCTAAGGGTCGTAGTGTGACCCCTGGATACCCCTAAATGAAGTCCATGATTAAAAATATTGTTAGAGCGATGGAGCACCCTTGATTCTTTCTGGCTTCTAAAGCGTTCATTTCATCATAGTTCAACTGGAGTTTGTAAGTTTGTTTTTGCAGTCTTTTCGTATGAGCTAGTGAAACTGAGGCATAGGATGGTGACATGCATCCCTTTACCAGATGATGCAGTGGGGAAGGATATAAAGTAGACTTCTGCAGTTGTGCTAGTACCTGACAGCAGAAACACACTGGTAATTAGGGGTCATGTTTTTTACTAATGGTGTTGGAAGAATCTGATTATTGGCTGGTGTGGAGAACTATATTGCAATTACTGCTGAGGAACAGTAATTCTGTTTTGAGTTAGCACGTTTCAGGAAACTGTAACAGCTTTGTAGGCAGTACCAAATTGGGATTTATTTATTTTAAATATCCTGACGTTTCATGCTATTTATTTTAGTTTATGATTTTTTTATTTAGGTCGGTAGAGAATTACTCGTTGGAAGTTTAATCTTCAGCACTAAAAGCCATTCTCTTCTGTGGCAACCGTGACTGTAAGGCGACAGTGACCACTGACGTAGGGCACTAGGACCCTGTGGGTCACAGGGCAGTGACCAGGTCACTGGACACCACATCCTGTAGAGGACAGGAAGTGGACAGACGACGGCTGACAACGAAGAGGACAGACGTGCTGCGACACGCTCCCAAGCAAGTAATAAACAAAGTGAACACCCTCACCTAGCGTCCTGTGTTTCCTGTGCTGACCGCATTGGACACAACACGACATCTGGAGACGAGGGTGAAGAATCCATATGTGCAGGACATCCGACGTGTATTGAGGAAGAAGAACAAAGTCAGCGGTGAGGAAAGACGCGAGGAGCTACACGGGAGCCCACCCGGACAGCGTCCAACGAAAATACATCTGAACGTGGTAAGAGACGTTCAGTGAACAACGCTAGTGCCAAATTTAGAAGCGCGAGGTCCTCGCGCTCGAAATCAAAGCGCGAGGTCTCGCAAGAAGAGCACATCTCGGCGGCCATTGAAAAGTCAGGCGGGAAAGCCAATCAGGGCACAGAAGCAACGCGGCGGCCATCTTGAGGACAGGCAACGCGAGATTTCGATCGCGAAGTCTTGCGGGAATAAGGGCAGCCATTTTAGATGTGACAAGAAGGTAAAAGAAACAGTGGAAATTACAGGGCAGCCATTTTAGGGGCAGGCAAAAAAACAAAAAAAAAAGGAATAAAGAGAAATAGACAAGAGAAAAGGAAAGGGACACAGACGGATCCCGATCCCCAGAACAAGGAACAACAAATAACAAAGTCAGAATTGAGTCAGAAAATTAAAAGAAATAAAGAAAGAACAATATAAAAGAGGGCAAAGATGCCAGAAACAAAACAAAGCGCACAGTATCGCAGACCAATGCCCTTCAGTGTATCAGACCCACAAGTGGGAATAAGATGAGAGAAGTGGATTGTGAAGTTTGAGCGATACATGGAGGCAACAGATGTAGTAGAAGGAAAGAAACTAGGACTATTCCTAAATTTAGTGGGGGATGAAGTGGATGACCTTCTGATCACGCTCCCAAAGAGCGAGACGAACACGTACGAAGGACTAATAAAATGTCTAACAAATAAATTCGATCCCCAAAGAACCGTCGACTTTGAAAGATACAGCTTCAACATAGCTTTTCAACAGCCCGAAGAGTCAATGGATGGTTTTGCGACGAGGCTGAGGAAATTAGTAGCTCATTGCGAATTTGAAAAATACGACAATGAGCAGGCCATCCGCCTCAGACTAATAGAAGGCTGTTGTGGCACAGACTTTCGTATGAGAATACTAAAGGAACCAATAACTCTAGAAAAAATTCTAGATCTAGCGAGAGCGGAAGCAAGGGCGATGGTGCATGCAAGACAGATGGACCGAAGAGAGGAGCAAGTCCACAGAATGACAGACACGAGCAGAACCGGGAATTGGAAGAAAGGGTTGAAGGAACAGGCGACAAGGAAACAAGGGTCCCAGTGCTACAGATGCGGGTTGGAGTTTCCACATCGAGGAACATGCCCAGCATTAGGTCAAACATGCCGAAAATGTAACAGAAGCAACCATTTCGCCACCATGTGCCAAGGAATGCAATTCAAGAATGAACAGGGAAGGCCAGGGAGACCGAGAACAACAACATACAGACATGTGCGACACATGGAAGCAACCAACAGAAGCTCGTCGCTGGAGTCGGGAGAGGAAGAATAAGAAACAACAGAGAAAGTGGAACGGCTATACCTCATGTCCACAGACGAAGGGCATGAGGAAGAGCACATCAGATTAGTAGATAGACAATCACTAAAAAAGACGGACTGGGTGACCATAGACGTAGGACCACACCAAACGGAATTTGTGCTAGACAGTGGGGCCACGTGTAACATCATGTGCGCCACTGAATACGAAAGCAATATCACAGCGAAAGTCATGGACCTATTACAGATGACATATCATGTATCGGACAAAGAGAACATTTTACAGGAGTACCCAAAGTTAACGAAAGGTCTTGGAAAGCTGAGAGGATGACAGATAACACTGCACATTAACGAATCAGTCAGACCGGTCGCCCAGCATCACCGAAGGGTACCCATCCATCTACAACCTCAGGTGGAAGAGGAAATAAAGGCACTCTTAGAACAAGACATCATCGAGCCAGCTGAAGGGCCAACGCCATGGGTGTCCCCAAAAGTTGCTGTACCAAAAAAGTACACTGCACAAATCAGAATATGTGTGGACAAGAGAATCCCCAACACAGCCATTGAACGAGAACGACATCCGGGGCTGCATCTAGATGACATGATTAGCTGCCTGACGGGAATGAGAAGATTTTCCAAGCAAGACCTATGTAAGGGGTACCACCAACTGGAACTGGACCAGCAGTCCAGATACATAACAACCTTCTCAACACACCTAGGTCTATTTCGCTACAAGCGGTTAAGCTTTGGGATATCATCAGCAGCTGAGATTTTCCAGGAAACGATCAGACAGATCATTAGACCAATCAAAAATAGCCTGAACTACAGTGACGATATCCTGGTATTTGGCAAATCAGATGAAGAACACGACAAAGCATTGAGGAAAGTATGCTCACAGCTAGAAGAAGTGGGCCTAACAGTAAATGAAAAGAAATGTGAATTGGGAAGAGAAGAACTGGTGTTCTTCGGACACATCTTCTCGAAGAAAGGAATGAGACCAGATCGCAGTAAAGTGGACACCCTCGAAAATGCAAAAGAACCAAAGGATGTAGCTGAAGTGCGCTCATTCCTCGGCCTTGCCAGCTATTGTGTGCGATACATCAAGGACTTCGCAAGAGTGAGCACCCCACTGCGAGAACTAACGAAGCAGGGCCAAACCTGCGAATGGACCACAGAATGCAGCAAGGCATTTGAAGAAATAAGGGCGTCAGTAGCGGCAGTAGACCACCTGGCATATTTTGGCCCGAGCCTATGCACTGAATTGACAGTGGACGCCAGCCCTGTAGGTCTTGGCGCAATACTGGCACAACATAAGCCTGGAAAGGACTCACCACGACAGATCATAGCATATGGAAGCAAGAGTTTGTCGGACATTGAGAGAGCATACTCTCAACCAGAAAAAGAGAGTTTGGCAGTAGTATGGGCATGTGAGCACTACCACATGTTCATCTATGGGAAGCCATTCACGATTGTAACAGACCACCAAGCACTAGTTACCATCTACAGAAACCCAAAAGCCAAAGTATCACCAAGGATTGAACGATGGGGATCAGACTAATGGACTACAACTTCAAGATTGTCCAAAAGCCTGGAAAGGACCACAACCCCGCGGATTATATGTCACGACACCCGCTCCCCATCAAGAAAGTGGCACCACCATGGCAGAAGAATACCTAAACTTCATTTTAAAACAGAACACTCCGGCGTCAATAACGATTGCAGAACTAGAGCGAGAAAGAAAAAGAGATCCGACAATGCAAGCAATCGGGAACGTAGTGCGGCAACAGAGATGGAGACACATTAACAATAACAGCCCCGCAGGAGAAGGGGTCATAAAAGAAGAACTGCTGGCTTTTAAAAAGATAAGTGAAGAACTGTCTGAAACTGAGAACGGAATTCTGATGAGAGATACAAGAACTGTGATACCCTATCGACTAAGAAAGAGAACAATTAAACTACTTCACGAATCACATCGAGGCATTATAGCGACAAAGAAGATGTTGAGAGAAAAAGTATGGTTCCCAGGACTGGACAACATGGTGGAAGAAGAAGTAGCACACTGTCATGTCTGTCAAGTGACGGGACCACCTGCCAAGTCAGCACCGTTACAAATGTCAGAGCTACCACCGGCAGTATGGACTGAGTTGGCAGCAGATTTTTATGGACCATTAGAGACTGGAAAGTACCTGCTAGTGGTCATTGATGAATTTTCAAGATTTCCAATCGTGAGAGAAGTATCGTCAACATCAGCAAGTGCCACATTACCAGCGCTAGATGACATATTTGCCGCCTGGGGCTCCCCACAAACATTGAAAACAGACAATGGCCCTCCGTTTTCTGGAGAAGAATTCCATAGATTCATGGAATATTTGGGGATCAAGCATCAGAAAATAACACCCCTGTGGCCACAGGCCAATGGAATGGCAGAACGGTTTATGGGGACTATAAAGAAAGGCATCCAGCGAGCAAAATTCACACAGATATCAATTGGATAAGCCTTATGTCAAGTGCTAAGAGATTATAGAAACACCCCTCACAGCTCCACTGGTCGATGCCCAGCGGAACTGGTGTTGGGAAGATTAAGCAAAACAAGACTGCCTCAACTAGATGCAAAGGCAAGCACGGATCGAAGTGACATGGTAGAAAGAGATCATGAAGCCAAGAAGAAAATGAAAGAATATGCTGATAAGAGGAGAAACGCATCTGAACATCAGCTAAACAAAGGAGATCTGGTGGTAGTGAGGCAGAGACAACAACGGAAGTCGGACAGTCCATTTTCAAAGGATCCACTAGTTGTGACCAATGTAAAAGGATCAATGGTGACAGCAGCATCCGACCATCAAAGAATAACAAGAAACAGTTCCAACTTCAAGGAGCTGAAAGTGGAAGAGGAAGGACCAGTGGCAACATCACCGAAGGTGGAAAAAGGAGAGCAAGGAACTAGCAGAGAGACAACATCACCGAAAGTGGAGAACGGAGGACAAGAACCAAGCAACGGAGGACAAGAACCTAGCAGAGAGCTGAGACCAAGCAGAATGTGCAGAAAGCCAAAAAGACTGGTGGAAGAAATGTAGATAATCTCTCTCTCTCTCTCTCTCTCTCTCTCACTCTCTCTCTCACATTTTTCTCCCTCCATTACTACCTCTATAATGTACCAAGACATTATGCATGTGACAAAGAACTTTTGTTTGTGACAAGGGGGGAGATGTGGCAACCATGACTGTAAGGCGACAGTCAATCAATCAATCAATCATGGAATTTATATCGCGCACTACTCACCCGGAAGGGTCTCAAGGCGCTAGGGGGAGGGGGTCTGCTACTGCTCGAACAGCCAGGTCTTGAGCTGTTTCCTGAAGGCGAGGTGGTCCTGGGTTAGCCGCAGGCGGATGGGCAGGGAGTTCCATGTCTTAGCCGCCAGGTAGGAGAAGGATCTTCCTCCGGCGGTGGCTCTCTGGATGCGAGGGACGACGGCGAGGGCGAGGTTCGCGGATCGTAGCAGGCGGGTGGGCGTGTAGAAGGTCAGGCGGTCGTTGAGGTACTTTGGGCCTAGGTCGTGGAGGGATTTGTGTGCATGGGTGAGGAGTCTGAACGTGATCCTCTTGTTGACAGGGAGCCAGTGCAGGTCTCTCAGGTGGCTCGAGATGTGGCTGCGACGGGGGACGTCCAGGATGAGTCGGGCGGAGGCGTTCTGGATATGCTGAAGTCTTTTCTGTAGCTTGGCTGTTGTACCGGCGTAGAGGGTGTTTCCGTAGTCTAGTCTGCTGGTGACGAGGGCCTGGGTGACAGTCTTCCTGGTCTCGGTCGGGATCCATCGGAAGATCTTGCAGAGCATGCGGAGGTTGTGGAAGCAGGATGAGGAGACGGCATTGACTTGTCTAGTCATCGAAAGGGAGGAGTCCAGGATGACGCCCAAGTTGCGTGCGTGGTACGTTGGCTTGGGTGCGGTGCCTAGGTCCGGGGGCCACCAGGAGTTGTCCCATGCGGAGGGCGACGGTCCCAGGATGAGGACTTCTGTCTTGTCCGTGTTCAACTTCAGGCGGCTGATGTTCATCCACTCGGCGACGTCTTTCATCCCTACGTGTAAGCTGGCTTTGGCGGTGTCGGGGTCTCTGGTGAGGGAGAGAATCAGCTGGGTGTCATCGGCGTAGGAAATGACGTTGAGGTTGTGTTGGCGTGCGACGGCAGCGAGGGGTTTCATGTAGATGTTGAAGAGAGTAGGGCTGAGCGACGATCCTTGCGGGACGCCGCAGATGACTTTGGTGGCCTCAGATCGGAACGGGGGGAGGCGTACTCTCTGTGTTCTGCCGGAAAGGTATGAGATGATCCATTCCAGAGCCTTCCCCTGGATGCCGGTGTCGTTGAGGTGTTGGACTAGGGTGCGGAGGCAGACAGTGTCAAATGCTGCGGAGAGGTCAAGGAGGATGAGTGCCGCTGTTTCACCGTTGTCGAGCAGGGCTCGGATGTCGTCAGTGGCTGCGATGAGGGCGGTCTCGGTGCTGTGGTTGGCTCTGAATCCGGACTGCGATGGGTCGAGGGATCCGTTCGTCTCGAGGAAGGCGGCCAGTTGCTTGTTGACGATCTTCTCGATGACTTTGGCAGGGAAGGGAAGGAGCGAGATGGGGCGGAAGTTCTTGAGGTTGGTCGGGTCCGCTGTTGGTTTCTTCAGTAGTGCGCTGAGCTCGGCGTGCTTCCAGCTCTCCGGGAAGGTGGCTGTGTCGAAGGAGGTGTTGATGATGTCTCGGAGGTGGGGAGCGATGGTAGAGGCGGCCTTGTTGAAGACATGGTGGGGGCATGGGTCGGTCGGAGATCCGGAGTGGATGGTGTTCATCATGCGTGTCGTGTCTTCGGGGGTCACTTCGGTCCATGTCTGGAGGATGGCGGCGGGGTGTGTAGGTTCGGTTGATGGGTGCGGGGGTGGAACGCCGAAGCTGTTGTGGATGTTGGCGATCTTGCGGTGGAAGTACGAGGCGAGGGAGTCGCAGAGGTCCTGCGAGGGAGTGATGTCGTTGTTGCCGGTGCTGGGGTTGGAGAACTCCTTGACGATGTTGAAGACCTCCTTGCTGTCATGGGTGTTCTTGTCCAGTCGTTCCTTCAGAGATTTCTTCTTGGTGGTGCGGATGAGCTGGTGATGTCTGCGGGTGGCGAGTTTGAGGGCGGTCACGTTGTCGGTGGTCTTGTCGAGGAGCCAGGCCTTCTCGAGGGTGCGGCAGGCCTTCTTGGAGTCCTTGAGTTCGTTGGTGAACCAGGGGGCCTTCTTGCTTCTGGGCCTGGTGAGTGGGTTCTTCAGTGGGGCGAGGTCGTCGGCACAGGAGGTCAGCCATTGCGTGAGGTCGAGGGCTGCTCTGTTAGGGTCCGTTGTCCTGATAGGTGGGTTCTGGCTGAGGGAGGTGGTGAGCTGGCCGACGGTGATCTTGCTCCAGTTTCTGTGGGGAACCTGCTTCGGGTGGTGGTGGACCGTGTTCTTTTTGAAGCTGAAGTGGACGCAGCTGTGGTCAGTCCAGTGGAGTCCGGTGCAGTGGCTGAAGGTGACGCGCTTGCTGGATGAGAAGAGAGGGTCGAGTGTGTGGCCGGCGTAGTGGGTGGGGGAGTAGACTAGTTGCTTGAGTCCGAGGTTGGCGAGGTTGTCCAGCAGGGAGGTGGTGTTGCGATCGTTGTTGTTCTCCAGGTGGAAGTTGAGGTCCCCGAGGAGGATGTAGTCGGCGGAGGGGAGGGCGTGAGGGCTGATGAAGTCTGTGATGTCTTCGCTGAACTGTGCGCGTGGTCCCGGGGGTCTGTAGATGAGGGTGCCTCTGAGGGTAGTCTTGGGGTCGGTGTGGATCTGGAAGTGCAGGTATTTGGCGGCGTTGAATGCGTCGATGCAGTCAGTCGAGATGCGAATGGTGCTTTTGTGAACGATGGCGATGCCCCCTCCGGTCTGGTTGATGCGATCCTTCCTGATGATCTTGTAGCCGTCCGGGATGGCTATGGCGATGTCGGGGGCTGAGGAGGCATTCATCCAGGTTTCCGTGAGGAAGGCGACGTCTGGAGATGCGGTGTCGAGGAGGTACCAGAGTTCCACGGCGTGTCTGTGGACGGAGCGGGTGTTGACCAGGATGCACTTGAGGTGGTTGCTGTTGTCCGTCTTGGTGGGCGTAGTGCCTGTTTGAAGGCAGGAGAAGTTGCAGGATCAGCAGACGAAGGGTCCATGGGTGCGTCGCGGGGACACTTGGTAGCATCCAGGTGCTCGGGCGGTGTTGAGTGCGATGAGCGTGGCGAAGTCGTAGGTCCTGCGGGGGGGCTGGCGGGCGCGGGGACCAGGGGATCTGGCGCTGGACGTGATCCAGGCGCGGACGGGCGCAGACGGGCATACCTTTGGCGCACCTTCGGCGCTCAATCGGCGCTCCCGCTGCGCGAGTCCGCTGCGCGGTCGCTGAGGGGGCGTCATAAGTAGGAGCCGGGAGGGAGGGTCAGCCGGGAGGCGGGAGGCGGGAGGACCAATGGGAGAGGAGGGGAGGCGGAACAACGGGTCAGCGGCGGCGGGAAAGCGGCGGGAAGTACGGAGGTGACCGGGGCAGCGGGGCCGGTGAGGAGCGGGGGCAGAGGCGGCAGGCTGCGGGCAGAAGGCGAACCTGAGGAAGATGCGGAGGGCAGCGGCGTAGAGGAGGTGAGCGGAGGTCTTCAGCAATCAGGGAGCGGCCAGGCAGCAGCTGAGTCAGCAGGCAGGCAGGTGAGCGGCAGAGCAGCGTGGAGGGAGCGACCGCCTGCGAGGGCACAGGGGTCACAGTGAGTGACCCGGCAGGGACCCCTTAAGTAGGAGCCGGGAGGGAGGGTCAGCCGGGAGGCGGGAGGACCAGTGGGAGAGGAGGGGAGGCGGAGCTACGGGTCAGCGGCGGCAGGAAAGCGGCGGGAAGCACGGAGGTGACCGGGGCAGCGGGGCCGGTGAGGAGCGGGGGCAGAGGCGGCAGGCTGCGGGCAGAAGGCGAACCTGAGGAAGATGCGGAGGGCAGCGGCGTAGAGGAGGTGAGCGGAGGTCTTCAGCAATCAGGGAGCGGCCAGGCAGCAGCTGAGTCAGCAGGCAGGCAGGCGAGCGGCAGAGCAGCGTGGAGGGAGCGACCGCCTGCGAGGGCACAGGGGTCACAGTGAGTGACCCGGCAGGGACCCCTTAAGTAGGAGCCGGGAGGGAGGGTCAGCCGGGAGGCGGGAGGACCAATGGGAGCGGAGGGGAGGCGGAGCTACGGGTCAGCGGCGGCGGGAAAGCGGCGGGAAGCACGGAGGTGACCGGGGCAGCGGGGCCGGTGAGGAGCGGGGGCAGAGGCGGCAGGCTGCGGGCAGAAGGCGAACCTGAGGAAGATGCGGAGGGCAGCGGCATAGAGGAGGTGAGCGGAGGTCTTCAGCAATCAGGGAGCGGCCAGGCAGCAGCTGAGTCAGCAGGCAGGCAGGCGAGCGGCAGAGCAGCGTGGAGGGAGTGACCACTGACGTAGGGCACTAGGACCCTGTGGGTCACAGGGCAGTGACCAGGTCACTGGACACCACATCCTGTAGAGGACAGGAAGTGGACAGACGACGGCTGACAACAAAGAGGACAGACGTGCTGCGACACGCTCCCAAGCAAGTAATAAACAAAGTGAACACCCTCACCTAGCGTCCTGTGTTTCCTGTGCTGACTGCATTGGACACAACATGACATCTTCCTTTCAGTGGATCTTAATGTGGCTGGACTATATTGTTCGCACACTAGTACATAGCGGTAAATTGGTTACACATTGAAGAGCATACTCAAAATAGAAGGGGTAGTTAAGTTTAGATAACTTGTGCCAAGATAGTAATCTCAATTGCGAAGACTAACATATTTTCTATCAAATGGAACATAGAGGCACCTTTTTACAGCTAATTTGAGCTGGTGGTTGCCTGTGGAGGACAACAACACTAATTTTTGGGGACTGGCACTTATTTTTCCGCATCTGCTGCCCAGAGCTAGAGAGGAAAAACACAGAAAGTGGAAAGACAGAGGTAGAGAAGGACGAAACTCTGTCACAAAGGAGGAAGGCAGGGAGCTGGGAGTGTCTGGTACTTGATTCAAGAGGATTGAGGTGGATGCATTACTACTCAGCCTTGGTATGCTGCGTACTGACATTTAATTGTACTCGTCCAGAGCTTTGGGCATGGACGCTCATTCTTTTACAAACTAAGCATCTCATATCATACATATAAACATTAATTTGGGTCAGTTATACCTCATGTACTAAGATATGGATATTAAGACCACCTTTGCTTGATAGTTTGACTCTTTATTTTCAATGGTGGTCTTTAATGAACATTAACAGATGTGTTGGAGGATTAGCTCTAGATAGGAACATTGCTCTGAATGAGTAAGCTTGACTGACTTGATAGCATGTTCAGATATCTGCCGTCCTCCATTCTCTGCACAGTGTGGATACAGTGAAACAAACCTAGTTGGTGTATTTACCAGAACCACAGCACATTCTGCAGTGCCACCATCCTAGACACACATTGCTTCACAATAGGGGGGGGTTAGGCCCTTATCAACAACCACCCTGGGCCTCACAACTATATACTATAAACAACAAAAGGTGGTTGTAAAGTTCATATATGCTTTTACTTCAACATAGAGGACATGTTATTGAATAAACTTGGCCTCTGATTCATTCCGTACATCAAATTCATACCTATTCAAAACATTAACATTAGGACAAAAAAATTGAAAGTGAAAACTACAATCACATGCACATTTGTCTAAAAGCATTGTGTTCAACGTGAAACCAGTTATGTGCTGAAATGTGAACAATATATTAAGTAAAACATGCAAAAAGGTCTGACATAATACCGTGTTCACCAGTCCTATAGTTGAAAAAACAAGAGCGAAATATTCTCAACTATCGCTCTTGGAATATATATAGCCCACCAAATCTCTCCCTGCAATGAGATCTGGTGCAGCTCAAGGCCTAAGCGACGGATTACTTTACAACCAAAATAAAGATGAATTTATACTTCTCAATCAATCTGTCAAATGTAATGCATTGTTGTGGTAGAGAATTCCATACATATATTAAACAAATATAATAAGGTGGCAGCAGAGCACAGGTTGACTAAGGTAAGGTAAGCAAAATATTTTGTGAACGAGACGAATATTAATGTGGAATGTACTGTGATCAAGGCAAGGTTAGTTAGACTGTTGGGGAGGGGACTGTGTCATATATTGTGTATTGAGTTGCTTTCCCTGTAAGATTTTAATAATACTTCAGAAAATATAGCTTCTTTAGCCATGCCGTATGCAAACACAAGGTGGACTAACAATTATCATCTTGCCTGTGGATAAATGGACATCCAGGTGGTATCAACTAGACTATTTTCAAATGTAGTACACTTTCTTATTCCAGGATACATTAATTTAAGTGCCATAGTGAAGATTCATGCTACCTGCAGAATTTTTAACAGCGCGAGAGAGTGATATATGTCTTGCTCTACATTTAAATGACACGAAGAATCCCTATTTATTATTAACTCAGAAAGGAAGGTTAATTAGTTCGGGATGTAGATGGAACTAATTTATTAAATCGATATAACTCTTTTCAGAATGGCATACGTTATTAATTGCCATAATAAATCAGAGGTAAACAGCAACCATGATAGTTCCCAAATTAAGACGTGTTGTCTTAAACTAAAGCAAACAATCACTTGGGAAGGATTACTTTTGCAAACTTCCATGAGGCCTTTGCTTATCATGTGAAATCTACTGAAAAACAGAAAACTGTAAGGCTTGGCGTGCAACTAAGAATATTCCAACTATGCCTGTACATATCAGTTTGAACTTGCAGTGTATGTTTCCGTCTTTGAGGTAATTGTAACCTAATAATAAGCAAGCTAGCATGCTGTACATTTATAGCTCACATAATGACCGGACAGATCATAGGAGAACTTAGGTTTCCCAGCGTGACGGCACCCTTGGAGTGAGTTTGTCTATTGGGGCCTGCCCTCGCCAGTATCATTAGGGCAAGAGATAGAATCAACAGGGGCATCAGTGAAAACGAGGAAAGTAGGCCGAGCAAGAATGTTCAGTGTTTCATGTTCTCTTTGTTACCCTGACTTTGACCAAATAGGAATTAAAGTCAAATCATGGGGAATTACACAAGTGGTCCTAACGAGAGCCTGGAACCCATAGTTGCCTAACCACAGCGAGCTGAAACATGTTGACTGACTAAGTAAGGTGTAATACATTTCCACACTTTATTGTGAGACCAACAAAGTATGGTGTAATATATCATAACACGTTATTCTGACATCCGAGAACTGCTTGTTTTTAGCCATACCAGAGACACCAGAATAAAGGCATATCTTCTAGGTATTTTAACTTTATCATTAAACTAGCCCCTAGCTGGAGTTTTATATCAAAGTGCTCCCTGAAATATGGGTTGAGCCCATCCTGGTTTATAGGCACCAGGATGAGACCTGATGATGAAGCAGGACACCAATAGGGTGTGTGAGACTGAATACAAACAAAACAGGGTTATGTAGACCAGTACAAACACATGGTCAGTGATTTAACAATCTGGTTGTAGTATACCTTGAAATTGATAACTACAGGATGGAAGGAAGTATTCTATATCTTCTAAACATCTTTCACCTCTTTCCAGAATAACTAAAAAATCTTTTTTGTAACTGCCTTCAAATATCATATGCTTTGAGCCTTCACACAACTTTGGTCACTTTCAAAATCAATCAATTGGGAATAATGTATCTGTTGGACCTGGCATATCTTGGTGTGATTACCCCTGACTTTTTGCCTCTATCTCCTTTGCTTTTAGATGTTTTGGGTACTTTGCCACTGCTAATCAGTGTCAAAGTACGAGTGTTACCTGTGTAAAGTGTAATGGTAGTCGGTTGGTAATGATTGGTATGTTTGCCTTACTAATAAAGTCCCTAGTGATGTGTACTGTGTGTCCCAGGGCTAGTAATGCAAAGGTGCGCGGAGAAGGGAACTCAGGCCTGCAGTGTAGGGCCTGTGCGCAGTTTGCTAAAATAGCATGTTGTCCTGACAAGTGCAACCACTTGTCAGGCCCTACTTTCCCTTTTGCGTACACAGTGGGCACCCCTGTGGTAGGTCCCAGGTAACCCCTGGGCAGGGTGCAGTGTAAGTAAAAGGCAGGACATATACTGGGGTGTGTGCTATGTCCTGACAGTGAAAAGCACTCCATTTTGTTTTTCACTAGTGAAAGGCCATCCTGCCCATAAGACAGAATGGGGGAGGCTGGGTATTGTGTTTAATTAGCTTAGTTTCCTATAAGTTTAAAATCGAGAGGTGAAGTTTAGTATGTATGAACTCACAGTGTCATAACACATCTTTCTTTGTAAGTGGTTTTGTCATTGTGTGTTCAGAAACCACTCTTTTAGAAAGTGGCTGAGTGTTGTGCTTTAAGCATTTCTGTGTGTCTCTGTTGAATGTGGATTGACTGTCTGGATCGGAGAGGTGAGAGGAGCTAGGGGAGGTATTGACCCAGGGAGGGGTTGAGAAGGCACCAGGCTGACCTGCATCTGAAGAGCAAGTGGAGGAGAAGCCCCGGGAGGTGAAGAGGCCAGGGTTACTGCTATAAAACAATTGACCCATCTCCTGCTGAGTGATTAGGGATCCCGACCCCCAGTATCAAAGGGAGAAAGGTGATACTGGGAGGGAGACACCCAGAACTGATTTAGGCGGTGGTCAGGGACCCCTGAGCACAACAAACTTCAAAGACATTTAGGGGTATAACTAGGAGAGCTGAGACGCCTGAATTTTGGAATAGAAATGGATTGAGAGTGAAAAGGCTAAGACCCATTTTATGGTCACGAGGAACCTCTGCTAAGGAAAGAACAACTGAAGGGACTGCTGAGAATGACCAACCCTTGCCTTGTGATCTGGGGCTGGTCTGCAGTTTGCTGTTTTAACCAAGGAAGAGGCTCTTGGGACAGTGCTGTATGCGCTGGGTCCCTCTGCTTGAAGAAGACTGCGCTTTGCCTTGTAATCCTAAGGGCCCGAGGTGAGCTGGCTTCCTGTTTGGAAACACAGGAAAATAACATTTTCCGGAGAAGTTTCAAGCAACGTGGTAGGCGCGTGTTGTGGCAGCTTGAGACCTTCAGAAGGTGTGCCCTGTGATCTTGGACACATGGCGGAGATGTGAGACGCGGGCGCACTGGGAGTATGTTGTGCACAGGAGACGTTGGTGAAGAGCGCCTGGTCATTGTGTGCATCGAAGGTGAGGCGAGTCTCGGATGTGCTGGGAGCATGTTGTGTGCACTGCAGGCATTGGTAAAGAGTGCCTGGTCAGTGTGTGCATCGGAGGTGAAGTGAGACTTGGACGTGCAAGGTGCGTGTCTTGGTGCACAGGAGGCATTGGTGAGTAGCGCCTGGTCAACTTATGCATCAGAAGTGAAGGACTGGGTTTTTCTAAGACCCAGCGGTGCCAGGGGACAACACCTGAAACCTTCGTGGGTTACCTGTTCCGGCGTACAAATGACAGAGACACGGGACACTTCCTTCGGCGTCAAAGATTCGAGGTTTATTTACTGCAGGGAACACAGAAGTCACAAGAAGTACATAGCATGTAGGTTCAAGGAGACTGCTTCAAATTGTATCTGTGGATCGCTCCTTTTATACAGTTTTTCGTCATAGAACAACATGACAAACAAAAGGTTACAACCCAGTTCCCACAGTAAATTTCATAGGGGGTCGCTTTCATGTATTCAAGGTCGCGGAACCTAATTACAGTAGCATTCCCGGTTCCCAACTGTAAAAGTACGTCTTCCCACCATTAGTGCATTCCATTCCGGTAGTAAACGAATCAAGGAAGAGTCAGAAACAGGTGCAAAGGAAGACAAAGATAGTCAACAGATTGAAAAGAGTGCAAGGAGGTGATATCGGAAACACGATTGCAGGATCAAAGGAGACGTGCCTAATGAATGCACAACTGCAACAATAGACCGGCACGGCAAGATGAGCCTCGAGCGGGGCCATCTGCCTTTGCAGTGTCATCCCCCTCGTCATAAAGACACCCTCAAAGGAACACGTGTCTTCCGCAAGAGTTTGGGAATCCCAGGGTCACGAAGCGGACAGTGTCCGTTCGCTGGCTACTTGAGGGCAAGAGACAAAATGGATGCCGTATCTAAAATGGAACCCGTGGGTTCAGATGAGGAAACCCACGAAACAGACGAACGGTTTAGGGTAGCATAGCGAAAACGCGTACACCCACTAAACTTGTCATTTGCGGTTCACAGATACCAAACTCGACCATATTCGAATGAGTCGAAAACACCGCTTACAATTGTCACGGAACCTCAGACGCTCCTTTTGCCCTCATGTAGGCAAGCACTAGTCGATATCAGAATCGATCTCGATATTCATCAGATCATCCAGATGCTGCTGCAGCATTATTCTATCCATCAGTGCTTTTTTGGTAACAGGTGGCCGTCTTATACACGTCGTAGCACAAAGGCCACATAAGGCAGGACCACACTGTACACAAAGACAACAAGTGAACAGAAATGCTACAACAACCCCAATGATCATCAGAATTTTCCAACCCCACGTCGACATCAGGCCCCAAAACCACCCTAGTAGCGTCTAATCACCTACGTCCACGTGTATGGACTCGGAGATCTTATGCAACTTCGAGATGGCTTGATAGACAGTTGGAGCGTTATCAGGAATGAAAATGCAGCAACTCGAATGGATCACCTTACATACTCCACCTCTATCTGCAAGGATAACGTCTAAAACCATACGATTTTGTAACGTCATAAGCCTGTCAGCCTGAAGCTCTGCTGTAATGTTACCAAGGGCACTTGCAGTGATATTAGCGGTCGATTCCACCACTCGAGTCAACTGTCTCAGGTTCCTACTATTGATCATAGGTCCCCAAAACGGCAAGAAACCCTTAAAGAAGTCTCCTGCTTCTTGACCGACAGTGTCCTCTTCGCTAATTATGCCTCTCACAACTCTGGTCTTGTGATAATCCGACCCAACAGTAAAGGTCGGCGGCAGCAGATTCGCAATATAACATGTGCCTGAGAAGTCACGAGGCAACCATGTATATGCGCGGTCATAACAGACAAAGTATGTACCCTTGGCAGTCAAAAGAACAGGGGAAGAGGCCGTCGGTAAAACATACATTTCAGTACAGGCACTCCTCCCAAGCTGAGCTCGCGGGCTTTGGCCAAGACCTTTCAGACAGAAATTACCGAGATGGGGTACGATCCAGATCGGAGACGAGCTTTTAAGCTGCCGATCACCCACTGACATGCTGTACTCAGCCTCACTCAGATCTCTGTATGCTCGCACCTCTTCCTCTGGGATAAGCGATGCGTCAAAGATATCCCTATCTAAATCGGCAATCGCTCTTGCCAAGTACAGAAGTCACAGAAACTACACACGGGCAGTATCTAGGAGCCTGTTCGATTTGTACAAAAAGGGTTGCTCCTTATATACTAAAAATTGAGCTTGAGGCAAATTCTTTACATGTAATATATTCCCAAACCTTTGTGTCCTAAACAATAAATATTTGGCGTTGCACAGGAATCGTCGACAATATCTGATGTCAAAACATTACGAACGAGGGGTTCCCACTTTTCCATCATAATCTCATGTCAACTTTTCATTCAAGACCCGGACCGCCTCATCGTAAATTTCGTTACCTCCCCCTAATAAAGGCCCAGAAGGAAAGGAGCAGAGCCAGGTGCAGAAGATAGAAAAGCAGGATAAGAGATGTTTGTGGGTCGTAAATGGGCAAGGCTACCAGCTTCGGCCGCCTAATCATGATCAGGCCAACGAACACGAGAACCAGTATAGCAGGACTGGCCTCGGGCCGAGGAGGCAGCTTCTGTCGAGTCATGCAGCCATGGCGTGTTCTGTTCTAAGGTGCACGTGTCACTAGAGAGGTGAATCTCCGGCTAAAGCCTACGTGTCCTTAATCGAAATGAAGTAATCAAAGGTCATTGCGTGTCCATTGTCTATGTGAGGGCAAGAAACACAAAATGGCTGTCATAATCTAAAATGGATGCCATGGGTAGATTTAAAAATGTGTTTGCAACAGGAGTACCCTTACTCGTAGCATAGCGAAAACACCAGGACATGCTAAATGGACCATTTGCGGTTCGCTGATACCAAAATTATGTTTTTGCGACAATGCTGAAAACACGGGTTCAAATCGTCACGGAACCTCAGACCCTCCTTTTGCCCTTACATAGGCAATTACTCAGTCTATGTCAGAGTCTAATTCTATGCTCATCAGGTCAGTGACATGCTGTTGTATCATCATCCTCTCTCGTGCCTTTTCTCCAAACGCAGGTGGTTTTCTGAAACAGGTTGCAGCACAGAGACTACACAAAGCTGGACCACACTGGATAATCAGGCAGCATGAGAATAGGAATACTAAGATGACACCAATGACCATCAGAACCTTCCATCCCCACGCTGATATCAGAGTCCAAAACCACTCCATGAAGGACCAGTTTCCCTTGTCTACGTGTATAGAGTCGGAAATCTTGTGTAGCTTAGAGATCGCCTCATAGACTGTTGGAGCGTTATTGGGAATAAAGACACAGCAGCTCAATTGGATCATTCTGCATACCCCACCTCGATCTGCAAGTATTACGTCTAGAACCATACGATTCTGCAACGTCATGAGTCGATCCGCCTGAAGCTCAGCTGTCAAGTTGCTAAGGGCACCAGCAGTTTCGGTAATAGTAGATTCAACTACCCGTGTTAGCTGACGTATATTTCTACTATTGGCCATAGGCCCCCAGAACGGAAGGAAACCTTTGAAGAAGTCTCCAGCTTCCTGACTAGCGGTATCTTCCTTACTGAAGACACCTCTTGCTATTCTGGTCTTGTGATAGTCTGAAGAAGCAGTGTACGTTGGAGGCAACAGTCGAGCAACATAACATGAACCTGAAAAGTCAGCAGGCAGCCATGTATACGCTCTGTCTTGACAAATGAAATAGGTACCCCTAGCAGTCAGAAAGGCAGGGGAAGAGTTAGACGGAAACACGTAAGTCTCAACGCACTCACTCCTCCCTAGCTGAGCTCTCGGATTTCTCCCATTTCCTTGCAAACAGACCTGACCTCGGTGAGGCACGACCCAGACTGGAGTGGAGCTTTTACGCTTGCTTTCTCCCAAACTAAGGCGATACTCTGTAGAATTCCAACTCAAATATACCCGTAATTCGTCTCTAGGATAAGATGGAGTATTATTGACGTCCTTGATCATGTCAATAATTCCCTGGACTAAAGCTTTGTTGGCAGAGTTATATTTAGTGGAACGTGGTGGACGCGGAGGATAGGTCTCAAGGGCATAGGCAAAAATGGTCTGAAAGGCCTGAAATGATCCATTGTAGCTAAAAGGCAAAACCAGATAGGGAATGCCTTTATCCATAGTGTGGGGTATCAAGCCACACACCCAGCAGTCTGTAGTGTTGACTACCAGTTGGTGTTGGTGTAAGAGTTGTACAAATGTGTTATTGATAAACTCTGAGCATCGAGCTTGTTCGTGTTCAGGAAATGAGTGAAAAGAGTGCATAGAAGAAACAGTAGACGTAGCAGGATCAAGGGGAGGTACTGTAGTTACCGGCATAAAAATCAAATTCACACCAAAGGCGATTCCACCCACCAACGTTATCAAAACAATTAAAAATGTAATGGCACATTGCATCAGAAAACATTTGCTATGAAGAATTCTGTAAAGTCTGTTTCTGCGAACATAAATCACATTTTCTCGTTGCAGCTCAGGAAGCTCCATCTTCTACAATCCGCTCGCGACCACTGATGATGTGTACGTAGATGAAAAAGCCTCTATCAGCCCTGGGAGTTCCCAGAACTAACAGAAAGATCGACCTTGTGTCTGACCCCTGCAGATTCAACTAGGCACACAGCCACGACCCTACGGCTACCCAGACGGCAAGGCAATTTTAAAATAATAAAACAATAGCAAACTTCCTGGCTGGAGGCAAAGTGTCAAAATTCAAATGTGTAAAAATAGGCAGTTTCCTGCTTTATTTGTCCATATTGCGAGACCGTAAATTGTATCTCAGTTTTGCAGGAGCTGTTTGATCTGGAAATAGTGTATTATCAGCAGAGGTTGCAATGTTCAAGTTCGCAGATGGCAAAGTTTCTTCTGATGCAGAGGGAAAGTGTTCAGGAGTCAAAGAAGTAGTTTCAGGAGGAGTGCCAGAGTTCGATGTGTCAGTTATTAGGTCGGCATCGCTGAAAGGGATAACCCTGGGTGTTCGTTCAAACTCAGAGGCACCAATTCCCTTCTTTACCCAGTTATCATAAGGAAGCGGCAGGGGCACACGTTTGACGTGCGTCGTGTGTATCCAGTTCTTGCGGCCGGCCACACGAATAGCAGTTCTCGTCGCCAGCAGCACTTGGTAGGGGCCAACAAATCTGGGCTGAAGATTCTTTGTCCTCGCAAAGTTGCGCACAACAACGTGGTCCCCTGGTTTCAGCTGATGACCTGGACTCTCCGGTGGCTTTGGCAATGCATCGAAAACCTGTTGGTGAATAAGACTCAATTTAGCAGTCAAGTCGTAAAGGTAATCAATTAACATTGGATATTCTAGAGAACAGAATTCTTTTGGCCTTGGCACTCCCCAAACATTAGCCGGACGACCAAAGACTATTTCATAAGGACTAAGCCCTACTCTAGAATGTACAGTTGCTCTCGTGGATAACAAAGCCAAGGGTAGTGCGTCTGGCCAGGACAAACCCGTAGATGCCTGTATTTTAGCAAGTTTTAATTTGAGGGTGCCATTGTAACCCTCAACTAAACCAGCAGACTGGGGGTGGTTCGCACTGTGAAATTTCTGCTTGATCCCTAAACCAGCACATACACTCTGCATAACTTTCCCTACGAACTCACTTCCGTTATCTGACCATACAATCCGTGGCATTCCATACCTAGGGAAGTATTCTTTGAGAAGAATTTTGGCAGTTGACAAGGCAGTGTTGTCCTTCAGTGGACATGCTTCGATCCATCTGGAAAAAGCACAGACTACCACCAGGACGTATTTTAGATTGTTGCAGCGATCCATGTGAATGAAGTCTAACTGGATCACTTCAAAGGGGCAAGAAGGGGGAGCGAAGTGACCAGCAGGCGTGGGGACTCCCTTGCCAGGATTATGCATCAGGCATACCATACAATTTTTCACCACTCTCTCTGCACACTTACTAATCCCATCATTCTTCCAGACTGGAGCCAACATCTTACAAATCCCTTTAGAACTAATGTGCGCTACTCCATGTGCCATCGTAACCACTGCAAGCACGTACGCATCAGGCAACATCCAACGCTGTTGTTCCGACAGATCAATCCAACACCCACTCGAGTCCAATTTACCCGTACTCTCTTTCCATGCAAGCTTTTCCTCCTCAGTCGCCTCTTTCTGAATCTCTTTCACACTTTCCACTGTATCCTCACACATTCCAGACTCGGAAATCCATCTCGCAGATGTAGCAACATACATTCTACTCATCATATTTCTAGCTGTCTGTTTAGCGGTTTCATCAGCAAAAGCATTCCCACGACCAACATCATCCGTGATTGCTTTATGAGCACTGCATTTCACAATCGCAACTTCAGTCGGCAAGGTTAGAGATTCCAACAAGTCGTTGCTAGCTGACCATGTTGAATCTTAGTCCCATGGGACGTAATGAAACCTCTTTCTTTCCACAAACGGCCAAAACTATGGGCCACGCCGAACGCGTACTGACTATCTGTGAACACATTCACTCTCTTTCCCTTTGCTAAAACACACGCTCTCGTTAGAGCGATTAATTCTGCAGCTTGGGCAGAATTCTGACTCACTCTTGCAGTCTCCACAATCGTACTCAAAGTCGTTACTGCATAGGCAGCAGTCACATCGCCATTCTCCAATTTAAAGCAAGACCCATCAACATACAACGTGCCATCTGTATTTGACAACGGAGTGTCTTTTAAATCAATTCGTCCTTTTGTCTCCTCCTCTGTTCTGAAACAGCAATCATGGGGTTCAGAATCACTCGACTCCTGATTAGTCGGCAACAATGTTGCTGGATTCAATACATTACATCTTTTGATCTGTATATGACTTGCTAGCAGTGTCAGCTCGTAGCCGGATAATCTAGCACTGGTAAGGTGTTGCGTCTTAGTTCGATTCATGAGTGTGTCCACAGCATGAGGAACCATGACCACTAGCATGTTATTCATCACCACGCCAGCAGATTGTCGAATGGAGGCCGCAGCTGCTGCTGTAGCTCTTAAACAACTAGGCAACGCTCTAGCTACCGGATCTAGTGTTGATGAAAAATATGCACAAGGGCGTTGTTTATCACCAAATCTCTGTGTCAGAACACTCAACGCGCAACCTTCTCTCTCGTGGACATAGAGCGTGAATGGCTTGCTGTAATCGGGTGTACCCAATACAGGAGCTGAACATAGTGCATTTCGTAACTCATAAAAACTCTCCTGACATTCAGCGGACCATGGCACCGGACTCGGAACATTTTTCCCAGTCAAAGCTACCAATGGTTTCGCTAAAAGAGAAAAATTTGGGATCCACTGCCTACAGTAAGAGGTAATACCTAAAAAGGCACGTACTTCTCTCTGTGTGCGAGGAACATTCATCTGTGTAATTGCTTTTATTCTCTCTGGGGTCAGCTTCCTTCCCTCCTTTGACAAGAGATGACCTAGGTAGGTTACTTCTTGGCAACAATATTGCATTTTCGAAGGTGACACCTTGTGATTCAAATTAGACAAATGATGCAATAAAGAAATTGTAGCTGCTTTGCAAGTTTCCTTGTCATCGGCAGCCACTAGGAGATCATCTACATACTGCACTAAAGCAGAACCAGGAGGAAGTACAAAGGAATCTAACTGACTTTTTAATGCCTGACTGTAAATTGACGGACTCTCACAATAGCCTTGTGGAGCACGTTTAAACCTGAAGCTTCGACCTCCTAGAGAGAAACCGAAAATATCTCTGCTTTCCTCGGCTATCGGAATGCTGAAAAAAGCATTCTTCAAGTCGATGACTGAAAACCATGTGGCTGTTGCAGGAATCAACGTTAACAATGCAGTGATGTCTGGAACCACAGGGAACTGTGGAATCACAATTTTATTAACCTCTCTGAGATCGATAACAAACCTATACACTGGAGGCTTTGAAGGATCAGTACGCTTCAGAATTGGTAATACAGGACTGTTACAGACATTTCCTCTAGTTTCTTCAACCACGTCTTTCTTAATCAAATCTTGCACAATCAATAAAAGTGCACGTTCACCTTCACTAGAGATCTTGTATTGTGGGATTCGTGGAAATTTTACATTTGCTTTCAAAGTGACTACATATGGTGGAATTTCTAAAAGACCTACATCGTTAGGACCAGTCGCCCAAAGAGTATCAAGGAGAGAACGCAGCTCTGGTGGGAGCGCATCCATCGACAAGTACATTGGAGAGGTGATTCTCCTACCCAACGTAAGCTGTACTCCTTCCGGAGAACAGTACAATGTCGCATATAGGCGTTTTAACAAGTCTAAACCAAGCAGATTTTCATTACAACCGGTCGTCAAAATCAAAGGTGCTTTCAATTGACGGGGTCCAACAGAAATAGACAAAGGACCGGATACGGGGTTGTGAACAGGGGCGCCTGAAAAACCTACAGAAACGTTTGTTAAGCCAGACAAAGGTGCGCCAGGGAGTTTCTCATGTATGATAGAACTTTTTGCTGCACCAGTATCCAACAGAAACGGTTCGACTACACCTGATGTTGCTACTGCGACATAAGGCCCACTCTGATCCACTGGAACTGATACTACTCCCTCTCTTTGTCCATGGCTGTCCTAGTATTCACTTTGCTGAAATCCCTCATCATTTTCACAATAGTCTTCAACATGATATTGCTGAGTTCTATTCTGTTGAGCAGACTGTCCATTTCGCTGATCAAAATGATTAGAAGGGCGATCATTTGTTTGAGGAGGCATAGCACCTCGTCTTCGACCCCTAGAATTTTGCACAAAACCACCATGACCTCTCTGAGCTGCTGCAGCGTTGTTCTGTGCTAAGACTGGACACTCATTCTTATAATGACCTTCTTTCTTACAATACGCACATTGATTCCACTGGTATTGCGGTCTTTGAGAACCATAATCTGTCCTTTGATATGGCCCTTGCTGTGTATTAGTCTGATTTGTGTGAGGTGGATATGCTTGCTGCAAAAGAACTTTAGTTTTTAAATCTTTCGTCTTTTTCTCTGACTTTTCCTTCTCCTCTTTATCCCTATTCTCATAGTACTGGGCAGTCGCAAGAATTTGCGCAGTCGTAGAGACAGCCCACGCACTCTCGGAATCTTTTAATTTATTACTAAGTTCTGGCAACAAATTGTGTACAAATTTATCAACGAATAGTCTCTGTCCTCCTTCTGTGCTCATATCCTGACCACTGTGATCTACGAAAGTTTCTTCGAACCTTGTGAAAAAGTCGGAGACACTTTCGTCTTTCTTTTGCCTGCATGCGGACAACTTGTCCCAGTTAACGCGCAATGCTGGCATCAGAGTCTTCATTAAGTCAATTATTCTACCTGGTAGGTTAGCAATTAGAGGTTCGGGTTTGGAACCACCTATTTGCTGACCATCCGCTGCAATTATAGCTGCCCAATCACCACCCAGAGCAATTGGATGATTTTCTTTACGAATTGTAGCCCAAATTGGTTGCGGAACCACATTCCCAAATAACATGTCAATGTCCGCTAGATTCATCACACAAGCTTCAACTGTCTGCGCTAACTCCTTATAATATCCGGTAGGATTTTTACGCGGATCTGGCAAGGCCTGTTTCACTGCTAGCACTTCGGCTCGCTTCCACGGAATGTGTATCCACACTCTCTGGAATTGCGCCGGAGCGGCAGCAATGCCATTGACAGCATCAGCTCGTACAGCTTCGCGCCAAATTGGTGGAACCTCCCTCATTGGATATTGGCGATTCTGCTTAGTATTACTCTTCTCTAACTCCCTTGGTGAGCGAAGTGATGGATCATTTCTATAACTTAAAATTAGTTCCATCGCTTCTTTTATATCCTGACCAACTATCATACCAGCAGCAAACTCTTTCTGAACAATAATTAATTCTTCTAAATTCGATTCAGAGTCATCTTCTTCTAATTCCTCACGTAAAAGGGTGCACATTTCGTCAAACACATATCGTTGTGTTGGTTCTTTCCACTGCATAAATGTATCTAATACATCTCTAGTGCTATATCTCCTACTCTTCGAAATCCATCTGAGAGCCGTGGAATCTAAAATTCCCCGTTCCTCAGTACTTGGAAGCTGACTACGCCTCTGTACAGAGTCAGAAGTAGGAGTCTTAATTAAAGATTTATAGAAAGGAGACAGAATATTAGAGACAGAATCAGTGATTCTTCGACGGACAGAAAGCGGAGTCATAATACTAGCAGATGTAGAAAACACAGTAGCAGTTGGAACAGATAGACCAGAAACAGTAGGAGTATCAGGCAAGGTAGCTTGTGAAACAGCAGGTATAAGTGATACATGTATAGGCAAAGAAGCCGGCAACCCAGGAAGAGGGGGTGCCGAAGGAACATTAACATTGACTACTGGGGGTACAGGAGCTTGATTCAAGGGGGCAGGAGCAGGAATACCAGGTTGTCCAGCAACCGGCAATTGAACATTCGGTAAAGGCGGGACCGTAGCACCCTGTGCATACGGTGGAGGTGACTGTAACAAGTAAGACAACAGAGGATCACTTTCGGGGTCCTCTACTATCTTAGCTGTACTCGATGGCAAGGCAGGATAGCACTTGTCTATCGCTAAATTACGCTCTCTAGTAGCCATCTCTATTGCCTTCTCAGACTCGTTGACTTGCAGCTGTTTAGCAGCTTGCTCTAAAGTCAACTCTTGCTCTTTCTGTTCTTTCTTCAACCTTTTAATTTCTCTCTGTTTAGATTCTTTTCGCCAATAACGAAGAGAATCAAACATTGCCGGCCGGGCTTTCTTCTTGAACAATTTCACTTCTAAATTGTCAAGGACCTCAGGTTCAAAACTACCATGCAGTGGCCAACTAAGGACACCATCTTTTTCAGTATATCGGACCCATACCTCATTATACGATATAGGACCCACACCAAACTTACAATATAGATCATATAGGGGAGTTCCGATCAGAGGAACCAGACATGAGTCTTCCAACCGGGAATCACTGTTGCAACCAAAACACGACAACATACAATTTTTCCGACTTACCATTTTATAACCCGGAACACAGAACAAACAAAAACACGAACAGAAATGTGCACTCGAACCAAGAACTTAGGCCTACCAAAGCGAACAAATGTATCGATACCCAAAACTAAACCAATAGATTATCGTAACTAGAATAACCAGTGATAATCTTACGAAACCAAACCAAACCAAGAACTAAAAGGATCTTATCCAAACAGGAACAACCCTTACGAAGTAACCAACTAGCAACCACTTAATACTTAACTGAGGCACTGAAGACGTCACCAAGGAGAAACCCGTCACGTCTCGCCGTACTAAGGACTGCACCTCGGGTCCAAGACAGGGCGACGGTCAAGGCAACGGACCACTGCAGCCGTCCTGAACGGGAACCCTCGTGGAAGAGAACGGGCCACTTTTGCGATATGCCGGGATCGATGAAGTGGGGCGCCTCCCTCAGGAATCTTCACACGAAGCTTCTCGAACTCTTCAGGCTTTTGGACCGGTACCGAATGACGTCGCCCCACGTTGGGCGCCAATAGGAGTTCTGGAATTTTTCTGGTTCCGTCCAGAGGTGTCAGGGATAACACCCGAAGACCCCGGAGTTCTACCTGTCTCGGTGCACAAATAAACAGAAACACGGGCTTCTCGATGGTGGCGTCAAAGACCAAAGGTTTATTACTGCAGGGACACAGAAGTCACAGAAACTACACACGGGCAGTATCTAGGAGCCTGTTCGATTTGTACAAAAAGGGTTGCTCCTTATATACTAAAAATTGAGCTTGAGGCAAATTCTTTACATGTAATATATTCCCAAACCTTTGTGTCCTAAACAATAAATATTTGGCGTTGCACAGGAATCGTCGACAATATCTGATGTCAAAACATTACGAACGAGGGGTTCCCACTTTTCCATCATAATCTCATGTCAACTTTTCATTCAAGACCCGGACCGCCTCATCGTAAATTTCGTTACCTCCCCCTAATAAAGGCCCAGAAGGAAAGGAGCAGAGCCAGGTGCAGAAGATAGAAAAGCAGGATAAGAGATGTTTGTGGGTCGTAAATGGGCAAGGCTACCAGCTTCGGCCGCCTAATCATGATCAGGCCAACGAACACGAGAACCAGTATAGCAGGACTGGCCTCGGGCCTCGGAGGCAGCTTCTGTCGAGTCATGCAGCCATGGCGTGTTCTGTTCTAAGGTGCACGTGTCACTAGAGAGGTGAATCTCCGGCTAAAGCCTACGTGTCCTTAATCGAAATGAAGTAATCAAAGGTCATTGCGTGTCCATTGTCTATGTGAGGGCAAGAAACACAAAATGGCTGTCATAATCTAAAATGGGTGCCATGGGTAGATTTAGAAATGTGTTTGCAACAGGAGTACCCTTACTCGTAGCATAGCGAAAACACCAGGACATGCTAAATGGACCATTTGCGGTTCGCTGATACCAAAATTATGTTTTTGCGACAATGCTGAAAACACGGGTTCAAATCGTCACGGAACCTCAGGGGTAGGAATCTAGTGCGCTACGAAACATTGTTTGGAATGCTCGAGCTGAACCCTGGGAACTGTAAGGAAGGACCAAGTACGGAATTCCCCTATCGGTGGTATGTGGCATTAACCCACACACCCAACAGTTGGTAGTGTTCATCACCAACTGATGTTGATGAAGGAGCTGAACAAAAGAGTTATTCATGAATTCCGCACGCCTAACCTGCTCGTGTTGGGGTAAGATGTGAAAAGAATGAGGAGAAACAGTGGAAGTAGGTTTTGGTTCAGAGGAAGAAGTAGGTGAAGCAGAAGGCAATAATGATTGTATACCTTAGTATACTCCACCCACCAATAACATGGAAACAGTTAGGAACAGTAGGAACACCTGAAACAAAAAGCATTTGGTACGTACAACCCTGTGCAGTATAGATCTTTGCGCCTGAGTCTTCTCCACTTCCAACAACTTTGAGAATGCCATCCTCTAAAACCGTCCGCAACGTTCTTGACGCACTTCGTTCTGTGTAGCAATTGTCAATCCCCAGGAGTTCCTAGGAATCGACGGCCTCCGACCTAGTGTCAGAAACCTACTAAACAGAAGGAAGTACCCGCACGGCCCTACGGTCAACCCGGATGTAAGGTTCTTTTAATCAAACAATATATACAAAATCTCCTAGCTGTGGAAAAACACACACGTAGAAAAGAATTCAGAATGTAAACAGAAACCACAATTATTCAAAATGTTCAAGATGATAATGGGGGTAACGTGAATTTCAAAAAAGGAAAAGCAGAAATAATTTATTAGTCTCTAGTATTGGAACGAAGAAAATATCTGCTTCTTCCAGGACGAGTCTGTTCTTCAAATAATTGATCAGATTGTGGAACAGAGTCCTGTCGGTCAGGCGATAATTCAGGTCTTGAATTCTCCAATGGCAAAGGTTCAACAAAGTTATCTGGCTGCACTGAAGTATCTCCCACAGGCTGAGCGTCACTGAACGGCACAAAGTTCACCGGAGTTTCTGTCTCTGATGCGGCAATGCCAGTCCTCACCCACGAGTCCGCTGGTAAAGGTATTGGTACCTTTTTGGTGTGGGTGGCGTGCACCCAATGCTTGCGGCCCTCCAAACGAACTGCAGTTCTCGTGGCGAGTAACACCTGGAAGGGTCCCACAAACCTCGGCTCTAGGTTTCGCTTCCGGCCAAAGTTTCTGGTCACCACCCAGTCTCCCGGTTGGAACTGGTGGCCAGGACCCTCCGTCTATGCCGGCAGTGCTTCAAAGACCTGTTGATGAATTAACCTCAGTTTAGCAGTCAGATCATGAAGATAATCAATCAGCATTGGATATTCAAGATTTCCGAATGACCTGGGCCTAGGAACCCCCCAAATATTTGCAGGACGGCCGAACACAATCTCATATGGGCTGAGCCCTACTCGAGAGTGTACAGTCGCCCTAGTTGACAAAAGAGCCAGAGGCAAAGCGTCGGGCCACGACAGACCAGTCGTAGCCTGAATCTTTGCGAGTTTTAATTTTAGAGTACCATTGTACCCCTCAACCAAACCTGCTGACTGGGGATGATTGGCGCTGTGGAATTTTTGTGTAATTCCAAGGCCCTTACACACACTCTTCATCACACTCCCCACAAACTCACTTCCGTTATCAGACCATACAATCCGTGGCATTCCATACCGAGGAAAGTATTCCTTCAGTAGGACTTTCGCTGTGGACAGGGCAGTATTGTCTTTGAGAGGGTAGGCTTCGATCCATCGGGAGAATGGGCAAACCACGACTAAAACGTATTTCAGGTTATTACATCGCTCCATATGGATGAAGTCCAGTTGGATTTCCTCAAAGGGACATGTAGGAGGAGCAAAATGGCCAGGGGGTGTAGGAGTGCCCTTGCCAGGATTGTACATCATACATACCATGCAATTCTTGACTAATCTCTCTGCGCACTTAGCGATACCATCATTCTTCCATACTGGGGACAACAACTTGCAGATACCTTTCGCACTAATATGTGACAAGCCGTGTGCCATAGTCACAACAGCTAGCACATATGCATCCGGCAACATCCATCTTTGATTCTCCGACAAATCAATCCAACATCCATTTGCATCCAACTTTCCTGTGCTTCCCTTCCACTTGGTCCTTTCAGTTTCGGTGGCCTCATTCTGAATCGCTTTCACACTTTCAACAGTATCCTCACACATACCAGTTTCTGCAGGCCACCTTACCGAACTCGTCACATACATTCTGGTTGCAAGGTTTCTAGCAGTCTCTTTAGCAATCTCATCCGCAAATGCATTACCACGACCAACATCATCCGTCACCTTACGGTGCGCACTACATTTAATGATTGCCACCTGCTTGGGCAATGTAAGCGCATCTAAAAGATCATTCACAAGCTGTCCATGTTGGATCTTCGTACCATGCGATGTCATAAAGCCTCTCTCTCGCCACAATCGTCCAAAACTATGCGCAACACCAAACGCATACTGACTGTCAGTAAACACATTCACTCGCTTTCCCTTCGACAAAACACACGCTCTCGTCAATGCAATTAATTCTGCCGCCTGCGCAGAATTCTGATTCAATCTCGCAGTTTCCACAACCGTACTCAACGTTACCACAGCATACGCAGTCGTTACATCACCATTCGGCAACTTAAAACACGAACCGTCCACGTACAAAGTACCATCGGGATCTTCCAATGGAGTGTTTTTCAGGTCAACACGACCCTTCGTTTCTTCCTCAGTTCGCAAATAACAATCATGTGGTGGTACCTCGTCTGATTCCATATTGGTTGGCAACCAAGTCACCGGATTTAGGACATTGCAGCGCTTTATTTGAATGTGACTTGCCAAAAGCGTCAACTCGTAACCGGACAACCTTGCGCTCGTCAAGTGTTGGGTTTTCGTACGATTTAAGAGAGTGTCAACTGCATGCGGAACCATCACCGTAAGCATATTATCCATGACCAATCCTGCAGATTGTCGGATGGACACCGCAGCTGCCGCTGTCGCTCTTAGACAACTCGGCAATGCTCTAGCTACTGGGTCCAAGGTCGAGGAAAAATATGCACATGGACGCTGCTTACCGCCAAATTGCTGTGTCAAAACACTCAACGCACAACCTTCCCTCTCGTGAACGTATAGTGTAAACGGCTTGCTGTAGTCAGGGGTACCTAACACAGGAGCCGAACACAACGCATCACGCAGTTCAGAAAAACTTTTCTGACACTCTTCCGTCCATGGCAAAGGAGTTGGAACATCCTTGCACGTAAGGGCTACCAATGGTTTCGCTAGCAATGAAAAATTTGGAATCCATTGCCTGCAGTATGACGTGATACCTAGAAAGGCACGCACATCTCTCTGAGTTGTTGGCACAGTCATTCGAGCGATCGCTGCAATTCTCTCTGGGGTCAACCTTCTTCCCTCCTTTGACAACAAGTGACCTAGATAGGTTACTTCTTGACAACAATATTGCAGTTTAGAAGGTGACACCTTGTGATGCAAGTCACAGAGATGCTGTAACAGGGACACCGTAGCAGTTTTACAAATTTCTCGTGTGTCCGCAGCCACCAATAAGTCATCAACATATTGGATCAAGGCCGCACCAGCCGGTAACACAAACGCGTCAAGTTGACTCTTCAGGGCTTGGCTGTATATCGATGGACTCTCACAGTAGCCCTGAGGAGCGCGTTTAAACCTAAAGCTGCGGCCACCTAAAGAGAAACCGAATAGGTCCCTGCTTTCCTCAGCAATCGGAATGCTAAAGAAAGCATTCTTCAGATCGATCACTGAGAACCAAGAAGCAGATGCTGGAATCAGAGTCAGTAAAGCCGTAATGTCAGGCACCACAGGGAACGGAGGAACCACAATTTTGTTCACCTCCCGTAAATCAATGACAAAACGATAAACAGGAGGTTTAGATGGATCAGTGCGTTTCAGAATAGGTAATACAGGACTATTACACACGTTTCCCCGAGTCTCCTCGATAACATCTTTCTCGATCAAGTCATAGATCATCGCTAACAACGCTCGCTCACCATCAAGGGAGATACGATACTGGGGAATACGTGGTAATCGCACATTCGATCTCAATTGGACAACATAAGGGGAGATGTCAAGCAGGCCCACGTCATTGGGACCTGTTGCCCACAAAGATGCAGGAACAGAAGTCAATTCCGGTGGGAGCTTATCAATTGACAAGTACATAGGAGAGATCACTCTCTTACCCAATGTAAGCTCTACTCCCGCAGGAGAACAATACAAAGTCGCATACAACCGTTTCAGCAAATCCAGGCCCAGAAGATTTTCACCACAACCAGTAGTCAAAATCAAAGGAGCTTTCCTGCAACTGCGACGTAAGGCCCTCTCTGATCAACCGGAACTGATACTACTCCCTCTCTTTGTCTATGGCTGTCCTAGTAGTTACTGTCATCAATATCATGCTCGATATAATAATCGTCCACATGGTACTGTGCGGATCTGCCTGATGATGAACCACGCTGATCAAAACAATTATTGGAATCAGAGGAATTATTAGAACGCTCATTTTGATTCTGAGTACCACCACGACCTCTACCTTGCGAAGCCTGTTGAGGACCACTACGACCTCCTCTAGATGAATTGCCATTATTCCGATCGCGCAGAACCGGACAATCAAATTTCAAATGACCCTCACCTCTACAATGGGTACATTGATTGTACCCAAGCATAGATCTCTGCGAAGAAGAGTCATTCCGCGACTGCGACCTAGCGGACTGCGATTGCGATCTATTCAGCTGCTGAGAATCATTTTGATTTGAGCGCGGAGGATACGCTTGCTGTAACAGAACTTTCGTTTTGAGTTCTTTCGTCTTTTTATCTGCACGATCACTTTCCTCCTTCTCTCTATTTTCATAATACTGAGCCGTAGCCAATATCTGAGCAGCGGTAGAAACAGCCCACGCACTTTCTGAATTTTTCAATTTGTTGCTAAGTTCAGGCAATAAATTCGATACGAATTTATCCACAAACAACCTCTGACCTCCCTCAGTGCTCATATTTTGACCACTGTGATCGATGAATGGCTCCTCAAATCTCGTAAAGAAATCAGAGACACTCTTGTCCTTCTTTTGCTTACAGGCAGACAGTTTATCCCAGTTAACTTTCATTGCTGGCATAAGTGTCTTCATAAATGTAATTATTCTCTGAGGAAGATCAGTAATGAGCTGTTCAGGCTTTGCCCCACCAACTTGTCGTACGTCAGCCGCCGCAAGAGCAGCCCAATCACCACCTAACTCGGCTGCGTGATTTTCTTGACGAATTTTCGCCCAAATCGGTTGCGGTACGACATTGCCGAACAACATGTCGATGTCGGCAAGATTCATGATCGTAGCATCCACTAGTTGGGACAATTCTTTATAGTACCCTGCAGGATTTTTGCGAGGGTCAGGCAAAGTTTGCTTAACCTGCAAAACTTCCGATCGTTTCCATGGTAGGTGTATACATACTCTCTGGAAGTGTGGCAGGATTGGAGGAGCAGCATTAAGAGTGACCACATGAGCAGAAGTAGCGGGAACAACAGCTTGAGAAGGTATAGACGGTGGAGCAGTGGGGACAGTAGCAGTAGCAGGTAGAGGAATAGGAACGAGAGGATTCACAAGGACAGGACCAGCGACAGGCTGATTAACAGCTGCCGGAACAGCAGGTTGAGGAACAGGGGGAACCAAAGGGTCCTCTACTGCTTCCTCTCCCTTCTTATCAGTACCCGTCGGTAAAGCGGGATAACATTTATCCACTGTCATACGTTGTAATCTATCAAAAATTTCCTTTTCCTTCTCTTCTTTGTCTCGCTGAAACTGCTCTGCATTTCTCATCGTCGTAACGATACCTTCTCTCTATTTACGTTTAAGCTGTTTGATTTCTTTCTGCTTGGCTTCTTTACACCATAACCGAAAGGAATCAAACATGGCCGGCCTTGCTTTCTTTTGAAACAATTTAGCTTCAAGATTATCCAAAATAGGGGTCTCAAGACTACCATGAGGTGGCCAACTAAGGACACCATCATCTTTAGTGTAGCGGACCCAACAATCATTAAATGCGATAGGACCCACACCATGGCGACTATATAATTCATAGATTGGAGTTCCAACTGGAGGTATCGGACATGAGTCCTCCAATCGGGAATCCGTACCACAACCTCTAAAGCTACTAAACAAAGTACTACGGCCAGGCATCGTGCACACTAACCGAGTTTCACAAACGTCAAGGGTTATTGGATTATAATGTCCCCGCAAAAGTGCAAAAACCCTCGGTTTTTGGCGACTGCAGTCGTCAAATAGAACAACTAAGAACAAAATACGAAGAACCACAAATGCAATGGAACCATGTAACAACTAAGCACCAACAACAACTAAGGATTCTGGGAGCGACCCACAAATACTTAACTCAAAGGTCAATGGCGTCACCAGGAAGGCCCGTCAATCGTCTCGCTGTACCAAGGTCTACGCCAGGCGCCAAAACAGGTCGACAGTCAGGGCATCTGTCCGTTGCAGCCGGGGATCTTTGCGGGAAAAGTCTTCGGGCCACTTATTTCGACAACAGGATCGATGAAGCGGGGTGCACCTTCCCTCGGAGATTTCACACGAAGTTCCTCACGATCGTCGGGCTTTGGACCGGTACCGCTGATGCCGCCCGACGTTGGGCGCCAACTGAAGGACTGGGTTTTTCTAAGACCCAGCGGTGCCAGGGGACAACACCTGAAACCTTCGTGGGTTACCTGTTCCGGCGTACAAATGACAGAGACACGGGACACTTCCTTCGGCGTCAAAGATTCGAGGTTTATTTACTGCAGGGAACACAGAAGTCACAAGAAGTACATAGCATGTAGGTTCAAGGAGACTGCTTCAAATTGTATCTGTGGATCGCTCCTTTTATACAGTTTTTCGTCATAGAACAACATGACAAACAAAAGGTTACAACCCAGTTCCCACAGTAAATTTCATAGGGGGTCGCTTTCATGTATTCAAGGTCCCGGAACATAATTACAGTAGCATTCCCGGTTCCCAACTGTAAAAGTACGTCTTCCCACCATTAGTGCATTCCATTCCGGTAGTAAACGAATCAAGGAAGAGTCAGAAACAGGTGCAAAGGAAGACAAAGATAGTCAACAGATTGAAAAGAGTGCAAGGAGGTGATATCGGAAACACAATTGCAGGATCAAAGGAGACGTGCCTAATGAATGCACAACTGCAACAATAGACCGGCACGGCAAGATGAGCCTCGAGCGGGGCCATCTGCCTTTGCAGTGTCATCCCCCTCGTCATAAAGACACCCTCAAAGGAACACGTGTCTTCCGCAAGAGTTTGGGAATCCCAGGGTCACGAAGCGGACAGTGTCCGTTCGCTGGCTACTTCAGGGCAAGAGACAAAATGGATGCCGTATCTAAAATGGAACCCGTGGGTTCAGATGAGGAAACCCACGAAACAGACGAACAGTTTAGGTTAGCATAGCGAAAACGCGTACACCCACTAAACTTGTCATTTGCGGTTCACAGATTTATTTATTTATTTATTTATTATAAGTTTTGTATAGCGCTAGCTGGACCCGGGGGTATCAGAGCGCTTCACATCGGGAAAAACAAAGTGCCTTGATGGCGAAGAAAGTTTGATAGCTGTGCAGTTCAAGAGGATAACAAAACAACAAGTACATACAGATCATAATGATTACAAGAGTTCGTGGAACTATGAGCATCCCCTTACAGTTCAGGTGTCCTCCAGGAAGAGGGCTTTGAGTAAAGTCTTGAATGTAGGGAAGTGGGATGTCATTCTGATGTGGGAAGGGATGGCGTTCCATATCCTGGGAGCATTACCTGCAAAGCATTTGCTTAGAGTTTTGCGTTTTCGCGCTTTCAACGGGATGAGAAGAAGCGTGTTGGAGCTTCGGAGGGTCCTGGATTGGCCAGCCCTTTTGAGTTTCGCAGCCAGGTATTCTGGTTTGCCTGTGTGGAGGGCTTTGTGTGTAAGGAATGCTGTTCGAAAGTTTGCTCGTTGTTCAATAGGGAGCCATTTCAGATCCTTGAGCGCCGGGGAGATGTGGTCGAATTTCTTGGTTCCTGTGACCATTCTAGCTGCGGCATTGAGGGTGGTTTTCAGGGGGCCAAGGTGTGATTTGGCTGAGCCGGTCAGGGTTGCGATTCCATAGTCAATTCTGGAGAGCACCAGAGCTTGAGTGGCCTGTTGGAGGTCCTTGGGAGGCAGGAAAGGTTTTATTTTGTAGAGAAGTTTCAGATTGAGGAAAGCGCTTTTGGCAGAGTTGGCAATGTGTTTTTTCAAGTTTAGTTTGGGGTCTAACGTGATTCCTAGGGATTTCACCGAGTCTTTTGGCTTGAGGGTGACATTGATGGCATTGATGGCTTTGAGCCATTCTTCAATTTGTGGGTTATCGTCTCTGTTGGAGATGAGAAGAACTTCCGTTTTTTCTTGATTGAGCTTTAAGTGATTTTGTGTGAGCCATTGTTGAACGACTTTGAGCGTGTCGTTAAGTTTGAGAATGTCATCCATACATGTGGTTTCCAGATAGAGTTGTGTGTCATCAGCGTAGAGGTGGAAGGGGATGTTTGAGTTCCTGAGTATTGTGGTTAGCGGTTCCATGTAGATATTGAAGAGTTGGGGGGAGAGTACTGACCCTTGAGGGACACCTCTGCTGACGGGTAGGGGGTCGGATTCAAAGTTTTTGATTTTTACTCTTTGGTAGCGATTGTGTAGAAAGGAGGAGAACCAATTCAAAACCGTCAGTTCCAGGCCTGCTCTGTTTTGAAGGGCTTTTAGGAGCAGTGTGTGATCAACAGTATCAAAGGCGGCGGAAAGGTCAAGGAGAATGAGAAGGCAGCATTGGTCAGAGTCGAGAGATTTGTGAAGATCGTCTATGACATTGAGGATGGCAGTTTCAGTACTGCATCCTTTCCTGAAACCCGATTGGTGGGGGTCAAGGAGCTTGATGTTCTCTAAGTGTTGGGTTAGCTGTGGGAGCACACATTTTTCTAGTGTTTTGGATAACAGAGGGAGATTTGACACGGGTCTAAAGTTATTCATATCTTCTGTTTCTAACCCTGGTTTTTTTAGTAGCGGCGTGACTTGGCCGACCTTGAGGCAATCTGGGATGGTTCCTGAGCTCAGCGAGCTGTTGATGATTTTGCACCAGATTGGAGCTAGGGTGTGTTTCAGGGCTTTGGTCACGTCTATAGGAAGCTGGTCCAGGGAGTGGGATGATGGTTTGGCGTTGGAGATCAGGTTGATGATCTCTGTTTCTTGAATCGGCGTGAAGACGGACCATTGAGTGGGTGGGATCGATAAGGTGGAGTCAGTCAATATTGGGGTGATGTTCTCGTTGGGAAGAGAGGGGGCAGTGCTGAGAGAAAGGTCGATCTTGATGATTTTTTCGTTAAAAAAGTTGGCGAAGTTGTCGCATTGTTTTTTGGAGGCCACTAAGACGGATTTGCTAAGTTCGGATGTTTGACTTCTGATGATGTTGAAGAGCTCTTTAGGGCGGTTTTTTGCGTTGTCTAGAGCGGAGCAGAAGAAGGAAGATTTTTTTTCCTTGATGAGTTTGTTGTAAGTTCTGCGTGCCGTCTTGAGTTGTTCGCGGTGCAGGGAGGATGGATTGGACCTCCATATTCTTTCAAGGGATCTGAGAAGTCTTCTTTCATCGTTGATGTCCGTGGTGAACCACGATCTCGATGGAATGTTTCTGGGTTTTTTTAATTTCAAGGGGGCCAGGCGATCAAGGGTGGTCGTCATGTTGGAGTGGTAGAGAGAGCTGAGGTCAGTGGTTGAGAGGTGCTCCGATGAGTTTGGGAGGAGAGTGTTTAGTTCGTCTTCTAGGATGGCCTGAGGGACTTTGGCAATATTCCTTGACCATTTAGGGGGAGCTTGTGTTATGAGTCGAGTTGGCGCTGGTTGATTAATGTGAAAAAGAATTAAATGGTGGTCTGACCAGTCTACTGGAATGGTGTAGTCGACGGAGATTGTGTGGTTGTCCGCAATGATTGCGTTAAGTGTCGCTCCTCTGTAGTGAGTTTCTTCCGCGCAGTGTTGTGTCAGATCGTTTTCGAGCAGAAGGTTGTTGAGGGATTGTATGAGTGAGTTGTTAGTATCGTTCCATCTAATGTTGAAATCACCCAGGATTATGTTATTAGCATTGTTGAGCGCACATTGGGTGATTAGATCTGATAGATGCGTTTTGAATTCCTTGGAATTGCCTGGTGGGTGATAGAGGAGATGGCAGAGTGTAGCACTCTTTGCGCAGGATTTTATATTGATAGAGAGGCATTCGAAGGAGCTGTATAGGTAGGGTGCGCTTTCCGTGATGTCTAGGTTTGTCTTGTGAATGATGGCTACACCACCACCTCTCTGCTTATGGCGGTCTTTGCGCGTGATAGAAAATCCTGGAGGAACAAGCAGGTCCATGATGGGGGCTGACATGGAGTTGAGCCAGGTTTCTGTGATGAAGGCAACGTCAATATCCTGTGAGAGTATAGCTTCTGCTAATTCTGTTGCGTGTTTTGAAGCAGATCTGCTGTTGATGAGCATGCATCTGATGCGAGGTTGTTCAACGGGGAGCGCCAAGTTGGATTGGGCTCTGGTCAGGGAGGTTAGCTGTGAGGGGGGTCTGGGGAGTCTCGGGGGAGGATGTTCCCTGCCTATTCCTATGATAACTGGGATAGAGGATTTGGGTGAAGAGAATGGCCTAGGGACCTGTGTGAGGGAGGGAGGGGTCGTACTCTGTGGAAGCTGAGGGGTGCTCGAGTTAGGGGTCGTGAGGTGAGCGAAAGAAGAGGTGAGAGTGGTCACTTCACGGGGGAGATGGTGGGTTTCACTGTACTCGGTCTGTCAGTTCGCACTTCAGCCTCATGTGTGGTTGCGTGTGGGAGCGATGTGGTGGAGGCGAGGGTCGGAATAGGGGGCGAAGATTTGGGCAGATTGGGAGAAGCAGGAGGGAGGGGGCGTGAGGGCTGTTGGGTGGGCACTACGATTTTGGTTAGGGAAGAGAGGGTATCATACATGCCTCGTATGAGCTTATCAAGTTGAACTTCTAGCAGGGAAAGACGTTGTGATATATTGTTATTGTGGGTAGAAGGGGGAGGGAGGGTGATGTTCTGTGTTGGGGGTGTGGGTGCGCATGGGGTGATATGGATGTTAAGGGACGGAGGGCGTGGGGGACTGGGTGTCGGGTCAACAAGAGGGATCTGTGCGGGTGAGTCCTGAGAGAAGAGATCTTTGGGGGGGGTAGAGGGGGAGGAGGGGTTCTGTCTGGTTGGGAGGAAGATTGCGATGTGAGGTGTTGTGTGAGTGGGCTAGGTAGCCATTGGGGATGAGAATGTGGGTGGAGTTCTTCTCTGGTGATCTGGGTGTCGTTGTTGGTGTGGTGGGGTGAAGCGGTAGTAGGAGGACTCTCTAGTTGTGAGTGGGGATCGAGCTCTATTTTAGAGTAGGGATTATGATTGAAGGGGGGGAGAGAGTGGTCGGTGGGAGGGGTTAATTCAAGTGGCGGGGTGTCGGTGGGCGGCTTTTGGGGCTGTTGTGGGAGGAGAGGGGGGTGGGGCTCTATTGTAGTATGTTGAGTCTGAGTGGAGGGAGTGTATAGTCGGGCGGATGTAGGAAATAGCAAGGTGGTGGGCGGTTGGTGTAGGTTGGCATTCGTGGGGGGGTGGGTGGCAGTGAGGGGGTGCTCGCGTTGGGTCCTATGGCTTCTTGGGCGTTGGAGAGTAGTCAGATAAGTGTTTTGGGCTAGGGGCAGGGTGGGGGTAGGGGTCATCTATAACTTGGACAAAAGGGAATCAAAGAACTCAATGTTCTAGTTTTTAGCCTGGATTAGGATGGTGCCATTATCGAAAATGGTAGTGGAAATGGAGCCAGTCAGGGACTGGTGTTTTTGCAGGGAGATGATCAGTTTGCGGCTGAGTGCTGTGATGGTAGTTTTGGCGACTAGGAGGTGGGCATTAAGGCTGTTGATCCAGTGGTCCGGTCTGACCGTGTAAAAGATAAAGTCCATTTTTAGCTGACCTCTAGATGGGCAGTGGTACGTGTCTACGATAAGTGTTTCTGGGAGTTGTCTGATGGTTTTCAGTTTTAGGAGTTTTTTAGCTTTGTTCGAAAGTCTACGGGGGTAGGAAATAGCAAAAGCGTTTTGCCCATGTGGAGTTAGGTAGTTTGTGGTTAAGCAGGGGTCATCGATGGAGTGTCTGGCTGGGGGCTTCTTGTGGCGGTATAGGAAGGAAGAGGGACTGATGGATGTGCGGGGGGGACGCAATTAGAAAAGCAGGGGGTAGAAGATTGAGGCAAGAGGGTAGTGGCGAGGTGCTGAGATCTCTCGGTGGTGAAAGGGCTGTAAAAAGTCTATGAAATGGGAGGCCAGCGCGGTTGTGTGGTCTAAGAAGTCAGCCGGAGGGTCGAGCTGCCTTATAGGAGTGAAGAGGGTAAGGGGCTATGTAGCGAGGGTGATCGAGTTGCAGTAGGTTGATTTTGCTAATGATCAGTATGGTGATACTGGGTATTTCACTTATGCCAGGGTCTTAGTTAATAATGGAGGTGAGTGCAGGGGGTGAGGGTATGAACCACTCCTGCAGCTATTATTTCTAGAAGATAAGCGTTAGGGTGATGGACTGTTCCTCTTCTACAGCTAAGGAGATCCAGATAGAAGACGTCCTAAGTTAATGCAGTTAGTCGAAGTTGGCGGCCATTTTGGGGTCAGGCGGCCCTAGATCGATAGTGGAGAGGGGGTTATACCTCACCGAAGGCTTCCATGCTTATGATATTAGTTAGAATCCTGATGGTGTCCTGTGTATATCGTTGCGTTGGTAGAGGAACTTTAGTTGATTATAACCCTAAAGGATGCCGAATTAGCCGGTACTGTTGGTGGATGGCGGCCATCTTGAGGGCAGGCGTCCCGAGATTGATGGAGCGAGACGGAGGTCGGGGCGATTCTCGGCAGAAACACGAGTTAACTGGAGCGGTCACCTCATTAGGAGGTAAAGTCTTTAAGTTGGAAGGGCTCGTGAGTCCCCCTTTAGCAGTTCCGCCGAGATTCCGGGACAGAACAGTGTTTCTCCAGTTTACGGTGAGCCGAGGTGGGGAGGAGGGGGGGGGCTCCGGAGGTTATTCCGGGTCGTCCAATTTCGCTCTCCTACCTTTCACAGGGGTAGCTGGTAGGGAGGGGCGCTCCGAGCTCGTCCAAACCCGCCGGTCAGCACTCCTGAGGCAGACGTAGTTCTCGGTGTGGGTTCTGGAGCCTCCCTCGTCTCGACTCCCGGGTCAGTTTCATCCCACTGACATCGGTGCAGGATATTACGGGGCTCGTCTGAGGAGGGGTCCGGGGGGGTCGCTCTAGGTCGGGATTTACACTACTGTGATCCCAATTCCCTGGAGCTCATCCCGTCGGCTCTCTCCTGTCGGCCATCTTCGAATGACCATATTCGAATGAGTCGAAAACACCGCTTACAATTGTCACGGAACCTCAGAAGTGGAGTGAGTTTTGGACGCACAGGGCGCGTGTCGGGCTGCACCGGAATCGCAGTGAAGAGCACCTGGTCATCGAGTGCACTGGAGGAGAAGTGTGGCTCGGACATGGTGAGTGTGTTGTGGTGCAGCCTAAGGTGTTGGTGAAGAGCGACTGGATATCGGGGCACCGGAATTGGAGTAAGTCTCAGTGAAGCAGTGTGCGTGCTTTGGTGCAACCTGAGACTGTGGAAACGATCGGCTGATCATCGTGTGCACTGGAAGAAAGTGAGACTCTACAGCGCAGTGTGCGTGTCTTGGTGCCAACTGAGACCGTAGGAAGGAGTGCCTGGTGAACGTGCAATCGGAGTTGACATAAAGTCCCATCAGCGTTGTGTGTGCGGCTTCGTGCAAGAGGAGACCCAGATGATGCTGTGGTGAATATGCACCCAGAGTAACGTAATCTCAGGGGCATGGGGTGCGTGTGCCCTGCGGCCATCTGAGACCTTCCTAACAGGTCCAGACTGGCAGCCCTGGAGGAGGTGAGCTGCCAGGTCGAGCCACTGAGGCCCATTGAGAAAGTTTTGCATGGAAGGCCCAGTTTGCTGAAGGAGGAGAGGAGAGTGGGGTCGCGCCCGCAGGTAATGTGGATCACTACCTGGACGGGGTGTGGGTTCGGAGGGACACTCTCTCTGCCTCTCAGTCCTCAGGCAACGTGAGTCTTTGCTTCAGCTCAGATCGGGGCCCGTACTTACCAACTGAGTTTAAGTACTGGGGCTTGTCATAATACACTTTGCCAATATTGCTGCTAACGAACTACAGGACTGTCTTATGATGCCTGCCATTATTTCTGCATAATAAAGTACACAATTGTAGCGCTACACATTGCATTATTTCTCCCTTGCAAAGTACAGGATTGCAGCGGCCCCGCATTGCATTATTTCTTCATTGCAAAGTACATGATTGTAGCAGTGCGCATTGCATTATTCCTTCATTGCGCAATACACAATTGTAGCGGTACGCTTTGAATTATTTCTCCCATTGAAAGGTACTGGGGTGTATCGTTGTGCATTGTATTATTTCTCCTTTGCCCAGCACAGGATTGTATCGTTACGCAGTGCTTTATTGTTTGTCCATTGCAACGTGTGTGATTCTAGCATTGCAACCAGCTTAGCATTTTGAAAGCAGCGGTTGGGATTTGAGCCTACCAGCCAGCTGGTACAAATATTACCCTTTCTTATATGTTGACTTTTGTATCATGTGGTCAAATCGTATATCTTTTTATATAAAGTTTATACTTGTTTAATCAAACTTGTGTGGATTCCATTTGTGGTGTCACTAGTGGGTTTCTGTGGGTGTGGTTGCACATACTGTACACTCGTGCCTTGGAGATAGGTCTTGCTGGTCGTGCCAAGATAGTAAGGGGGTTAGCAGGGCTGTCTCAAGCGGTGTCCTCACTTGACCTAATGTTGAATGGGGATTCAGGGGTCTCACATTTGGTGACAGTGGTGCGGGGCGGGGGCTCCAGCTTCTAACAGTATCAAACTCATAGGACTCAGGAGGCCATCAAATTGTGATTCATTCTGTGAATGATGGGCATTGTTGTCTGAAGGTAATGGCTGCAGGCCATCATTAAATGGTAACAGGGGTATCTCTAGAGGCCTGACCCATTTAGGTGCTTTAGTTACCACATTAGGTTTCACCTCCTTTTGGGTAGCTCCAGAACTTCTGCTGCCCTTGACATAACAACTGTGAAGAAGGTACATTCCTCCATGCCTGAGCCAGGAGGAGACACAAGGCTAATGTCTGGAGAACTATCCAGACTACTGGCATCTTAAAGGTTTTTATAAAAGGTTTCTTCATTATGCTAAGGGACATATTTGTTCCCTTAATTGTAATTGTCATTGTCTGACTCAAATCAAAAATATTTCGTAACGTTTGGGCCCTACTATGCGGTAAGGGCCGAATAACTTAATATGAATGATTGTCTGTTGGCTGCACAGTGGTCAGAACCAGGTGCGATCTCAGTCAAGGTTGTGGTGGATTCTGCTCAGAGCCAAATAGCATCATGGGCTGCACATCTTTGGTTGGGGTCAACATCAGTATCAATGTGAAGAGAACTAGGGCAGGGCAGGTCACGGTACTGGGTCAGAAGCCTGCACCGGATTTGGAGTGAAACCCATATCGGCTCAAGATTCCAAGGATGGACCAACCATCAGAAGTCTGACTTGAGATTTCTGCTGATCCTTGGAGCCTAAAGGCATGCTAGATAGAGCTGTTAAAATGCTGAAAATGCACAGCAGGACCTCTGTGAAGGCTTCTACTTGCTGCAACGTTGCTGATGGACATAGAATACAAGGTGCGCTTGGACTAGACTTGTAATGAGTTCTAATCGAGATCAGGAGCGAGATTGGGAGGCACATTGACACCACAAGAATGATCTGAAACTGGAACGAATTTAGGAGCAGCAATGAGACCTTCCTTTCAACTTCGACCGGTCACATCATGGAATCTTCTTGTGTTTGGTGATTTAAAGTTTGGCCTCACATTCCCAAATGTCTTCAGGTTCATCTTGGCATTGTTGGCACAGTCTTAGAGTCATGCTTCTACCCCAAAACACCATAAGCATACTTCATGAGGGTCCATCACAGGCACCTGTTTTTGACAGTCCTTACACAGTTTAAACCCAGTCATCTTAAGGGGTGACATTTTCCTTTGCACACTGGTAAATCTTTAATAAAAATGTACTCAGCAAGACCAACGAGAATCTCCATATCTGTGTCTAAAGACTCAGAAAGAAAGGAACTGATGTCAGTTTGCATAGGCTTTTCTTGTCCTGCAGTAACAATTCTGTCTTAGTAAGGTTAAGCTTCAGGCAGGTCATGAACATCCATGACCACACTATTATGCATGGCAAACAGTCTGTGCCACAGCACACCCTTAATTTGGTACACAGAGCACAGACAAAATCAGAGAGCCCTATTAAAGTTAATGTGCTGCCCCAAGACCTGTTGTGAATTTGATCCTCTACTGGATGCAGCACTTTAATGAAAGGTGGACCGGCATTTTGAAGCAGAAGGCTTGCCTTTTACAGTAGAGACAGTAACTGATCTGCATTTGAATGAAGGCAGAGTTCCCACTATAGAGGGGTGCAGTGAGCTACTGCACCCCCATGAAGGAAATGTCATGAAAGTCCATGGGACCGAATTACCCTATTTCAAGGGCCTCTCATGGGGGCCACACTGACTGTTTGCCATGCTGCAGTGTGATTTTAAGCTGTATTGATAGTCATGTAGGAGATGGTTGGAATTGTTGTGACCTTAGAGTAGTGCATGGAGAGCATTTTTAATGATTTTGCCAATGAAGGATAGGTGAGTGATAAACTGCTAATTATAAGGTCAGTGTGGTCAATTGTGGGTTTCTTCAGGAGGAGCTGCCTGTCTAGAGAGATTCTAGGAAGATTCTTCAATGAGGGAGAATTTGACAAGGGTGAGTAGAAGTTAGAGAGTTTCTCCAGAGTGTTGTTTTGATGAATAATGGTAAGACATCATCATAAAAGGAGATGTCTTGGACTGAGTTGAGGATGTACACAGTGTCTGATATAGACAGGGATTTGAAGGCTGACCATTGTGGACTGCAGATCTTTTCGGTGGATGTCAAATAAAAGCAGAGTTTGTACTGACGATGTGCTGTCAGTCATTCTGTATTTTCCACTGAACAAGAGGTTGATTACAGCTCATTTGTCTTTTGAGTGTATGGTTAGAGTGTGATGCAAGGAGTTGATGAAGTACTGCATTGTATTGAAGAGTGTTCTGCGTCTGTTGGCAGCTGTGAGAAAGTGGATTATTAACTACCGTGGGTAATAGAACACCACAAGTAATAACTCTTGTTTCAACCAGTAAATGTTTCAGTAATTTTGACTTGAGCTCAACCCATGGTAGCTTTAGCACAGAGCAGATAGGCTCAACTTAGAAAAATGTTTACAGCGTTTAAAAATACAAAAAACAATGCAATAAAACTCCCATTCAAAATAATAAAAATAGCTCCGGGTAACTAGTTTTGCTAGACCATGACAAAGGTACGTTTTAAGGCCAAACGCGATGAAGCGCGGTTCCAATATAGTGAGCAAGTTCATACCAATCAGAAGTTTTACCTTCTCTAAAATGGAAATCAAAAATACTCAGCAGGGCAAGGTAGAAGATAGGGTCCACATGGCCGGATATCCACTGGACCTTTAGCGAGAAGATTTGAGGGGTTGAAGTTTAAAATTCACGTCCAAGGAAAGCCTGCAGCAGCTGGCTACTTTTGGAGCCTTAGCCGAGTGAAGATTTCTACCTTTGGACGTAGTCACTTTTTTGGAGCTCAGATTCCTCCAGTGGGTCACGTCTGCAAGCTGTAGCCAAAGAAGGCTCAAGGAGGCAGAGATTGTTCTCCACAACATCCTACTGAAACTGATTTTCTGTTGCTAAACTGCTTCAGGTGGGAGAAACCTAAGTATTTGGATTCACTTGGCAAGTTTGTCCTGATCTCCTGTCTGTTCTCCAGACAAAAATCCCTGAAAAGGTTTCTAAGTCCTAGGTTTAGGGCTTAGGGGGTTGGAGTACAATCTGACTCCAGTCAAGGGTTCCAGGACCCCAGGAGGTCAGGACACTCCACAGAGCAAAGTACAGGGTCCAGGCAGGTCCAGTTGTAACTGATCAGCTGGGCTCTCTCAGGAAACTAGACTTCTTGCAGCATTTATGTTCCAGTTGCTGAACAGGAGGTCAGCCAACTGACCCTTGGAGTCCACCTTTCAGTCCTGGGAAGGATTGGGAGCAAATCCAGCCATTAGGGTTCTCCTCACAGGTCACAACAGCAGGTGCAGTTCTTCTTTTGTCTTCCATAGGAAGGATTGTTAACTGGCTTACTGGAAGAAGAATATTAGAAAGGCAGGCCCAGGTGTGAGCTTTTTGAGACAGGGCAGGCATTCCTTGAAGTTATTTAAGCTCCTGGGCTCCTACCATCCTGTCAAGGGTAGATTTACCTCTCTCCATTTCTCTCAGCTCTGTTGAAATCTAGTTTGCGACATCAACATTATCGGCGCCATCTTGTCCCTTTTTAGGCTCATATGTGCGCGTAAGTAGCAGCCATTTTGAATGTCATGGCCTCTCTGCCCACTGCCGATAGCCAGCGCGTCTTTCTCTCTCTCCCCCTAACCTCGCAAGCATCCCCCGCACGCTGATAGCCCCCGCTCTCACATGCTTGGGCCATAAACCTCCCTTTCAGCGTGACCCTGCCTCGGATTCACATCCCGTACCCAGCCAACACCTCCCTCCATCCCTTTCATGATCATACATCCTTTGATAAACCCCCTTTCCTCTGTGCCCGTTTATCCTGCTCGTTCCCAGGCCACCACCTGGCCCTGCGGATACAGTTTATTGCCCCCATACAGTAGGAAGCTTTTCTCTTCAAAGGATCTACAACTGATCAAAGCCCCCACCCCATGAGATCCGATCAACCGCACACATTCCGGGAACTGGCGGAATGTCCAGCAGCGCGTCAGTCATCACCTACTGAGGTCGGGGTGGGGACTTCTACTGTAAATGTGTGTGGGAACGGGTTTGGAGCGGGGATTCCGAGGATGTCTTTCCGTACTTCAAAGTGTTGACAGGAATGTGTCACTGTAATAAAGATCATAAACTTGTGTATAAGAGGCCAGGCCTCAGAGATGCGGTTAGAGCACCTCGAGAAGATACCCTGTTGTCTGATTTGATGTGTTCTGCTCCGTCGGAATAAACTCCTGTTTCCTGCCTTCCAGTCTCCACCGCCTGCCTCTTTGTTTGATAATTTCGAGTGGTATGAGAGGCGGCTAACGCCGGGCAATTCTTAAAGGTTCTTGGTCGACATCGGCCCTACCTTTTACAGCTCTGGGAGTCACTTCACACCTAATCAAGGAGCCATGGCATTCAGTTACTAGATGACAATGAACATTGGCAGAAAGGGACATTTGGCCAAGGCAGTAGAATAGAACAGAATAGAATAGAAGTCATTTGTAAAGCGCCTGGTTACTCAAAAACAGAGTGTCCCCATGCTGAAAACTGCAATAAGAGCACAGAGGAAAGAACACAGGTAGATCCAAACAGGGCAAGGGAGGAAATAATAATTAAGTGCGAGGAAATAGGAATATTTTTGAGTTTCCCCCGAAACCTGATTTCGGAGGGTTCCATACGGATCTCGAGTGGAAGCTCGTTCCAGCCCTTGGCAGCCAAGTATCTGAACGAGCAGCCGCCCATCCTGGCTCTGGTAATTTTAGGGATTTTGAACATCATCATTCCAGAAGATCTCAAATTCCTGGTAGGTCGATGTATTGTGAGTAAGCGATGGAGATATCCTGGGCCAGTGCCGTGGGCAATACGGTGGGCAAAGCATAAGGATTTATATTTAATTCGCTCCTTGATGGGGAGCAAGTGGAGTTTGGACAAGGCAGATCTACCTGAGGCTCTTCGAGGAAGTTTGAGCACAAGACGCGCAGCAGCATTCTGGGCACACTGGAGTTGGTGGAGTCCCTTTTTGCTCAAACCCAGTAGCAGGGCGTTCCCATAGTCCAGATGGGGGGTTACAAGGGCATGCACAATGGTCTTCCTGGAATCCATGGGAAGGAGATCCAGTACTTTCCGAAGAACTTTCAGTATGCTGAAACATCTGGCTGTGGTTTTACTGATATGGGGCTTGTATGAAAGGTTAGAGTCCAGTATGATGCCCAAGTTACGCACCGAGGCCACAGGACTAGGAGGACTGCCTAATTCCGCGGGCCACCACATGTGAGACCATGCGGAAGAAGATTTTCCTACCACCAGCAGCTCGGTTTTGTCGCCATTAAGGTGAAGACAGTTGCTATTCATCCAAGCTGCCACGGAAGAGAGACAGTTGGAGAAATTGGTGGCCTCTTCACTGTGGTCGGGCGTAAGGTTAAACATCAATTGGGTGTCATCAGCGTAGCTGACAATGCCCACCCCATAGGTCTCAACTATGCGAGCCAGGGGTTACATGTAGATATTAAACAGGGTGGGGCTCAGACTCGAGCCCTGAGGAACCCCATGGCTCGCCTTTCTGAGAGAGGACCTAAATGGGGGGTAGTGCAGCTGAAAGTTCCTGTTCACCAGGAAGGACTCCATCCACGCAAGGGCTGGCCCCTTTACTCCCATACCAGAAATCCGAGACAGCAGCGTTGAGTGCAGCACGGTGTCAAAGGCTGCATTTAGGTCTAAAAGTACCAACGCTGCTGTCTCTCCCTCATCAACTATGTGTCTAAGACTCTCGGTGGAAAAAGTAGGGCTGACTCAGTAGAGTATCCAGCTCTAAAACCTGATTGAGTGGAATGCAGGAGAGAGTGTTCTTTCAGATAACTCATCAACTGCCTATTCACTACTTTCTCCACAATCTTAGCACAAAAAGGGAGGAGTGAGATGGGGCGGAGATTCTGGAATTGGGAGATGTGGATGTTGGCCTTCTTTTTAAGGGGGATTACTTGGGCGGTTTTCCAAGCATCTAATACCTTGCATTCTTTAAAGGAGAGCGATACAATAAGACTAATGTGGTCAATTATTGTAGTCTCCATGACTCCTCTACAGCGGGTAGGCGGGCAGACATCGCTGGGAGAGCCAGATTTTATGCTGTTAGCGATGCTAAGTAACTCTTGTTTGTCAGGAGTAGTAAAGCACGTGAGGTAAGAGGTCCCCGTGTTTCTGTTGTTGTTGTCTTCTGCGAGTTTACTAGAACTGGCCTCATCCTTAGTGAAGGTAGCATGAATTTTATCGATTTTATGTACTAAAAAATCTGCAATGGAGTCACATCATTCTTTCGAAGGAGTATCTTGAGCCTCCAATCTGGTTGGAATCGTGAGTTCTTTATAAATAGAAAACAATTCTTTAGTGGGGTTGTCCGCTAAATCAATTCTATTTTTGAGATGGCAGCTTTTTTCCAATCTCATTAGTTTATGGTATTTATTTAGTTCGCTCTTATATAGTAGTTTATCCTCTAGATTGTAGTGTTTTCTCCAGTTACGCTCTAGGGTTTTACACCTGGCTTTGGCAGATGAGAACTTTTTAAAGTGTCCTTTTCAAAATAGTAATATGCAATCTACCTTGAATATTAATATACAATCATTTTGTCCACCATAAGCGTGGAAGGGTATACTCAGATGTGAGTCCCTTGCTCATTGCACCATCAGGATTCAAGCAAGCTGAGCCGACGACGGCTGAAATGCCAGAAACCGGTCCCCAGAAGCTTGTTTCCTTCCCAGTATAAGAATTGGCTTGGTAGTTTGGTTTGCCCTGTTCCCATCATGCACTGGGACAGGAACAGACTAATTTGCATTTAGCCAGGTTCTGAGCTGGGATGGTGCAGTGAGCTACAAAACGGTGATGGATCAAGCCCTGATCTTTGGACTGGGTAAGAGTGGTCTGCTTAATTCAGACGCTCTGTTCATCACCACCCCCTTTTCTGAATCATTTTGTCCACCATAAGCGTGGAAGGGTATACTCAGATGTGAGTCCCTTGCTCATTGCACCATCAGGATTCAAGCAAGCCGAACCGACGACGGCTGAAATGCCAGAAACCGGTCCCCGGAAGCTTGTTTCCTTCCCAGTATAAGAATTGGCTTGGTAGTTTGGTTTGGCCTGTTCCCATCATGCACTGGGACAGGAACAGACTAATTTGCATTTAGCCAGGTTCTGAGCTGGGATGGTGCAGTGAGCTAAAAAACGGTGATGGATCAAGCCGTGATCTTTGGACTGGGTAAGAGTGGTCTGCTTAATTCAGACCCTCTGTTCATCACCACCCCCTTTTCTGCATCATTTTGTCCACCATAACCGTGGAAGGGTATACTCAGATGTGAGTCCCTTGCTCATTGCACCATCAGGATTCAAGCAAGCCGGGCCGACGACGGCTGAAATGCCAGAAACCGGTCCCCGGAAGCTTGTTTCCTTCCCAGTATAAGAATTGGCTTGGTAGTTTGGTTTACCCTGTTCCCATCATGCACTGGAGCAGGAACAGACTAATTTGCATTTAGCCAGGTTCTGAGCTGGGATGGTGCAGTGAGATAAAAAACGATGATGGATCAAGCCCTGATCTTTGGACTGGGTAAGAGTGGTCTGCTTAATTCAGACACTCTGTTCATCACCACCCCCTTTTCTGAATCATTTTGTCCACCATAAGCGTGGAAGTGTATACTCAGATGTGAGTCCCTTGCTCATTGCACCATCAGGATTCAAGCAAGCAGGCCCGACGACGGCTGAAATGCCAGAAACCGGTCCACGGAAGCTTGTTTTCTTCCCAGTATAAGAATTGGCTTGGTAGTTTGGTTTTCCCTGTTCCCATCATGCACTGGGACAGGAACAGACTAATTTGCATTTAGCCAGGTCCTGAGCTGGGATGGTGCAGTGAGCTAAAAAACGGTGATGGATCAAGCCCTTATCTTTGGACTGGGTAAGAGTGGTCTGCTTAATTCAGACACTCTGTTCATCACCACCCCCTTTTCTGAAACATTTTGTCCACCATAAGCGTGGAAGGGTATACTCAGATGTGAGTCCCTTGCTCATTGCACCATCAGGATTCAAGCAAGCCGGGCCGACGACGGCTGAAATGCCAGAAACCGGTCCCCGGAAGCTTGTTTCCTTCCCAGTATAAGAATTGGCTTGGTAGTTTGGTTTGCCCTGTTCCCATCATGCACTGGAGCAGGAACAGACTAATTTGCATTTAGCCAGGTTCTGAGCTGGGATGGTGCAGTGAGATAAAAAACGGTGATGGATCAAGCCCTGATCTTTGGACTGGGTAAGAGTGGTCTGCTTAATTCGGACACTCTGTTCATCACCACCCCCTTTTCTGAATCATTTTGTCCACCATAAGTGTGGAAGTGTATACTCAGATGTGAGTCCCTTGCTCATTGCACCATCAGGATTCAAGCAAGCAGGGCCGACGACGGCTGAAATGCCAGAAACCGGTCCACGGAAGCTTGTTTTCTTCCCAGTATAAGATTTGGCTTGGTAGTTTGGTTTGCCCTGTTCCCATCATGCACTGGGACAGGAACAGACTAATTTGCATTTAGCCAGGTTCTGAGCTGGGATGGTGCAGTGAGCTAAAAAGCGGTGATGGATCAAGCCCTTATCTTTGGACTGGGTAAGAGTGGTCTGCTTAATTCAGACACTCTGTTCATCACCACCCCCTTTTCTGAATCATTTTGTCCACCATAAGCGTGGAAGGGTATACTCAGATGTGAGTCCCTTGCTCATTGCACCATCAGGATTGAAGCAAGCCGGTCCGACGACATCTGAAATGCCAGAAACCGGTCCCCGGAAGCTTGTTTTCTTCCCAGTATAAGAATTGGCTTGGTAGTTTGGTTTGCCCTGTTCCCATCATGCACTGGAGCAGGAACAGACTAATTTGCATTTAGCCAGGTTCTGAGCTGGGATGGTGCAGTGAGATAAAAAACGGTGATGGATCAAGCCCTTATCTTTGGACTGGGTAAGAGTGGTCTGCTTAATTCAGAAACTCTGTTCATCACCACCCCCTTTTCTGAATCATTTTGTCCACCATAAGCGTGGAAGTGTATACTCAGATGTGAGTCCCTTGCTCATTGCACCATCAGGATTCAAGCAAGCAGGGCCGACGACGGCTGAAATGCCAGAAACCGGTCCACGGAAGCTTGTTTTCTTCCCAGTATAAGATTTGGCGTGGTAGTTTGGTTTGCCCTGTTCCCATCATGCACTGGGACAGGAACAGACTAATTTGCATTTAGCCAGGTTCTGAGCTGGGATGGTGCAGTGAGCTAAAAAGCGGTGATGGATCAAGCCCTTATCTTTGGACTGGGTAAGAGTGGTCTGCTTAATTCAGACACTCTGTTCATCACCACCCCCTTTTCTGAATCATTTTGTCCACCATAAGCGTGGAAGGGTATACTCAGATGTGAGTCCCTTGCTCATTGCACCATCAGGATTGAAGCAAGCCGGGCCGACGACATCTGAAATGCCAGAAACCGGTCCCCGGAAGCTTGTTTCCTTCCCAGTATAAGAATTGGCTTGGTAGTTTGGTTTGCCCTGTTCCCATCATGCACTGGAGCAGGAACAGACTAATTTGCATTTAGCCAGGTTCTGAGCTGGGATGGTGCAGTGAGATAAAAAACGGTGATGGATCAAGCCCTGATCTTTGGACTGGGTAAGAGTGGTCTGCTTAATTCAGACACTCTGTTCATCACCACCCCCTTTTCTGAATCATTTTGTCCACCATAAGCGTGGAAGTGTATACTCAGATGTGAGTCCCTTGCTCATTGCACCATCAGGATTCAAGCAAGCAGGGCCGACGACGGCTGAAATGCCAGAAACCAGTCCACGGAAGCTTGTTTTCTTCCCAGTATAAGATTTGGCTTGGTAGTTTGGTTTGCCCTGTTCCCATCATGCACTGGGACAGGAACAGACTAATTTGCATTTAGCCAGGTTCTGAGCTGGGATGGTGCAGTGAGCTAAAAAACGGTGATGGATCAAGCCCTTATCTTTGGACTGGGCAAGAGTGGTCTGCTTAATTCAGACACTCTGTTCATCACCACCCCCTTTTCTGAATCATTTTGTCCACCATAAGCGTGGAAGGGTATACTCAGATGTGAGTCCCTTGCTCTTTGCACCATCAGGATTGAAGCAAGCCGGGCCGACGACGGCTGAAATGCCAGAAACCGGTCCCCGGAAGCTTGTTTCCTTCCCAGTATAAGAATTGGCTTGGTAGTTTGGTTTGCCCTGTTCCCATCATGCACTGGGACAGGAACAGACTAATTTGCATTTAGCCAGGTTCTGAGCTGGGATGATGCAGTGAGCTAAAAACGGTGATGGATCAAGCCCTGATCTTTGGACTGGGTAAGAGTGGGCTGCTTAATTCAGACACTCTGTTCATCACCACCCCCTTTTCTGAATCATTTTGTCCACCATAAGCGTGGAAGGGTATACTCAGATGTGAGTCCCTTGCTCATTGCACCATCAGGATTCAAGCAAGCCGGGCCGAAGACGGCTGAAATGCCAGAAACCGGTCCCCGGAAGCTTGTTTCCTTCCCAGTATAAGAATTGGCTTGGTAGTTTGGTTTGCCCTGTTCCCATCATGCACTGGGACAGGAACAGACTAATTTGCATTTAGCCAGGTTCTGAGCTGGGATGGTGCAGTGAGCTAAAAAACGGTGATGGATCAAGCCCTGATCTTTGGACTGGGTAAGAGTGGTCTGCTTAATTCAGACACTATGTTCATCACCACCCCCTTTTCTGAATCATTTTGTCCACCATAAGCGTGGAAGGGTATACTCAGATGTGAGTCCCTTGCTCATTGCACCATCAGGATTCAAGCAAGCCGGGCCGACGACGGCTGAAATGCCAGAAACCGGTCCCCGGAAGCTTGTTTCCTTCCCAGTATAAGAATTGGCTTGGTAGTTTGGTTTGCCCTGTTCCCATCATGCACTGGGACAGGAACAGACTAATTTGCATTTAGCCAGGTTCTGAGCTGGGATGGTGCAGTGAGCTAAAAAACGGTGATGGATCAAGCCCTGATCTTTGGACAGGGTAAGAGTGGTCTGCTTAATTCAGACACTCTGTTCATCACCACCCCCTTTTCTGAATCATTTTGTCCACCATAAGCGTGGAAGGGTATACTCAGATGTGAGTCCTTTGCTCATTGCACCATCAGGATTCAAGCAAGCCGGGCCGACGACGGCTGAAATGCCAGAAACCGGTCCCCGGAAGCTTGTTTCCTTCCCAGTATAAGAATTGGCTTGGTAGTTTGGTTTGCCCTGTTCCCATCATGCACTGGGACAGGAACAGACTAATTTACATTTAGCCAGGTTCTGAGCTGGGATGGTGCAGTGAGCTAAAAAACGGTGATGGATCAAGCCTTGATCTTTGGACTGGGTAAGAGTGGTCTGCTTAATTCAGACACTCTGTTCATCACCACCCCCTTTTCTGAATCATTTTGTCCACCATAAGCGTGGAAGGGTATACTGAGATGTGAGTCCCTTGCTCATTGCACCATCAGGATTCAAGCAAGCCGGGCCGACGACGGCTGAAATGCCAGAAACCGGTCCCCGGAAGCTTGTTTCCTTCCCAGTATAAGAATTGGCTTGGTAGTTTGGTTTGCCCTGTTCCCATCATGCACTGGGACAGGAACAGACTAATTTGCATTTAGCCAGGTTCTGAGCTGGGATGGTGCAGTGAGCTAAAAAACGGTGATGGATCAAGCCCTGATCCTTGGACTGGGTAAGAGTGGTCTTCCTAATTCAGACACTCTGTTCATCACGACCCCCTTTTCTGAATCATTTTGTCCACCATAAGCGTCGAAGGGTATACTCAGATGTGAGTCCCTTGCTCATTGCACCATCAGGATTCAAGCAAGCCGGGCCGACGACGGCTGAAATGCCAGAAACCGGTCCCCGGAAGCTTGTTTCCTTCCCAGTATAAGAATTGGCTTGGTAGTTTGGTTTGCCCTGTTCCCATCATGCACTGGGACAGGAACAGACTAATTAGCATTTAGCCAGGTTCTGAGCTGGGATGGTGCAGTGAGCTAAAACACTGTGATGGATCAAGCCCTGATCTTTGGACTGGGTAAGAGTGGTCTGCTTAATTCAGACACTCTGTTCATCACCACCCCCTTTTCTGAATCATTTTGTCCACCATAAGCGTGGAAGGGTATACTCAGATGTGAGTCCCTTGCTCATTGCACCATCAGGATTCAAGCAAGCCGGGCCGACGACGGCTGAAATGCCAGAAACCGGTCCCCGGAAGCTTGTTTCCTTCCCAGTATAAGAATTGGCTTGGTAGTTTGGTTTGCCCTGTTCCCATCATGCACTGGGACAGGAACAGACTAATTTGCATTTAGCCAGGTTCCGAGCTGGGATGGTGCAGTGAGCTAAAAATCGGTGATGGATCAAGCCCTGATCTTTGGACTGGGTAAGAGTGGTCTGCTTAATTCAGACACTCTGTTCATCACCACCCCCTTTTCTGAATCATTTTGTCCACCATAAGCGTGGAAGGGTATACTCAGATGTGAGTCCCTTGCTCTTTGCACCATCAGGATTGAAGCAAGCCGGGCCGACGACGGCTGAAATGCCAGAAACCGGTCCCCGGAAGCTTGTTTCCTTCCCAGTATAAGAATTGGCTTGGTAGTTTGGTTTGCCCTGTTCCCATCATGCACTGGGACAGGAACAGACTAATTTGCATTTAGCCAGGTTCTGAGCTGGGATGGTGCAGTGAGCTAAAAACGGTGATGGATCAAGCCCTGATCTTTGGACTGGGTAAGAGTGGGCTGCTTAATTCAGACACTCTGTTCATCACCACCCCCTTTTCTGAATCATTTTGTCCACCATAAGCGTGGAAGGGTATACTCAGATGTGAGTCCCTTGCTCATTGCACCATCAGGATTCAAGCAAGCCGGGCCGAAGACGGCTGAAATGCCAGAAACCGGTCCCCGGAAGCTTGTTTCCTTCCCAGTATAAGAATTGGCTTGGTAGTTTGGTTTGCCCTGTTCCCATCATGCACTGGGACAGGAACAGACTAATTTGCATTTAGCCAGGTTCTGAGCTGGGATGGTGCAGTGAGCTAAAAAACGGTGATGGATCAAGCCCTGATCTTTGGACTGGGTAAGAGTGGTCTGCTTAATTCAGACACTCTGTTCATCACCACCCCCTTTTCTGAATAATTTTGTCCACCATAAGCGTGGAAGGGTATACTCAGATGTGAGTCCCTTGCTCATTGCACCATCAGGATTCAAGCAAGCCGGGCCGACGACGGCTGAAATGCCAGAAACCGGTCCCCGGAAGCTTGTTTCCTTCCCAGTATAAGAATTGGCTTGGTAGTTTGGTTTGCCCTGTTCCCATCATGCACTGGGACAGGAACAGACTAATTTGCATTTAGCCAGGTTCTGAGCTGGGATGGTGCAGTGAGCTAAAAAACGGTGATGGATCAAGCCCTGATCTTTGGACTGGGTAAGAGTGGTCTGCTTAATTCAGACACTCTGTTCATCACCACCCCCTTTTCTGAATCATTTTGTCCACCATAAGCGTGGAAGGGTATACTCAGATGTGAGTCCCTTGCTCATTGCACCATCAGGATTCAAGCAAGCCGGGCCGACGACAGCTGAAATGCCAGAAACCGGTCCCCGGAAGCTTGTTTCCTTCCCAGTATAAGAATTGGCTTGGTAGTTTGGTTTGCCCTGTTCCCATCATGCACTGGGACAGGAACAGACTAATTTGCATTTAGCCAGGTTCTGAGCTGGGATGGTGCAGTGAGCTAAAAAACGGGGATGGATCAAGCCCTGATCTTTGGACTGGGTAAGAGTGGTCTGCTTAATTCAGACACTCTGTTCATCACCACCCCTTTTTCTGAATCATTTTGTCCACCATAAGCGTGGAAGGGTATACTCAGATGTGAGTCCTTTGCTCATTGCACCATCAGGATTCAAGCAAGCCGGGCCGACGACGGCTGAAATGCCAGAAACCGGTCCCCGGAAGCTTGTTTCCTTCCCAGTATAAGAATTGGCTTGGTAGTTTGGTTTGCCCTGTTCCCATCATGCACTGGGACAGGAACAGACTAATTTACATTTAGCCAGGTTCTGAGCTGGGATGGTGCAGTGAGCTAAAAAACGGTGATGGATCAAGCCCTGATCTTTGGACTGGGTAAGAGTGGTCTGCTTAATTCAGACACTCTGTTCATCACCACCCCCTTTTCTGAATCATTTTGTCCACCATAAGCGTGGAAGGGTATACTCAGATGTGAGTCCCTTGCTCATTGCACCATCAGGATTCAAGCAAGCCGGGCCGACGACGGCTGAAATGCCAGAAACCGGTCCCCGGAAGCTTGTTTCCTTCCCAGTATAAGAATTGGCTTGATAGTTTGGTTTGCCCTGTTCCCATCATGCACTGGGACAGGAACAGACTAATTTGCATTTAGCCAGGTTCCGAGCTGGGATGGTGCAGTGAGCTAAAAATCGGTGATGGATCAAGCCCTGATCTTTGGACTGGGTAAGAGTGGTCTGCTTAATTCAGACCCTCTGTTCATCACCACCCCCTTTTCTGCATCATTTTGTCCACCATAACCGTGGAAGGGTATACTCAGATGTGAGTCCCTTGCTCATTGCACCATCAGGATTCAAGCAAGCCGGGCCGACGACGGCTGAAATGCCAGAAACCGGTCCCCTGAAGCTTGTTTCCTTCCCAGTATAAGAATTGGCTTGGTAGTTTGGTTTACCCTGTTCCCATCATGCACTGGAGCAGGAACAGACTAATTTGCATTTAGCCAGGTTCTGAGCTGGGATGGTGCAGTGAGATAAAAAACGGTGATGGATCAAGCCCTGATCTTTGGACTGGGTAAGAGTGGTCTGCTTAATTTAGACACTCTGTTCATCACCACCCCATTTTCTGAATCATTTTGTCCACCATAAGCGTGGAAGTGTATACTCAGATGTGAGTCCCTTGCTCATTGCACCATCAGGATTCAAGAAAGCAGGGCCGACGACGGCTGAAATGCCGGAAACCGGTCCCCGGAAGCTTGTTTCCTTCCCAGTATAAGAATTGGCTTGGTAGTTTGGTTTGCCCTGTTCCCATCATGCACTGGGACAGGAACAGACTAATTAGCATTTAGCCAGGTTCTGAGCTGGGATGGTGCAGTGAGCTAAAACACTGTGATGGATCAAGCCCTGATCTTTGGACTGGGTAAGAGTGGTCTGCTTAATTCAGACACTCTGTTCATCACCACCCCCTTTTCTGAATCATTTTGTCCACCATAAGCGTGGAAGGGTATACTCAGATGTGAGTCCCTTGCTCATTGCACCATCAGGATTCAAGCAAGCCGGGCCGACGACGGCTGAAATGCCAGAAACCGGTCCCCGGAAGCTTGTTTCCTTCCCAGTATAAGAATTGGCTTGGTAGTTTGGTTTGCCCTGTTCCCATCATGCACTGGGACAGGAACAGACTAATTTGCATTTAGCCAGGTTCCGAGCTGGGATGGTGCAGTGAGCTAAAAATCGGTGATGGATCAAGCCCTGATCTTTGGACTGGGTAAGAGTGGTCTGCTTAATTCAGACACTCTGTTCATCACCACCCCCTTTTCTGAATCATTTTGTCCACCATAAGCGTGGAAGGGTATACTCAGATGTGAGTCCCTTGCTCTTTGCACCATCAGGATTGAAGCAAGCCGGGCCGACGACGGCTGAAATGCCAGAAACCGGTCCCCGGAAGCTTGTTTCCTTCCCAGTATAAGAATTGGCTTGGTAGTTTGGTTTGCCCTGTTCCCATCATGCACTGGGACAGGAACAGACTAATTTGCATTTAGCCAGGTTCTGAGCTGGGATGGTGCAGTGAGCTAAAAACGGTGATGGATCAAGCCCTGATCTTTGGACTGGGTAAGAGTGGGCTGCTTAATTCAGACACTCTGTTCATCACCACCCCCTTTTCTGAATCATTTTGTCCACCATAAGCGTGGAAGGGTATACTCAGATGTGAGTCCCTTGCTCATTGCACCATCAGGATTCAAGCAAGCCGGGCCGAAGACGGCTGAAATGCCAGAAACCGGTCCCCGGAAGCTTGTTTCCTTCCCAGTATAAGAATTGGCTTGGTAGTTTGGTTTGCCCTGTTCCCATCATGCACTGGGACAGGAACAGACTAATTTGCATTTAGCCAGGTTCTGAGCTGGGATGGTGCAGTGAGCTAAAAAACGGTGATGGATCAAGCCCTGATCTTTGGACTGGGTAAGAGTGGTCTGCTTAATTCAGACACTCTGTTCATCACCACCCCCTTTTCTGAATAATTTTGTCCACCATAAGCGTGGAAGGGTATACTCAGATGTGAATCCCTTGCTCATTGCACCATCAGGATTCAAGCAAGCCGGGCCGACGACGGCTGAAATGCCAGAAACCGGTCCCCGGAAGCTTGTTTCCTTCCCAGTATAAGAATTGGCTTGGTAGTTTGGTTTGCCCTGTTCCCATCATGCACTGGGACAGGAACAGACTAATTTGCATTTAGCCAGGTTCTGAGCTGGGATGGTGCAGTGAGCTAAAAAACGGTGATGGATCAAGCCCTGATCTTTGGACTGGGTAAGAGTGGTCTGCTTAATTCAGACACTCTGTTCATCACCACCCCCTTTTCTGAATCATTTTGTCCACCATAAGCGTGGAAGGGTATACTCAGATGTGAGTCCCTTGCTCATTGCACCATCAGGATTCAAGCAAGCCGGGCCGACGACAGCTGAAATGCCAGAAACCGGTCCCCGGAAGCTTGTTTCCTTCCCAGTATAAGAATTGGCTTGGTAGTTTGGTTTGCCCTGTTCCCATCATGCACTGGGACAGGAACAGACTAATTTGCATTTAGCCAGGTTCTGAGCTGGGATGGTGCAGTGAGCTAAAACACTGTGATGGATCAAGCCCTGATCTTTGGACTGGGTAAGAGTGGTCTGCTTAATTCAGACACTCTGTTCATCACCACCCCCTTTTCTGAATCATTTTGTCCACCATAAGCGTGGAAGGGTATACTCAGATGTGAGTCCCTTGCTCATTGCACCATCAGGATTCAAGCAAGCCGGGCCGACGACGGCTGAAATGCCAGAAACCGGTCCCCGGAAGCTTGTTTCCTTCCCAGTATAAGAATTGGCTTGGTAGTTTGGTTTGCCCTGTTCCCATCATGCACTGGGACAGGAACAGACTAATTTGCATTTAGCCAGGTTCCGAGCTGGGATGGTGCAGTGAGCTAAAAATCGGTGATGGATCAAGCCCTGATCTTTGGACTGGGTAAGAGTGGTCTGCTTAATTCAGACACTCTGTTCATCACCACCCCCTTTTCTGAATCATTTTGTCCACCATAAGCGTGGAAGGGTATACTCAGATGTGAGTCCCTTGCTCTTTGCACCATCAGGATTGAAGCAAGCCGGGCCGACGACGGCTGAAATGCCAGAAACCGGTCCCCGGAAGCTTGTTTCCTTCCCAGTATAAGAATTGGCTTGGTAGTTTGGTTTGCCCTGTTCCCATCATGCACTGGGACAGGAACAGACTAATTTGCATTTAGCCAGGTTCTGAGCTGGGATGGTGCAGTGAGCTAAAAACGGTGATGGATCAAGCCCTGATCTTTGGACTGGGTAAGAGTGGGCTGCTTAATTCAGACACTCTGTTCATCACCACCCCCTTTTCTGAATCATTTTGTCCACCATAAGCGTGGAAGGGTATACTCAGATGTGAGTCCCTTGCTCATTGCACCATCAGGATTCAAGCAAGCCGGGCCGAAGACGGCTGAAATGCCAGAAACCGGTCCCCGGAAGCTTGTTTCCTTCCCAGTATAAGAATTGGCTTGGTAGTTTGGTTTGCCCTGTTCCCATCATGCACTGGGACAGGAACAGACTAATTTGCATTTAGCCAGGTTCTGAGCTGGGATGGTGCAGTGAGCTAAAAAACGGTGATGGATCAAGCCCTGATCTTTGGACTGGGTAAGAGTGGTCTGCTTAATTCAGACACTCTGTTCATCACCACCCCCTTTTCTGAATAATTTTGTCCACCATAAGCGTGGAAGGGTATACTCAGATGTGAATCCCTTGCTCATTGCACCATCAGGATTCAAGCAAGCCGGGCCGACGACGGCTGAAATGCCAGAAACCGGTCCCCGGAAGCTTGTTTCCTTCCCAGTATAAGAATTGGCTTGGTAGTTTGGTTTGCCCTGTTCCCATCATGCACTGGGACAGGAACAGACTAATTTGCATTTAGCCAGGTTCTGAGCTGGGATGGTGCAGTGAGCTAAAAAACGGTGATGGATCAAGCCCTGATCTTTGGACTGGGTAAGAGTGGTCTGCTTAATTCAGACACTCTGTTCATCACCACCCCCTTTTCTGAATCATTTTGTCCACCATAAGCGTGGAAGGGTATACTCAGATGTGAGTCCCTTGCTCATTGCACCATCAGGATTCAAGCAAGCCGGGCCGACGACAGCTGAAATGCCAGAAACCGGTCCCCGGAAGCTTGTTTCCTTCCCAGTATAAGAATTGGCTTGGTAGTTTGGTTTGCCCTGTTCCCATCATGCACTGGGACAGGAACAGACTAATTTGCATTTAGCCAGGTTCTGAGCTGGGATGGTGCAGTGAGCTAAAAAACGGGGATGGATCAAGCCCTGATCTTTGGACTGGGTAAGAGTGGTCTGCTTAATTCAGACACTCTGTTCATCACCACCCCTTTTTCTGAATCATTTTGTCCACCATAAGCGTGGAAGGGTATACTCAGATGTGAGTCCTTTGCTCATTGCACCATCAGGATTCAAGCAAGCCGGGCCGACGACGGCTGAAATGCCAGAAACCGGTCCCCGGAAGCTTGTTTCCTTCCCAGTATAAGAATTGGCTTGGTAGTTTGGTTTGCCCTGTTCCCATCATGCACTGGGACAGGAACAGACTAATTTACATTTAGCCAGGTACTGAGCTGGGATGGTGCAGTGAGCTAAAAAACGGTGATGGATCAAGCCCTGATCTTTGGACTGGGTAAGAGTGGTCTGCTTAATTCAGACACTCTGTTCATCACCACCCCCTTTTCTGAATCATTTTGTCCACCATAAGCGTGGAAGGGTATACTCAGATGTGAGTCCCTTGCTCATTGCACCATCAGGATTCAAGCAAGCCGGGCCGACGACGGCTGAAATGCCAGAACCGGTCCCCGGAAGCTTGTTTCCTTCCCAGTATAAGAATTGGCTTGGTAGTTTGGTTTGCCCTGTTCCCATCATGCACTGGGACAGGAACAGACTAATTTGCATTTAGCCAGGTTCCGAGCTGGGATGGTGCAGTGAGCTAAAAATCGGTGATGGATCAAGCCCTGATCTTTGGACTGGGTAAGAGTGGTCTGCTTAATTCAGACACTCTGTTCATCACCACCCCCTTTTCTGAATCATTTTGTCCACCATAAGCGTGGAAGGGTATTCTCAGATGTGAGTCCCTTGCTCATTGCACCATCAGGATTCAAGCAAGCCGGGCCGACGACGGCTGAAATGCCAGAAACCGGTCCCCGGAAGCTTGTTTCCTTCCCAGTATAAGAATTGGCTTGGTTGTTTGGTTTGCCCTGTTCCCATCATGCACTGGGACAGGAACAGACTAATTTGCATTTAGCCAGGTTCTGAGCTGGGATGGTGCAGTGAGCTAAAAAACGGTGATGGATCAAGCCCTGATCTTTGGACTGGGTAAGAGTGGTCTGCTTAATTCAGACACTCTGTTCATCACCACCCCCTTTTCGGAATCATTTTGTCCACCATAAGCGTGGGAGGGTATACTCAGATGTGAGTCCCTTGCTCATTGCACCATCAGGATTCAAGCAAGCCGGGCCGACGACGGCTGAAATGCCAGAAACCGGTCCCCGGAAGCTTGTTTCCTTCCCAGTATAAGAATTGGCTTGGTAGTTTGGTTTGCCCTGTTCCCATCATGCACTGGAACAGGAACAGACTAATTTGCATTTAGCCAGGTTCTGAGCTGGGATGGTGCAGTGAGCTAAAAAACGGTGATGGATCAAGCCGTGATCTTTGGACTGGGTAAGAGTGGTCTGCTTAATTCAGACCCTCTGTTCATCACCACCCCCTTTTCTGCATCATTTTGTCCACCATAACCGTGGAAGGGTATACTCAGATGTGAGTCCCTTGCTCATTGCACCATCAGGATTCAAGCAAGCCGGGCCGACGACGGCTGAAATGCCAGAAACCGGTCCCCTGAAGCTTGTTTCCTTCCCAGTATAAGAATTGGCTTGGTAGTTTGGTTTACCCTGTTCCCATCATGCACTGGAGCAGGAACAGACTAATTTGCATTTAGACAGGTTCTGAGCTGGGATGGTGCAGTGAGATAAAAAACCGTGATGGATCAAGCCCTGATCTTTGGACTGGGTAAGAGTGGTCTGCTTAATTTAGACACTCTGTTCATCACCACCCCATTTTCTGAATCATTTTGTCCACCATAAGCGTGGAAGTGTATACTCAGATGTGAGTCCCTTGCTCATTGCACCATCAGGATTCAAGCAAGCAGGGCCGACGACGGCTGAAATGCCAGAAACCAGTCCACGGAAGCTTGTTTTCTTCCCAGTATAAGAATTGGCTTGGTAGTTTGGTTTCCGCTGTTCCCATCATGCACTGGGACAGGAACAGACTAATTTGCATTTAGCCTGGTCCTGAGCTGGGATGGTGCAGTGAGCTAAAAAACGGTGATGGATCAAGCCCTTATCTTTGGACTGGGTAAGAGTGGTCTGCTCAATTCAGACACTCTGTTCATCACCACCCCCTTTTCTGAAACATTTTGTCCACCATAAGCGTGGAAGGGTATACTCAGATGTGAGTCCCTTGCTCATTGCACCATCAGGATTCAAGCAAGCCGGGCCGACGACGGCTGAAATGCCAGAAACCGGTCCCCGGAAGCTTGTTTCCTTCCCAGTATAAGAATTGGCTTGGTAGTTTGGTTTGCCCTGTTCCCATCATGCACTGGAGCAGGAACAGACTAATTTGCATTTAGCCAGGTTCTGAGCTGGGATGGTGCAGTGAGATAAAAAACGGTGATGGATCAAGCCCTGATCTTTGGACTGGGTAAGAGTGGTCTGCTTAATTCGGACACTCTGTTCATCACCACCCCCTTTTCTGAATCATTTTGTCCACCATAAGCGTGGAAGTGTATACTCAGATGTGAGTCCCTTGCTCATTGCACCATCAGGATTCAAGCAAGCAGGGCCGACGACGGCTGAAATGCCAGAAACCGGTCCACGGTAGCTTGTTTTCTTCCCAGTATAAGATTTGGCTTGGTAGTTTGGTTTGCCCTGTTCCCATCATGCACTGGGACAGGAACAGACTAATTTGCATTTAGCCAGGTTCTGAGCTGGGATGGTGCAGTGAGCTAAAAAGCGGTGATGGATCAAGCCCTTATCTTTGGACTGGGTAAGAGTGGTCTGCTTAATTCAGACACTCTGTTCATCACCACCCCCTTTTCTGAATCATTTTGTCCACCATAAGCGTGGAAGGGTATACTCAGATGTGAGTCCCTTGCTCATTGCACCATCAGGATTGAAGCAAGCCGGGCCGACGACATCTGAAATGTCAGAAACCGGTCCCCGGAAGCTTGTTTCCTTCCCAGTATAAGAATTGGCTTGGTAGTTTGGTTTGCCCTGTTCCCATCATGCACTGGAGCAGGAACAGACTAATTTGCATTTAGCCAGGTTTTGAGCTGGGATGGTGCAGTGAGCTAAAAAACGGTGATGGATCAAGCCCTGATCCTTGGACTGGGTAAGAGTGGTCTTCCTAATTCAGACACTCTGTTCATCATGACCCCCTTTTCTGAATCATTTTGTCCACCATAAGCGTCGAAGGGTATACTCAGATGTGAGTCCCTTGCTCATTGCACCATCAGGATTCAAGCAAGCCGGGCCGACGACGGCTGAAATGCCAGAAAACGGTCCCCGGAAGCTGGTTTCCTTCCCAGTATAAGAATTGGCTTGGTAGTTTGGTTTGCCCTGTTCCCATCATGCACTGGGACAGGAACAGACTAATTTGCATTTAGCCAGGTTCTGAGCTGGGATGGTGCAGTGAGCTAAAACACTGTGATGGATCAAGCCCTGATCTTTGGACTGGGTAAGAGTGGTCTGCTTAATTCAGACACTCTGTTCATCACCACCCCCTTTTCTGAATCATTTTGTCCACCATAAGCGTGGAAGGGTATACTCAGATGTGAGTCCCTTGCTCATTGCACCATCAGGATTCAAGCAAGCCGGGCCGACGACGGCTGAAATGCCAGAAACCGGTCCCCGGAAGCTTGTTTCCTTCCCAGTATAAGAATTGGCTTGGTAGTTTGGTTTGCCCTGTTCCCATCATGCACTGGGACAGGAACAGACTAATTTGCATTTAGCCAGGTTCCGAGCTGGGATGGTGCAGTGAGCTAAAAATCGGTGATGGATCAAGCCCTGATCTTTGGACTGGGTAAGAGTGGTCTGCTTAATTCAGACACTCTGTTCATCACCACCCCCTTTTCTGAATCATTTTGTCCACCATAAGCGTGGAAGGGTATACTCAGATGTGAGTCCCTTGCTCTTTGCACCATCAGGATTGAAGCAAGCCGGGCCGACGACGGCTGAAATGCCAGAAACCGGTCCCCGGAAGCTTGTTTCCTTCCCAGTATAAGAATTGGCTTGGTAGTTTGGTTTGCCCTGTTCCCATCATGCACTGGGACAGGAACAGACTAATTTGCATTTAGCCAGGTTCTGAGCTGGGATGGTGCAGTGAGCTAAAAACGGTGATGGATCAAGCCCTGATCTTTGGACTGGGTAAGAGTGGGCTGCTTAATTCAGACACTCTGTTCATCACCACCCCCTTTTCTGAATCATTTTGTCCACCATAAGCGTGGAAGGGTATACTCAGATGTGAGTCCCTTGCTCATTGCACCATCAGGATTCAAGCAAGCCGGGCCGAAGACGGCTGAAATGCCAGAAACCGGTCCCCGGAAGCTTGTTTCCTTCCCAGTATAAGAATTGGCTTGGTAGTTTGGTTTGCCCTGTTCCCATCATGCACTGGGACAGGAACAGACTAATTTGCATTTAGCCAGGTTCTGAGCTGGGATGGTGCAGTGAGCTAAAAAACGGTGATGGATCAAGCCCTGATCTTTGGACTGGGTAAGAGTGGTCTGCTTAATTCAGACACTCTGTTCATCACCACCCCCTTTTCTGAATAATTTTGTCCACCATAAGCGTGGAAGGGTATACTCAGATGTGAGTCCCTTGCTCATTGCACCATCAGGATTCAAGCAAGCCGGGCCGACGACGGCTGAAATGCCAGAAACCGGTCCCTGGAAGCTTGTTTCCTTCCCAGTATAAGAATTGGCTTGGTAGTTTGGTTTGCCCTGTTCCCATCATGCACTGGGACAGGAACAGACTAATTTGCATTTAGCCAGGTTCTGAGCTGGGATGGTGCAGTGAGCTAAAAAACGGTGATGGATCAAGCCCTGATCTTTGGACTGGGTAAGAGTGGTCTGCTTAATTCAGACACTCTGTTCATCACCACCCCCTTTTCTGAATCATTTTGTCCACCATAAGCGTGGAAGGGTATACTCAGATGTGAGTCCCTTGCTCATTGCACCATCAGGATTCAAGCAAGCCGGGCTGACGACAGCTGAAATGCCAGAAACCGGTCCCCGGAAGCTTGTTTCCTTCCCAGTATAAGAATTGGCTTGGTAGTTTGGTTTGCCCTGTTCCCATCATGCACTGGGACAGGAACAGACTAATTTGCATTTAGCCAAGTTCTGAGCTGGGATGGTGCAGTGAGCTAAAAAACGGTGATGGTTCAAGCCCTGATCTTTGGACTGGGTAAGAGTGGTCTGCTTAATTCAGACACTCTGTTCATCACCACCCCTTTTTCTGAATCATTTTGTCCACCATAAGCGTGGAAGGGTATACTCAGATGTGAGTCCTTTGCTCATTGCACCATCAGGATTCAAGCAAGCCGGGCCGACGACGGCTGAAATGCCAGAAACCGGTCCCCGGAAGCTTGTTTCCTTCCCAGTATAAGAATTGGCTTGGTAGTTTGGTTTGCCCTGTTCCCATCATGCACTGGGACAGGAACAGACTAATTTACATTTAGCCAGGTTCTGAGCTGGGATGGTCAGTGAGCTAAAAAACGGTGATGGATCAAGCCCTGATCTTTGGACTGGGTAAGAGTGGTCTGCTTAATTCAGACACTCTGTTCATCACCACCCCCTTTTCTGAATCATTTTGTCCACCATAAGCGTGGAAGGGTATACTCAGATGTGAGTCCCTTGCTCATTGCACCATCAGGATTCAAGCAAGCCGGGCCGACGACGGCTGAAATGCCAGAAACCGGTCCCCGGAAGCTTGTTTCCTTCCCAGTATAAGAATTGGCTTGGTAGTTTGGTTTGCCCTGTTCCCATCATGCACTGAGACAGGAACAGACTAATTTGCATTTAGCCAGGTTCCGAGCTGGGATGGTGCAGTGAGCTAAAAATCGGTGATGGATCAAGCCCTGATCTTTGGACTGGGTAAGAGTGGTCTGCTTAATTCAGACACTCTGTTCATCACCACCCCCTTTTCTGAATAATTTTGTCCACCATAAGCGTGGAAGGGTATACTCAGATGTGAGTCCCTTGCTCATTGCACCATCAGGATTCAAGCAAGCCGGGCCGACGACGGCTGAAATGCCAGAAACCGGTCCCCGGAAGCTTGTTTCCTTCCCAGTATAAGAATTGGCTTGGTTGTTTGGTTTGCCCTGTTCCCATCATGCACTGGGACAGGAACAGACTAATTTGCATTTAGCCAGGTTCTGAGCTGGGATGGTGCAGTGAGCTAAAAAACGGTGATGGATCAAGCCCTGATCTTTGGACTGGGTAAGAGTGGTCTGCTTAATTCAGACACTCTGTTCATCACCACCCCCTTTTCTGAATCATTTTGTCCACCATAAGCGTGGAAGGGTATACTCAGATGTGAGTCCCTTGCTCATTGCACCATCAGGATTCAAGCAAGCCGGGCTGACGACAGCTGAAATGCCAGAAACCGGTCCCCGGAAGCTTGTTTCCTTCCCAGTATAAGAATTGGCTTGGTAGTTTGGTTTGCCCTGTTCCCATCATGCACTGGGACAGGAACAGACTAATTTGCATTTAGCCAAGTTCTGAGCTGGGATGGTGCAGTGAGCTAAAAAACGGTGATGGTTCAAGCCCTGATCTTTGGACTGGGTAAGAGTGGTCTGCTTAATTCAGACACTCTGTTCATCACCACCCCTTTTTCTGAATCATTTTGTCCACCATAAGCGTGGAAGGGTATACTCAGATGTGAGTCCTTTGCTCATTGCACCATCAGGATTCAAGCAAGCCGGGCCGACGACGGCTGAAATGCCAGAAACCGGTCCCCGGAAGCTTGTTTCCTTCCCAGTATAAGAATTGGCTTGGTAGTTTGGTTTGCCCTGTTCCCATCATGCACTGGGACAGGAACAGACTAATTTACATTTAGCCAGGTTCTGAGCTGGGATGGTCAGTGAGCTAAAAAACGGTGATGGATCAAGCCCTGATCTTTGGACTGGGTAAGAGTGGTCTGCTTAATTCAGACACTCTGTTCATCACCACCCCCTTTTCTGAATCATTTTGTCCACCATAAGCGTGGAAGGGTATACTCAGATGTGAGTCCCTTGCTCATTGCACCATCAGGATTCAAGCAAGCCGGGCCGACGACGGCTGAAATGCCAGAAACCGGTCCCCGGAAGCTTGTTTCCTTCCCAGTATAAGAATTGGCTTGGTAGTTTGGTTTGCCCTGTTCCCATCATGCACTGAGACAGGAACAGACTAATTTGCATTTAGCCAGGTTCCGAGCTGGGATGGTGCAGTGAGCTTAAAATCGGTGATGGATCAAGCCCTGATCTTTGGACTGGGTAAGAGTGGTCTGCTTAATTCAGACACTCTGTTCATCACCACCCCCTTTTCTGAATCATTTTGTCCACCATAAGCTGGAAGGGTATTCTCAGATGTGAGTCCCTTGCTCATTGCACCATCAGGATTCAAGCAAGCCGGGCCGACGACGGCTGAAATGCCAGAAACCGGTCCCCGGAAGCTTGTTTCCTTCCCAGTATAAGAATTGGCTTGGTTGTTTGGTTTGCCCTGTTCCCATCATGCACTGGGACAGGAACAGACTAATTTGCATTTAGCCAGGTTCTGAGCTGGGATGGTGCAGTGAGCTAAAAAACGGTGATGGATCAAGCCCTGATCTTTGGACTGGGTAAGAGTGGTCTGCTTAATTCAGACACTCTGTTCATCACCACCCCCTTTTCGGAATCATTTTGTCCACCATAAGCGTGGGAGGGTATACTCAGATGTGAGTCCCTTGCTCATTGCACCATCAGGATTCAAGCAAGCCGGGCCGACGACGGCTGAAATGCCAGAAACCGGTCCCCAGAAGCTTGTTTCCTTCCCAGTATAAGAATTGGCTTGGTAGTTTGGTTTGCCCTGTTCCCATCATGCACTGGAACAGGAACAGACTAATTTGCATTTAGCCAGGTTCTGAGCTGGGATGGTGCAGTGAGCTAAAAAACGGTGATGGATCAAGCCGTGATCTTTGGACTGGGTAAGAGTGGTCTGCTTAATTCAGACCCTCTGTTCATCACCACCCCCTTTTCTGCATCATTTTGTCCACCATAACCGTGGAAGGGTATACTCAGATGTGAGTCCCTTGCTCATTGCACCATCAGGATTCAAGCAAGCCGGGCCGACGACGGCTGAAATGCCAGAAACCGGTCCCCGGAAGCTTGTTTCCTTCCCAGTATAAGAATTGGCTTGGTAGTTTGGTTTACCCTGTTCCCATCATGCACTGGAGCAGGAACAGACTAATTTGCATTTAGCCAGGTTCTGAGCTGGGATGGTGCAGTGAGATAAAAAACGGTGATGGATCAAGCCCTGATCTTTGGACTGGGTAAGAGTGGTCTGCTGAATTCAGACACTCTGTTCATCACCACCCCATTTTCTGAATCATTTTGTCCACCATAAGCGTGGAAGTGTATACTCAGATGTGAGTCCCTTGCTCATTGCACCATCAGGATTCAAGCAAGCAGGGCCGACGACGGCTGAAATGCCAGAAACCGGTCCACGGAAGCTTGTTTTCTTCCCAGTATAAGAATTGGCTTGGTAGTTTGGTTTCCCCTGTTCCCATCATGCACTGGGACAGGAACAGACTAATTTGCATTTAGCCTGGTCCTGAGCTGGGATGGTGCAGTGAGCTAAAAAACGGTGATGGATCAAGCCCTTATCTTTGGACTGGGTAAGAGTGGTCTGCTCAATTCTGACACTCTGTTCATCACCACCCCCTTTTCTGAAACATTTTGTCCACCATAAGCGTGGAAGGGTATACTCAGATGTGAGTCCCTTGCTCATTGCACCATCAGGATTCAAGCAAGCCGGGCCGACGACGGCTGAAATGCCAGAAACCGGTCCCCGGAAGCTTGTTTCCTTCCCAGTATAAGAATTGGCTTGGTAGTTTGGTTTGCCCTGTTCCCATCATGCACTGGAGCAGGAACAGACTAATTTGCATTTAGCCAGGTTCTGAGCTGGGATGGTGCAGTGAGATAAAAAACGGTGATGGATCAAGCCCTGATCTTTGGACTGGGTAAGAGTGGTCTGCTTAATTCGGACACTCTGTTCATCACCACCCCCTTTTCTGAATCATTTTGTCCACCATAAGCGTGGAAGTGTATACTCAGATGTGTGTCCCTTGCTCATTGCACCATCAGGATTCAAGCAAGCAGGGCCGACGACGGCTGAAATGCCAGAAACCGGTCCACGGAAGCTTGTTTTCTTCCCAGTATAAGATTTGGCTTGGTAGTTTGGTTTGCCCTGTTCCCATCATGCACTGGGACAGGAACAGACTAATTTGCATTTAGCCAGGTTCTGAGCTGGGATGGTGCAGTGAGCTAAAAAGCGGTGATGGATCAAGCCCTTATCTTTGGACTGGGTAAGAGTGGTCTGCTTAATTCAGACACTCTGTTCATCACCACCCCCTTTTCTGAATCATTTTGTCCACCATAAGCGTGGAAGGGTATACTCAGATGTGAGTCCCTTGCTCATTGCACCATCAGGATTGAAGCAAGCCGGGCCGACGACATCTGAAATGCCAGAAACCGGTCCCCGGAAGCTTGTTTCCTTCCCAGTATAAGAATTGGCTTGGTAGTTTGGTTTGCCCTGTTCCCATCATGCACTGGAGCAGGAACAGACTAATTTGCATTTAGCCAGGTTCTGAGCTGGGATGGTGCAGTGAGATAAAAAACGGTGATGGATCAAGCCCTGATCTTTGGACTGGGTAAGAGTGGTCTGCTTAATTCAGACACTCTGTTCATCACCACCCCCTTTTCTGAATCATTTTGTCCACCATAAGCGTGGAAGTGTATACTCAGATGTGAGTCCCTTGCTCATTGCACCATCAGGATTCAAGCAAGCAGGGCCGACGACGGCTGAAATGCCAGAAACCAGTCCACGGAAGCTTGTTTTCTTCCCAGTATAAGATTTGGCTTGGTAGTTTGGTTTGCCCTGTTCCCATCATGCACTGGGACAGGAACAGACTAATTTGCATTTAGCCAGGTTCTGAGCTGGGATGGTGCAGTGAGCTAAAAAACGGTGATGGATCAAGCCCTTATCTTTGGACTGGGTAAGAGTGGTCTGCTTAATTCAGACACTCTGTTCATCACCACCCCCTTTTCTGAATCATTTTGTCCACCATAAGCGTGGAAGGGTATACTCAGATGTGAGTCCCTTGCTCTTTGCACCATCAGGATTGAAGCAAGCCGGGCCGACGACGGCTGAAATGCCAGAAACCGGTCCCCGGAAGCTTGTTTCCTTCCCAGTATAAGAATTGGCTTGGTAGTTTGGTTTGCCCTGTTCCCATCATGCACTGGGACAGGAACAGACTAATTTGCATTTAGCCAGGTTCTGAGCTGGGATGGTGCAGTGAGCTAAAAACGGTGATGGATCAAGCCCTGATCTTTGGACTGGGTAAGAGTGGGCTGCTTAATTCAGACACTCTGTTCATCACTACCCCCTTTTCTGAATCATTTTGTCCACCATAAGCTTGGAAGGGTATACTCAGATGTGAGTCCCTTGCTCATTGCACCATCAGGATTCAAGCAAGCCGGGCCGAAGATGGCTGAAATGCCAGAAACCGGTCCCCGGAAGCTTGTTTCCTTCCCAGTATAAGAATTGGCTTGGTAGTTTGGTTTGCCCTGTTCCCATCATGCACTGGGACAGGAATAGACTAATTTGCATTTAGCCAGGTTCTGAGCTGGGATGGTGCAGTGAGCTAAAAAACGGTGATGGATCAAGCCCTGATCTTTGGACTGGGTAAGAGTGGTCTGCTTAATTCAGACACTCTGTTCATCACCACCCCCTTTTCTGAATCATTTTGTCCACCATAAGCGTGGAAGGGTATACTCAGATGTGAGTCCCTTGCTCATTGCACCATCAGGATTCAAGCAAGCCGGGCCGACGACGGCTGAAATGCCAGAAACCGGTCCCCGGAAGCTTGTTTCCTTCCCAGTATAAGAATTGGCTTGGTAGTTTGGTTTGCCCTGTTCCCATCATGCACTGGGACAGGAACAGACTAATTTGCATTTAGCCAGGTTCTGAGCTGGGATGGTGCAGTGAGCTAAAAAACGGTGATGGATCAAGCCCTGATCTTTGGACTGGGTAAGAGTGGTCTGCTTAATTCAGACACTCTGTTCATCACCACCCCATTTTCTGAATCATTTTGTCCACCATAAGCGTGGAAGGGTATACTCAGATGTGAGTCCCTTGCTCATTGCACCATCAGGATTCAAGCAAGCCGGGCCGACGACAGCTGAAATGCCAGAAACCGGTCCCCGGAAGCTTGTTTCCTTCCCAGTATAAGAATTGGCTTGGTAGTTTGGCTTGCCCTGTTCCCATCATGCACTGGGACAGGAACAGACTAATTTACATTTAGCCAGGTTCTGAGCTGGGATGGTGCAGTGAGCTAAAAAACGGTGATGGATCAAGCCCTGATCTTTGCACTGGGTAAGAGTGGTCTGCTTCATTCAGACACTCTGTTCATCACCACCCCCTTTTCTGAATCATTTTGTCCACCATAAGCGTGGAAGGGTATACTCAGATGTGAGTCCCTTGCTCATTGCACCATCAGGATTCAAGCAAGCCGGGCCGACGACGGCTGAAATGCCAGAAACCGGTCCCCGGAAGCTTGTTTCCATCCCAGTATAAGAATTGGCTTGGTTGTTTGGTTTGCCCTGTTCCCATCATGCACTGGGACAGGAACAGACTAATTTGCATTTAGCCAGGTTCTGAGCTGGGATGGTGCAGTGAGCTAAAAAACGGTGATGGATCAAGCCCTGATCTTTGGACTGGGTAAGAGTGGTCTGCTTAATTCAGACACTCTGTTCATCACCACCCCCTTTTCGGAATCATTTTGTCCACCATAAGCGTGGAAGGGTGTACTCAGATGTGAGTCCCTTGCTCATTGCACCATCAGGATTCAAGCAAGCCAGGCCGACGACGGCTGAAATGCCAGAAACCGGTCCCCGGAAGCTTGTTTCCTTCCCAGTATAAGAATTGGCTTGGTAGTTTGGTTTGCCCTGTTCCCATCATGCACTGGAACAGGAACAGACTCATTTGCATTTAGCCGGGTTCTGAGCTGGGATGGTGCAGTGAGATAAAAACTGTGATGGATCAAGCCCTGATCTTTGGACTGGGTAAGAGTGGTCTGCTTAATTCAGACACTCTGTTCATCACCACCCCCTTTTCTGATTCATTTTGTCCACCATAAGCGTGGAAGTGTATACTCAGATGTGAGTCCCTTGCTCATTGCACCATCAGGATTCAGGCAAGCCGGGCCGACGACGGCTGAAATGCTAGAAAACGGTCCCCTGAAGCTTGTTTCCTTCCCAGTATAAGAATTGGCTTGGTAGTTTGGTTTGCCCTGTTCCCATCATTCACTGGGACAGGAACAGACTAATTTGCATTTAGCCAGGTTCTGAGCTGGGATGGTGCAGTGAGCTAAAAAACGGTGATGGATCAAGCCCTGATCTTTGGACTGGGTAAGAGTGGTCTGCTTAATTCAGACACTCTGTTCATCACCACCCCCTTTTCTGAATCATTTTGTCCACCATAAGCGTGGAAGGGTATACTCAGATGTGAGTCCCTTGCTCATTGCACCATCAGGATTCAAGCAAGCCGGGCTGACGACAGCTGAAATGCCAGAAACCGGTCCCCGGAAGCTTGTTTCCTTCCCAGTATAAGAATTGGCTTGGTAGTTTGGTTTGCCCTGTTCCCATCATGCACTGGGACAGGAACAGACTAATTTGCATTTAGCCAAGTTCTGAGCTGGGATGGTGCAGTGAGCTAAAAAACGGTGATGGTTCAAGCCCTGATCTTTGGACTGGGTAAGAGTGGTCTGCTTAATTCAGACACTCTGTTCATCACCACCCCTTTTTCTGAATCATTTTGTCCACCATAAGCGTGGAAGGGTATACTCAGATGTGAGTCCTTTGCTCATTGCACCATCAGGATTCAAGCAAGCCGGGCCGACGACGGCTGAAATGCCAGAAACCGGTCCCCGGAAGCTTGTTTCCTTCCCAGTATAAGAATTGGCTTGGTAGTTTGGTTTGCCCTGTTCCCATCATGCACTGGGACAGGAACAGACTAATTTACATTTAGCCAGGTTCTGAGCTGGGATGGTCAGTGAGCTAAAAAACGGTGATGGATCAAGCCCTGATCTTTGGACTGGGTAAGAGTGGTCTGCTTAATTCAGACACTCTGTTCATCACCACCCCCTTTTCTGAATCATTTTGTCCACCATAAGCGTGGAAGGGTATACTCAGATGTGAGTCCCTTGCTCATTGCACCATCAGGATTCAAGCAAGCCGGGCCGACGACGGCTGAAATGCCAGAAACCGGTCCCCGGAAGCTTGTTTCCTTCCCAGTATAAGAATTGGCTTGGTAGTTTGGTTTGCCCTGTTCCCATCATGCACTGAGACAGGAACAGACTAATTTGCATTTAGCCAGGTTCCGAGCTGGGATGGTGCAGTGAGCTTAAAATCGGTGATGGATCAAGCCCTGATCTTTGGACTGGGTAAGAGTGGTCTGCTTAATTCAGACACTCTGTTCATCACCACCCCCTTTTCTGAATCATTTTGTCCACCATAAGCTGGAAGGGTATTCTCAGATGTGAGTCCCTTGCTCATTGCACCATCAGGATTCAAGCAAGCCGGGCCGACGACGGCTGAAATGCCAGAAACCGGTCCCCGGAAGCTTGTTTCCTTCCCAGTATAAGAATTGGCTTGGTTGTTTGGTTTGCCCTGTTCCCATCATGCACTGGGACAGGAACAGACTAATTTGCATTTAGCCAGGTTCTGAGCTGGGATGGTGCAGTGAGCTAAAAAACGGTGATGGATCAAGCCCTGATCTTTGGACTGGGTAAGAGTGGTCTGCTTAATTCAGACACTCTGTTCATCACCACCCCCTTTTCGGAATCATTTTGTCCACCATAAGCGTGGGAGGGTATACTCAGATGTGAGTCCCTTGCTCATTGCACCATCAGGATTCAAGCAAGCCGGGCCGACGACGGCTGAAATGCCAGAAACCGGTCCCCAGAAGCTTGTTTCCTTCCCAGTATAAGAATTGGCTTGGTAGTTTGGTTTGCCCTGTTCCCATCATGCACTGGAACAGGAACAGACTAATTTGCATTTAGCCAGGTTCTGAGCTGGGATGGTGCAGTGAGCTAAAAAACGGTGATGGATCAAGCCGTGATCTTTGGACTGGGTAAGAGTGGTCTGCTTAATTCAGACCCTCTGTTCATCACCACCCCCTTTTCTGCATCATTTTGTCCACCATAACCGTGGAAGGGTATACTCAGATGTGAGTCCCTTGCTCATTGCACCATCAGGATTCAAGCAAGCCGGGCCGACGACGGCTGAAATGCCAGAAACCGGTCCCCGGAAGCTTGTTTCCTTCCCAGTATAAGAATTGGCTTGGTAGTTTGGTTTACCCTGTTCCCATCATGCACTGGAGCAGGAACAGACTAATTTGCATTTAGCCAGGTTCTGAGCTGGGATGGTGCAGTGAGATAAAAAACGGTGATGGATCAAGCCCTGATCTTTGGACTGGGTAAGAGTGGTCTGCTTAATTCAGACACTCTGTTCATCACCACCCCATTTTCTGAATCATTTTGTCCACCATAAGCGTGGAAGTGTATACTCAGATGTGAGTCCCTTGCTCATTGCACCATCAGGATTCAAGCAAGCAGGGCCGACGACGGCTGAAATGCCAGAAACCGGTCCACGGAAGCTTGTTTTCTTCCCAGTATAAGAATTGGCTTGGTAGTTTGGTTTCCCCTGTTCCCATCATGCACTGGGACAGGAACAGACTAATTTGCATTTAGCCTGGTCCTGAGCTGGGATGGTGCAGTGAGCTAAAAAACGGTGATGGATCAAGCCCTTATCTTTGGACTGGGTAAGAGTGGTCTGCTCAATTCTGACACTCTGTTCATCACCACCCCCTTTTCTGAAACATTTTGTCCACCATAAGTGTGGAAGGGTATACTCAGATGTGAGTCCCTTGCTCATTGCACCATCAGGATTCAAGCAAGCCGGGCCGACGACGGCTGAAATGCCAGAAACCGGTCCCCGGAAGCTTGTTTCCTTCCCAGTATAAGAATTGGCTTGGTAGTTTGGTTTGCCCTGTTCCCATCATGCACTGGAGCAGGAACAGACTAATTTGCATTTAGCCAGGTTCTGAGCTGGGATGGTGCAGTGAGATAAAAAACGGTGATGGATCAAGCCCTGATCTTTGGACTGGGTAAGAGTGGTCTGCTTAATTCGGACACTCTGTTCATCACCACCCCCTTTTCTGAATCATTTTGTCCACCATAAGCGTGGAAGTGTATACTCAGATGTGTGTCCCTTGCTCATTGCACCATCAGGATTCAAGCAAGCAGGGCCGACGACGGCTGAAATGCCAGAAACCGGTCCACGGAAGCTTGTTTTCTTCCCAGTATAAGATTTGGCTTGGTAGTTTGGTTTGCCCTGTTCCCATCATGCACTGGGACAGGAACAGACTAATTTGCATTTAGCCAGGTTCTGAGCTGGGATGGTGCAGTGAGCTAAAAAGCGGTGATGGATCAAGCCCTTATCTTTGGACTGGGTAAGAGTGGTCTGCTTAATTCAGACACTCTGTTCATCACCACCCCCTTTTCTGAATCATTTTGTCCACCATAAGCGTGGAAGGGTATACTCAGATGTGAGTCCCTTGCTCATTGCACCATCAGGATTGAAGCAAGCCGGGCCGACGACATCTGAAATGCCAGAAACCGGTCCCCGGAAGCTTGTTTCCTTCCCAGTATAAGAATTGGCTTGGTAGTTTGGTTTGCCCTGTTCCCATCATGCACTGGAGCAGGAACAGACTAATTTGCATTTAGCCAGGTTCTGAGCTGGGATGGTGCAGTGAGATAAAAAACGGTGATGGATCAAGCCCTGATCTTTGGACTGGGTAAGAGTGGTCTGCTTAATTCAGACACTCTGTTCATCACCACCCCCTTTTCTGAATCATTTTGTCCACCATAAGCGTGGAAGTGTATACTCAGATGTGAGTCCCTTGCTCATTGCACCATCAGGATTCAAGCAAGCAGGGCCGACGACGGCTGAAATGCCAGAAACCAGTCCACGGAAGCTTGTTTTCTTCCCAGTATAAGATTTGGCTTGGTAGTTTGGTTTGCCCTGTTCCCATCATGCACTGGGACAGGAACAGACTAATTTGCATTTAGCCAGGTTCTGAGCTGGGATGGTGCAGTGAGCTAAAAAACGGTGATGGATCAAGCCCTTATCTTTGGACTGGGTAAGAGTGGTCTGCTTAATTCAGACACTCTGTTCATCACCACCCCCTTTTCTGAATCATTTTGTCCACCATAAGCGTGGAAGGGTATACTCAGATGTGAGTCCCTTGCTCTTTGCACCATCAGGATTGAAGCAAGCCGGGCCGACGACGGCTGAAATGCCAGAAACCGGTCCCCGGAAGCTTGTTTCCTTCCCAGTATAAGAATTGGCTTGGTAGTTTGGTTTGCCCTGTTCCCATCATGCACTGGGACAGGAACAGACTAATTTGCATTTAGCCAGGTTCTGAGCTGGGATGGTGCAGTGAGCTAAAAACGGTGATGGATCAAGCCCTGATCTTTGGACTGGGTAAGAGTGGGCTGCTTAATTCAGACACTCTGTTCATCACTACCCCCTTTTCTGAATCATTTTGTCCACCATAAGCTTGGAAGGGTATACTCAGATGTGAGTCCCTTGCTCATTGCACCATCAGGATTCAAGCAAGCCGGGCCGAAGATGGCTGAAATGCCAGAAACCGGTCCCCGGAAGCTTGTTTCCTTCCCAGTATAAGAATTGGCTTGGTAGTTTGGTTTGCCCTGTTCCCATCATGCACTGGGACAGGAATAGACTAATTTGCATTTAGCCAGGTTCTGAGCTGGGATGGTGCAGTGAGCTAAAAAACGGTGATGGATCAAGCCCTGATCTTTGGACTGGGTAAGAGTGGTCTGCTTAATTCAGACACTCTGTTCATCACCACCCCCTTTTCTGAATCATTTTGTCCACCATAAGCGTGGAAGGGTATACTCAGATGTGAGTCCCTTGCTCATTGCACCATCAGGATTCAAGCAAGCCGGGCCGACGACGGCTGAAATGCCAGAAACCGGTCCCCGGAAGCTTGTTTCCTTCCCAGTATAAGAATTGGCTTGGTAGTTTGGTTTGCCCTGTTCCCATCATGCACTGGGACAGGAACAGACTAATTTGCATTTAGCCAGGTTCTGAGCTGGGATGGTGCAGTGAGCTAAAAAACGGTGATGGATCAAGCCCTGATCTTTGGACTGGGTAAGAGTGGTCTGCTTAATTCAGACACTCTGTTCATCACCACCCCATTTTCTGAATCATTTTGTCCACCATAAGCGTGGAAGGGTATACTCAGATGTGAGTCCCTTGCTCATTGCACCATCAGGATTCAAGCAAGCCGGGCCGACGACAGCTGAAATGCCAGAAACCGGTCCCCGGAAGCTTGTTTCCTTCCCAGTATAAGAATTGGCTTGGTAGTTTGGCTTGCCCTGTTCCCATCATGCACTGGGACAGGAACAGACTAATTTACATTTAGCCAGGTTCTGAGCTGGGATGGTGCAGTGAGCTAAAAAACGGTGATGGATCAAGCCCTGATCTTTGCACTGGGTAAGAGTGGTCTGCTTCATTCAGACACTCTGTTCATCACCACCCCCTTTTCTGAATCATTTTGTCCACCATAAGCGTGGAAGGGTATACTCAGATGTGAGTCCCTTGCTCATTGCACCATCAGGATTCAAGCAAGCCGGGCCGACGACGGCTGAAATGCCAGAAACCGGTCCCCGGAAGCTTGTTTCCATCCCAGTATAAGAATTGGCTTGGTTGTTTGGTTTGCCCTGTTCCCATCATGCACTGGGACAGGAACAGACTAATTTGCATTTAGCCAGGTTCTGAGCTGGGATGGTGCAGTGAGCTAAAAAATGGTGATGGATCAAGCCCTGATCTTTGGACTGGGTAAGAGTGGTCTGCTTAATTCAGACACTCTGTTCATCACCACCCCCTTTTCGGAATCATTTTGTCCACCATAAGCGTGGAAGGGTGTACTCAGATGTGAGTCCCTTGCTCATTGCACCATCAGGATTCAAGCAAGCCGGGCCGACGACGGCTGAAATGCCAGAAACCGGTCCCCGGAAGCTTGTTTCCTTCCCAGTATAAGAATTGGCTTGGTAGTTTGGTTTGCCCTGTTCCCATCATGCACTGGAACAGGAACAGACTCATTTGCATTTAGCCGGGTTCTGAGCTGGGATGGTGCAGTGAGATAAAAACTGTGATGGATCAAGCCCTGATCTTTGGACTGGGTAAGAGTGGTCTGCTTAATTCAGACACTCTGTTCATCACCACCCCCTTTTCTGATTCATTTTGTCCACCATAAGCGTGGAAGTGTATACTCAGATGTGAGTCCCTTGCTCATTGCACCATCAGGATTCAGGCAAGCCGGGCCGACGACGGCTGAAATGCTAGAAAACGGTCCCCTGAAGCTTGTTTCCTTCCCAGTATAAGAATTGGCTTGGTAGTTTGGTTTGCCCTGTTCCCATCATTCACTGGGACAGGAACAGACTAATTTGCATTTAGCCAGGTTCTGAGCTGGGATGGTGCAGTGAGCTAAAAAACGGTGATTGATCAAGCCCTGATCTTTGGACTGGGTAAGAGTGGTCTGCTTAATTCAGACACTCTGTTCATCACCACCCCCTTTTCTGAATTAAACTTGATGGCAGCAAAACGGAGATCATAGTGGAAGGGAATACCTCCTCCATTTGGTCCTCGGCATGGCAGTGCCAAACTTCATGCCCTATACCCACCCGAGCAAACAGGTGAAAAACCTAGGAATGTGGCTTGATTCTAATCTATCCTTTGAGGCCCAGACCAGGAAGTGTTTCAGCATTTTGAAGAGGCTAATAAGAACTCTGGATATGCTACCCACGCCGGCTAGGAAAACCCTTGTACATGCTTTAGTAACATCGCGGCTGGACTATAGAAACGTTCTTGTTGGACAGGTCACGTGAAAGGCTTGCTCCCTCCCCGCACGACCAGGCCCGAGCCTGGCTCTTCAGGTGTTACACGCAACAACCCCCCGTTTCCCGTCTCATATGGGACCCCTGCCCCTGGACATCTCCCCATCCGGGGCCCGATTCCCTACCGGCCCTCTCGCCCGACCTGGGCGCCATCTTGGACACAGCACCACGAGGCCGCATGGCCTCCGATCGACCCCAACCCTGGGCCTGGCCAGGCCCCGACATCCCGGCACCACCATCCACCCAGGAGGTGAGCGGACTACTTGGCAGGTCAATGGGAGAAAGAGGTGTCGATGGCTCTCCCCCGCCAGGTGCCGATCGCCCCAGCTCCCCCGGGCGCTGGCTCCACCCCCCTGCTGGGTGTCTGGACTCCCTCATCCTGGACCTCCCGACCTCCAAGTGCGAGGGTCCGGACATCAAAGGGCGCCAGACCTATAACTGGGGCAGCTCCAGAGCAGGAAGGCAGTTGTATCCTGGAGTCGAGAGACGCAGTGAAGAACTCATCCTTGACGGACTACTGGCGCTGCCGTAGCCCTGCCTTGTGAACTATCGACCTGCCTGCTGGCGCTGCCGCAACCTTCTGAAACCTTCCTCGTCATCGGGACCTGCTGGCGTGGCCGCGGACCGTTTGTAACCACCTCCTTCATCGGGACCTGCTGGCTCCGCCGCGGACCGTCGCTACCTTCAACCATCCCGGGACCTGCTGGCTCCGCCGCGGCCCGACCATCTAGAACGCCGAGCTCGAGGATTGTGAGCTATTTCATCTACCAGCTTGGTAACGAGACTGTCCCGCTACCCTTTCCCCAACCAAGAGACTAGAATAGAGGGGACCCCTGAGTCCAGACCTCCTTGTACCATTTCACCGTACTTGAAGTTTTGCTTATAAAGAACGTTGAACCTTATCCTTGTGTGGTGTACATCTGTGGGGGGGAAGTTACTTGTCTGTACGATCGCTGGAGACGGCTCTCCCCAGAGACCTCTCCCCTTGTCCTCGGCCGACCCTCCAGGTCCCGTCTAACATTGGTGGCCAGCGGCGCGATCCGAATCGACGCGTAATCGTACAGAGAGTAGCTCACCCCACAACAAAACCACAATGTCAACCAAAGAAAGCGGATCCACCGAGAAATTCCAGATGGAGAAATTGGAAGAGTACAGCCATCGTGAGTTGAAACAATTCTGCATTGAACTAGGTATCGCTACCACCGGTCTGAGTACTAAAGACGATTTCAAGCACGCCATTGAGTCATGGGCAGAAACCGGGGCCGTCAGACCCCCGGACCAAAATGTCACAGCAGCAGAGAAAAACACCACGGCCCCCGAGGAGCAGAGAACGGGTCTCTCGCAAGATGAGATCCAAGAACGAGAAAGAAACCGACTACATGAGCTAGAAATGGCCCGGCTCAAAATGGATGGCGAACTCAAATTAGCCGAACAAAAACTGAACCTGGAACACCTGCGGCTCCGAGAAGAACGGGAAGAGAAACAGAGACAAAGAGAGCTCGAAGAGAAGAGACTGGCGTATGAACATGAGCGCAAACTAGCTGAGATAGACTTACGCAAGCAGAACAAAGAATTAGGGGTGCTCGAGCAACCGCGCACCCCGGGGGCAACAGAAAAGAAGGTACACATCCCCAAGGATGTCGTTCGAGAATATTTCCGAGATGACGACATACAGCAGTGGTTCAAGGCCTATGAGATTGCTATGACCTCCCACCGGATCGATCGCAGCGACTGGGGAGCCAGTCTATGGGGGAGGTTCGTCAATGAGGGCCGCGATGCCCTGCTACAGCTTCCCGACCATCTGATGACCTCCTATGACCACATGAAAGCTACCCTCCTCACCCGCTATGGGCTCACACCCGAAATGTACCGCCAGAGGTTCCGAGACTGCACCCGGATCCCGGGTACAACTTGGGTGGAATACGTGAACTATTTCAGCCGAGCCTTCGAGGGTTGGATCAAGGGAAGCAACGTAACGACCTACGAGCAACTCTTCAATCTCATGGTATGGGAGCATCTATCGAACAACTGCTTCGTCGAGCTCAGGCAGCACCTCCTCGACAGTAAATTGACTGATCCGCGGCAGCTCGCCGCCGAGGCTGACCGGTGGGAAATTACCCGAGTGGGCCGAAATGGGTCCCATGAACAGAACCGGAACAACCACGGTCAGCACCGTCCCCGAGGAGGAGGAGGGGGCCAGGGCCGAGGAAGAGACAACGCCCCGGCCGCTCCTGCTACCAGCACCCCACCCCCGGCCAACCGGGGCAACACCCCGGCGCGGCCGGGATACAGAGCCAATGTCACCTGTCACCGATGCCAGCGAGTCGGCCACTACGCAAACGACCCGAATTGTCCACAGAGCCAGACTCCGAGACCCCGCCAGATGGCTGCCGCCGCCCTGGGGGAAGAACAAATCTCCGAAGAACACGAGGAATGTGAGCAAGAACACCAAGAATGGGAACCCGCCGCCATGGTTCTAGCGTGCCTAGGGGGAAGAGACATGGTCCTGCGGGTCCCCCTACCCGCCAACACCCGGAAGTACAGTCAGTGGGTGAACATTAACGGACGCCGGGCCGAAGCCCTACGTGACACCGGGGCCAGTGTAACGGCCGTCCGCTGTCACCTGGTGACCCCAGAACAGATCCTGCCGAACGTTCTCTGCCCTGTCCGTTCAGCCGACAATTCGGAGAGTCTATGTCGGATGGCCTGCGTCCCCTTCGAGTGGGGAGGAGTCTCCGGCATGTTGAAGGTGACGGTCCGAGATGATGCCCCCGTAGACTGTCTCCTGGGAAATGACCTTGAGAGTTCCCCGTGGGCCGCCGTAGAGAGGAGAGAGCACCTGGGGATGTTGGGCATCCCGGACTGGGCGTGCGTAACCACCCGGTCCATGGCTGCCCGTACCACCCCCCGACCCGAAGAACATGAATGGCCGGCACCTCCTCCCCCGGTCGCTCCAGTAGAAGACACCGACCGTGCCGTCCCCCCAGAGCAAACTCCCGAGGGGCTCGTTCAGCCTCAGGACCTTCCTGGCCTGGCTCAGTGGCGTCAGGAGGGGGGGCCCACCCAGGAACAGTTTCGCCACGAGCAGAAGACCTGTCCCTCCCTCGAGGGACTCCGCCAACAAGCCCTCGCCCAGAGTGCAGGGGATACCTCCGGAACCCATTGGGTCTTTTGGGACAATGACCTGTTGTACAGCGAACAGAGAATCGCAGAGTTAGGGGCCAGTCGAGTGCTAGTGGTGCCCCTACGCTTTAGAGACTTCTTGCTGAACCTGGCCCACGATGTCCCCCTGGCTGGCCACCTGGGTCAGGACAAAACCTACAGTCGCCTGGTGACTCACTTTTTCTGGCCCAAGATGAGGAACGACGTACTCCAGCACTGCCGGTCTTGCCCCACGTGCCAGGCCAGTGGGAAGAGCGGCCGCAAGCTTAAAGCACCTCTGCAACCTTTCCCGGTGGTCACCACCCCGTTCGAGAGGGTGGGGATAGACATTGTGGGGCCCCTGGACCCCCGTACAGCCCAAGGACATCGGTTCATCCTGGTACTGGTGGACCACGCCACTCGCTACCCCGAGGCTGTCCCCCTGCGAACTGTGACAGCCCCGGTAGTCGGCCGGGCCTTGATGGGGATCTTCTCCTGGGTGGGCTTCCCCCGAGAAGTCGTCAGCGACCGGGGCACAAACTTTATTTCAAAATACATGAAGTCCCTCTGGCAACAGTGTGGGGTCACCTACAGATTCACGACCCCCTATCACCCCCAAGGAAACGGACTGGTTGAGCGGTTCAACCGCACGCTCAAAGGAATGATTGGGGGGTTGGAAGAGCCCCTCCGTCGCCAGTGGGATGTGCTACTACCGTGCCTCCTCTTTGCCTACCGAGAAGTCCCCCAGAAATCCCTCGGCTTCAGCCCGTTCGAACTCTTGTATGGACACCCGGTGCGTGGGCCGCTCAGCCTAGTCAAAGAAGGCTGGGAAATGCCCCCTCTTAAGAACCCTCCAGATGTTTTCAAGTACCTCCTAACCCTCCGCAACCAGACCAGACGGTTCAGGGAAATGGCAAAAGCAAACTTGGAGGCCAGTCAGGAAGACATGAAACGGTGGTACGATCAAAATGCCTCCTCCATCGAATTTGAACCTGGCCAACAAGTGTGGGTAATGTCTCCCACCGAACCATGAGCCCTGCAAGACAAATGGACAGGGCCCTTCAAGGTAGTCGAGCGCAAGAGCCCTGTCACCTATCTCATCGATATGGAATCTTCACGGAACCCTCTCCGGGTCCTCCACGCCAATAGACTGAAACCCCACTTTGTGCGCTCGGAGCTCAGCCTCCTGATGGCAACAGAAAGCGGAGCCGAGGAGGACTCCGAGCCACTTCCTGACCTCCTCCGGACTCAGGAGAAGGACGGCTCCGTGGACGGGGTCCGACTCTCGGAGGCCCTCACCCCGGAACAGCGCCAAGGCTGCCGAGACCTCCTGCTGCAGTTCGCTACCCTGTTCTCCCTCACCCCAGGGGTCACCCCCTGGTGCTTACATGACGTGGACACCGGAGAGAGTCCCCCTGTCCGCCATCGGGCCTACCGCGTACCAGATCGGGTACGGGCCTGCATCCAAGAGGAGGTGGCCAAGATGCTCACGCTCTGGGTCATCGAGCCCTCCGACAGCCCCTGGGCCAGCCCGGTGGTACTGGTCCCCAAAGCAGCCGCCCACGGCACCACGCCTGAGCTCCGGTTCTGCGTCGACTACCGGGGCTTGAATGCGGTCACCAGAACAGACGCACACCCCATTCCCCGAGCAGATGAACTAATCGACCGCATGGGAGCTGCCCGCTACCTCAGCATCTTCGACCTGACAGCGGGCTACTGGCAGATCGGTCTCACACCCCGGGCCCAAGAACGATCTGCCTTCTCCACCCCTGATGGCCACTACCACTTCAGGGTCATGCCATTCGGCATGAAGAATGCCCCAGCAACCTTTCAGCGGCTAGTAAACCAGGTCCTGGTGGGACTCGAGGAATTCAGCGCCGCCTACCTGGACGATATCGCTGTGTACAGCCGCCACTGGTCCGACCACCTCTACCACCTCCGAGAGGTGCTACAGGCCCTCCAACGAGCTGGCCTCACGATCAAGGCCAGCAAATGCCAAATTGGCCAGGGGTCCGTGACCTATCTCGGGCACCAGGTGGGAAGCGGTCTGGTGGCCCCTCTGCAACTCAAGATCACTGCCATCCAGGCTTGGCAGCCCCCCATCACCCAGACCGAGGTCCGCGCCTTCTTGGGACTCACAGGCTACTACCGGCGGTTCGTGAGGGACTATGGTAGCATTGTGGGGCCCCTCACGGAACTCACCTCCAAAAACCAACCAACGAAAGTCAACTGGACCCCCGACTGTCAAGCGGCCTTCGAGAAGCTGAAGGCCGCCATGTGCTCCGCCCCTGTGCTCCAGGCCCCCGACTACAGTCAGGAATTTATCGTCCAAACGGACGCCTCCGACCATGGCATTGGGGCAGTCCTTTCCCAGCTGAACCCCGAAGGACTTGACCAGCCAGTGGCTTTCATCAGCAGACGGCTCCTGGCCCGAGAGCAACGCTGGAGCACCATCGAGAGGGAGGCCTTTGCCGTGGTGTGGGCCCTCAAAAAGCTCCGGCCTTATCTCTTCGGTACCCACTTCCGGGTACAGACCGATCATCGGCCCCTGCAGTGGCTAATGCAGATGCGGGGGGAAAACCCGAAACTCCTGCGTTGCTCCATCTCCCTGCAGGGGATGGACTTCACTGTGGAACATCGACCAGGGCAAGACCACGCCAACGCAGATGGCCTGTCACGCTTTTTCCGCCTCGACGAAGAGAGTCCCCAAGAGGATGGGTGACTCTCCCCGCCTTCAGCTGGGGGGGACGCATGTTGGACAGGCCACGTGAAAGGCTTGCTCCCTCCCCGCACGACCAGGCCCGAGCCTGGCTCTTCAGGTGTTACACGCAACAACCCCCCGTTTCCCGTCTCATATGGGACCCCTGCCCCTGGACATCTCCCCATCCGGGGCCCGATTCCCTACCGGCCCTCTCGCCCGGCCTGGGCGCCATCTTGGACACAGCACCACGAGGCCGCATGGCCTCCGATCGACCCCAACCCTGGGCCTGGCCAGGCCCAGACATCCCGGCACCACCATCCACCCAGGAGGTGAGCGGACTACTTGGCAGGTCAATGGGAGAAAGAGGTGTCGATGGCTCTCCCCCGCCAGGTGCCGATCGCCCCAGCTCCCCCGGGCGCTGGCTCCACCCCCCTGCTGGGTGTCTGGACTCCCTCATCCTGGACCTCCCGACCTCCAAGTGCGAGGGTCCGGACATCAAAGGGCACCAGACCTATAACTGGGGCAGCTCCAGAGCAGGAAGGCAGTTGTATCCTGGAATCGAGAGACGCAGTGAAGAACTCATCCTTGACGGACTACTGGCGCTGCCGTAGCCCTGCCTTGTGAACTATCGACCTGCCTGCTGGCGCTGCCGCAACCTTCTGAAACCTTCCTCGTCGTCGGGACCTGCTGGCGTGGCCGCGGACCGTTTGTAACCACCTCCTTCATCGGGACCTGCTGGCTCCGCCGCGGACCGTCGCTACCTTCAACCATCCCGGGACCTGCTGGCTCCGCCGCGGCCCGACCATCTAGAACGCCGAGCTCGAGGATTGTGAGCTATTTCATCTACCAGCTTGGTAACGAGACTGTCCCGCTACCCTTTCCCCAACCAAGAGACTAGAATAGAGGGGACCCCTGAGTCCAGACCTCCTTGTACCATTTCACCGTACTTGAAGTTTTGCTTATAAAGAACGTTGAACCTTATCCTTGTGTGGTGTACATCTGTGGGGGGGAAGTTACTTGTCTGTACGATCGCTGGAGACGGCTCTCCTTGGAGACCTCTCCCCTTGTCCTCGGCCGACCCTCCAGGTCCCGTCTAACAGTTCTTTACCTAGGGGTAACAAAAACATGCCTGCACAGGTTGCAATGCATACAGAACGCTGCAGCCCGCCTGGTGCTGAAATTACCTTCTGTGGAGCAAGGCTCTTGAGGACCTGCATTGGCTACAGGTTGGGAAGGCAGTCCTTTTTATAGCTTTATGCTTTAGCCACCGGAGCTTACAGGGCAAAGGCCCAAAATACCTCAATGGCCTTCTCTCCCCTTACACCCCCTCTCTTCAGCTCAGCTCAGCTGGGACCCAAAATTCACAAAGTCAGAATAGGGGCTTGATTGTTCAGCTATCTGGTAGCGAATAACTGGAATATTCTTGCCCTCTCCCTCCATTCAGAATGTTCTGAAGTTCTTTTCAGAATTTTTTTTTAAAACATGACTGTTCCAGGCATAGGTCTTTCTTTATCCCTCTCCACTTAGAGTTATGCTCAGGGCGGGGACACACTTTCGACAGTACTCATGCGCTTTATAAAAGTAATTATTATTATTAATATTAAATCTTGCATTTTCAGTGATATGATGGAAGGCCCTGATTTTATATTAAAACAGAGCTTCGGATTATACCATTTCCCACTGAAAGGCAATTTTTCTCTTCATGTGTTCCCTTACCTGGCATGTCACACAGTTTGGTGCTTACTTTTCCTCCATGTTATAGAACAGTAGATTTGTCAGTACCCAGGCTAATGTGCTACATAGCTAAATACATATAAGGTCTCAAAGGCAAGACCGATTGCATTGCAAATGCTTGTTTAAAATAGTAGAGGTGTTTCAGAATGCAGCAATCACATGGACCTTAGTTAAAAAGCTATACACTGCAATTACAGGCAGGAAGACTCTCCAGTTGCAACTCCCATATTCAGGGGTACATTCGATTTTTTTTAATCTTTTTCATGAGTAAGTTCACATTAAATTTGTTACGTGAAATACCTGTAATTATGCTATTGTGCCACGTCGTGTAATTTCGATCCCGTTGGGTTGATAGACCTATCAAGGGAGTACAGAAACAATATGAATGGACAAAACAGAGCAACTGTTGTTTTTGCTAAAGTGATTTCGCCCTATTTTTGTTTTTTTTTATCGCAAAATGAGTCAGAAGCATTTTAGGATAAAGAAAAATAGCGCACAATGCTAGATCTGCGTTTTGTGTAAATAAAGTTCTGGGAATTTTGCATGAAATTCATGGAGGAAAGCACTGACATTTACCACATGCCTAATTTTTCTGCGCAATCTAAAGAAATACATTTAGAAGCTTCACAAAGGGGCCCATTAGGATGTCGGGCGGATCGCCACCGCCATGCGGGCGGTGGCGATCCGCCCGACATCCAGTTCCGACCGCCACCCATTTCCCCCGTCATATTAGCATGGCGGGGGGACCACAGTGGACGGAAAGACCGTCCGCCGCTTTTCCGCCGCGGTCGCCTTGCGACTGGGGCGGAAAAGGTTTAATATGGTGGCGGTGTCTATCAGACACCGCCAGCCATATTAGGATGGTCTTAAACAGTGCCGCCACGGAAAGGCATGCAGTCTTCACTTTGGGGGCCCCCTGCGGGCCCCCATGGTGAAGGGGTGGTGGGGTGTGCACCTGGGAGGTATCTGTGGTACCCCCTGCATTTGCATACACAATGCAGCAGGCACTGCACGGTGCCTGCCGCTTTGTGTATGCAAATGCATACATGCATTTTTAGCATTGTGGCGGGCGGTGCTCAGAGCACCGCCCGCCACAATGTTAAAAATGCATGATGCGCCCGCCACTGTGGCGGGCGCATCCTAATATGCAGTGCAGGACCGCCACTCAGCTCGCGGACAGTCCCGTTTTCCACCAGGGTGGTGGGCGGGCAAAGTCTGCCCGCCATCCTAGTCGGCCCCTAAGTTCCAGTCCAGACTCTTCTACGTGTTACCAGTGAAAGAAAAGAAGGAAGAAAAATATAGGCTCTGGTTAAAATAAGAAGTGTTGACTCGGCGATCTTTTTTTTCTTATGAACAATTTTTACGTGCAATTTTCTTTTTTTCTGTCGGTTTTTTTTCCTCCAGGAAACTATTTTCGACTGCAGTGCCCTAATTGTGGCAATGTACTAGTCCCATTAATACCCTGGAAATAGAGTACCTACTATATTTTAGTAGGAAAAGTATAGTGTGCAATTAAGGACTACATTGATAACTGGCATTTGTGTTACTGGTTGGCTGTCTCAGTTAAGAGAGGCCAAGAAATAAACAATAGGACATCCTCACCCTAATTTTTATGTTCGTAAATAGGTATGACACTCACTGATGGTGAGTAGAGGAAGATAACACACCTTTACCGCAGGGCTACTATAAAGTGTCAAAGAGGTTTTCCAAGTCATAACTGTAGTTTTAATGGTCAAAATCAGTGCTTTTCAGAAAGGACTGTACAACTATTTCTCGCTGACTGCTGTATTTTACCTGTATTTGATCATGCTATGTTACTCATAGCATGATCAAAAGGGGTGCCGAACATTACCCCTTCGATGCTCATGACGAGCTCAGCTCGTCATGAGGCACGGTTGAGCTGTGCTGATGACGAGCTGAGCTCGTCATGAAACTATAGGGTTCTAGATCTATCAGCACAGGAGGGGAAAACCATTAGCAGCCCAGGTGTTAAATAGCAAAGTGCCTGTACTAGATAACAGTCACAGCTGAGAGGTCAACTACTAAGTGGACATAGTCTATCATATCTAACTTGAAAAGTTGAAGGGGAGTTCAAACAAGAAATGACATTGTTAAAAGATTGTACTACTGTGTGGGAAAAATAAATTGTATTGCTCTCAAGCAATCATTGTAGGAGAGTAGGATCTGCTTACTAAGGTTACCCCACTTTTTGCTGGTGTTTCACTGTTTCTCGACTTTAGTCTGGCTGATGCCCTGCTAACCAGGACCCCAGCCTAGCTGCTTCCTCTCTAAACTGATTGTATGTACATTAGGTACATTCCAGATTGGTTAATGGGGTACCCTTGTGAGTCCCTAGTATATGGTACCTTAGGTACTAAGGGCAACGGTACCCCACAGGCCTACCAGGGGCTGAAGCATGTATTATGCCACCCCTGGGAAATCTTCCAAAATGGCACCACAGGTTTGCTACTGCAGCCTGGGTAAGGTGGTGCATGCACCCCTTACTGAGATATAGGCTACCTATATCTACCCTTAATCACTGACACATATAAACCGATGAGTCACTCCTATGGCAGGCCTTATCAATCCTGAAGGCAGAGTGCTACAATTTGTGTGAGAGGGTGCCCATGAATGAGCAGGACCCCTCTGCAGCTTTCGGAATCTATTCTCCGTAGCTGTTCTGTGATACTGCCAGACCATATACTCTTAAGTGCATTATAACCTCACTGTAAATGCTAACTTTGGAATGGCTGCATGGAAACATGTTGTGTTTGGTGTCAAAAACTTTGGAATCCTACCCCCGCCAGCCCTGGCGGCGGGGATAGAGTTCAACCTTTCTAGAGGGAGAAGACATGTACACACTTAACTGACCGGTAATAGTTTAAAAGAGCCCCAGCATCACAAAATGGATGCTGTAGCCACAGACACAAGTCTGACCTCCTGCTGCTGGAGGAAACTTCGGCTGGGGAGGCCTGCACAATATGGTTCATGTTACAGGGAGGTGTAACCACCTCCCCAGACAGACTTTAGTGTATTGGGGCTGGGTGGGTGCATTCAGGGAATGCTTTTCAGACAGTGCTGGGGGCACACTTGATGTCCCTGTGCATATCCCAGTTCAAAACGGTTGCAGGGGCGCCCAGCCCCTGCTCTGGCGTAAAAATGGACAAAGAGAAAGGGGTTTAACCACACCCTCCCTGGATCCACCCACAGGTGGGTCCCTAGAGTAAGTCCAACCCCTAAACTTAGTATAAGTATACAAACCCAGTCCTTAGGACGTTAGATTACCCTGGATGAAACTCTGCAACATATATCCTGGAACTTCGACATTCTATTTCGACTAGAATATAGAAGAATCGCCCTTGGGGTCAAGGTGTGACTCCCCTGTTCAAACAGCTACCAAAGAAGCATCTTGGCAGTCTGCATTTCCAAGGCTCCCGCCTGATCCCGATGGATTTGTGACACAGGACATGGACTTCCAGACATCTCTGAGACCTTCACGAGATCCCAGCAAAACTGAGACCCGCAGCTATCACGAGAGACGTGGGCCGGCATTCCTGGCCATCGAGCACATTTGCAAGTAAATCAACTTCCTAAGCTTTCCCGAAGTTGTGCATTGGGCTACTGTTAGTCCAAGCCCTGAGCACCCTTTGCACTGAAGATTGTAGGTCTAACATTCCACGAGTGTTCCGTGGGCCCGCTTCTAGCATTCCAGTTTGAGGCTCTTTTGCGATCCCTGGTCCGTTGACTGGTGGGTCCCCACAAAGGTAACTCTTCCGTTTCTTGGGCTTTCCTGGTTGCTCCAGACGTTACCTGACTCCCCTCCAAAAGGTGAGTCTCTCAGACCTTCCTGGTCTGCACCAAAGCCAATCTCTGCTTTCTGCGTGGGATGCTGTTGCCAAGGCTTGTTGCACTCAACATCCTTTGTGGGACAGCTCGAGTCCTGGTCCTCGTGGTTGAAAAGTCAAGCTTCATTTTCTTCACCTGCAAGGACCCGACATCGGTTGGCATCTTCTCTTCACCTTCCTGGTCACTGGTTAGTGACCCAGACTCTGTCCCCTCTGCTTTCAGGTTCTTCTCGACTCCGATCCAGGCTTGGATCCATCCGGACACTTTCCACTTGGTCGCCTGCAGCACTTTTCAGGAGCTCGCCATAGAAAACGACAACGAAACCTGACACAAAAAGACACCGATGCACCCGGATTCCCTGGTTGAGGTAACACGAGTACTCCGGTGCTCCCATGGGTATTAACTCTAGAAATGCCTAGTTTTAAAGGGTTTGCTCCAAGTCCTCTTCCAAGCGTCCTTCCTTTGTAATTTTCCAACCGCAACTTTCCCCATAGAAGTAAATGGTGATTTGCTTCTGTGTTTAGACACTGCACGCATCCCCCCGTGGGTCCCCTGTGTCACTACCTTGGGTGGTTCCTGGTGGCCCCAGTGGTTCTACAGGCTGTAGGTCTTGTATCTATGTCAGTCGTGGTTTTTATACCACTTTCTTAGTATATGGTTTGTGAGACCCCTAGGGCTAAACGCATACTGTGCTAATTTTCTGTGTGCTAAATAAGTTTAACTGATTTACGTTTGCATCTAGCCTCATAAAGAGGCTAGAGGAGTGTGTTTAGAATAAATACATATATTTTATATATATACCTGGTGTGGTTCTCCTTTCATTTGATCATTCGCGAGATTATAGACTTGTAAAGCAAGCTGCTTTACATTCCTTCAGGACTTAGCCTGACGGCTGCTCTCCACACCTACCACTAAGATAGCTTTCTATAAGGTTGTCTTTAAACTACCATCAATAAGTGTCGTTTGGACTGGTGCAAGGTGCCCACTAGAACAGTGGACAGCATATGCCAGGCCAACTTCTCACAAGCATTTCCTCTGACTTTCATCATTCCTGATTCATGATTGGCTGACATTACTCAAACCGTACTATCAGCTCAGAATCAAAGTTCATTCTGGAAAACCCCAGTTTACTGTATGGTACAGTCCTTTGTTTATCAAAAAGGGCTAGGGCACTGTCATTCCCAATCAGTTAAGTATGCTATTCCAATTTCAGTGATCTGTTGTAAAATATAGTTTTGTGGGTTTATGTACCTGTTACAGAGATCTTTATTTAGCCCATAGAAGCCAGATTCTAATCATGGTAAGAAAGTATGCTTGGTTAATATGGTTATTGCAAAGGTCTACACTTTCCCTTAATTTCAGTAGATTGAAACTCAAATGGTCCAACATAGCTTTCTACGTCAGAAACTGAAGTCTTTTTTTCAAGACTGTTTTAATATATAGATAGTTCTTCAAAGATTAACATGTTGACGTTTCATCTTTTTTGGATTTTGTGATCAAGGAAACTGCAGCGTAAAGCAATAGGAATATGTATTCTCTTTTCACAAGTTTCTGCACACCGCTGAATAACTTTTTGTGATATTAAATGGCAAAATACATTTCTGTTCTGATGTGCATTGTATTTATATACTTGAAGTCCAAAAATATATACATATAAACTCGATGTAACTGATCGAATCTGTGAATAACTTCTGATATGCCGGTGTACCCATTTCCACCTTTCTTCCTAGTTCCCAAAGAATGCTAAATGAATATCCAATTTATTAAGTGATAAGAACACTAAATTAAAGATTTTATTTCTGGTGAATAATTGGTACTATATCTAGGGCTTTGTGAAATTTTAATCATGCCTGTGTACATTGTCGAATTTGGTGAAATTCATACTGCAGTGTTTCCCCAGGATTGTCCAACTACATGGTTACATAAACGAGCCACTAATTCCTGAAGCCTATTTCCCTATCTACCAAGTTGGAACATCAGACCTCTGGGATTTGATGATTTTGCAAAACTAACTCTTTTGTTTCCTGATCCTGGGAGAAAGGAAAGAGGAAAAGAGAGCGTCTAGTCGGCAAAATCTAAGAGCTGCTTCTTTCATCTCTGAACGGCAACAGGAATGTTGCCCCCAGTAGCAAATCATTTTTTAAGACTTAGCCAGCCTCCTAGTTTAGCTTGTAAATTTGTAGTTTTTGATACATGCCTTAGGTTTTTGTGACTTCGCCAAATATGAAGGTTAAACTCTGGTTGATATCAACGAATAAACGAGATTTTCAGAAGGACATTATTTTGGAGAGCACGCAGAATGGAGTTCTCAAAAGAGCTGTAAATTATTTATCATTTCTCAGGAACACAACTATGGTTTTAATGGCCCATATCAGCACCTTGTAAAAGTCTTGCCGTATATTTAATAGTGCAGTAAAAATATCCCTAAGCAGGGTTTATACTTCTAATCATGCATTTCCAGTGTTTCTCAGCAGGGCTGACAAACATTTTTATTAACTAGTGCAGCCTGGGCCTCAAGTGTTTCTGAGATTCTTTTTAAAGACACATTCCTGCCATTTCTTAGCATTGGAAAAGGTGAACTTTCATAAGGGGAGTGCTGCATAGACGTCAATTAGGGGTCACCAGGGGTCGCAGTTGAGATCCCTATGTTGCAGCTTGCGACCTGTCATTAACATGAACCTGATTTCATTCGACTTACTTGTTACTTTGGTCAAACTGCAATATAGAGAAATACACGTTGTGTTTTCAGTTTACACTAAGACATTGAAGGATGAACGTTTACCATTTTTGCATCTTACTTGTGTGTTCACAGCAATTGTTTGCAGGGGCCTGCACTGCCGTAAGCCAGAGACCTCATACCTTTGAATACAGATCCCACTAATGAAGCCCCACCTATGTGAATGAACACACACCCACACTTGACTAGTGAATTCAAACATGCTCATTTACTGACTTGACGGACGTCAGTGCTCTTTTGGAAACTGCAATGAGTAATTTAGAAAGCATATGGCCGAAGAACTGGGTAGTGTAGTTGGCGGTGAAGGTCTAGCCATGCAAGTAGGCTTTTCAGCAGTCAGCAGGACGCTGACATGAAATACGCACACACCGAGTCTGGCCCTCAGAGTGAAAGGTGGATACTTTGTATTGTAGAGGCTGGATAACACTCTACATCTCTCCCATCTTTTGAAATGTTTGAAAATAGGGAATCAGGCCACACATGTCAAACACACAAAGTCTCGTAGTTTCTGACTTGGGGTAAGGTTTGGTCGAAGACCATAATTCTGTCTCCGGGAGATGTTTCCAGCCCAACACCCTGCAGAACCATCACCTTTAGTTTCCCCTGCCAGGGAGCTCGTTAGTTGACTATCCAACAAGGGGCCTTTTGTTGGAGTTGTCTGGGCTTCCACTTTCGGTCACTGTGGTGTTCAGGGCTGAACGGATACTCCTATGAGGTTCTGTCATTTTCTCCAGTAGAGTTCACACATCGATCAGGTATATCTGCCACTTCTGCCACTTCCTTGAACCACAAAAAGTGTCTTGTGTCTTGTCAGTCTCCTCTCTGTCCAGCGATCATAGCTCTATCAGTCATGATGACCTTACAGACCTCTGGCTTATACTGCATCCGAAACTTCCACACCGGTTGTCTGTCCTTCATTATGTCTGAGGTTTCGACCTGTAGCGTGTATCTTGCGCCCGGTGACACTGGCTGACTTTGATGTTCGTGATTCATCTTTGTGCCTGGGTAGCCTCAACATTGATGTCTACAGGTCACCAATCAATATCTGCCGGGATGCTGCCTTGAATCAGCTTCCTGAATAGTAAGTTTGGGGGGGGGGGGGCACAGTTGGTTGTGCTGTGTAGGGTTTGTCAGTAAGCTCGCAAGATCTTATGCAGACAGCATTCCACATCCTCACTAAAGTTCACCCCAATCCTTAGGGCCCTGCTGAGAGTTCACATGAATGTTTTCACCTCACCATTGGATTGGGGGCATTGGGGGATGATCTTCTGGTGACAGTGTGCAAGCGATTCTAGGTAGTCTTGAAAATCACGTCCCTGAAAGGGTGGCCCATTTTCTGACTTTATATCTTCTAGAAGGCCCATCATCACAAATGCTTTTTTCAGGAGAAACTGCCGTGGATGGCAGCACCTCCACCTTGGGAAACTTCATGTTTCTGAGTCCATCATCACCACAGTGATGCATCAATCCAGGACTGTGTTCCTCTGTCAACACTGGGGCAGGTGACGGGTCTCCACTCATTACGGCGCACAAGAGGCAGTTGTGCACCATCTCATCGACCATTGTATCCTTGCCTGGGAACCAGACCTTGCTTTGTAGTTTGCTTTAGTCTTTGCAGTTCCTTTAGTGTCCCTGGTGCTCCAAGTTAATCACATGGGACCATAGACTCTTTGGCATCACAATCTGCTATCCATGTAGCAGCACACCATCTCATTTTTTACTAAGCTCATTCCTCACCCTCCACAGCTGCTGCCTCACCATCTGTTCTCCTGGAATCAGGTTGTGAATGCCATTAAGGAAATGCTGCCAGTGTTTCCAGGCCAGGACCTCTTTCACTTGGATGAGGCTTAAATCAGTTCTCGGATATTCTTCAAGCCTCAGTGCCTTGGGCACACATCATTCACAAGCATTTGAATAAACTCCTCTGTCTTTTCTTCTTCTGGTGTCGTGGTTCCAGGGGTAATGGATGCTGTGACAGATAATCTGCAGGGTTGTTGGCCCTGGGGCGGTAGATCACCTCAAATGCACCACTCTCCTCTTGATTCATGGAGAAGCTAGATGAGTGGTACCTACGAAAAGTGGAAGGAGGAACTTATGGTTAATGATGACCTTGAATACTTAAAGATAAAGGTGAAAATGTTGACAAGCCTACCTGATGGCTAGAGTCTTGCGCTCGATCCTCGCATAGTGAGCGTCAGTCTCTGACAGTGCTCGACTGGCACACACTTCCAGGACCCATTCCAGATCGGCCCACTCCTGTATAAGGACAGCCCCGAGGCCCATCGGCTGGTTTCAAATGTTAGTTTTTTTTTTATTGTGGATGAAAGTATGCCATGGTGACTTTGTCAGGGAGGGCCGCCTTGATGTCTCTGAAGCCTTTCTCTACTGCGGGCTCCAGTCCAATGGGGCAACAGCGAGTGTGAGTGCCCTGAGTGGCTCCAACATCAAGGTGAAGTTTGTGATAAATTTCCCACAGTATTTTGCCATCCCCAGAAAACTGAGAAGTTCACTGGGGTTTTGCGGCACAGTTGCTCGCTGTATAGACATTGCAATCCTTGGATCAACTTTCAGCTCCTCTCTCAAGAAGAAGAAGTATCCAAAAACCTCTATAGAGTCCTGCTAGGTGGAGCATTTACTCTTGTGCAGAGTCAGGCCGCTGTCTGCCCGGCACTGGAAGGTCACTCTCAAGCTGACATGATGTTCCTCTAGACGTCCTGAGAAAATGAGAAAGTTGCTGACTTCAAGGAGTCCAGGGAGGGTTTCTTTTATGGCATTTTGAAATACCTCTGCTGCAGATGAAACACTGAACCTCAGTCTCTTGTATCTCTGGAGGCCTACATGTGTTGAAAAAAGTCATGATGTAACAACTTTCTGGGGCAAGTTCTATCTGGTAATAACCTGAGTTCAGGTCTAGATTTAAAAACCATTTCATCACATTGAGATCTGCTAAGATGTAATCCATTGTCCTTGTTATATGCCATTTTCACCGGATTGTCAGATGTGGTAGCCTTATGTCTCTGCACAATGTTATGGCACCAGGCTGCTTTGGTGTTGGCTCAATGACAAGTGGAGACACCTAGGGCATTGAGCCAGTCACCTTTTCAATTACCTCAAGCTCCTCCAGCGCTTGCAGCCTACTGTGTCTCAGAGCCATGGGCTTGACATTTTAATTCATGTGCAACTGAACTTGCTTCCCTTTCAGCTTTACGAGGTCTTGGAACAGCTGCGAGAACTTAGCAAGTGTCAGCATGTGACTAGTGCACCTACTTTGCAAAAAACATCAACTCAAGATCTTTGATTGTGTGAGAGCCAAGCAGTATACCTTTCTCACCTTCGATAATGTGGAACTTTGCCAGAGTAACATAGCCATTGCATGCAACATTTACCTCAATGGTTCCACGGAGTGGCACAAACGTTTATAACTTTGTCCAGCTGGGAGAGAGCGACGGGGTGGTGTCAATCTTTCGAACTGTCTGGAAACCATTTACATTCACAGACACTCCAATGTCAATGAGTGCCCTCACTGAAGTACCTCTAACCCGAATGATGCACATGGGGATGGTTGCCATTTGTGTCATGCTCTTCTAACAAACAAGACCACTAAGACGTTGTCGTCTTCTGTGTCCGAGGGGTACTCAGCTCACTATCTCCAGGTTCTCCCTCTGCCATGGTATCTTCCAGTGACTGCTGGTGCAGGGCTACCGACATTCTCCTCTGGTGATCGGGAGCAAACTAGGACATCACTTGTCTATATTTTCTGCACTTTGAACACTTCTTTCCCTTGGCAGGAGATATGCCTGGCATAGTGGAGGGGTAAAAATTACTATCCCCACTCCAGTGTGTGTAACAGTTGGAAAGTGTTTGATTACTGAGGAATCCCCACTACAGTCAATTTAAAATCAAAAAACAAACAAATAGCAACAACAACAAATATTTGAGAAACAAAATAAATAAAACCAAATATAGAAATATGTGTTAAAAATGAAAATATAATTAGTATTATACATTTTTTTTTTAATTAAATCATATTATAATGTTAAATAAGTATCACAAATACTTACAAATATGACATTAAATAAAATGTAAACATCTTTTTCAAACAAACAAATATTTTTTGTTAGAAATTATTTATAAACGAAAACATTATACATACATTTATTTTATTTATATCCGACCCTATAACACCAAACAATTCACAACTCACACCTAAATTAAAAATAAAATGCATCCATAATTAACATGTTCAATTATCAATTAACTAAATATTATTAGTTTAAACAGATAAAAATGTATTAACTTCCCACCCTTTACCCCTATTAACACCACAACCCGCACCTAAAAATAATTAGACAATTTCCCTATTTAATTTTCAATTAATTAATTAATCATAATTAACAAATAGTTATTAATTACTTAAAAATAAACTACGTCCCACCCTTTACCCCTATAAAACCCACAAGCCACAACTAAAATTAATTACACAATTTCCATATTTAATTTCCAATTAATGTATTATTATTAATTAAAACAAATTTATATTTTTTAAAAACTAAATTACTTCCCACAATTAACACTATAAATTATCATTTAAATAAATATTAATATATATAAAAAACACTTCACACCATATTCCCCTATAAACTCACAACACGCTATGGAACTATAAAACGCAAAATGTAATTATAATAAAATTGATAACTACCAACAATTTAACACAAATATTAAAAAACAAATACATCACATACATTTTAAAAATATACTAAACTACATAACAGTAATTAAAAATAGATATTTTAAACAACTATATTTTTGCAAATTATAGTATTTTTAAAAACTATATTTCTTACCTTCAAATTGGTATTCTTGACCACGATATTCTTGCTGACGATATTTTTCACTGAAGATATTTAGGATTTCCAACTCGATATTTTGTCTGTGGGAACAATTACTCTGCAACTTCCTCAGTTGAATGCAGAATATATCAACTGATTCAGCGCTAGTCTATGATGCTTGGCGCAATTTGAAACATTCATAATCGGGGTTGAGTTGCGGGTGGAAGTGCTGGTTTAGAGCCCCACTATAACATCAAAGTCAGTGTTACCCCCAGTGTTTGGTAGTGTCTCAAATAGCTCATACAGTTCTGCACCCCCAAAGTGTAGAAGTCTTTTTACGGCCCCATCTGACAGCCCGCTGAAGGGTGGTTGTGGTTTCACAAATGCATGTGCACTTGGATTTGTTTATGTTGTTCCTTTTCTGTAGCCCTAATGCTGGCCCATCTTTAACCTTTGATTATTTTTTTCCTTCTCTTTTTTTGTGCTTTAAAGTGCTGTGGTGTTATTGCCTCCTTTACTATACAGTCAGATGCAGTGACCACAAAGGAGCAATGTGATAGCAGACCGGGATTGCAGGATGAACTTGGCAGGAAATTTGTGCACAGTCTGTTACAGGCCATAGTATGCTTTCCAACCTCTCTTCCCCATGTGAACCAGGTGTATCACACCTGACTTGGTGGTTTAATCATTTTCTCTAGGCTTGTGTGGGCAGCTCACCTTCACAAGCCAGTAGCCAGCTCCAGCAGACATGCTTGACTTTCCCCCTTTTCCAGAAGACACGTGCTCCAGGCACCAGCAGTGGTGGGGAGCAGCAATCAGGCCATCAAGGTGAAGCTCCGATTACTGGAGCACTAGGGTCGCAGCCAGGGCAGTTGACGAAATAGGCCGCAGCAAGCCAGGCGATGAGAGCAGGCTGGCATGGCCCCCGAGTTGGGTTTGGCCGCACGGCAGGTGTCGATAAGGCCACAGACAGGAGACATCAGGGCTATTGCAGACAGTGTGGCAGCAAAAGAACAGGTGGGTAACTCATGGCCACCAGGGGTAAACAAAGCTGGCTTCTGTCAGGATCTCTTCAATCGCAGGCAATAAGGTGGCAGGATCTAAGGCATGCCACCGATCATCAACAGTGGGGTGCATGCTCGTCCATGGGGTCAGTGTCGCATGGGCCAGGGGCCAGCAGGCAGTGTGGACTTGAGACACTGCCAGCCAAGTACTCCCTGATGAAGTGAGGGCTGTATCACACCATCAGTGATACACGTGGGGCTACACCAGCCTGGTCACCACTGTAGGGGGTGTCGCAGGCCAAGGCGTGCAAGTAGTCTTCACAGCAGGTTGCAGACATTAAACATGCATACAGACAGTTAGGGTGTCAGCAATGACCACGAGCTACCATATTCACCTTTATTTATCTCTTCAGACCGAGTCCAGCCCTTGGAGTTAAAGATAGATATTATAGAGGACCCAGTGGCTTTCCACAGATACCTGGAGCTGCAGAGTATTTTTTTATTTAGTTTAGACACCTCTGAAATGCTGTGAGCAACCAAAGCAAGCATCTGCCTAAAACCAGCTACTAAGAATAGTCAGTCTTGTCTAAACACCATGTCAATATTACATTCCGTGTTGCTTTTTTTCACTCACATGGACAAACTTTCATCCATGCAGAACTAAACAGTAGTGCTTCACTACAGAGGAGAGCCCTTCTGAAGGAAAACCAATACCATTGATTCGTCCTCTGAATCCAGTTTTGATTGAACTAAATTAGTTCTCTTACGTGGAAAGTATCATCTTTTAATTCTGTTTATTTTGACATACGTGTAACTGGTAGTATAGATAATATTATACATTGTGATCAATCATTGATTATGGCAACTAATGAAGCATGTCGGTGGGAATCATTAATTCGTTAATTTCAAACACTGACTATTTAAAGCTCTACTGAAAAAATGAAGCGCAATTATCAAAAGTGAAATTAGTTTCTCACCTACTCAGATGACTTTATTAGAAAGAAGGGAAGCAAAAGTTAAGAGGCACATTGTGCAATAAAAAAATCTCAAAATTTCCCAGAACGTGAACAGCACCTGCTCACATTCTGTTCATGGTGTTCCCATGCTTGCGCTGTCTCCGAAAGCTTTCCAAATTACACAATTTGGTGTAAACTTCCACAGCAAGCGTAACACAAAGGTGGCAAACACTATGCAAGATTATGCTTTCATGGCAAAAAATGTGCCCAGGCATAAAACAAAATTATCAGAGTGCTCCTGGACATCTTCTCTCTATATAATTACTACAACCTTGGGCTCAATCATACGTTACCTATTGATATATTTATAGGTAGCTAAGATGCATGTGGTTGGTGGGAATAAGGTGGCAAATATTTAGAACCATCTTCTTTGAAAGATTTTAAAGGTAGAACTCCTCCTACCATAACATAACCCATGACTATGGTTTTGTGTGGGTATGAGAGAGACAGGAGAAGAGAGAAATGTATGTAATATGTGTTGAACTGTGAACATGTAACAGATGTGTTGTGTGCCTTGCTGTGTGTTTTAGTAATGTGTGTCTGGTTGTACCTATGTTAGGAAGGTATTTGTGTGTATATGTGTTTTAGGAATGTGTACCAGCCTGTGTGTTAGGAATATATCTATGACTGTTATGAACTCATATTTACCAATGTCTGTTTACATTGCATGTAAAATGTGGGTGTGGCAGTGTTCCCAAAGTTGAGAGGAGTCTAGATCCAAACAGTTAAGGGTCTGCATACAGAGCACTTAGGGCAAACTCGTGAGGATGGAATTGCTGGACACATGTTCGAGGAGGCTTTTTCTCACCTGTTAATCGAGTACTAGGTGCACAAATGAGAGTGGGGGCTGTGTTCCTGCAGGTTAAATGGTGCTAGGTGCACTTAATCATGGCTTTGGAATGCAAACAGGTGAGGGGTATATGAACACAGGTGAAGTGGTGGGTGCAAATGGGTTAGAGAGATCTTTGCATACCTCTTATAGTGCTAAATACACAGAAGTTAGAAGGGCTAATAGCTCACATATGAGAGGAAATTTGGTGTAAGAGATGAAAGGGAATTACAGGTACTCAGGTGTGTGGGGTTGCATGCACACTTGCTGACCTCGGAAATATGAAGTATTTGTAGCTCTGTGCAAATAGGTGCGAGAGACATGGTGCACACAACTGAAAGCAATATAGGCACACAAAAGTGAATGGTTCCTGGGTGCACACATATGATAGGTGCTATGTTGCCGCAGGTAATATGAATGTTTGTATACAGTTAAAAGAAGCAAGGTGTGCATAGGGGAGTTGTGTCTAGGTGCACACAGGCTAAATGTGACTAGGTGCACATAGGTGAGTAGATCCTGTATATACACACACACGCACACACACACACACTCAGTCACACACGCACGCACACGAGATGTAGGCAACACATGCACACAGGTGACTGGTGGCCTAGTGGAGAAAGATGTTTAAACACTAGCTGCACACCAGCAAAAGGTTTCTACATGTACACATGATAGTGCACACAAGCAAGAAGTGGCTAGATGCACACAGGTTCAAAATGAAAAAAATGTGTTCTATTGGGTAAAACATGTTAAGAAAGTTGCTAGAGGCAATTCAGTTTGAGGTGTGCAAAATATGTATGACTAAATGTAAATGTAAATGTCAAGGTATTTATTGAGAGCACTGCCACCAAGCGGTTTCCTGGCGCTATTACTCATACCGCTGTGGAACCCTTCCTGGCTTTCCCTGTGAAGTGTCCACTCCTGGGCACCCCCAGGGTGAAGCCAGGTATCCTCGCGCTGTTGGGGCTGGTGTGGAGGTAAAGCAAGCTATTGCCCAGAGTTGCAGCGTGGGGCCCATGATTAGAATAGGCACCGAGGCAAGAATTGTCAGGTCCGAGGAAATTGAGCCCAAGACCTGCCAAGGCGGGAAATGAACCCTGGTCCCGGGCCAGAACTCTGCATCAGGGTCTGCCGCTCTAACCATTAAGCCACACTCCTCCACATAAGTCATGTATGTCATGGGTGTCCAGAGTGGATCCAGAAAGAATGCTGCATGCCACATTTTAAATAGTCACATGACATTATTTAAATAGAATACATTTTAATGCAACTCAGCTACAGAGTCAGCTGTTAGCCTGAAAATGTCAACTTTTGTTGGATTCTTCCGGTGTAAAACGTACATTTTTTGCATTTAAAAGTAGGTATATGCTACCCAAATAAGTGCTGAAACTAAAATGCTCTTCCCAAAATAGACACACAGATTTCTTGTGCATATCATTTGTGGCTGGAGAGAAAACATTAGACTGCAAATTGTGTGTGAGGAGAGTGACTGAATTTATTGGTAGGTATATTTGCGCTTGGCCATGAGTAGATTATTTTTGTGTGCAGACTGGCTCCTGTAAGAAGAACTCACACATATCTACCACTCATGGTTAGTCTTTGATTAATGACTATGTTATTTTGCACTAGCAGAGGCATATTGGGTTCTGCTTGGTCATCTACTGGTTTTACCTTGACGTGGAGATTCTACCTTGGCTTTTGAGGCTGAATTGTGGTGTTTGTTGCTGTCTCAGCATATTATGGTTGTGCCTAGGGAAATTTTTGTTGACATGTGAGGACTGAGAATGGGGTATGTGATTCTGTGTATGAACATTTTAATGTATATTTAAGAGGAAGGTGGCTGCAGCTGGTCTACTGTGGCAGTTCCCCATGTTTATGCTGATTACTTTTTCTGGTAGCACCCCTGAAACATCATCACAGAAGCCTAGTAAAAATGGTATCAACTGTATGTCTATTTGTTTCTTTTCATTTTCACTTAGTATAGGTTTTTTATACATTTCAGTGATGCAAATTACGTTAATGACAACAGTATTAATGTTTGTGGAACATCACTTCCAGTGACTTCACCGGCGGCAAAGGTCAAATGATGCCACTTCCTCTGTCAATAAGGTCAAAGGGCATGCAATGTCACTTCTGCTACCCCTGGCATTTTGGTAAATGTCATCCATGAAGTGATTATACAATTCTGACAATGAAACATCTCTGAACAACATTTCTACCTCTTTTGGGAAAGTCCAGCTCTTCCCAGAGAGTAAATTATGGAAATGCATCCCTGATGGACCTGATGGGCAAGAGAGGAGGGCATATTGTACTTTCAAATGGCGAGTTTTGCCAGCTCGATGTGGTTGCTGCTCTCTGCATGGTAGACATAATTATGTTAAAACGAATAACCTAAAGAATAGGTGGAAATATCTCCACTGTGCAATCCCAGGCTTTATAGTACTACTTTTGAATAAATAGATATTCTATGTTTTGGCGTGTTTCTATTCTGAGCATGTCTCTAGAAAAATTACTTGGTGTAGAGTTGAATCCATCTCTGTGCTAAGCTCCTCTTCCACAGTAATCAATACTGAATGTCAGGCAAATAGGAAGACTAGAATACTAAATGCATGTTCACATTCATCTGCAGAATGGTTGAACGATCAGTACACTTTAAGACAAGCAATGGCAATGCAAATATACCCAGCTTATAACTGAAATTGCCTCTTCATTCACTGATGACTTCAAGCACTTAGTAAGACATCATACATGAACTCTACCACTCACCTTTTCGCTTATGCATCCTTTCATCCACCCACTGACGCATTCTTTTATTTATCACTTATCCATCCACCACAAAATAGATAAACAGACTGAACAAGCACATGAAGGTTACTTTAATAATAGGAAAAATAAATTATGCACCACCTAAACTTGTGTCAGGATTGTAGGAAAGTCTTACCATTTTCATGGACATATCAAACTCCGCAGGCACACAAAAAGGGCATGAAGACTGTGGAGACCAATAATGCAAGTTTAGAAATTGCAGGAAGGTTCGAGGCAAGATGGCGCCCACATCGCTGGCTGCCTGACAAGTTTTCCCAGAACCCCTTCTCATCTGAAATCCGCTTCTCCTGCATCCTCTGCAGCCCTGGAAGAGTAACAATCACCCCTGGCTCCCGTGAGGCATGTTCTGGTGCTTTTTTGGCGCCATCCGGTCCTTTACGCAACTGCATCTCAGTTCTGTCTGGTGCCCTCCCCGGCTTCCACATTTCCGTCATGCAGCTGATAGCTGCTTCTGGGTTGCGGCAGAACTGACCCGGCTGGGCTCCCTGCTCCGATACCTCTGAAGTCTGTACGAGGGAAACCTTGCACTTCATTGGATGCAACTGGTTTCACCAAGGGCGTCTCGATTCAAGAACGGAGCGGCAAGATTGGCACTATAATCCTCACAAAGATGCAGGGGGACCAGTAGGAGTGATTAGTAAACCTGTGAACTCCTCTACGAACCAGGGAAAGGCTGAGAGGGACACAAGCTACCCTGCTACTGACCAACCCAGCAAGCATAAGAGATGTGAAGCCCACTGCTCTGCGACCCCTGTCACAGAGGATACCTCCAAAAAAGCACACAGGACTTAATAACACCTTCAAGGAAGCTTGGAGCAGTACTACAACAGAAAAAGCGCAGACAGACAGCTCTGAATATGGATGAGCCAGGGGATGAGCTGAGCGTAAAGGATGACATCAGCACTCAGAACATGGCTAAGGAAGCGGATTCCGGGATTCATTTTTTTCCCTTTCGGACCCCTCTGACTCATCAAGAGATGAGTTTGAGTCAATTGTTAGGTCTTGCTCCAGTTGTGCGCCCCGAGCAGTGGCGATAATGAGGCAAGCAGCTTGCATCCCGAAGAGCAGGAATGAAGTACTGATACATAGGAAGCCACCCTACGGACAGTACACAAGAGGTATGAGCATGGCGAGTGTGCTATGCACACAGGGGGCAGCGATGCCTGGTATGGGATTACTCATTTTCGGCTGGGCTAAGGACAGACGGGGCGCCCTCAATAAAGCATACAACGGAAAGCTTGGTGGAGAACCCTGAAGATATTTCACTGGTTGTGATATACCAAAACATTATGGCACAAAGAGGAGAAACTCGCAAAGTTAACAGATCCAAGGCGCATGTCGCAAAATTCAGAACTCTATATGACACATTGCAAAATCCCATTCTGAATACGCAGAAAGGTTCAATGAGGCAGAAGCCTGGATTTCTAATCTGGAAGATAAGCTGGCAGCTCAAAAGGCTGTGACTGAGTCAATGCATGCATCAAAAGTGAACACACAGTGGAAGCTAACGGATCTTGAAAACCTTCTTTGGCAAAATAATCTGAGAGTCCTGGGGATCTCAGAGGGCACAGTAGGACAGGATGCATGAAAGTTCATTGTTGACCTTTTTACTGAAGTCTTCCCCTAGCTTCCACAGTGGGATTGGAATCAAGTGAAACAGAGAGCGCATAGATTCCCATTCATACAACGCCTGAGACCAGGACACACTACCTCCAGACATAAAGCAATCCTAATATCCATCAATAATGTCCTGGCTTGCTAAGCAGTGTACGAACTGGCACATACTGTTAGAAAGAGGTTTGGAAAGGGGTCAGGATTTTTTTTTAGACCAGATTTTTGCCACCAGAGTGTAGAAAAACGATAGCAGCTGTGACAGCTTATTTGTCTATTTCAAGGCAAAGGGGCCCAAGCCTTTTAACGTAACCCTGCCACGTTGAAGGTAATACATGATGAGCATATTTGATTTTTCACTTTGGAAGTTCAGGCTAAAGAGCATCTACAGTTATTAACAAGCATTTACAATGCAACGGTTTCGCCTTTGGAAAAGTTAGAGCTATTGGCATTGTAAATGACAACATTTTTATTTATGTGTTGGCTTTGAAAACATAAAAAAATGGCAGTCATTTACAAAGCCAATAGCCTAATCTCTCGCAAATGCGACACCTATTGCATTTGCACCCACACACACACAAAACCAGGTCACAAGCAGGCAACAGAGACACACACAAAAACGGGTCGCAAGCAGGCAACAGAGGCACACACAAAACTGGTGTATTTATTTTTTAAACACCTTTTTGGTATTTACCCATATTTATTTTGTATTTTGAGAATAAATTGAGCCGTAAAATTGTATATTTTTACATTTAGTTTACTAATAAATATGCATTCATACTTTTCTGCCTGGCACGTTTTACAGCCCAGCCAAGTTTCCCCAGGACAATGCGCATTCCAGTTTTTTCTTTGAATCTGGGACTTCTTGTCTTGTTCATACCATTACAAAACCAGGAGTACACGTCCCAGAATTCAAGGGAAAAAACACGTGGACTGGAGAGGGCAATACTCTTGACGTGAGGGTTTACTTTACACCCCAGGTACACTCAGTAAGTTTAGTAGACAAACGGTACATCACTATTTCAAAAATATGTTTCCAGATGAAAAATACCCTTCTTCATGCATCTCATTTATGAGATAACTGCACCCAAGCCGAACACGAAGAGATGTTCCATACGCTGGCTTTTTCATTCCTGGCACAAGTTACTATGATGAACAGGTGGGTGTTATATATATTCCCATCAGATAAATATTTTGTCTACATATCTATCTCAGGAGGCCAAATGGTTGATCTACCGCACCGTTTTATCTACTCTAAATTCGTATATATATGCAGATCAAAACAAGTGCATATTTTTAATCGTATGCTACTGTATTTATCCAATTCTACTTTTTTTATTAGACTATTTTGGCAGGGTTTGAATGATCACAGCAGGATTTTGTATTTGAGTGGGTGAAAGACTTCTTGCAGAATGTTAAACAAATGAAAGCAAGTCAAATGAGGAAATCCAAAGTGTAACACGAATCGTCATGTTTTCCAAAATCAGCCATTTTCCAAAAATCAGCACAGTAATATATTACTCCTATCTAATTTATAAGACCTAAAACATTCAAGGATAGCAAATACCTACAATAGGTACAATTAAATGACAAATACCTACAATAGGTACAATTAAATAACACAGGGTGAGAGCAACAGAAGGCACACACTCAGGGTGAGAGCAACAGAAGGCGCACACACGCAGGGTGAGAACAACAGAAGGCACACACGCAGGGTGAGAGCAGCAGAAGACACACACATACAGGGTGAGAGCAGCAGAAGACACACACATACAGGGTGAGAGCAGCAGAAGAAACACACACACACACACAGGGTGAGAGCAGCAGAAGACACACACACACACATAGGGTGAGAGCAGCAGAAGACACGGGGTGAGAGCAGCAGAAGACACCCACAGATAGTGAGAGCAGCAGAAGACACGGGTGAGAGCAGCAGAAGACACAGGGTGAGAGCAGCAGAAGACACAGGGTGAGAGCAGCAGAAGACACAGGGTGAGAGCAGCAGAAGACACAGGGTGAGAGCAGCAGAAGACACAGGGTGAGAGCAGCAGAAGACACACACAGAGGGTGAGAGCAGCAGAAGACACGGGGTGAGAGCAGCAGAAGGCACATAGGGCAAGGACAGCAGAAGACACATAGGGCAAGGGAAGCAGAAGACACATAGGGCAAGGGAAGCAGAAGACACATAGGTTAATTGCACTAGAAGACACCAAGGGCAGCAGAAGGCACACACGGTAAGGGCAGCAGAAGACACACACGGTAAGGGCAGCAGAAGACACACACGGTAAGGGTAGCAGAAGACACACACGGTAAGGACAGCAAAGACAAACAGGTTAAGGGCATCAAAGACAAACAGGGTATGGGCAGCAGAAGGCACAAAGGGCGAAGGCAGCAGAAGACACAGGGTAAGTGCAGTAGAATACACAAAGGTTAACGTCGGCAAAGTAGCCTCACTGAGGCATTTGGTACCAGGTCCCACGCATGGCAGAGTCTCTAGGAAATGAGAAAGTTGCTCGGTTACAAACCAGGCCTGTGTAAGCCTCGTGCTACCCAGACTTCCCCCTACCAACTGCAGCAACCAAGCATCTTTGCACACACTTAATCATCACTAGTATCACTGACTGCAAGGTGGGGGGGGGGGAAATGTACAATACTGCCAAGCAGAGACTTGGGGAAGGTGAAGTCCTTAAAAAAGGCTATGTCGACCTTGGTGATACAGGTGACCCTAACACAGCTAGGCATATTTTGGGGAAAGTGAAGGGAACAACTGCCTACATCAACATGACTACAAACGAAATCACAACAGATATAACTATTTATCTGCGCACAACAGTTCACATAATCCAGATTGAAGGTAAAACACATTCTAGCCACACAACAAACACTTAAGCCTAACTTAATTAACACAACCTTGTTAGAGACCCGGGGAACGCAAATTTACTTTAGAAAAAAAAATCCTTAAGACTGGTTTGCAACACAGCTCTATACACATAGGTACCAACACCTGATACAATCTTCTTATATTTATAAGAAGATGGGCTTCAATGTATTTTCCCCGGGAAGTCTGTTCTCAAGCTCTACTGGGAAAAGCCAGGGGCTCTCATAGGCGGCCACAAGAAAGGAAATGTCCTGGGTTTCTAACTATTCAAATCATCCAACTCGGCTGCAGAGGCCCCCACGCACTCGTGGGCTTTTGTTCCATAGCACCAGTTGCACTATATTGTTGCCCCTCTACAAGGTCCAGGGTTTTAGACGTTAAGCCAAGTAGAGCATGTACCACTCCCACTCAAGCCAATTCCAGCCGGGAAGGATCACTGACAAATGTAAACAACAAAACGGTTCAAGGCATGTGAGGAGAGTGATAGAAAACTGCATCGGTGCCCCGGCATTTCTTTCCAACTGCAATAACAAGCAGCGAGCATGCTCCGCTAACCATTCATAGAATTAAAAACCAAGCACGGCAACGCCAGGCAACAAAAATATGTTTACGTGCCAAACACGCAAAGAGTAGTTAACACTTAAAAGCTCAAGCTAAGCATAAGTCTTTCAGGTGCTATCCCCACAAACACTGCAGTCACACTGCCAGTAATAATCCCAAACAGTATCTCATTGCAGCGTTTTGAAGGGGCGCAAAAGTCCAGTCGTCCGTCTCCCCCCCCTCAATACAACAGGTTAGAGAAATCAGCACGCGATAAAACCTGTCATTTCCAAACGTTGCCTAAGCAATTAAACAAAGTGCCTTTTCACGGAACACTTCCTGTGTCGTTTATTATCAACGCTTCAAAACATGCTACAAAAAAATACATTGCATAAAAATACGTGCAAAGGTCAACCAAAGTCGCGCCACTTTCAATGTGCCGCCAGACACGTTTTGCAAGTACTCGAGAGCAGGTTACAGCGTGGCCATTTCGAAGTTATACATTAAGCCGTATAAACGAGGGGAGGGTGGTTGGTGCCACTCACCTGGTTTTGCACTCTCAGAGCCATTTTGAAATTCGGGCAGCAGTGCTAGGTGCACGGGCAGTGAGCGGCACAGCGGCAGTACTTCCTTCCCCCTCTCCCGTAGCTCCAGCCCTCGATGGCAGACACCTGGGATCCGCACTGGTGCCCCGCCTAGCGCCTGACAAACTTCCGAAAGGGCGGGTCTCTTCTTTCTTCGCACAGCCACGCCAAGTGGGCTAACAGGCGCGAGCGCTCCGATGTCGCAGGCAGAAGAAGTGATACTAAAGAGAGCTGCGGCTCACAGCGCGAGCCCCGGAGCTGCCCGCGCAGCCAATAACATTTGACGTGACACACCTTGCCCACAAGGTAATTTGAGCTCGGTCGAGTCAGTGAGGTTGGAGCCGGATTTTTTTCATTAAAAAAAAAATAGTTTTCATTCAAATCAGAAACCCGTAGTGCCTTTTCCCTGTATTTAACAGCTATTACATTCAATAAATTAGGTGTTTAGGCTAAAGCGTTCGACAGAAAATTAAAACAAGTCAGGTCCCGGGCCGCGCTGTGATTGGCTGACGTCACGGGGGTGTCCCGGGCCGGCAGCCAATCACAGCGCGGCCCGGGAATGACGTCACGGGGTGTCCCGGGCTGGCAGCCAATCGCAGCGCGGCCCGGGAATGACGTCACGGGGGTGTCCCGGGCTGGCAGCCAATCGCAGCGCGGCCCGGGACAAAGGGGCGGGGCTTAAAAAAAGCACCAGAAACGCCCCCGAATCGCGTTTTCAAGAGAAAGCGCGATTGACAGCCTCTGTCTCCCAATGGCTAGCCTCCATTTATGGAGCTAGCCAATGAGAGGCAGAGGCGGTGCCGACATCCATACTGAAGACAAAAGTTTTCAAACTGGGAGGGGCACTTCGTGCCCCTCGCCAGGTCGAAACCTAAAAAGGGCTTTAGTACATAGGCACAATCTTTGTTTTATACATAGCTGTCTGGTTTCCCTTCCCATTTTTTCTTTACATTTTCTTTTTTCCACATATCTCTGAATATGGGGATGTACTTTATTACGTTTGTTGATATCTAAAAATATTTGTGTGAGGGGGTCATCCCCGGGCAACATGGGCTACTCATCAGTAGGACCATTGGTCCTAATGCCTCATTGCAGGGTGGGTATGGAGGTTAGTGCTGTCCTGCTTCGGAAGTCCGCGATGGTGGGGTGGGAAGAAGGCTTGGGGGCTAGAGAGGGGGGCTGGGGAGCATGAGGTGGCAGGAGGGGTGGGGATTTGGGGGGGTGAAAATGCAATCCATAATAAGTGGAAGATAGAGGTGCACAGGTGCGTGAAATTATGTGGCAGGGTTAGCAATTGGAGGGAGTTGGCAGTATATGATGGGAGATAAGACAATGCCCTCAGGATAGCGTATAAGGTCGCTTAATGCTTGTGGGCTAAAGAACAATAGGAAATGGCAACAGGTGGCTGCTGAATTACTTGTGATCCAACCATGATATGGTGTGCTTAAAGGAAACCCACATCCTGTGGTGGAAACGGAAGATCTTAAATGAAGTAGGTTATTCGTTATTTACCTGCACACAACAGTCTACTATGAATCTTGGGGTAGCTATCTTGGTCAAACACAGTATCTCGGGCATGGGCAGAACACCGGTAGATAAAGTAGGTTGGTGGGTTGTCATTGAATGTATGTTGAGGGCAGTTAAGTTTGCCCTGTGCTAAGTCTATGGATCTAACTTGGATCAGGCATCAGTACTGGAGGGACTGAATTTAGAACTAGCATCATAGCCCATCCCACTGATCTTGTGTGGCAACTTCAAGATTCACCTGGGCTGCGAGGATTTACAGGCAAGCTGGAAGAACTGTAAGGGCAGGAAATCCAAAGCTTTTAACCATTACACCTTCTAGGGGACCATAGCTTGAACGATGCATGGGCAGCATTACGGGACCCAGACCCTGGTTTTACCTTGTATTCCCACCCACATAACAATTTATTGCAGTCGAGACTACTTCTTCACTTCATTGTCATTACTTGTGGGGGCTAAAATTCAAGTTTTCCCAAGGGTTACAGTGGATCATGGTCAATTGTTGATGGATATTTTGATTATTATTGCATTCTCCTCTCCGAGATCTTTCTCATTTGATAAGAAGCTCCTAATGGACGTAGCATTTTTTAATCACATGAATAACTGGATTAGGCGATTCTTAGAAATCAATCGCCATTCGACCTCACATGCTTTTGTGTGGGATGATCTAAAGGCAGTGTTTAGGTGAGAAGTCCTGAGCTTTGGGCTACATAAACAGAGTCAACTGAAAGTGGAGGTCCAAGATGTATACGGAAAACTTAAAACAGCTGAGGCAGAACCTTATGTGGGGAATACAGGCTGGTGTTGATACCACCCCGCTGCAAACCAAGGTCGCCCATAGTAAAGCCAAAATAAATCTAGTAAGGAAATAGCCATCAAATACTAGCTGTACAAGGAAGAGGGTTATGAGTTTAGGGAGGCTGCAAGGCATTGTCTTGCACAAAGCCTCTGCTTTAAGGAAGCAGCACAGTGATTTAACACTATGAATGACACACAGGGTAAGATAGTTGATACCCCCTGAGATTTTGAGCATCTTTCATACTTTTTTAGAGGCTTTATATACAGAAGACTATTGTAGGGGGCAGGCAGGTGAGGCTCTCCTTCTGGATTTAAACAGTGAACAACTGGGCTGGGATTCAGCAACCATTCTGGACACCCCCATTACTTTGGAGGAGCTTGAGGAGGCAATAAAGAATTCAGTGAGTGTTAAAGCGCCTGGTCCAGATGAGCTCTCCAGGTAAGTGCCTTTCTTATTACTTTTAATTACTTTGGGAGGGTGGAGGGGTCGGCTAACTACGCTCCACCACGGAGTCATAGTTTTGCCTGATCTCCTAGTTTGCAAGGAACACGGAGTAGGCAAACTACATAAACTCCGCTGGCAGAGTGTAGTTACCCGCCCAGGCTTATCTCCCTGGTGAACTGGGATGAGAAGATCTATACCAAAATGTTGGCACCCCGTTTTGGCTAGAGTTGTCACTCTACTGGTGTTGATATGACAACATGGGTTTAAATCCACCAGGGGCACAGTCAACCACATCCACAGGGTGGTGAGCCTGTTTGATGCAGCCAATGTCCTAGGTACCACGCACAGTCTGGTACTGTCATATAGAGAAAATGCACTAGACCGTGTCTCCTGGGATTTTTTATGGATGATTTTATGACATTTGGGGTTTGGGTCTGGTTTTATTAATTCGATTCAAGTTATGTATAAGACCCCAAGGCTAGAATCTGCATAATGGGCCTAGAGTTTGAACCAGTGTGCATATTGAGAGGTAAGAGGCAGAGCTGTCCGTGCTCCACATTGCTATTTGCATTATACATAAACCTCTTTTTTACTATGTTGGAGGGGAGCCAGAGGATTAAGTCATTTTTTGTAGCAGTTCCGAGGGTTTGCATATGCAGAAGACGTAGCGGTTCTAACATCTGACTCGGCTATAGCTTAACCCGAGATAGAGAAACTTGCACACAGGTTTGGGTCTGTGTCTGGCTACAAACTCAATACATCTAAAACACAGATTATCTGTACAAACCAAGCTTGCAGTTGAGACCTCAGAGTGACCTCAGGTGATATAACTGGGCATTAGAATCAAGACATGCTTAAAGGAATTGGTGGAGGTTCAATGGGGCTCTATTCTCACTAGTGTTAAGCAATAATTAGAGAAAGTTGAGTGTCTTCATCTGTCACTGGTGGGGAGGTGCAACATCCTAACGATGACTATTTGACCCAAAGTACTTAACTATTTTAGATCTCTAGTGCTAGGGACAGTTACAGCAGCTTCAATCACTCAGTGCCAGGTTTCTATGGCCCAAGGGAAACCGCGTAGGACAACATACTTTATGACATTACCCCGGGAGAAAGGTGGCTGGGCTGTCCTGGACTTTGCATTCTATTACTAGGCCTGTCTATTGCAAAATATGTGGATAATCTTAAGAGGGAAGAAAGTCGGACATTTTGCTGAGATCCCATCTATATATCAGATGTTGTTGGGTGTGGAGGCCAAGAACTGCCTATTCAAGATGATGGAGTCTAGCTGTTACAAAAAGCCCTGCTTTATGGTTTTAGCAACTGCTTTTAAGGTCTGAAAGGTGGTACGGAAAAGGTTGCAAATGGAGGGGGTCTGTCACTACACACCCATAGCTGCATCAACTCTACTACTTGCTGTATTTTGGGATAGGACAGTAGATAGGTGGAGAGGGATTTTATATATAGGTGATCTGTACAAGGATAGGGACTTTCTCTCCTTTGCAACATTGGCTGATAAAACTGTATTTTTTAAGTTTCTACAAATGGGTGACTTTTTATGTAAAAAGCAGAGGGTCATAGAGACGTAAAGATTGGACTGGGGTTTTATATAACTTGCTGCTAGACATGCAGAGGTATGACTTAGAGGCTCAAATTCTGAAATGGGATAATGGATTGGAGTGTTGAGGTGTCTGTGTGGAGCAATCAATTGACATGGTTGAAAGGATTTTAGTCTCCGGTAATTTAAAGACACAGCACTTTAGAACTTTGTTTAATTCGTATACTACCCCTGCTAAAATGCTGAAATCGGGAGGAGCGAATGATGGGAAGTGTTTCTGTTGTGGTGCAGATTTGGCTGGTATCGTACATATCTTTTATACGTGTGGGCAACTGATTCATTTAGTGGGTAATATGGAGAAGTTTCTCTTGGACATCACAGGTGTTGGAATAAAAATCATGCCACCCACTATATTGTTGGGCATAGGGGATGGTATGACTGAGGGGCCAGAGGCCTATGAATTTTGCGAATTGATTTTTATTGCTGTGGTGCGTCTTGGTATAGCCTTATTGTTGTTACAGAAGGAAGCCCCGACCTTTGAGATGTGGAGAGAAAGGTTTTGTGGTATTTTTAATTTGGAAAACCATCTCTGCTCTATCAAAGGGTCCTGCAGACGGAAACTGGGTTCACAAATATGGGACCCTATGTTTGAACATATGAAAGACTAGTATAACTATTTTTGGTAATTATGTATTAATATATGTCCCTCACTCTCTATATTTTATCCTGTTTTTACTCTGCTGATGATTTTATCCTTTTCTATGACATCGACGCATCTCAATATATGTCTTATGATGTGACTTTGTATTTATTCATGTTATAGATTGCAATGATAAAAATGTTAAAAAAATTAAAAAGAAATGCCTGCAATGTTAGTATCCTTCCCATTCTATCAGGGTACCAATTTCCATTGGAGCATACAAAGGCTTCCCATTTTAAGATAGTGGAGGAGTACTTTCAGCTCAAAAAGAGAGAGAGTATTTACCCCATTACAACTGAGAACATGTTGCCAAACAAGTGAGTTTTGTTGTGTTTCTTCACTTCCATACCACTTTGTACCCGGACTTCCCTTAATATGCACCTTAATGGTTTGGTCTGATTCCTCCGGATTCCCTGTGATAATATCCTGCTTAACCTTTGCACTTAATCATTCCAGTTCTCTATGGTTACAGTCCAGCTCCTGAGAACCCCCCTGCTATCATCTTCTCCTCTTGTCTAGGTACACTCATAGATCCTTACTCATGCTGTTTCTGAAGCATCACCCTTAACCTTCAGAGGTGAATACTACCAACTAACTTGGCACATACTAAAACTATTGCATTTCCAAATAGGTAGTCGACAACCACAGAATGAGGGTAGTGGTCCAAGAAATTTGCAAAACCATTACAGTGTTTTTCCCTTCCCGTATTCTTCTTCCCTGTGTTGCCCAGAGTCGTATTTAGTGTGTGCTATATTGAGTGCTTGTAGTCAGATCCGCAGGGAGTCATAGGGTCACCATTGGCATCCCTACCATAGATTCCTGACAACTTGGCGCATATTCAATTGAATTACAAATATAAAATTACAACTCAGAAAAAGGGAGTAAGGGGTTCATCCTCCTAAACTAGATTTTTATTAATAAAGAAATGGGAACCCAGTGGGAAGCATCTCATAACTCTCCAAAGAGTAAGAAAAACTTTGTTCTTATAAAACCCTCACCCATCAGAGTTGCCCCTTGGTGGCATGCTTTATCATCGGGTCCATCCGGATCTGCTACGGATCGGGGCATGCTGCGACCTACGGCTATGTGGGAGCAATTTTATGGTGTATTATACAATGATAAAGAGGATCTTACAAGGAGGGGAGTAGAGGTTACAGCTGAACTAAGTAACACATACCTGATTGGTAGGTAAACCTATTTTATTCCTGCCTCTAGTCGGTATGATTAAAAATTAGGGGTTGGTTTTGAAACAAGCAAAGTTATGATGAACCTGCATTTTTCAAGGTCAATATGTTTTGAGCCATACCCCTATTGACTTTTCTTCAGGACCAAGGCAACCTATTTTTTGGGGTACCACTCCAGCATGTTCTTTATTAGGAACACATTAGGAGCAATGTGCAAAACATTAATAAATATCATATTACCAGCTATTTGGTGTCCTTCTACTTCTTCTATCTATGACGTTATAATGGTAAGTCATGGTCCCTCCGGGTCAAGGGTGGCCTATTGTCACACTTTCGTCAAGGCAGACCCTCTTCCTATGTACCTATTTTGGCTTTACCGGGGGCGCATTTGTAAATGACTTCTGTGAATAACAGAAGTCGTATAGTTAGACTTTTGTCTCAGATTACCTTGGTGAATCGACCCCACAGACTTAGAGTCACATCATCACTGCAGACAGCTCAGCTTAGAAAAAAGTGGTGGTTGCTTTTCAGTGTTTCTGAGCTGTGCTTTTTAAATTTTCCAAGCAACCATTTTGCCTGATTAGAGCAGCTCAAATGTTCTGGTGTGGAAATCAGGAGCCTCAGTTTTCCCAGAGACCATGTGCTATCTAATGCACCTGGTCCTTCTTTGTGTTCAAAAGACTATATTTAGTTCTATAAAATACAGCAATACATAAAAAGGAAACAGACAAGAGCAAACAGATAGCAAATAATACCTTATATATAAAACATTAAAGTGTTTATACATTTTGGGGAAAGGGAAGGGAAGAAAGAGGAAGATGGGGAAGGAATATGAAGAATTCCCATTTATGAATATAATATAATATAAAATTCACATCCAAATCTATAACTTAATATACATAAACAATACAACAAGTTGTACTTAGCATTATAAAATTACATTCAAGTGCAGAAGAAGACAGAGAATAAAATAAGTGTGTGGTATGAAAATATTCGGATAATGTACAAACAGTATGTGAGAAAGTACCAACAAAATGTTTAAGAAATACAGTAAGCGGTAACCATAGCCTTGGAACATTGTGAGAATATAAATATTGCATCATATACATAGTATCCAATTTACCATTTGAACATACCGAATCCCACCACAATTTGTATGATAATTTAGCTGATGAGTTCCTGTTAAAAAATGCTGAAATTGAATTGTGAGGTTATTCCTTCACCTTAAACAAGAAAGACTGGAACACTTCAAGTAGTGGTTTGCAGCAGGTTTATTGTACAGCATCAGATTAGAGACTTCACCCACAGAGTAGCTACAACCAACTGCTAAATGTCAATCATCAGGCAAACAGAACAATTAATGGATAGAATGCAGAACAATGTCATACATTCACCCCAGTACGGAGAACTGGACCTAAATCCAGCATTTTCCTTTGCTCCCAATCCAATTTCAGTTTGAAACCAGCCATATGCAAAACAGTCTTCACACAGCTCCCTATGGAAACAGTCTAGCCTGACATGGCAGGCAGGTCCTCCATGGACTGGAAACAAGCATCCTGAGACCAGTTTCGGGGTATCACCCCTCATCAACCTCGGGGTGGCAAATGCAAAAGAACAATTAATGGACAGAATGCAGAACAATGTCAAACATTAACCCAAGTACAGAGAACTGAGTCTAAATCCATTGTTTTTTTGCTCCCCATGCCATTCTAGTTTGTACCCAGCCATATGCACGAACCTTGACCCTGCTCCTCTAGATTTGCCAAAATACCTTGAGATCCTCCTCACAATACTGTTTCTCTCCCCATCCTCCATCTACCTTAGCCATTACCTTTTGCAAAATTAGATTGTTATCTTAACTTTCCTTCCACAAAAAGTCTGAAACTAAACCATCACTAATCACACAGACATTTAGCTCCTCATCAAACTCCTCTTCTGCAAAAAGGTTGCAATCCTCAGACAAATCAGTATTCTCAGTAATTCCTCTCAGCCTGGAAAGACAATTGGCAAACATGTTCTTGGCTCCAGGTAAGTATGAAACCTTAAACTCAAATTCTTGTAGGAGTACCACCCACTTCCTTATTCTATGAGATACAAGATCAACTCCTTCCTTTCTAAAAACTTCTTATAAAGGCTTGTGGTCAGAAAATACTTCAGAGCACTTACCCACAAGAATTTTTTAAGTTTGCATACTGCCCAGTAAACACCAAGCACCTCTTTCTCTACCACTGATTAATTACATTCAGCACCCCTCAGAGGTCTGGATAGGAACAACATGTTTTAATCTTAATTCCATCAATACCTTTCATGACACTTTCCATCACCCTCTGAAAGACTGAAGCTGCGGAAATGAGTCTAAAAAGCATCCTGAGAAATGTGAAAGTCCTAAATGTTGTGATGAAAGTTGTGAGGTCTTGAGATGCCGGATGAAGGTTGACCTGAGGGTAGGCTGAAGAAAGGTCCAAAGTTGAAAAATGGTTTGCACCACCCAGAGAAGACAACAATTCGGTAATATTAGGGAGTGGGTAATGGTCAACCACCACGCCTTGTTCATCTCCCTCAAATGAATGCATAGCCTGGCCTCGTCATTGACTTTGCGAGCCATGACCATGGGAGAAATCCATTCATTGGCTTCCACCTTCTGAATTGTTTCATTCTTTAAAAGTTTGCCCAATTTGTTTGTCGTGATATCTTTACCCAACAAGGGAACACCCCTAAGCATTGCTACTCTAGGCACAGCGCCTGTCCTTAGTTTTACATGATGGGCATAGTTCTGTAGACAACCCAATGTCTTCTCAAATACCTCTGGGAACCTTTTGATCCAAGTTTCACACCCCCCACTCTCTGTCTTAACTGTTGGTAATTTTTTCAGGCACACTGAGGTACACATACAAATCATGCTGTTGAAACCAACTAATTAGAGAATCCTCTTTCATCGACACTTACATTTTCCCAAGAATAATTCTTCCCTTAAATTTACTTGTGTCCCAAAAATAACCCAAGAGGTCAAGGTTTCTCCCACATAACCCTTTGGTTTCATATGAGGCTTGGCTAAATTTACCTTACCTAACAATTGCCTGTCATAGAATTTCTTGGGGATGAGTGTAAACTTAGGTCTCGATTTAAAAAGCATGTTTACTGACAGGTCATTAATGAACACACTTTCAACGGACCTTTGTCAATACGCTCTTTGACCTGAAGGATGACAACATCTTCACTAGATTGATCATAAATATCTACTTCCCCGACTTCCTTTTGCTCTTTGCTGGATTTGCAACACCTTGAATAATGACTTTTTGTCCCACAGCAAGAACATGTAACCTTCCACCTAGGACACTCTTTAAAGTTCGACATATGAACAACATTCCTACATTTGAAACATCTACCTTGAAAGTTCTTCAAATTGGAGGTTTTAGTTAGCACAATTGTTTTGTCAGATTTGTTTTTGTAAGATTTTTCAGAGTATTTGTCACTCACCTCTCTGACTACTTCGTTATCACTCTTTCCCACATTGCTTTCTTTACATATTGTGTCAACACAGGTTTCTGAATGCTCATGCATTTACAAAAAAATGGGTACCTTCTTGCAGTGAAGGACTGTCTTTTTGGCCTTAGCTTTGTCAATCATGCATCCTAGCATTAGTCGATCCCTTTGTCTTTCCTCTAAGGTTGCATCAAAACAACAAGTAGATGCCAAATTTCGCAAAATGGTGATGTATTGCTCTACAGATTCTGCTTGTCTTTGCATTCTCTTTCCAAAAGTTGTAACATTCTAAAACCATGCTCACCTTGTGAAGATAATGCAAATCCATCTTTCTAATGCCAATTTCATTCTCTTTCAAAGCTGAAGCTTTAGTGTCTAGAAACTCAGGGAGAATTTCAAACACTTCTTGCCCCTCAGAACCTAAGCAATGCATAAATGACGACTTTTGTTCAGCGCTCAATGAAATACCAAACACTCTAGCATATTTAGGAAACACTTTCTTCCACTTTAACCAAGAAATCGTAGGTTTACCTGGGGAGGATAAGGAAAGTGGAAGAGCAATAACATTTTGCATCTTTTACCTCTAGCTCAGCCGCGGCCGGTAGTAGGAGTACCTGCCGGGTGGTTACGTGGGGAGGGGCAGGGTGGGAGGTAGTAATGTATGGATTACGGAGTTTAACAGGTAAGTAAACATATAAATAAATAAAACTAATTTCTTGCGCGCACTGCATCGCATTTGGTGATGCAGTGCACGCAACGAAATTCGTTTTATTTATTTATATGTTTATTACCTGTTAAACTCCATAATCCATACATTACTACCCGCCACCCTGCCCCTCTCCCTCCCCACGTCACCACCCGGCAGGTACTCTCACTACCGGCCGCGGCTGCTCTAGCTGTACCCCTCTTTTGAGATGTACTAAGATGCCAACCAACTACAACCCTCCTTTCAATAGCATGAAAACTACAGCAATCTAATTAAAAAAAATAAAAGAGCAGAAAAAAACTGTAATGTTCCCTCAGAATACGATACATTTTTTTTTAAACACGTTCATGAATAGAAGACAATGTGCATGTCAGCTTTGAAGAATAATCCACTGTTGAATTTTCTTTTCACAAATACAGTTATCAAAGGGACCAGATGTCCATACCCCAGTAGAGTCTGTTACCTCCAGCGATGAAAGAGACAGAAGAGGATATAATCTGTGTGCATCATTGGATGCACAAATGAAAACTCCTGTAACCTCCATCCAAAGCTTGGGAACAGTTTGAGGGATATCCAATATGCAGTTAAGCTGTGCGCATCAGCCCAACAGAAGACGATGAAGAAATTTGACATGCAAATAAGCTGTGCATATCAGTGCAATGAATGAAGGGACAGTGCATCATTACTGTGGCTATTGCAGACAGTTCATGTTGCCTCATCGCGACAATCAAACCCTCATCTTCTTGATAAACCTTAATCCCATCCTCATCACCAAAATGAGGTGGTGCCTTCAACTTAAACAAGAAAGGCAGGGACACTTCAATTTGTGATTTGCAGCAGGTTTATTGTACAGCATCATATTATGTATGTATGTATGTGTGTTCTTATATAGCGCTCGACTTACCCTAGGGCATCTCGGCACTTGCCTTGGGAACCCGTCCTGGCTTTTCGCTGTGAGATAACTCGTCCTGGGCATCCCCAAGGTGAAAGCCAGGCATCCAGCTGCGGGGGGGGGGCCGTTGTGGAGATTAAGCAAGCTAATGCCCAGAGTTGCAGAGTGTGAACCCGTGATTAGAGTGGGCACCGAAGCGAGAATTTTTGAGTCCGTGGACAATTGGGCTCAAGACCCTGCCGTGTCGGGAATTGAACCCTGGTGTGACCTCTGCTTCAGGGTATCCCTCCTCTAACCAGTGAGCCACACTTCTCCACAGATTATAGACCTTACCCTCAGAGTAGATACAACCAACTGCCAAACTTCAGTCATCAACATTCTCCCTGCAAATGCTTACATTTTAGATTCCTACATCACCTCCTTTAAGGAGATACCTACTTTAGAACACCATATAATTGCCAATAAAATATCCATTAACTTGTCATTAGGAAACAATGGAATAAGGGTCTAGGTTAATATACCCAAAAATAAATGCAGAGTAGTGAAATAATTTTGTATATTAAAAATCTGTCTAATTTGGGACCATACCCTATGCCAGAAGGAAAGTTTCCTAGGGCATCTAAATAACATATGCTTAAGACCTGCTTGAGGGTAATCACAAGAACAACATTTAGCAGAAATGTCTGAGGAGAACCTAGAACATTGTACAGGAGTATAGTCTGTGATAGATATAAAATATGGATTGAGTAATACTAGCTGATCTAGAGATTTTATAAATACGTGCCCATATGTTATTCTAAAAAGCATTGTTCCAAGTAACCCACAAGTCCTCTTCCCATTAAAGTTCGAGCTTGGATTTGGTTCAAGCAGGAACTGCCATCAAAAGATATTTATAAATAGCCAAAGCTCTATGCCTTGTCTTAAGGAACTCAGTAAATCCAGAGGAGAGAGGAATTAAACTAGAAGAAGAACTCCAAAGGGAAAAATAAATATTTATCAAGAATCACATTAATCAGTAAGATAAAACGAGAATCAAAGGACTTGGAACAATAATAAGTAGCAGAAAATTGAGGAAAAGAAATAGGAGCACCATCATAAAAGAGTTGGTAAACCCACATAAGATTCTCATCCTTCCAAGAATGCCAAAAAATAGGAATTAAAGAATCGTACCAATAAAACATTTTAAGGAATATGGAAGGAGAAATGTGGATTTCATTAATGAAAACATATGCTTTAAATCTTGAGATTTAATAAGTGACTTGACAGAAGCGAGAGACAAAACCTTCTTAAATGTGAATGGCATAAGGAAAGCTTTTTCAAATTCTCTCCATAATAAAAACATAGGTGAATGCAAGTCAGAGGTCTAAAGGCCAGCTTGATGTAGTGTTAAAACAGTATGACAGGAATAGAAATATGGAAATTAACTCAACCAGATGCTTTGGGCGTTGCAAAACAGGGCTATCCATGATTTCTTATTGCACCTTAGAATTTAAAGTATTGAATAAACCTTTTAAAAAATGTTTTGGGGATACGAACTGGCAAGATAGAATGAGGATATATTAGGATTCCCAAAAAACTGATTATTTTCGACCTTCGTTATTAAGTCTTGAAAGTTAACTTTTAAAGTCTCTGAGACAGAATTTGGAACCCAAATACCTAGATCTTTAATTTTACCATAGGTAAGCCATTGAAAGCCAGTAATGTAATAAGAATGACTAAACAAGTATTTTAGTAAGTGGGAGAATATCCGTTTTATTTTTATTCATTTTATACCCAGATTCCTCAAAAAACAAAGACAATTCTTGCCTAAGAGAAGGTAAAGATCTTTCAGGAGTGGAACTAAACAAAAGGATATCATCCTCATAGGCAGCGAACTTTAAATGATGATGACCATAAATAAAGCCAGAAATAGAGGTGTTAGGACGAATCAGGGAAAGAAATGGTTCAAGTGCCAAAACAAATAGTAAGGGGAGAGAGGCAACCCAGCCTCACTTCTCTATAAAAAGGAAAATAGAAAGAGACTTTACCATTCACCAATACTGCCACTTGAGGGGCATGATACTAAAGAGAGATATAAACTATAAATTTAGGCCCAAAACCACGCCAAGTTAATGACCGAAGCATTGAGTTCCAACTGATTCTCTCAAATGCTTTTTCTCCCTCTATTATTATGTCCGCAAGTGAGGATTTAAATAGAGGAGCATTTTTAAGATCATTACTCAATAAACAAGAGTTGTCAGATATGAGCCCACCCTTAATGAATTCTGATTGCTCCTTTCCGATAAGATGTGGGAGGAGGGACTCTAAACAAAGAGCTAGGTACTGAGCAAGAATCTTATGATCAACTTTTAACAAAGAAATAGGCCTATAATTTTTACAATTATGGGGATCCTTACCATATTTATGAATGATACATATTATAGCCTAAAGAAAAGTCCCAGAAATAGAAGATGAATTAACAAAATGGTTAAATAACTGAAATAAATATGGAAGAAGAATGTTAGAAAAGTGAAGATAAAATTCCACTGTAAAACCATCAGATCCCAGTGTTTCCCCAGGTCTAATGCTCATATTGGTTGAGAAACTTACTCTAGAGTGAAATCATTTTCTAAATAGTGAAAATCCAAATCAGGTGGAATGGAATGGAAAATCTGATCTCGGTAGTCTACAATGGTAGAAGGTAGAGCTAGAAATTCTGAAATATATAGAGCTTTATAGAATTTCCTCCAAAATATCCTTATGGTTGGTAACCGAGCTACTTTGCATGGTTGTCACTGAATCAATACCTCATCTTCCTTTTCTAATTTTGAAATAGTTTACCAATATTTACCTGCTTTATTTTTCCCGCCATAATAATGTGCATTCTTCCTAAAAAGTATAGAGTTTGCCTCATTAGTAGAAATTGAATTACATTTTTGTTTAGCTTGAAGTAATTTTTGAAGACTAGATGGCAATTAAGAGGAGAAGTATTACTGTTCCAAAGATTTTATGGAAGAAATGAAAGCAATATGTTAGTTAGCATGACGCCTTTTAATCTTGCTGACATACCATAAAATAAAGTCCCTCGCCAATGCTTTAACAGTATCCCATAGCAAGCAAACAAAAACAAAAGCATTATCATTAAAAGAAACGAATTCAAAAGTAAACAAAATAAAAGAACTAGAGAATTGAGCAGCTTGCAAATGAGAATTATTACACCTCCATCTATGCGACGGGGGACAGGGAGGACCCAAAGCCAAGTCAGTAATAACCAATTGCATGATCAGAAATTAGAATTTGAGATTGTATAATATGTTGCAAAGGAGATTTGGAAAGAAAAATGTGGATACCATGAGAGGATGAATAATAGGTGTAGTCTTGTGATGTAGGATTAGAGAACCTCCAGGGATTCACTAGGCACCTTCATTAATTGCAGAATGGAATAGTTTTTGCATTTTTTGGGATAGGTATTGGGTCAAAGGGTGCCTATCTAAAAATGGACCCATAATTTAATTGCAATCACCACCCAAAATAAAATATGAATCCTGTATTGTGTACATTTTCTAGCTACAACAGGCTAAATATTATGATTGGGGAGCGTAGGAGCATATACATTTAACACAATAAGGGGGATATATTATTAATAAGAAGACTAAAAATAATCCATCTGCCCTTATCATCGATTTTTTGTATGAACAAATACATTACCCACCCAGGTTCCATCGAATTTTAAAGCTTCTAATTCTGTTAGGTGGGTTTCTTGGAGAAGGACTAAATCAGGATATATTCCTGTCATTCTCTGTCAATTGACCAAATTAATAGAACCTTTATTATTCCAAGATATTACAGGGGATTGTATATATCAAATAGAAGATAAATGGCCTGAGAATGTTGAAATAGGTAAGAATAAACCAGATGAAGCAGAAAGATAAAGAAGAGAAAAGGTAAGGAAAGGAAAGGGAGACAAATGTCTAGGAAAGAACAAAGGAAACAAGGAAAGGTAAAAAACAAATATGAAGATCAGATAGAGAAGTGAAAGCAAGAAGAAGACACAGTAGATATCCAAAAGGACAAGTTCAGAAAAGTACCTGAATAAAATAAAAAAGAAAGGAATTGAGTTGGTAAGGACACAAGAAATGATGACACACCCAAAAGGGGAGGAATCCACTCCACACCAGGACCTTATACTCCCAGGAAGAAGAACTGCACAATGCAGACATATAAGTTAAATCTGCAGCGAGAAACAAGAAAAAACTTCATAAAATAAATATTATGACCTGCAGACATATTACCAAAAAATGCAAATGGCATATACCAAACATTACAAAATGATAATTTTGAACCATCTGAAAAACATAGCAAAGAAAAAAGAAATCAACCATTACAAGGACCAGATGCGTTCATGTTAACCAAAGTATGTGCATGTATGCACATTTTCAGTTCAGCCAGATCTTCAAATGTAGTAGTATTATTCTGGAATGTCACTTTAAAGATGCAGGGATGAATAAGACCGTATCTGGTGCCCAGAGAATATAGGTGAGCTTGGAGATTAAGGAACTTCTTCCTTCTGGCTGCTTTAGTGTTGAAAACACCTTGAGACAGGAACCTTTTTTGACCCATCCAAGTGACTGACTCTTGGTTGCTTTAGCCACATAAAGAAATGATACTAAATCAGTAAACTACAGAAAAAGTATGCTTTGACAGGAGATGTAGAAGGAGGCATGTTGAGCAATTTTGGAAGGAAGGAGGTAAAAAAGGAAACAGGGTCATCCCCTTCTAATGCTTCAAGAAGACTATAAATACAGAGATTATTCCATCTGTTCTTATTTTCTGAATTCTCTGTGTGTTTCTTGAGCTGGAGAACCTCCTTTTCCAACCAGCTAATTGTGTTAGTTTCATCATACAAATCTACAATTTGCTGCTCCACCATGGAAAACATGATCCTCCATCGATGGCCATGTATCATCTAGAAGCTGCATTCGTTTATTAGTCTCCGCAACAAAAGGACGCAGCACCTGAATTTCCCCAATAACAATTCTAGAGATATAGGGAACATAGACTCCTCCTCAAGCAAAGAATGACCTTGCTTTTATCTTTTGGAAGCAGAAGAGGGTGACTGGGCCTTACTTATAGAGGACTGTAATGAAGCAGTACGAGAAGTGGTGAAATTAGGCATGTCTGTAGGTGAATCCAACATGTCTGTTGACACAATCTATATGAATGGCACCTTGGATGTGAAAACAAACTGTGGTTTCCGTAATTTTCTCTTTAAAACCAGAAGTACAATCTGGCAATATTAGGAAAGTAAGGGAAGCCTGAAGGTCGACACTACCACAGGCGCTGCACTTAGTATAATTGGGGGAGACCAATGGAAGTCAAAAACCCACAGCATCCAGAACAAAGAGAATGAAAAAAAAGGCCAAAACACACTAAAATAAATTATGCTTTTAAGCCTGCATCATATTCCAAAACAGGAATGAACTCCAAAGGAAAAAAGAAACAGTCACAATAGCATTTAGTAAGCTGCTGGAGGCATGTGAGAGCGTAGAGCGCATTATTTACTTTTCTCACCAGCAATGAAGATAAAACAAAATGGTGATCGCTACGGAGGAGGGTCACGCGGTGCCAATAAAACAATCAGAAAAATGTTGTATTTGAAAAGAAGCAGCCAGCAGTGACACACTACCTTTTGTCGCCTCCTTAGCCAGAAACCTCCATCGAAGATGTTGGCTGAGCACCAAAAAAGCTGCAACAGATCCGAAGTGCAGCACAGGTTCCCCTCCAGGTGACCATCTTAGGTGGTGCCGAAGCCATGCCCCACACCTGGTCCTTCTCTTTGCTAGTTGTGTTGGGAAATACAGGCCACTTTGAATATAGGCATTAGTGTATGCTCTGTAGATAGTGAAGTTAAATTTAAAGCAGGCACAGTTCCCCATGATTTTACACATATGCACAGACCCAGATTATGGTACGGCCATGCTATGGTAAATGTATACATGTGGTAACTATGGTGCTATCCCATATGGGGAACACTCCGCTGTGTTTATTACAAATGCATTATTAAATTACAAAATGGAATATCACACATACTATAACCAGAATCATAGGGTACAGATATTACTGGCCATGGTATTACTGTACAGGTTGAAGCCTTATAATGAGGAGTAATGATGGAAATTGGTGTTTTTAAACTGAGGTCAGTGAATTTCACCCAATTTCAAGCACATTGTCTAGGGCATATTCGGCCAGGTTTTCCCTGGCAACATGAATACGTGGAAAGTGTGGGTTTTTTATTGCGACCCTTAAAAAGCAGATTTGGCTTGAAGTCTCATTACCCAAACAATTGGGGGTTAATGAGAAACTATAATAAACTCTTACAGAGACAGTGAGTAAACATGTACTAGTTTCCCTAACTGTAAATGTGGGTGTCGCAGTATATTTCTGATGTAGTAATGTCTCTATCCCTGTTGATGAAATTAGACATTTAAGTGCGTTGGTACCGTTGAAAGATTCACACAAATCATTAAACATGTTTTTTTTTAAAACAGTAGAAAAGATGAAAATAGTATCATGGTTCTTTGTAAAGTACCCCAATATGCATCCAACTAAAAATTGAAGACAAGCAGTGTATTTGTTACAATTCATTCTTACACATCCATCGTTATCCTAAGATTTTGGAAGTCGACTGCAATATTTCAGGGAAAGCCGCAAAGTGAAGGTTTTGTCAGACTGATCACTTATCATTACTGTATTTGCACTTTAGCCTGCCTGTTGATTTGCTGGAACAGAGCGTACAGCTCATTCTATTTTTCAGCAAGTGCTTAAAAGATAGCCCTGGAGGCTTTATACATTCTTTGAACATACACTGCTACTCGCTTAAACATTATCTAGTTGTGAATTCATATTTCAATCTTCTAAAAATAAGAGCACAAAGCTGAGATGCAATCACACAAATTTGAGCAAACTGTCACATAGCTGATGGCAAGAAAATGTAATTTAAATGTAGAACATCTGATGGAGAAAAGCAAGCTCAAATGCTGCAAGGTTCCATCCAGCTGTTGACTGAGAGCTTGAGAATGTGTAAAGGGTGCACTGTGAATGTCATCCCATGTGGGCAGAAGACCTGCTCGAACTTGTTGACCTTCCCACAGATTCCATCCTGATTGAATGTGGAATGACTCATGTTTAGCACTAAATTATTATAACTGTCAGACCTTTACAATTATAGGGTAAAATGAACAAAAACTGACTGACAAAAATTAAATCCTTGGAATTTGTTGACAAACATTTAAGGAAATAATGGGGCTCCTAACAAGAAGGTACCAGATTTCTCATGGTCCTGCAAAAGGTCAGGTTTCCATGAAGTTACTTTAAAAGTGTGTCCATGTCATAATTTTGCAGAAAATAGTTGATAATAGGTAGGGAAAGGAGTGTTAGCAGCACAATTTGCTTTTAGATTACAGACACTGTGCTGCAGCACAATATTTGTGAGAATGTGTGTTTGTATTCACATATATGTTGCACCCCATTTAGTGCCAAAAATAGTCAGGAAACAAAGGTGTGTCATGAGGACAAATGGGGCTAGTTCAGCCTAAGGTGATAAAGAAGCCCTGAGGTTCCTGTTACATTAAAGTATTAGATCACAAGTTACACATACATAAACCATGCTACTATATCACGCCTCTGAAAGGTTGCAAAACAGTGGTAAGGGCCCGATTTCTATACTAGTGGTATGTATACTTCATTGCAATGGCGACTGAGTATACATATTGCCAAGGTGAAGATCCACCGACATGATTTAAATGTGGGTGGACATTCAGGTTGGTCCTGGTTGATGCTACCCTGGCTCCACCGTGGCCAAACTTCTCTAACGGCCCTGGGGAGTAAGGGCCATCAATGAAATGGCTACAGGTCCACCCACCTAATTTGATTGGGTGGACATGTAGTCATTTTGTACTGTTCCTTTCTGCCAGGTAAACCCTGGTGAAAAGGAACAGTAAAATCATTATAGTGCTCTGCTGACCATGGTAAAAATCTGGCAGGGTATACTCAGACGTGAATCCCTTGCTCACTTTGCCACTGGAGTCAAGCAAGCCCGGCTGAAGACGGCTGTAATGCCAGAAACCGGTCCTGGGAAGCTTGATTCCGGTCCAGGGAAGACATGGCTTGGCAGTTCGGGCTGGACTGTTCCCATGAGGCACAGGGTCAGACTGATTTGCATATGGCCATGTCTGAACTGGGGTGGCGGAGTGAGCTAAAGAACGGTGATGGATTAAACCCAGATCAGTTGACTGGAGGTGAGTGTTTGTATTGTCAACGCTCCGTCCATCACCACCTTTGTTTTTTCGTTCTTTTTTTTTTTTTCATGTTAAAAATCTCCCATAGCAAGGGGAGCATTACTTGTTTTCTATTCAGAAACAATACTGTTTGCAGCAAATAGTAAAATGCAATGACAGGAGCTGCCTCAGAGGGAGTTCCTGCAAATACCTTCATAAATAACTTAGGCCAGGGCAATGGAGTAATTAACTATGTTGCCCTGGCGGACCCATGGGCCATCCACCAGGATTTAAATCATGCCCTACATTTTCATTTGTCACACAGTAGATAAATGCATAATTGCATATACTTGTGCACCTTAACAGGCCTGATTAAATTTGCATGGTGCTGGGCCAACTGTAAAATTGCATGGATGCTTAACAATTAAGGGCCAGATGTATCAAGATACCGTTTTGCGAATCCTAAATAGCGATTTTTTGTGAATCGCTATTTAGAATTTGCAAAACGGTATGTATGTACAAAATCGCTATTTTTTAGCGATTCCTTATTATTCTTTATTTGCGAATTCTCAATTTGCGAATTCGCAAATACAGAATAATTTCCAATGCATTCCTAATTGCTAATTGCAATTTGAGAATTATTTCAAGGGTGCAGGGGTGTCTCAAAGACACCCTGCTGCACCCCTGAAATCTACATGTGTGTGCATGTGGCACACATACATGCCCTATGGGCATGTATATGTGTCACATGTCACCCTCACAAATGCCAAATAGGGCATTTTTAAGAGAAATCGCAAATTACCACCAACTCCAAGTTGGTGGTAAATTGCGATTTCTTAACACAATTTCGCAATTCAAAAATGTATCATACATATCATTTAAGGAATGGCAAAATTTGCTATTCCTTAAATGCTATTGCAAAATAAGGAATCGCAAATTATCGCGATTCCTTAAATTGCGATTTTTTGATACATAGGAAAAAATGCAAAAAGGCCGTTTGCGAGTCGCAAAGGCCGGAATTCTGTGAATTTTGGCCTTTGCGAGTCGCAAAAGCCTTGATACATATGGCCCTAAGTGAAGTAAATCCACACCAGAACTGTGCAATAATGTTAAATCACATTAAATGGGGTAATAATGTATGGGACACATTTTTCCAGTCAAAAAAATCACACGCAATTCCAAATTCCATGGAGTTTTAAAGCATACGTTTAACATCTGCTCGGAGCAGTGGTAAATATATGCAGACCCTCTGGCTAAGTCAGGGGTGTGTGAGGAGGATGCTGGAACTGCACTCCATCGTAGTTGGCCTGAAAGTGTGACTTTGACCTGGTCCAATGCAACCAGATATCCCGAAATGGCACTTTATGCTTTTTGCCACTTTCTGCTTTTCACGCTAGGTTCTCTAAAATCTTTAAAAAATCACGACTCTAGTTCTACTGATTGAATTTTCATCATTTCAGTATTTTTTATTTTTTAAAATCAGTTCTATTTTTCTAACTTGGTGTGGGATCCGTTTGTGTGGTGTCACTTTATTACTATTTGAAGTGTTGCACAAAAACTTCACACATTGCCTCCGAGCTGTGCCAAGCTACCAGAGGATTAAGCACAGGTTAATTTACCGTTGTCCTTTGCCTCTTCCTGATAAGGATTGTGATTGCTGCTTGAGCAGGGCTCACACCACAGTCAACCAACAACCCAATTTCTCACAGACGTTTGGCTGCACTTTCTCACAGAAGTTTGGAAAGCAATTTTGTTCTGGTCAGAATACTGGCCAGAGAAAATGGATTGAGTTCTCCATGCCCTCAGGTGTGGAAAAATCTACCCATACTAAATCACTTTGCTTGACTCAGAACCGGGGTCAATGTAGCCAAACCCCAAGCAAAAAACAAGCACATAATTAATATATAGCATGACCATTAGGTCAGACGCAGCATACACAAAACAGACTATGCATGCTCAGAATCTTAGACCTTATAATGTTTCAGTTAATGTAAGGCATTTCAAATCCACAAAGTAAGGGAGAAATTAGAAATATAAATTAAGATTGATGAGGAAAATAAATAGATTGGTCAGAAACACGAGGAATATATATTCCCCTCACAACATGTGACATATTGAATACCACCCATTTTTATCTCAGCCCTCTGTAACCTTACATTCTCAACAGCTTTACATTTTCTCTATGAAATGGTAATTTCAGAGAAGATTCCTCAGGTTAAAATTCTGTAACCACTGGGATTGTGGGATAAATGAAATGTAGTCAGTGATCTTTCCTTTAGATTTAGCATTTTCCATCAGAAATTGGGGTATTTTTCATTGCTATCCAATTCTAAGTCCAACCTTGCTCTTCCAACTAATCGTGAGCCTTTCGGATGCTGAGATCTGTAACATTTTAAGAAGTTTTGTGCAGTTATCATTAGGACATTTCCATCACACAAGTAGCAAAGCAGGTTCCTTCGGATCACCACTAAAACATGTATTTTTCACTTTATGAAACATGGGTAATTTGGAAGGCATGACGTGGATACTTCTATACAGTCTATCTCCTCAGTATCATATAATTGGGATAGAGTAAATACCCTTGATCAACAAGGGCATCCTGTGCATTTCCCTTCCCATGTTTCTCCCAGCTTCAAATAGACTGTGCACTTATTTGTCCCTGGGTTTCTAGGTAAAGATTTTCACTGCTCCTCTCAGCTCACCTGTGCATTCAGCAATCACCATTTTCCTGAAAGTTAAAGGGTGGAGCCAAGAGGGCAGCTGACACATGACAGCATGCCTGTCATTCACAGGAAATTGAATCTTTGACCATGGAAGTAGAGGCAGTATTTGAGAAAACCATAGGAACTATAAGACAATTCAGCTTGCAGTAAGACATGTTACAATTTGGCCTTGATTGCCATGCAGTTGCTTATATTCATTTGGTCTATTGTACAGGCCGTAAGAGTATTAGGAGCACCTATCCTCCATGCCTTCTTAGGACACTGTGTGGGCATAGCATAAATATCACCCACATAACCAATGTCCTTCTTGGTCCGACTCTGCATCTGGTGGGTTCCCTGAAGCACTTCTTGCTCTTTTAGCACCTAACATTGTTCTAATCTCCATTGATTCTACTTTACTGCTTTGAGACTTCTCATTTCAGTCGCATCAATTGTGGTGCTTGTTCTTGAAAGATGAGATTCTATGCCCTACTCCCCTATCTTGCATGAGCTCACACAGCTCCTACTACTGATGGCGGGTGATTCCAGGGAACAAGATGAAAAAGATGTTGATGTATCTGGATGTGTGCTCAAAGAAAAGGAGAACATGGCTATTGAAGCTATAGAGTGGTAATTCAAATAGGAAGTTAATATAAAAGTTGTACCTCACCTCCATTTGAATATGGGTTTCCCTGAATCCTCAAGATGTTACTCCTCATAATGGTTTTGCCAGCGATCTTCCCACAGAGACAAAAGGCTTCCCCCACCACCAGTATATTTCATAGGTACTGTTTTTTTAGACAGTTGGGAAATTATTGAAAACTAGCTCCAGTTTAGATTTGATATTGTCTAAGAATCTCTCAAGGCCACCTCCTTGATTGTTGTTTCATCCATTATGGCTGGGAGAAATGTCTGGCTCCAGACATGGGAAGGTGATCAAGCTCAGAAGGCTCCTATCTCTGAAACTCCCATTTTTTAAACAATGCCATTTTGGTCCTGGCTTGGAAAAGTTAGTTAAGCAACTATTGAGGTTTGAAAACTGGTCATCCAGATCATCCCTGTCATCCTTCTACTACTTTGTGCAGCCCCGCACAAAGTGTTCTTCTCTTTGCTCAGCTGCAAGGGACATGTTTCTAAGGGGCCAAGGTGCGAGGATTTGGTACCAGCTCACACCTTGGGAACAAAATCCTCCTCTTTCAGATTAACAGCATTTGTGCCTATGCCTTGACATGACCCCTTCCTCCTTTTCCTTCCCTTGTGGGGTTAGGGGATCTGTTCAGGTTTTCCACAACGTGTTAGTCCGAGATGTTTTAGACCACTGCTTTCTTATTATCATGGGGGAAGGTCACTCCATCCAAATTTTGCATGGCCATGCCCTCCAAGAGTTTGGACCTTCCCTTGGTGTTCACATCCTTTGAAGAGGGATGCTTTGGGGAGGGGGATTGAAAACCTCACCCAAAAGAGTGATACTTGTTTAACCTTCATATTAATAGGGCCTTGGGCTCATAACATTCTGTTTTTGGTCCCCTAACATTCTGGGAAGTTTAATCCCATTATAAACCTAAAAGAGGGGTATATTTTTGCAGGCACTTTTCCATTCTGAATGGATACACTTTGGTCCATCAGCCTGACTGTTTTAACTAGTGATTATATGACCTCCATTGACCAACAGGATGTTTGCGTTCAAATTTCGAGCCAGGAGATTCATCAATGCTTCCTACATTTTGATATGCCTAAAATCTGCACCTCAGGTGTTCACCAAAGTAGTTGCTTCTTTGCTCCTTTGGTGGCATTATTATACTAGCAGGGCTTTCAGGTACATCCATACCTAGACAAATGGCTGGCCCCTTATTTCCAGCAGGAGGCCCAAAACCGATGTACTGACCTGTCACTGTCTAGAGTTCAGGGAGGGACTATTTGACTCAGCTGCTAACAAAGTTTCCCTTCCTTCTCATCATATTCCAAAAGTTGCACTCTGGGCTTCTCACTCTACTGTGATGCTCCTAAGCAGCAACCCACTTGTGGTTGCAGATACAGTGGCATATGGCTAACATTTGCACAATTTTAAAGGGACCCTTAGGTTTATCACATCTTGCTTCACTGGCTGCCATTGTTATTTGATATAGAGACTATGATTACTGTCTCTAAGACCATTGCCCACTCTCTCCAGTGGTAGTTACTGCAAGAGGATCTATTCATGGATGCTGACCAGGCCCCACCTGCACCAGAGATCATGGCAAAAGATGCCAGCTTAAAGAGTTAGGAAGCAGCTCTTGCCCAAACCTCTTTTCATGGCCTCTGCTCTTATTTGGTGGCCACTTTCTACTGGAGCTGGAGGGAACCTGGGTTATCCGTAGAGCTCTCCTTTACTTTGCAGCCTCAGTGAAGGGCCACTAAATTTTGTGTGGATGCTTACATGAATCAAAGCAACATTGTGTTGCACACATGGGCCATAAAAAGAGTAAATAGATGTCAGTGCAAATGTTAGACCAGGCTTTCCACAAGGTGAACCATGCATTATATAAGATACTGAAAAGCTTCCAGGGACCAAGGAAATTTAAAATATGCTTCATTCTGGCATCATACATCTGGGATCTCTTGCGTGTATTGTGATATTGGGTAGAGAAGATACTAAGGTTGTGAGGGTAGCCAGAATACTTCATAATGGTTTTATCAACACATCATTTGGTGCCTTGAAAGTAGTTTGTAAACAACAACCACAAGTAATACCATCTGATTCATAGGTTGTGGATAGTTATTCTCTCCTGTGGTGTTAGGAAAATGTGCCTGAAACGGATATACTTTGCTAGGATATTTATACATTATTCTGCTTTCAGTGCAGTAACCACTATTGTGGGATGGACATGTTATGTGCGGTTGACAAGGTGCACCGTCAGTTAACTGTCACAATAATTGGCCAGCCAAGTCCAATTAGAATGGTATGCAGTTATAAGGTTTGCCCAGGAGGACACTGGCCCCATTACTTATTAATTGGAAATTCTTCCTGTGAATGTGGGTGCAAATATGATGACAGCTGGGTTATAACTAGATCTGTGGTCTGGAAGTGGACATTGATGTTAAAATTACTGTGTGTCCTAAATGCACTATGCAGATTCCGAATTTGAAGAGAGTATATAACTTTGTTGTTTTACTAAAAGTTTATACAAGTTGTGCAAGTTGCTACTCTGCAAGACAGAAAAAAATAGTGTGGCGATTGTCCATAATGATCTGTGGAGAAAATCAAATAGGTAAAGCAAATGGTGACACTGGCCATCCTCTGCAAAGATGTTTATTCCCAAAACCCTTTTTCTATAACAGATATGAGCTGGAAACAATCTTTATTTAGAGTCTCTGGAGTTCCAGTCCCTGTATACCACTAGAGGAAATAGACAAGTGTTAATTAAACCTTTCAATCTTCTGTGGGCTATCCTCAGAGCAGGAGGTTGGGTGCAAGGTGGAGAAAGTGGCCTACACCCACAAGCACACTATCCACATTCTCAGAATGCACTTCTCAACATAGATTGACTGACACTTTGGGGCACATTACGATGGCGGGCAGATTGCCTCCGCCGGGCTGGCGGTAGCTACCGCCGGCCCGGCGGGGGCAATCCGCCCACCATCCTAATGGGCCCCTTTGTGTTTACAATCTTTGAAAACTTTTAATTACTATTCAGTTATCACTGCTTCCCAAACAACTTGTATTTTTCTTAGGATTCTTTGTTTGAAGTGAATTTATTTTTTAGAACAGATTGGTTAGGCAATTTATTGTAAGTAGAGATGGAAGCAGGTAGATAGATGTTAAACTTTTTAAAAGTGCATGTATTTTGTGTTTTAAATAGTTTTACATCCGTATACAGGTTGTACTCTTAATGTGCACGTCTGATCAGTTGTTTATTTTTTTAAATAGATTTACAAAAGAAACTGAAAAATTATGAGATACCTTTTTAAAACTTTTTAAATAAAAACAGCATTCTAATCTTTGCCATCTTGTTAACTCTTTCGAAAGGAACATTTAGTTTTAATTTTTGCTTCAAAGTTGTTTGGGACCTTTTCAATTTTCTTTATTTAAAGATATAACACATTTTCTGGCTGCATGTTTTTTTGAATCGTGACATTTCTTGGCGTTCCAAATAAAGCAGAGAAAATTGGACTGAATTTTTTGGTTTAGATGTTGTTTTTTTGCCAACTATAGGATTGTTGGTTTACCAGGGACTCTTGGTGAGCGTTTCTCAGAATAATGCTAAAAGTTGAAGATAGACGACAACTACAGATAAAAAGAGAAAGATTCAAAAAATGTTTAAAATAATTCCAAAAATGAGAATTGAATTAATTGTTTCCGTTAGAATAGGAGAGTAATTTTGGAAGATCTTAGAAGGTATTAGGTACACAATATTGCCCAGGTAGTATGAAACTTCCATCAAAGGCAAATAGATAAATGTTTGTCAATAGTCTTCAAGACATTGCTTTACTTTTAGATATTTAAGGACTCAGACTACCTGACATTGAGAGTGACATTCTCATTTCCTCGATTTTTTTTATTTTTTTCATTGCCAGGAAATGACAAATGTTGGGGGTGACTTTTTCCAAAAGAGTTGTTAAAAGAATTATGCCAACCCTCAATGGCATTATTGGTTTTTCCACCCCACTCTAAGAAAGTTGTGTAACAGTTCCACCATACAATAGGAAAATGTGGTTTCCTTCTGTGAACTAACCTGCTTAGATGGCCAGTTCATGTGCCTTTAAAAGAATTTAGAATTGAGGCCAATTTTTCATTGTTTTGTGAAAAATATTCCAGTTGTACAATTGAAGTGTAAAAGTCATCCAATCATTCAGGAACTACAAAACACAATGCAGTTAGTTTTTTCAGTTCATATTGAAGTTCACTATTTGTAAATGAGTGTGCCATTCTCATTTTCTCAGAGCTCGTTTTTTTTTTTTTTTTAATTGCCAGGAAATGACTGAGGTTGGGGGTGACTTTTTCTAATAGAGTTGTTAAAAGAATTATGCCAACCCTCAATGGCATTATTGGTTTTTCCACCCAACTCTGAGCAAGTTTGTAACAGTTCCACTATACAATAGGAAACCTTGGTTTCCTTCTGTGAACTGACCTGCTTAGATGGCCAGTTCATGTTCCTTTGAAGGAATTTAGAATTGAGGCCAATTTTTCATCTTTTTGTGAAAAATATTCCAGTTGTACAATTGAAGTGTAGAAGTCGTCCAATCATTCAGGAACTAAAAAACACAATAGTATAGTTCATATTGAAGTTCACTATTTGACATATAATCCTCAGTTGAGGATGTTTTATAATTTTTTACCAGTATGCTCGGAAAAAGTAAGAAAGCGTCCTTGAATTTGGGTGTTAGGATAAATCTTTGTGATTTTAATAATCATTTATAAATCAAATTCAATTATGATTTTCCTAAGACTTTTATTTACTGTTTCAGATTTGGGTATAATGTATACATTTGGGTGAATACATGGGGAGTGGGATTAAAAGTTCCACCCATCATCCAAATGTCACTATTCTCAAGAGTACTGTGTTATGGACTGTATGAAGGATTTGTATTTGTTTCAGCGGGTTCTCACTGTCATAAAGTAGAAATGGTTCATGATTAAAAGATTCCGTTAGTTCAGGGGGTATGTTAATATTGAGTAGGTTTGAGGAGTTACTCTTTAGAGGTTACTCGCACCGCTTTTGTCATGGCATCATTCTTCTTAAATTTTAGATTATGGGCATTCTACTGTCAATATGCATGGGTATGGTCTGGACTACCTCCCTCAACACTGAGGTGCAGGGCTCATTGGATGTGGCCGCAAATAACCTAACTTTTTGAACATTCTTTCTTACTCCAATCTCCATTGTAGAGGTAAAGTAGTTATGCTCCATGATTCTTTCCATCATGTCATCAAGTGTGACCACTCTGCTTTTGTATTGGGAATCAGAAATATTCAGCACATCTCCAATGACTCCTTTGCTCAGTTAATCTCCCATTACAAAACATTTACTCACCTATTTCAATACTGTATTACCCTTTTTCTGCGAATATAGCTCGCAAAGCATTTTCTATTCTTTAAAAGATATTGGAAACAAACAGAAAATAATGTATATAAGTGTGATGTTATGATAGTGTATATTTTGTTCCTTATTTTTGATTTGCAGCTGTTGAGAGATTAAAACAATTGTAAGGTTAATTGTTGGAACCTTTTGAGAATTGAAGTTGTTTAACAGTGTTCAAACTGTGGAAATAAGTTCTTTGTTAGTTTCCCTGTTTGGAAAATAAAATGTGGCTATTACGTTACATTTACCTTTCATGTGAAAAAGTTTACCTATTTTATTGTTTCTTATTCTTTTGTAGTTAGATTCTATTTTTGAATTTTTAGAGAATTTCTGATCAGATGTGGTCTTTGCTTCTTTGTAGTGTATCTAAGATTACAAATACTTTTTTAATATCCTTTTGTGTTTTTAATGCATTTCTGAAATGTACGTGCTTATTTTGTACTATTTAATTGTTCACCTTAAGTTTGATGTCTTTCATTTGAAATCGACATCTGTTTCAGGTCCATTTTAGATTTTTGGAAAGTTATGCACTTTAATAGATTTGATTTCTTTTGATATTGAACTTAAAAATGAGATATATGTGTTTAAATCTGCTCCCCAGAAACTGTCCTGCACCTGCCCTGACTAGGTACATGGAGGAATTAGCCATGCTAACTCCTCCATGTGCCTGGAGGCTTGATTTGTTTAAGAACACGTTGTGCTTTCTAGGAGTCTGTGGGAGTAGCCTTGCCGTATTTGGACTGCATTGGCTATGTCTTAATATGGGTATGATTCTTATGCCTGTATAAGGGTATGATTTGATATAACCACATAAGGGCATGAAATCGGGAATATTAACTAGAGTCCTAGAATCATCTACAACATCCACTCCACGTATAATGTCCATCATTACTAAATACTAAGCAATGTATAAGCATATCTAAGCATGTATTTTCCATCCCACCCCAAAATACATAAAATGCATTTGAAATGGTATATACATGAAAATGAGTATTATACTGTACGTTTTCAAGCAGTGGTATCATTCAGATAATGCATATATGGTACATTTAGAATTTTGACTGAATGAATCACGAAATTTACATTTATGAAATGGCTCTTAATACAGAAGAGAAGGTCGAGACCATTTCATCACATAGTTGTACAAGACTGTACAAGTGTTAGAGACGAAGAAAACATTGTCTCTAGAGCTTCTAAAAATAGAAATCTTGTTCTCTAAGAATAGTTCTACTTTAAGCAGAGTATCATGTGCCAAAAAGTAAATATTTTGGGAACTGGGAAAAAATCAATTTCGCTCTCTGGGGAAACAATAGTTCCAAAGTTTTTTAGGTTCTGTTTACCAAAACTGAAGGCCAATTTCGGAGTTCATGGAACGCTGTGTGCGCGTATTTTCAAACGTTATTCTCATTGTTAGGTGAGAACATTAATTCAGATAGGCTGGTAAAAAATGTGTCTACAACAGTAGGTGAAAGTTGGACCAAATCCGAAAAAGTGGAAATAGTGTCTATGTGAGATGCATTACCGTCAGCATTATCTGGATCAGCAATGTTCACAGAAGGTTGTACCTGTGTGCCGCTTTCATCTCGTACCTCACCGCCACCTAATCGTAATGGTGAGGTCTCAACAAATGCCATCATCAGAATGGGTAGCTGCTGGGGACAACACGTTGCATTAGCCGTTACCGAACCTAGCAAAGTATCGACATCCATAGGTACTGCTGATGGAAGTGTGAGACAGACGTCTAACACGCATTCTTCTCCGCATAGCAGGCCTCGTAGATCAGGTAAGATGCAATCTTGCCAGATTGGTCTAAATGAAAGAAACCAGGTAGTATTCAGATCTCTTAGCCGAGCCAAGCCGAGGACTTTAGTAATCCGCTCTCGGTATCGTATTGCTAGGATCGTGTCTTCCATTGTAGCCTGAGTTTTGCCTGTGACTTGACTTGCCATATCGGAGCAGAAGGAACAAAAATAAGATTCCTGCTACGAGTCCCAAGATAAGAGGCAGGCCGCCGAACACAGAATGCACAAAATTCGGGAAGATGTTCAGAACTGCTTCAAAGGGTACTAACAGTCCCGAAAAAATTGTCTTAAATACATGTGCGATGCCACTGGTATCAGACATGTTTAAGATTTGGCTTAACATGTCTACGAAATGTACGGGGCAATTTGTCGATAATAATGTATGTATCTCTGCTGCTGTCCTTGCAACATGCAGGTCATAGGTTTCTCTAGACGAGGTTAAAGGCACAGTTGTTTGTAAAAGAATAGACTTCATTCTACTTAAAGTATCAATTCGAATAGAAGAGATATTAAAAGAAGGCCATATTGCTGCCTCCATGTCTAGCTTGTTGTTTGGATACAATAATTGCATACAACAAGTGACCCCGGAAGTAACGCTCACGAGATAGGCCGTTCCTGGCACCATGCCACAACTGCTGTGGTCACTTATTAGAACGTAGCTGCCGTTGGAAAGCTGTCTGAAAAAAGGCTCTATCTGTGTAGCAGGGGTGCCGTGCAGTGGCATGAAAGGTTATTTGATGAACCTTCGCAGGCTCCGTGTAAGTTAATTCCTTGACATAGAAGTATACCGCTTAGTGAGTTTTTACAGTTGTTACCACTAAGGAATACCTCTTTCTTGCCCCCACTCCAACATCTATGTGTGTAAGGTAAGTTCCAGGTTGACTTGATGTACCCTTTACCCAATCTTTCATACAGGCCTGCTGGTATATACTTTTGGCAATATTGAAACTGAAAAGTCGTTATCGGAATTGTAATGGTGCCATGTATTATCCATTCAATGACAGGTCTTTCGGAGACTGTCAATGGTAATCTTTCTAGTTTTTCAATGCTCAGCACCGTATAGTTTGCCCCTCTTTGTGCCAAAGAGATTTATTTATCAGTAAGGTTAAAGATAGAAAATAATGACGTTGTGTTTATCAGACGCCTTGGCACGTAGCCTAAACGCAGATTTTGTAACGTCCAGCCTAACTGTACAATAGAACGTAATTGGGACTGGCCATGTTGTAACATTAGCATATCCTGTTCTGTTATATCAATAGCAGATGATACAATGCTGTGCAGTGAATAAATTCTGGAGGACAGAGTCGTTAACCCATTGTCCACTACAGAAAGTGATTTTTCCAAATTAATACGATCAATTTCTCGTATTTTTTCTGCAGTTTCAATTTGAGTTATTTTCCAAGCTTCATTGTAAGCTGTGTATATACAGGCGTATATGAAACGTTTTTGACGCTGTTTGCGAGGTCCCACTATGAATTCTCGCAAGTCAGCACCTTCTTTAAGTAAAGTCAAGTGTTGCTTAATTTCAGGTAGTGTGGATTTCTGTAGCCATTCGAGGAATAGTTTTCCTACACTATATGTTGTTATTATCCCTGGATGTTGTCTCTGGGAATATCTTGGGTCTGGCCTATTCTGTTTGAACCCCTGTATTTTGTTCAGGAATCTATCTTGACAGTTATTAGTGTCTGTGGGCCAGATCAACCATTTGTTCCAATTAGGAAGTGTTCTGTTATGTTTTAAAATATGGTATACGTCTATCTCCACTTCTGTAGTGTTATTACTATCAGGTATGGGTTTTGGTATAGACGGTTTGTTTAAGTCTTTCATCCTGGTTAGGCCAAGACAGGTTGTTTGTTGAATGGTGTCATTCAGGAACATTATTTGTTCTGGGATCATGCAGGCTCTGAATAATGATTCTAAACCTTGTACCTGCCAGTCTCTTGTACCCCAGACAGTTTTTGTCTCAATGTTTTTTTTCCAAAATTCAAAACCAAACAAAGATATTTTTTCATAAAACTTTTCAGAATAAATCAGTTTAGTATTTGTCAACATGTTTTTCATTTCTGTCTTCTTCATAATTTTAAAATAAAACGTTTCTGGATCAGTGATATTAAACCCTGAAAAGTATGGGAATTTTTCATAAAATGTTTTTGAGCTCCCTTTTGGCGGAGTTGGCCAATGGTCCCATTGATTATACATAAAAACATTTTCTAGGATTTGCCGATTTATGCAAATAGTGATGCCCATAATGATTATAGCAATACATTTCTTCATAATTTGATGAACCTTGTAAATAATCATGTTCTGTATATTTAGCTGACATTTCTAAATCTGACATGCCATCATATTGTTAATATTTTCAAAGTCCCAATCATCAGAGAAAGTACTAAGTGATACAAAGTCACTTAAAGAAATCTTGAATTGATGTGGATATTTCAAGAGTTCAACCGGGCCATAGATGTCGTAATCAGTAGTGTCCCACGCTACACCACCAGGTATAGGAATGGCTGTGATGTTCACTGATGATGGTTCTCTTTTTTCAATGTGAGATGATCTGTGAGGTTTTAGAACCAAGTTGATGTTCTGATTTGCTGTTCCCATTGTACTGTATTTTCCATCAATCATTCTTCCCAAGCTTAGAATTAAAATCAGCCAGAGCATTAGGAAAATAAACCTAACACAATCCACAATTCAATCCTCTGTGAAATCAGATATGTTTCCCCAAGTTGATGAAAGAGTTCTGTAATTTTGTCTTTGAAGGTTTTGTTTGCTGGCTTGTCTTCATGTTCACTGGGATCATCAGAAAAGTCATCGAAATTGATGATGTAGCCAGATGCAGTTCTGTCAATTGTTTCAATGGCATCAGGATTGTTATTAATCTTTGTAGTTGCTTCTTCCTTTTTCATATTGGTATAGTCCGAGGCTATATCATTGTAGACAGGTGTTTCTTGATGAACTGTTGCAATTTGGGTTTCAAGAGGCACAATTTCCATGACTTTATTGCATAGTCCTTTTTTATTCACTGCAGGTTTATCGAATGTGATTAGTCTCTCAGTTTGAACCTCTTGGATTGTAGCAAGGTTTGGTCTTCTGCTATTTCTTGGGAGTCCACTGGCCCTACTACTTATTATTGGCCACATGGTTGTGGTTTTACCAGGTCGATTGATACAACTCTGTTCTCTCTTTTACCAGCAAGGGGCGGTAGTACGACTGATCTTGTTCCGCTGATAGCTAAGACAGGTACTGCTGTTCTGTAAGAAGGCCCAAATTCCTTCTATGCCGCGATCTTTTCTCTGACCAGATCCCCAATCTTTGGAATCCAGGCAGGTCTTGCTGGGACGGGAAACAACACTTACAACGCAACTTTTACAACGCACTACCTTTACAACGAAACTTTTACAGTGCAACATCCATTACAACGCATGACATTACAACGCAACCATTACAACGCATGTCACTACAACGCATACCACTACAACGCATGTCATTACAATGCAGTCATTACAACGCATACCATTACAACGCATACCTACACTATCCAACACTTACCCTACTGTTGCACCCCTTGGAGTTAGAATAGTAATTTTTACCCCTACACTATCCAATACTTACCCTACTGTTGCACACCCTGGAGTTAGAATAGTAATTTCTACCCCTACACTATCCAATACTTACCCTACTGTTGCACCCCCTGGAGTTAAAATAGTAATTTTTACCCCTACACTATCCAATACTTACCATACATGCAATGTAATGGTATGTGTTGTAATGGTATGCATTGTAAATGTAGTATGCATTGTAGTGGAATGCGTTGTAAAGGTAGTTTCAAAGAATTCATTGTAATGGCATGCGTTGTAATGGAATGCGCTGTAATGGATGTTGCGGTGTAAAAAATGCATTGTAAAGGTATGCGTTGTAAAAGTATGTGTTGTAACGACATACATCCACTGGGACAGGTGGTTTCTCTTCAGTGACCATTGGCTTTAGCTTTGTGTTACTTAGACTTCTTCTTGTTTCATTCAAGTCCTGTAAAACAGCCAAACGATCTTTGATATCAAACGCTTTTTGTTCCACCACTGAAGCCTGACAATCGAGATCTTCGATTATCATTCTTGTACCAAATAAAAGTTCATACGGAGTGATTCCACCAAGAGAATTTCTTGGCAGATTATTAAGACTACGTTAGACACTTATTAGATGTTTGACCCACCCATCACCCAAACCTAATACCCTCGCTGTTTTAGATTGCTTTATGTCACATTTTTTTCTTTCCACTACCGCATTTCCCTCAGGATGGAATGGACTAGAGTACCGCAATGCAATGCCCAAGCTGGTCATGGCCTCCTTGTAAGCTCGAGAGCTTAACGCTGGACCCTGGTCAGAATGTAGCATGCCAATTGCTTATGTACCGATAAAGACTCGCAAATCTTTTATAACAGTTCTGCGTCAGCCGAGCGCTGAGGCCACATCCAAATGAATCTCGTCTTAATATTTATGGGATCGCATTTGTCTGATCGGACGCCTGCGTGTAGATAGCCTAATGCTGTCTAATAGAGGTGTCTGGGCTGGTCTTACTGTGCTAGAGTCAGATATCTGGTCTGGTTCATAATTGCGATCTCTATTGATCTCTATCTCTAGTGAAGTAGTGTGGCTCACTGGTTAGAGGCGGCAGACCCGAGAGCAGAGGACGGCCTGGGACCAGGGTTCGATTCCCGACGCGGCAGGTTTCCGGACCAGGGTCAGCGGACTCGATAATTCTCTCGCCTCGGTGCCCACTCTGATCAACGATCACACTCGGCAACTCTGGGCACTAGCTTGCCTCATCTTCACTAACGACCCCACCAGACCGCCGGGGATGCCTGGTCTCACCCTGGAAAAACCCATTAAGGGACCATCTCTCAGGGAAGCCAGGAAGGGTTTCGCAGCGGTCGAAGCGCGGAGGTACCCCTTCGGGAGTGAGTCCTGCGCTATATAAGCACACAATTAATTAATTAATTGCAGTCCTAACAATCCATTGCAAAGTTATGAACTTGCACACTCATTCCCCGCCACCAGTATCTAGATTGCAATTCTATTGGAGATTTCAGGATCTCTTGGTGCCTCAGACCCATTCCCATGTGTGTTTCTTGAATCAAGAAGACTTTCCGGTTTGTGTTTGGAATTACTCTATCCCCCACTCCAGGGATTTGAGCAAAAGGAACGGAGTTCGCATCAATTATGTATGTATTTCCGAGTGGATAATTTAGAGGTAACGCTGCATAATTGCCTTCCATAGAGGCTTTTACTGCTAGTAGCGTTTCACCATCTATTTGTTTTTTAAAACGCTTTTTTGTAGCTACGGAAGCTGGTTGACCAGCTGCCGCTGTGGCTTTATTAGCCAATGAAATCCCTGCAACGTGAACGCCATCACGTTGAAGACTCTGTGTATGTATCAAGTGAGTCTTTTGTAGTTCTTTCTGTAAAAGAACTACCTGTTCCCATAGTTTTTTATGTTTTATTGTGCCACCTGTCTCATCTTTGTAACCGTTTTCAATCCAGGTCTGCATGGAAAAAATGTAAGATTCGATGCAGTAAAGCGAATCGCACTCTATTATCTATTTCATTTTAAAACGAAGACTCGATAAGAACAGACGCCATAGACAGAGCAGGGGATACATTAATACTTTTAAGAAATTACCCCGGGGCTCATAAAAGTAAAGGCAGCTTACCGCGCCTCAACTATTCTTCCTACAGCGAGATTTCCTTTAACCATTAGAGAGAGACTCGTTCTGGCCATTGAAGCTAATCGCCATTGATCTTGAGCACCATCCCTGCTACAAATCAAGACCTACTAATGAGTAGAGACATAGAAGTGTCTGAAGAGCTCAGACTTCACAAAGTTATTTAATCCTTTTGGATAGGAGAATCATTAGCAATCTTAAGATAGTTACAGCTCAATAAGAATACCTCCTCACATCCAGAAAGAAAATTTTCTATCTCTCCGACATTACAAGGACTAAACAGGATGCCCATAAGGATCCAGTAACAAGACAGACAACAAACCAATAGTCTTGATAAAGGTGGCCCAAAATAATACGCAAACCACCGAAACGCGTCGACGCAATTCTTTGTACAATTCATTCTCTTTTCCCCCCCAGGTGTATATAAGATTGTAAGGTTATAAAACCAGGGGTTGTTGAAATTTTAATTGTGAATGTACGCTTTGTAATTTCTAATTTGTATGTTTTACAATTTGAGCTTTGTCTGTCCTTTATTTTGTGCTGGTCACAAAATCATAGTGTTTTTTAATTGTTTTTTAACATTTTCTCTAGTGTAATCGCAAATTGTCTCTTTATTGTTTCAATAAATTGTTCTGTAACCTCATTTTTTGATTAATTTTTTTACTTAGTGTGTTTATATTCAACTGTGGTTATAGCTAAACTCTAGCTTTTCCTGTACATGACCCAAGGGAAATATTTTGTTTAAAGAACTACCTGTTCCCATAGTTTTTTATGTTTTATTGTGCCACCTGTCTCATCTTTGTAACCGTTTTCAATCCAGGTCTGCATGGAAAAAATGTAAGATTCGATGCAGTAAAGCGAATCGCACTCTATTAGTGTGGGGAATTCGCGATCTGCATTTTCAAGCGCCATCTTAAAAGCATGTAGTTCAGCTCGCTGAGCCGTACATTTTCTGAGCGATTTGGTTTTAGTGACAATAGGCCTAAATTTACCCATGCGCCAGCGACCTTTTACAATCGCGCACGCTGCATTGTAAACTTTTTAAGTGTTGTGCAAATCTGTCTGTGTAGATTACACAGATGTACTGTTCCAGAGGTAAAATTTCTGCTGGCAGAGGACATTCGTATTCATATTGGAGGAATTCTTGTGTTTTTAAGTTTGGATCAAATTCGTAAACTACATCTGATGCAGCAAGAGAATTAACCCATTGTATCCATCAAGGATGTAATACTTTAGAATTCGGAATGCTTGGTCTTGTTACTGCTTCTAGTGCAGGTATCGGTGTAACGATTATTATGCGTTTACCTTGTGCCAGGGCTCTTTCTTTTGCTACAGCAGTTAGTACCGCAGTTAGAATCTTTTTAGTGGAACTGAATTTCATTTCAGATTGTGTGTACAAGTGTGATTTGTAAGCTATTGGTACCGTTTCTCCCTCATTAGAGGTTAGGTATGTAAATCCGCATCTTCCTGGGATGACTCGGATTACAAGGTTGCGTTCGTTCACGCGTGTTTGCAGTTTTGTTTTAGTTAACATGTCTGTTTGTAATGATCGTAAAATTTCTGTGTGTTTCTGAGTCCAATTAATTGTTTTGAAATCAGGTTTTATTAGTTCGTAGAGCAGTTTAACCCTCTCTGTATAATTTAGAATGTAAGTTCTTCTGAAATTCAGGAAACCTAGAATTGATTGCAAGTTTTTCAGCGTTTTCGGAGCTTGTAGTATTGCACACTTCTCTAAGAAGTTGTCAGCTAGGCTTTTCCCTTCACTTGATAACTCATACCCTAAAAATAGGACAGTGAGGTGGACAATTAATGACTTTTTAAAGTTGAATTTGTACCCTTCAGATGCGAACCCAAGTATTATGGTGTTCACTCTTTTCAAGTGTGTCTCCAGGTCATCGTCTGTTAGATAGATATCGTCGACATAGGATAATGCCTCATCATCATACATTTGTAGTAACTCTGTTACTCCGGCTGAAAATAATCCTGGGCTATTCTTGAATCCCTGTGGGTGACGACAAAATTGCTTTTGGGCCCCCATACTGGAGAAAGCAGTCAAATACCTGCTTTCTGGTGCAATGTTTTGACAGAAGAAACCATTTGGAATATCTAATGTTGTTTTATATTTTTTGCGCACAATGCTATTCATCAGTGCTGCACTGTGTGAATTTTGTACTGCAAATGTTTTGCAACAGGAGTTTAAGTGTCTGTAGTCCAATACTAGACGATATGAATTGTCAGGTTTGGATACAGGAAACAAAGGATTGTGCATTTGTGAGGTGCATGTTTCAATCACCGCCTTGTACTCAAGTTGTTCTAAGATCTCCCTGACTTGTTTTTTAGCTTCTTGCTTAATAGGATACTGCATTTGTGCAGTAGGTTGATTTTTTAACTGGATTTTATGGTGAGGAGAATCCTCATCCCATCCTACATGATTTTTATATAATGCAGGAGCTTGGGCCACTGCCCATTTTCTGGCATATGTGTATTTTGTTATGAATTGGAATGTGATTTGAGAAGGCAGGCATAATCATTTCTTCGCCATGTGGGCACTCCCTGACAAACTATGGTGGCCAGTTCTTTTCTGCTTGAAGGATATCATAACCTTTAGATAGGTTTTCCCAGAAGAGACCTCTTATTTTCCTAGTTTTGTCCCCCTCTATACGTAATGTTATTTCATATAATTTATGAGGCACACTGACTCTGGTGTCTGCAGTTTCCACTTGAATGTATTAATTCGTGCCCACTGTCTCCAGAAGATTCATCAGGATCTTGCGAGCTATGGTCACTTCTGCTGCACTGTCAAGCATTGTCTGGGCCCATTCTCCGTTCTTGAGTTGTGTCCTCAGAATCCTCAGCATGTTTTACTTTAATACTGGCTACCTTCTTTTTGGGAAATTGTAATTTTTTACTTTGATGAGCAGGTTCTTTGTCTTTGGACTTGACGCGCTCTTCTTTATGTTCTGACCGTCCTCTTCTTTCCAATTTCTGTGAGGAAGTCTGAAAAGATTTAGAGGGACCTGTATCAATATCTTGATATCTGTCAGGTTTTCTCAAATTTTCCCTATTTCTAAGGTTATATCTTTTTTCAGAGGGCTCATGTTGGGGAGACCTATCCCCCCGGTCCGGAGACCTATCTCTCCATTGGGGAGACCTCTGGTCTGAAACTGTTTATCTCTGGAAGTGGTTTGCTTATTACCCTCCCACTTCTTTTTTGGAGTAATTAAATTATTTTTAATGAAAGTCTTTTCAGTTAGTTGTGGTTTTAGTGGTTTCCCACCCAAACTATCTCTACCTAATTCTTCATAGGATTTTTAAACTATTATGGCAAGTTCAAAAGGTTGTTCTGCTATATCTGTTTCTTTTAATTTCTGGCGGATTGTTGTGCCGTCAATTGTTAATTGAACTAACTGTCTATATGTTTTTGTTAATTCTTTTATTTGAACTAAAAGTTCTTCGTTCGACATTTTTTCAATGTCAGGATGTGGTGTATAGCTGGCTAGAACCGACCATGTGGTTCCTGGTCTACCTAGTGGACCGAGCCTGGTAATGTGATTTTGATCTTTTAGGGAGCCATTGAACCAGAGCTCATGCTCTTGGTAAGTTAGTGGAATTTTAACATCCTCGAAAGGAACGTATTCCGCTGGAGGTTCCCCTGCTTTGTAGTAGTGGAACTCGTGTGTTACAGCATTTGCTGCTGGAAAATGTATCCAAGAATAGAATACCTCTGTCTGCCGACATTCTTGTGCCTCTACCACAAATATAACTGTACCACCTCTTGATGATACATCATTTTCTATGAGTTTTATAGTTACATTTTTCCTTACATTTATCGGGATGTTTTTCGCATCCAGGTCATTTTCATTAAACCCTGTAACGTCAAAACCCGGTTGATTCGCATCTACTGCAGCTCCACCGGTTTCGTTGTTGTCGCCGTTAGTTGACATTGTTTAATGAAAGTTTGCAGAGCAAGTTTCAAGGAAACAAAGATTAGGTGCACAATATTTTGGAACACTGTATCCTTCAACGTTGATTAAACCAAAAACTAATACATAGGAATCTCTTCCGACTAAGTTCTGGCGGATATTAACCTTTTTACCCGCTCCAGACGTCTATCAGAGTTTCTACAGGAAAAAGGGGTCTGTGTGAAAAGCACAACTGAGTTAGTCTAGTATCTAGCGTTAAATTTATCGCCTTACCAAACATTGGGTGCCATGTAGTGTAGTTCCTATATTCCCAATAGGCTCTGCGCATTGGAATAACATAAACGATAGTGTAGACGTAGGACTGAGGTCGACTAGGTCTCTATTGAATAGGTTAGACTTAATTTCGTGTGCCAGCTAGCTCAGAGGTCACTAGAAACTTTCTCGAGTTAACAAGAAGGTGTTAATTTTCCTGAATAGACAAGAAGGGATTAGTTTCTGACAACCGCATAAACATGACAACTTTGGTCCCCCAGAACAAGGAGTATATCTCCAGAGTCACGGAAACAATAGATAGCTATTTCACTCAGTCAATCGTGCATGCTTAGTTTCACCAGAAGTGCAGAGAAATAGAGAGACAGGCGTTTTCAGTAAAAGGGTTATTTATTGAGCAGTCTACTTTCTCATGCAAGAGAAGTGAATTGCCACAGTTGCAATACTTGTCATAAAGTAAAGTGCGTACAGTATAATGAGTATTATGGAATAATACTGTAAAAGCATTTCTATGGTTTCTAAGCCATAAGATACTTCAAACTGATAAAATACATTCATTTATAAAATAATGACTAAACATACTCAACTGGTGTTTCTAAGATACGCCTGCCCCAGTGTACCTAACCTAAGCCTAGTACAGGGAAGGAGTAGATGAGTTACAGTTTTTGCGAAGAATCTGATTCAAGAATTCTCTGTGGGTCTAATCAGATTCCTACCTTGGTTATAGAATGAAGGAGGTCTTGTATCTCTTTCTCAGGACTTGATCTCCCAGCAACCCGCAAGGGTGACCGGAAAACACGGGAGCTGGATTTCTCGGCAGGAGAAAAGATAGCGGGGAGGGTCGGCTTCCTTCGGCACTCGCATCAGCTGGGCATCAGGCAATTAGATAGCCGATTTGCTCCAAACCACTGTGTGTTGCTTAAGGCAGATGCTGGTATATTTATACCTGGAAGGTGCAGAGTTTGACGTAAGGTTGGACATAAGACGTCACTAAGAACTCGCAGTTCTTTCAGGACTCCAGGAGTTCTACGACAAATCAATACAGAAGCAGGGGGAATTCCCGGGCAGCTGGAGGCGTGGTTTGTGTAAGAGCAAGTTGTGCTTTCTAGGAGTCTATGGGAGTAGCCTTGCGGTATTTGGACCGCATTGGCTATGTCTTAATATAGGTATGATTCTTATGCCTGTATAAGGGTATGATTTGATATAACCACATAAGGGCATGAAATCGGGAATATTAACTAGAGTCCTAGAATCATCTACAACAAAGGCAGAGTTGCCCTGTGTCCCCACTTCTTTTCAATGTATATACTGAGCCACTAGCCAATTTGATATCGGCGGATACCACTATTCTCCCTTTTAAATCATATGATCTGGAAGTTAAATTAGCACTATACGCAGATGATATGATGTTGTTTACGAGTAACCCGCAAGATGCATTCCCCAATTTGATGAGGAAGGCAGAGATCTTCAGCCATATTTCTGGGTATAAAGTGAATACAGGGAAAACTGAGACTATGGAATGGAATCAGGATTTGGCAAGTCACGGGTGGAAAACACAAATAAGGTATTTTGGGATGTTAATAACTTAGAAAATGAAAGATATTACAAAAACAAACTTGAGGAAATTTAGTCAGCAAGTAGTAGGGTTACTGTCACAATGGGCAAACCTACCTTTAAATGTTTATGGAAGAATAAATCTTATAAAAATGATTATCCTCCCAAAAGTGACATGTTTTTTTAATACCATCCCATTAGTGTTTCAGAAGAAGTGTTGGACTTGGCCTTTTTTGCAGGGTGATCCCTAAACTTTTTGCTTTTCGCCCACCTTATTTCTGACATGGTGTTGGTGATTTTATGCCTCTCGGCACTTTAGCACTGCTGTACAATGTAAAGTGTGTGTGCTCTCTGTGTTACAGTTGGTAAGCTTGGCCTGCCCTCTCATAGGAAAGCATTGGGGATTCCTTGATCAGTGTGTCAGTAGTAATTCCCGATATGGGAGGAGCAGTGTGGTCGAGTTTAGTATATTTGCAATTGTAATATTAAATGCTGCGCAATGGTGTGGACAGATTTATTATGACTATTTGGGAAATACCACTTTTAGAACTTGGCATTTCTGTGTGCTACGTGTCTGCCTGCCTGATGTGAATTGCATGTCTGGCTTGTGAGTGACAGGGGCTCTGAGGTGTGTGCGGCTCCAGGAGGGGAAGGGTGAGTCAGCACTAGGCTGAATGGGACATCTGCATTGGGAGTAGTGGGAGGAGTTATCCCCTGACCCTGAATAGGTCTGTGCCTAACCTGGACAATACTGGCTCCGACCCCTGTGGTGTGTTAGTTAGTATGAATTTGTAGAGCGCACATTCACCCCAGGGTTTCTTGGCGCTGTGTGCCGCTGGGGAACCCGTCCTGGCTTTCCCTGTGAGATGGTCCCTATTGGGCATCACCAAGGTGAAGCCAGGCATCCCCGGCAGCGAGGGGCCCGTTGTGGAGATTAAGCAAGCTATTGCTCAGAGTTGCAGCATGGGACCCATGGTTAGAGAGGCACTGAGGCGAGATTTATCGAGCCCGCTGACATTGGTTCCGTACCCTGCCGCGTCGGGAATTGAACCCTGGTCCCGGGCCGACCTCTGCTTCTGGGTCTGCCACCTCTAACCGGTGAGCCACACTTCTCCACCAGTGTGTCTGATCATCTATCCCCCACCTGACAAAGGGGAAGAGGAGCTTGGAAAACAAAGTGCTCCAAATCCCCCATTGAACCAGTTGCATCTGGTTCCCCCAAACCCAACACTGCAGAACAAAGAGAATCTGGGTAAAAATGTATGGGCTGTGACCCCATGTTTTTGGTGTGTGCTGATGCTTGTTCCTGAACCTGCTGGGGCGTGCTGCTGCTGGGGCCCAGGAGGAACCACCATGAGGGCTTGCCCCCCTGGGCCCAGCATTGCCCCTTCATCTCTAAGGACTTTTTGGGACCTCTTGCGCCCTGTGAGCCCTTTTACTTTAATTATCCAGAAGGGGAGCGCTATGCTTTCTCCAGGAGAGACGGGCGCTGGAGCTTCGCAGCGCTGGGCTGCTCATCGCTGCTGAGGGAATCCCCAGCGTAGGGATTCCCCTGTGATGCTTTAGAAGGGGGTGCCCACCCTGCATTGCCGTGAGGTCCACTAGCGGGAGCCCACCCCGCTTTATGATTTTTTTAAATGGCGGGTGCCCACGCTGCGTTATGGTGCCTTTTTGTGGGTGCCCACCCCACATTTGTGCTTTATGTAAAGCGGGTGACCACTCCGCATTTGCCTAAATAAATCACCGCCGCGACCTGGGGAAGAGGATCGCTGAACCGGAAGCCAGGGGAAGCTGCCTGGCATTGAGCAGAGCTTCAGCCGCCATGGAGAAGAGGTCGTCTGGTGAAGCAGGGCTCCCATGTGCAAGGAAGAGCCCTGCGGTGTCAGCGGTGTGGTGCTTGTGGTGCAGGGGGCACAAGGCACATTGTCGATGCCTGCCCCAGCTGCATTGAAGGAGAGAGAGTCCCTGAGGAGTGTGGGCTCTCCTGTGCGTATAGCCCTGAATATTCAACAGAACTCCGTGAGTGGGGCTTCATGTTGGCACCTTTTGTGTGCCTAATTCCTGAGCCCCTCCCCTGCTTAATAGGGGGCAGCTTCAATGCTGGTGGAAATTTTGATTAGTGAAGCCCCTGAACGGGGCTACAGAGCATCGTGCCATCTGTTTCTGCACAGCTTCACTGCCGTAGCAGGCAGCTGCAACGATGGGGCCAATTCTATTTAGGGAGACCCCGTGGGGGCCCCAAGGGCACAGTTGCACCAGGACCTATTTACTTTGTTCCCGGCCGCGCCGCGCCGCACCAGCGAGGGCAGCTGCAACGTTTTGGCATATTTGTTCAGAAGGCCCAGTGAGTGCCCAGGCCGACGTTCTGCTTCACAGCTGCAACGTTTAGGCCATCATTTCTTTGGGTCCAGAAATGGAGGTGGTGATGAACAGAGTGTCTGAATTAAGCAGACCACTCTTACCCAGTCCAAAGATCAGGGCTTGATCCATCACCGTTTTTTAGCTCACTGCACCATCCCAGCTCAGAACTTGGCTATATGCAAATTAGTCTGACCCTGGCCCAGTGCATCATGGGAACAGGGCAGACCAAACTACCAAGCCAATTCTTATACTGGGAAGGAAACAAGCTACCGGGGACCGGTTTCTGGCATTTCAGCCGTCTTCGGCCCGGCTTGCTTGAATCCTGATGGTGCAATGAGCTTGGGACTCACATCTGAGTATACCCTTCCACGCTTATGGTGGACAAAAATGATCCAGAAATGGAGGTGGTGATGCACAGAGTGTCTGAATTAAGCAGACCACTCTTACCCAGTCCAAAGATCAGGGCTTGATCCATCACCGTTTTTTAGCTCACTGCACCATCCCAGCTCAGAACTTGGCTATATGCAAATTAGTCTGACCCTGGCCCAGTGCATCATGGGAACAGGGCAGACCAAACTACCAAGCCAATTCTTATACTGAGAAGGAAACAAGCTACCGGGGACCGGTTTCTGGCATTTCAGGCGTCTTCGGCCCGGCTTGCTTGAATCCTGATGGTGCAATGAGCTAGGGACTCACATCTGAGTATACCCTTCCACGCTTATGGTGGACAAAAATGATCCAGAAATGGAGGTGGTGATGAACAGAGTGTCTGAATTAAGCAGGCCACTCTTACCCAGTCCAAAGATCAGGGCTTGATCCATCACCGTTTTTTAGCTCACTGCACCATCCCAGCTCAGAACTTGGCTATATGCAAATTAGTCTGACCCTGGCCCAGTGCATCATGGGAACAGGGCAGACCAAACTACCAAGCCAATTCTTATACTGGGAAGGAAACAAGCTACCGGGGACCGGTTTCTGGCATTTCAGCCGTCTTCGGCCCTGCTTGCTTGAATCCTGATGGTGCAATGAGCTAGGGACTCACATCTGAGTATACCCTTCCACGCTTATGGTGGACAAAAATGATCCAGAAATGGAGGTGGTGATGAACAGAGTGTCTGAATTAAGCAGGCCACTCTTACCCAGTCCAAAGATCAGGGCTTGATCCATCACCGTTTTTTAGCTCACTGCACCATCCCAGCTCAGAACTTGGCTATATGCAAATTAGTCTGACCCTGGCCCAGTGCATCATGGGAACAGGGCAGACCAAACTACCAAGCCAATTCTTATACTGGGAAGGAAACAAGCTACCGGGGACCGGTTTCTGGCATTTCAGCCGTCTTCGGCCCGGCTTGCTTGAATCCTGATGGTGCAATGAGCTAGGGACTCACATCTGAGTATACCCTTCCACGCTTATGGTGGACAAAAATGATCCAGAAATGGAGGTGGTGATGAACAGAGTGTCTGAATTAAGCAGACCACTCTTACCCAGTCCAAAGATCAGGGCTTGATCCATCACCGTTTTTAGCTCACTGCACCATCCCAGCTCAGAACTTGGCTATATGCAAATTAGTCTGACCCTGGCCCAGTGCATCATGGGAACAGGGCAGACCAAACTACCAAGCCAATTCTTATACTTGGAAGGAAACAAGCTACCGGTGACCGGTTTCTGGCATTTCAGCCGTCTTCGGCCCGGCTTGCTTGAATCCTGATGGTGCAATGAGCTAGGGACTCACTTCTGAGTATGCCCTTCCACGCTTATGGTGGACAAAAATGATCCAGAAATGGAGGTGGTGATGAACAGAGTGTCTGAATTAAGCAGACCACTCTTACCCAGTCCAAAGATCAGGGCTTGATCCATCACCGCTTTTTAGCTCACTGCACCATCCCAGCTCAGAACTTGGCTATATGCAAATTAGTCTGACCCTGGCCCAGTGCATCATGGGAACAGGGCAGACCAAACTACCAAGCCAATTCTTATACTGGGAAGGAAACAAGCTACCGGGGACCGGTTTCTGGCATTTCAGCCGTCTTCGGCCCGGCTTGCTTGAATCCTGATGGTGCAATGAGCTAGGGACTCACATCTGAGTATACCCTTCCACGCTTATGGTGGACAAAAATGATCCAGAAATGGAGGTGGTGATGAACAGAGTTCCTGAATTAAGCAGACCACTCTTACCCAGTTCAAAGATCAGGGCTTGATCCATCACCGTTTTTTAGCTCACTGCACCATCCCAGCTCAGAACTTGGCTATATGCAAATTAGTCTGACCCTGGCCCAGTGCATTATGGGAACAGGGCAGACCAAACTACCAAGCCAATTCTTATACTGGGAAGGAAACAAGCTACTGGGGACCGGTTTCTGGCATTTCAGCCGTCTTCGGCCCGGCTTGCTTGAATCCTGATGGTGCAATGAGCTAGGGACTCACATCTGAGTATACCCTTCCACGCTTATGGTGGACAAAAATGATCCAGAAATGGAGGTGGTGATGAACAGAGTGTCTGAATTAAGCAGGCCACTCTTACCCAGTCCAAAGATCAGGGCTTGATCCATCACCGTTTTTTAGCTCACTGCACCATCCCAGCTCAGAACTTGGCTATATGCAAATTAGTCTGACCCTGGCCCAGTGCATCATGGGAACAGGGCAGACCAAACTACCAAGCCAATTCTTATACTGGGAAGGAAACAAGCTACCGGGGACCGGTTTCTGGCATTTCAGCCGTCTTCGGCCCGGCTTGCTTGAATCCTGATGGTGCAATGAGCTAGGGACTCACATCTGAGTATACCCTTCCACGCTTATGGTGGACAAAAATGATCCAGAAATGGAGGTGGTGATGAACAGAGTGTCTGAATTAAGCAGACCACTCTTACCCAGTCCAAAGATCAGGGCTTGATCCATCACCGTTTTTAGCTCACTGCACCATCCCAGCTCAGAACTTGGCTATATGCAAATTAGTCTGACCCTGGCCCAGTGCATCATGGGAACAGGGCAGACCAAACTACCAAGCCAATTCTTATACTTGGAAGGAAACAAGCTACCGGGGACCGGTTTCTGGCATTTCAGCCGTCTTCGGCCCGGCTTGCTTGAATCCTGATGGTGCAATGAGCTAGGGACTCACTTCTGAGTATACCCTTCAACGCTTATGGTGGACAAAAATGATCCAGAAATGGAGGTGGTGATGAACAGAGTGTCTGAATTAAGCAGACCACTCTTACCCAGTCCAAAGATCAGGGCTTGATCCATCACCGCTTTTTAGCTCACTGCACCATCCCAGCTCAGAACTTGGCTATATGCAAATTAGTCTGACCCTGGCCCAGTGCATCATGGGAACAGGGCAGACCAAACTACCAAGCCAATTCTTATACTGAGAAGGAAACAAGCTACCGGGGACCGGTTTCTGGCATTTCAGCCGTCTTCGGCCCGGCTTGCTTGAATCCTGATGGTGCAATGAGCTAGGGACTCACATCTGAGTATACCCTTCCACGCTTATGGTGGACAAAAATGATCCAGAAATGGAGGTGGTGATGAACAGAGTGTCTGAATTAAGCAGACCACTCTTACCCAGTCCAAAGATCAGGGCTTGATCCATCACCGTTTTTTAGCTCACTGCACCATCCCAGCTCAGAACTTGGCTATATGCAAATTAGTCTGACCCTGGCCCAGTGCATTATGGGAACAGGGCAGACCAAACTACCAAGCCAATTCTTATACTGGGAAGGAAACAAGCTACTGGGGACCGGTTTCTGGCATTTCAGCCGTCTTCGGCCCGGCTTGCTTGAATCCTGACTTTTTGGCATATTTGTTCAGAAGGCCCAGTGAGTGCCCAGGCCGACGTTCTGCTTCACAGCTGCAACGTTTAGACCATCATTTCTTTGGGGGCATTATGAGTGAGACAGGAGTGAGATACACTCCTCTGCCCCAGCACACTTGCACACTTGTGAATTCTGCTGCATTGGCAGCCACACTGACAATATGGCACAGGGCATTGAGCCTTCTGAGAAGGCCAGTTGTCCAGGGGTACTGTTAGGTTGTTAGGGCGACAGGCTCTAATGTGATTTATGTACTGTGATTGATGCACCGTGATTTATGCCTCTAATGTGGTTTATGATTATGAGGTTATTTGCATACTGTGGTTTATGCTTGTGAGGTTATTTTCTACAGTGATTAAAGCCTCTAAAGTGATTTATGATTAGGAGGTTATGGTGTAATATGTTTAGGTCTATGAGCTTGGCGCATAATGTATTTCAAGCGTGATGGGATACTGTGCATAATATGATCAGTGTTGCAGGATGTAATGCTGAGGACAGTATTTGCCAGTAATTACTGGTTGTGTTCTATGTTTATTATTGGTTCTACATCTACTAGTTTCACTTTGTGATGGTTCTTACGGTGGCCCAATTGGCCCCGTCATGTGTATATAACCCCCTGTAAATATTGCCCAGTGACAGGTGGCACACTCTATTTTGTGTGATTACTATTTCAATATTTTTATGATATTACAAGGGTTATTTTTATATATAACCTTGTGTGGAGTTCCTTTTGCGGCGTGCCTAGTATGTTGTTGCTGTGGGTGTGTTAGGCAAACGCTTTACACATTGCCTCTGGGATAACCCTGACTGCTTGTGCCAAGGTACCAAGGGGGTGAGCAGGTGTTATCTTCAGCGTGCAACTCCCTTGCCCTGACTAGAGTGGTGTTTTCTGCCTGGCTTAGGTGCAAGCTCTAGCCAACCAGAAATCCCATTTTTAATAAGAAGGGTAAAGCATAACTACAGGGAAGAGTAGGGAGTTTCATTTGGGCATTAAAAGGCCCTAGGATGTTGGAGAAAGTTGCGTAGGAGGCTTGAAATCGGAGGATTGTCATTACCAGATGTACTTGCCTATTGCTACACCTTTCAGTTCAAGAATGTTTGCATGCTAGCTAACTAGACAGATAAGTCAATGGTAGGCTTACTTTTCAAGGCAAGGCTGGCTGATGTCCCACAAGGTCAAACTCATTTTCTTTTCACATACGGAAACCCAAAAATGTTTTAAAATGTGAGGCTCAAGATTTTGAAGTCTGCATTACATACATGGATGTATGTGCCGAAAACTCTGAGAGTCCCATATTTTTCATCATGGGCACCGATTTGGGACTCCCCGGGTACCCCAGTGTGTTTGGGGGATCAACTAAGTCAGCCTTGGAATTTGGGGGGTATTTGTTATTGGGCAGATCTCAAAGTAGGCTCAAATTTAATGAGTTGGGAAGCACTGCGTAACTGTACTAATGGTTTGTTAAAGAGGTTTAAATATTATCAACTGAGTTCCTGGTGGGCAACACAAGACTGGGCAGAGGAGGAGTAATCTAAATTTGATCAAGTGATGAGAACCGGTCAGTGGAAAAAGGAAACTACTTTTTGGTACTGGGCCTTTTTGGAGATGAGTGAAAAGATCGAGAATGACATTTTTAATTTGTGTGGGCGAAGAGTTTAAGGATGAGGATTTGAAGCAAATGTGTAGTTACTCTTACGATATACTACGACAAGTAGTAAAACCGGCCCCACTCAAATGAAATCATTTATTCACCATTTTATTTATTGGTCACCTGCAAAGCTCAGTAAAGTTACTGGTAATACTTATAACTGTCCTAGGTGTACGCTAGTAGGAGCAGACGATGTGCATTTGTTTATGGCATGTCCAAAAAAAAGTACCATTCTGGAACTCGATATGTGACTTTGTGGGAGAAATTATTGGGATACAAATTAAAGTAAGCCCTAGTGTAATTTTCTTTGGTCTAATCTCAGATCAAGAGGTACAGATTACAATAGTTGAATCAAAGTGTTTGTTTTATGTAGTCCTGTTGGCAGAGCATGATATCTGTAGGCTATGGACATCTGAAAATCCATTGTCTTTTACTGAGTGCCTTCAGAATATCATTTACATTTGTCAGTCGGATATGGCATGCGATCCAAGAAGTAGTGAGAACATTTGGGCTCCATTGGTAAGGTGGAGAGAGAAGGAAACATCAGTCTGATGATTAAGCCCACTACGATGTCAGTATCTCCTATACTTGGGTAGTCTCAGTATGTAAAGGAGATGAAAGTGGAAACAGCAGTATACTTGTGGGCCACTACTCTTCTTTTTCCTCTTCTGGTCTCTGGTCTGGTTTCCTCTTGTAAGACCTAGAGGGATTAAAGTATAACCCAGCAAGACATTTGGCAGAATGAGGACACAAAAAATCATTGTTTCTGATGTTCAAAGAACAAGAGCCAACCCTAGTTTCAAGGTTTGCTTAGTTACCCTGAGCTTTTTCTGCTCCAGATATCTCCTGTGACAGAAGCAACTTGTCACTTGTGTATAGTTGGTGAAAAATGGTCTATTACGCACGGGCAAAAAGGCTCTGTGTTTCTGACTTGTGCAGCAAAAATTCAAAGCATTGCTTTGGGGCCAATTGCAATGGAGCAGGCTTGAATACAGAAACTAAGTTCGACCTAATTGGAAGAACTAACTTGGGGCTTAGTCTAAAAAAATGTAAGTTCAAATTCTTCAGCAGGGCATGGCACCAGTTTGTAGACAAAGAGTGCTCCACGAGGTAGGAACACTGTTGGATGCAGTTCCAGTAAAGCTGTTGGTTTTTGGCAGGAAAGCTCTGAGTGTGAAAAATTCCAAATAATGCACCAGGTGAAGAACTCTCACTGTCAGGATACATTTGGCACCTTCCAGGAGCAGGTAGAATTCCATGGTTACGCTTTGTTAGACAATCTCTTGCTCACATTGGATACGAAAACTTATGGTCAAACCCTGAGGTAACTTCCTCAACTATTTCTAAGAAGACATTGTCCGGTGCTGTAAAGGACTTTAGCCTCGGGAGGACCATTAGCTCAGTACCATCAACGAGCCTGACTGGTGTCTTCCTGAGTCATAAGTCCATATACAGCTTTGAACAAGAAATAGACATAATCCAACCAACTTTAGCAAAGAAGCTGTACCTACAGTTTAGATTTGGATCGCTGCCCCTTTACTCTATGACAGACAGGTGGACGGGGGGTTCTGTACATTTATGCCCAGGCTGCAGAACTGAAATTGAAACTATTCTGCATGTTACCATCAGGGCTGGACTGATTAATGCTAGATCCGTGGTGAGACATGCCGCCGATGTTTTTGAACTACTGGTGGATGGCCAGTTGGAGGTGCTGTTCGTCACGGAGACGTGGATGACCAGCACATCCGCTCCTAGTGTGGAACTTGCTGTCCCCAGAGGTTTCAAGATTACTAGGGTTGACAGACCCATGGGTAGAGGGGGCGGACTAGCCGTTATTTTTAAGGATGGGTGGCGCTTCGCCTCTGAGCCGCCTGTTGCGGATGCTGGGGGCGAGGTTCTCCACTTTTCCATTATAATTTCCCCTCATTTCACCTTAGGAGGGTCTCTGATTTACAGGCCCCCGGGCCAGGCAAATCACTTTATTGACTCTCTAGAAGAATATATAGTGCCGCGGGCCTTAAGTTTTCCAAAATTTCTTTTGGTCGGCGACCTAAATATTCATGTGGATTCTCCTGACTCACCTGAAGCCCGCAGGCTTGGTGAAGTTCTCGACCTCGCACAGCTCAAGCAATGGGTGACTTCTCCGACGCATTTGGGAGGTCACCTTCTTGATATGGTTTGCTCAAACTTTCCCATTAAGACTGTGAGCGTAGAAAAAGTAACCTGGTCTGATCACGATCTGGTCAGGTTCGCGTGGGAGATGGTGGAAACTGGTCAAACACCCCCCATGTGCCACACCCAAAAGGTCAACCTGCCCGCGTTCAGAAAGGCCCTATCCGGAGCCAACCCAAAACCCACGGTGGTCCTGGATGAGGCGGTCTGCGGGTTCAATGAGTGGGTGCTGCAGGCGGCTACTGTATCCACTAAACACACTACTGTGTCTAGACTCCGACGCTCTCCCTCCCAACGGTGGTTCTCCCCTGAGCTGAGGGAGATGAAACTAGGCTGTAAAAAACTGGAACGAGCGTGGAAATGTGGGTATAGTTCTGAGGCCAAGTCTGCCCTACGTTTAGCTCAAAAAGATTATTATGCCACCATTAAGGTCGCTAAAGGGAATTATTATGCAGGGCGTATCGCTAAAGCAGATAACAATAGTAGAGAGATTTTCTCTATTGTCAAGAGCTTTGTATCCCCTGTTGCTGATGCTGCTATTCTCCCTTCCTCTGCGCAATGGTGCAAGGATTTGTCCACCTTTTTTATCAGCAAAATAGCCAGGATTCAGCAGGACCTACTCTCGGCACTGCCTGTGGACTGTTTAGCGGCCGACTCTTGTTCCACACAATGCCCGTGTTCTGGACAACAGCTTACGAACTTCGTGCAAGTTGCTGAGTGTGCTGTTCTGCCTCTTCTCCAGTCCCTGAAATCCGGCTCTCCCGCTGACCCGTGCCCAGCCCGAGTGCTTTCGGAGGTGGCGGAAACTGTTTGTAGTGAGATCACGCAGATAGTGAATCTTTCCCTGGCTTCAGGCGAGGTGCCTCTCGGTTGGAAACGAGCCAAACTTCTGCCGCTCCTGAAAAAACCGGGACTGGACGCTACGGTCCCTGGGAATTATCGTCCCATATCCCTTTGCCAGCACTCGCTAAAATCTGTGAGAAAGTGGTTCTTCAGTAATTGGAGAGTTTTGTAGAAACCTCCAATGCCCTTCATCCAGCCCAATCGGGTTTCAGGGCTGCCTATAGCACTGAGACTGCGCTGGTGGAGATGACGGAGTCTATCCGGGATTGTCTAGACGGAGGCGGCAGAGCGGTCCTGATTTTATCGGACCTCTCTGCTGCGTTCGATACCGTCCCCTGCGAGCTCCTCCTCGCCAGGCTGTCTGCTATTGGTATCGGGGGGTTGTTCTGGCCTGGTTGTCCTCTTTTCTTTCCGATAGGACACAGCAGGTCTGGATGCCACCCCACGCCTCAGAGCCTAAACCACTCCTCACGGGGGTCCCTCAGGGATCCACTCTTAGTCTCCTACTGTTCAACATTTACATCACCCCCTTGGTTTATTTAGCGGAACAGTATGGGGCTAAGATTATAGGGTATGTAGATGATACCCAACTGCTGTTCACCTGGCCAGACGACAATCTGGATACTTCGGCAGTCCATTTGTGTTTGTCCTCAGTATTTCGCTGGTTAACCCAGGCCCAGCTGAAATGCAATGAGGACAAATCCGAGGTGATCTTTTATGGTTCCTTCCCCCCCTCATTCAGGAATACGCTGTGGCCCCCGAACATTCCCAGCCCTAAAGAGATGGGGGGACCCGCGAAAAACCTTGGCATCTGGTTTGGAGAGGACCTTAGATTCGAGGACCATATTAAGAAGCTAACGGGAACCTGCTTTGCCACGTTGAGAATGCTGCGCAAATTCTTCCCTTTGCTCCCTAGGGATGCCAAGGAGACGGTTGCTCGGGCTCTCATACTGGCAAGGCTGGACTACGCGAATGCACTGTTCAGTGGCATTCCGGCCTACCTGGTGAAACGCCTGCAAATTATTCAGAATGCTGCTGTCCGTCTTCTATTCAACATCCCAAGATGGAAGAGTGTGCGCTCTGATTTGCGCACTCTCCATTGGCTCCCCGTATCACAGCGCATCCTGTTTGAATCCTTGGTGCTCGCGTTCGGAGCAATCCACGATCAAGGCCCCGCGTATCTGAGAAAGAGATTTACTTGCTATGCCCCCGCCCGTACCCTCAGATCATCTACTCTGTTTAAATTGTCTCTTCCCCGCTTTAAACGAGCCAGACTTGGCGGTCAGTCGATCTCCGTGGTCGCGGCTCGGGCCTGGAACGCTCTTCCTCTCCACTTGCGCTCCATGCAATCTGTGGCTCAATTCAAAAAAAACCTGAAAACCCATCTGTTCAGGAGTGTAATCTAAGCTGTCTTCTTGCTGCTCTTTTCTCCGCCTCTCCCAATTCGCGCCAGGATACTCTCAAGTAACGGAGCGCGTTACAAAACGGTTTATACATACATACATACATACTCTTTTTTGTCCAGCCTATTCACATATACGAAGAAAGTGGATAATATAATTATGTAATAATTTGGGCATAAGGGACTATCAAGCCTTCTTTAGAATTCTGAAGTCTGATACGAATCCTTTGATAGTAACGGCTATAACTAAGTTTCTGTTCTCTATGTGGTCTATTCGAAGGAAATTACTTAAATAACAAGGTATCCCATCTATTTATCTGCTGAGACTTGAGAACAATTTGGATCAACTAATGTTATCTTAATTTTTAAAAAATGTTTTAAATTATTTAAATTTTTACTGTTTTAACAAATTGTCTTCTCCCCTCCGATTGCTCATGATGTATTTTAATTCTTATAAATGAACTGTGGAAAAGTGAAAATGTATTTTTTATGTACTTTGATGGTTAAAACTAACTGAAATAAAGTTTATGAATGAATGAATGATTTGGCACCTTCACCTGGTTAAGATTTCTGTGTTCACACTTACTCACTTTTTCGGAGCTTGGCATTGTTTAGCAGGAAAAGGCTGCAGCCTGTAATCAAAGAGGGCTCTACAGGGAAGGATACTTTTTCCATTAAGTCCAGCTGACTCTGAGTTTCTGCTGCAGATAAGCTCAGAGTAGGAGAAACCTGATTCTTCAGCCCAGCTGCAACGTATTTTAGTGAATAGGCTTTGTAGGTTTGTCCCAGTCCTCCAGTGGTCTAGTAGTTGAAAATGTTCCAAGCCCTAGATTTTTGGTAGTGGTAAAAGAGGTCCAGACAAACATAGCTAAGGGTTCCAAGACCTCAGGAACAAAACATCATGGCTAACTCCTGCAGGGGACAAGAGAAGGGTCCAGGGCAGGTCCAGTTGGAACTGGTTAGCTGGACAGTTGGAGAGAAATGCCTCATGCAGCTTGTTTTGTCTGGTAGCTTGTACAGGAGGTCATCCTTATGACCCTTGGACTTGATTTATTTCTGCTGGGTACAAGAGAGAGCATGTCCAGCTCCTCTCACACTACATACAATACGTCCAGTCCTATTCTGTTCTTCCTAACAATTATAGAATGTTCTGAGTAAGGTGTCTAGGTCTGCTACATTTATAACTGGGCCTAGTTTGTGGGTCGGGGTGACTCCTGACCACTCCCTAACCACTGATGTAAAAATTCCCATGAGTGACTTTACTGACCTTCAAAGTACTTCCTCTCTGCCCTAAGGCCATCACTCTCACACTGCTCCTCACTCTTAAAATCCAAAATTATGATACCATTTTCCATAAGTTTAGAGTCGGTATGCCTACCCAGAGGTGTAGGCAGGGTAATGAGCAACCTCTTCTCTGTCATCACTCCAAATATGAAAACAGCTCTCTTCTACCGGGTTTGGTGTCTGCCTGACTGGGTTGGAAAAGGAAGGGGACTGGCCAGGTGTCATCTGACATCTCATGGCAAAAAGGGTAAGTCCCTTTGAAATATGGTAAGCTCTTAGGCACAGACCAAATGATCATCCAACCACTGCAATAAAACTGCTCCCCAAACCCAGGCCTTTGTATCTTGTCTAGGAGCAGTTTTCACACCTCATTTAGAGCCATTAACCAGCTAGGTGACAGCTGGAAGACTCGTGTAAATTAGCCTTCTAAAAGTTACTTACTGTTTATTAAAAATATGACTTCACAATTGTATTGGCCTATTAATAAATATTAAATATAGTTGTAGAATCATATTTCTAGCTGGTCCTCACCCTGATGTAGCAGATCAGTGTTTATTATTGCTTGGCAGTGCATCTCTATGTGCCAGTCAGCCTTCCCATAGTGAAAATAACATTGAGTGCTAATCACTGTAAGGGCATGTTAGAATTGCATTTCTACATGTCTTACTTTTTAATACCATGTATTCTGACTTGTGGGCTAAGAGATCTACTTGAGGTGACAGGTGTAATATTTAAACAGAAGGTTTAGACCTGTCAAAAAGAATTATTTGGGTAGGTAGAACTGCATTTGTTATCCTGCTCCAAACAGCCTACAATAGCAAGTCTAAAACCATGTTTGCACTGCCACTGTCTGTTGTAGACAGAGTTCTCTAAGTATTACCAACCATAGGGTCCAGCAAAGGGGGAAATCCAGGGTGACCATAAAGTAAAGGTTGATTTCTTACACAGATAATATTAAACAAAACTATGTTTGCGATATATGACAAACATTTAGAGGTATCTGAAAGACTCCCCCTAAATTACTTACTACTTATAAAGCCATCTTGATGTATGCTGACAATTTATTAATAATGGAAGACACTCCACTAGTGCTACAATGTCAGTTGACTGTCTTGGCTATTTATACTGGTGCCCCTAACTTATCAGTAAATGACAAAAGAACCTGAAACTTATAATTGGTGGCTGAGTATTGCCAACTTCTCCTCAGTGATTGATAAATGCTCACCATATCGAATGAGTTTTTAGAGCATACAGGTTAGCTCATTTTGGATCATTTCACTTCAATTTATTAAAGCTTTTTGAAAGAGATGTGATTTCTCTGTTACGTCTCAAAACATCTAGCTCTAGCCTTATATGCTGCAAATGTTCATTTTTTTAATATCATTAAGATGCTAGATAAAGTTGAAACTACACTTTTGGAATTCTCCCGAAGGGATAAGGAGACACATTCCCATTGACATATTGACTTAAGTTAGATATATATCATCTATTGTGCTTAAGCCCAGGTAATACAATAATATTGACATCAATATAGGACTCCCCAGACCTGTTCTTCATGGATAGAAATTCTATTGATTCAAAGTATTTTTATTTACAAATCTTGTTATTATCCTCGGAAGCATTGTGGTCTAGCAAATTGAAGATATGGAATCAGAACAACATAACAAGATTTAGATCATGTACTTTGTTCTGTTCTAGCTTACTACAAGAGAAGAAACTCTGTCTTCTGCCAATTTTTACAAAGCTGGCATTTTTCAATTTCCCGGCCTCTCTGAATGTACAATTGTTATAATTTGCTTCTATCTTGATATATTTTATTACAGTAAAATGTAAGTTATATAACTTACAGCGTTTTTTATCAATGAATTTAAATTCATGTTTCTTTTCCTTGTAATATTTCTCTTGACATTTTTATAATTAAACACATGTATTTGTAATTCCTTCTGTAGGTGTTATGCTGTCATCATTGGTCAGAATAATACTCTGTGCAACCTGGTGATGGGAGTCACATATTGTTAGCTTTGTATCAGTTTTGGTAATTCAATCTAGATGTAGAAACATGTTTAATATGCTCTGGAGTTATATGCCTTACAGATATGTATGATATTGCTCTCAAAGCATGCACAGAGTGTATGAAGTGCACTCTTAAGGCTTTATGTGGGTCTGGGTGTAGAAGGCAGGAGGACGATGGGTTGCTGAACATTGAGTTCCCCTCATGATAGTTGGAGGGTTTTCCCCTGAAGAATTGCACACATCATTTTGATTGGTTGTTCATTTTCAGTACTCCTGGTCACGGTTAGCAGCTGCAGCAACAATGTACTGTGAGCAGGACAGAGTGAGCGCTTACTCATACCCGAAGGAGCCACAACAGACTCCTGCAAAAGTTATAGATACAATGCTTACCAGTAAATACGCTAAAAAATAAGTTAATACACTCATTTATGAATACGGGTAAGTGAGTCAACTTACCAGTCACAAGCTACTCACATACCTACTTGCTATCTTTCTGGTCCTGAAGAAGGTCCACCGAACCTTAGAGGCAATAAGGGGCTGAAACATGTCGATATTCATGATTGACCATTAGGTGTGTTAAATCACTTACACATCCACCATAACACTGACTTTGTTTTTAAACGTTACCCTTTTCTGCCTAATTCAATTCAGCAAACAGGAAAGAGGGTAATTTTAATCCTCACTGTTTCACAACTTCTTCACGACTGTCAAAAATCCAGATGGTCTCCTTCCAGGTGGAGGAGTAAACATCGCCTGGAGAACTGGAAACTCAGGCGGAGAAGACCCAGTGATGACACTACTCACCTAACTATTGAGGTGGAGATTCCGAGGATACCGCCAACTCCTCCCGCAAAGTTAGAGTGAATGAGGGTTTTTAAGGACTCATAGCCCCTGGTACCACCAGAAACTGGATTCATTCTCCCTTCCCCTTCGATATGCATGATAAATGAGCATCAAGGACATTTCAGAGGATTTTGGTGTGCAAAATTGCCATGCAGTCTTCCATAGAAGATCTCTGGAAATGGTGGTGAGTTGACACCATACATTCAGCAGATGATTGAGTTTCTTTCTGTATAAAATCAGCCTATTGTGTGAGGGAGAGGAAGCCCCACTTGGGCAACAACTACAATCCTTGTCAGGGTGAAGCACAAAAATCTCTAAATGTACCTTTACTTTACCCTTTGGTAGCTTGGCACAAACACAGTCAAGATTAACTTGTGTAAAGTATTTATGCAGCACATAAAAAGTAATACAGTCAAAATACTCAACACAAGAAAAATTGCAATCCAATTTAGAAAAATAGAATATATTTTGATAAATAAAATTATACCAGAACGAGCATATTCAGTAGAACCTCAGATATTCAATGTAAATATTCTACGTAAGTATAGTGAGTAAAATCACCCTTTTGGAGATTGCACTAGGTACCTTCTTGGACATTCAGGTGCTGATCCAAAGGTCCTCCTTCTTAGCAAGCTCCCTGGGCGAGGTGAGCTTGCTCCTAATCAGGTGATGGAGCAACTCTGTAAAGCAAGTACTGAAAATGTGATCTCTCAGAATCATTTCATAAAGGCTGTTAAAATCACTTACTTTACTGTCCTTCACTCAAACACTCAGTGCCTTACTAGAGCAATCAAAGAAATCCACCAGACTAGATTTTCAGTTTCGACCTGTCCCTAAATCTAAAGCTGTACTTCTCCATGGTGAACCCACATTTATTTACAAGAATGGTTTTCATGGGTCTATACCTCATCTGTTCTCTACCTCTAGTGTCAAGAAGGCATCCCCCACCGAAGGTATATCTTTCCAGAGACTCACCTGTAATCATCCTCTGGAACCCTGTACATTCTTAGGGCTACCTATAAGGCAGAAAGAAACATTTATCAATGCCATCCCCCACCACATAGCTAGGCATCAGATACTTAGGGATGTAGACCTTATTTACTCCACTGGACACTGCTGCAACTCCCATCATTGTTGCTGGGCCCTGAGACTTGTTGGGATTTCCTTTCCAGCCCTCTTAGCCTTACCCTTTATCTCCTGTGCAGCCAGTTTTAATGTGGCCAGCTGCAGCTAAAACTCTAAGCTCTCCTGTCCTCAAGCTCCTTAGGGGACAGCGTGTGGAAGGACCCACTTCCCCCTGACCAGGCAGGGGACCTCCCTCAATTGGGCAAGTGGCTCTCCTCATGCTGCTGCACCTCAGTGCCTGTCCCAGGCCATTTTTGCTCATCTTCCTCATCCTCCAGGTCTACCTCTTCATCCTCAGGGTTATCCTTCTCTTGCACCTCTGGTGTGGCCTGCTTCCTCCTGATCTTCTTGAAGGCTCTGAGGGCTATTTGGAGGTCCACCTCGGTGGCCTTCCTTCCCATATACAGCCATCTCTCCTTGCAGATCCTCTGCAGCTTTACCTTTCTGGGAACGTCAATATTGCTCATCTCAAACTCCATTGTAGCAGAAAGTTGTTAGGTAGGACTTACATTTAAAAAAAGGAAAAATGACCAAATAAGGAACTAAGGGGGATTTAAAAATAGTTTGAATCAAATGTCAGATTATTTTTGTGGAATTTTTAGATTTGTGTGATTCAGTTTTTGTGGAATTGCACAAACACTGAATCACACCAGTGATCACCAATGTAAGAAAGTAGGCTATGGGTTGAGGGGATGGAAGACTCACAAGGGTGAAAAGCATATTCATTTTTAGGTTGAACCACAAAAATCATTAAAGTAACCTATGCTTAACCCTCTGGTAGCTTAACACCTACAAAGCCCTACATGATGCGTGACCTGCATACCTTAACCACCACCTTGCATTCCACGCACCCACCAGAGACCTCCTCTCTGGGCCCGGCCACTATCCCACATATCCGCAAGACCGTGGCTGGAGGAAGATCCTTCTCCTACTTCACAACAAAGACCTGGTACACCCTGCCTCTCCCCGTCAGGCAATCACCATCACTGTCCCTTTCAGGAAGGACCTCAAGACCTGGCTTTTTGACTCAACCACAGCACCTTGAACGGATCAGCAGTCTCCCTCCCCATACCTTGAGACCCTTATGAGTGAGTAGTCTTGCTTTACAAGACACTTGATTGATTGAGTTTTAAACTGCATATGGCTCATAGGGCGGCACACTTCGTATATAAAAATTAGAACATGTGGGTTTAAGGTTTTTGAGTCCTAGTAGTGAACAACTCGTAAATGTTGTTTTTCAACTCTCTAAAGACTATCTTTCCTTTTGATTAATGAGGTTGAACCACAAAAATCATTAAAGTAACCTATGCTTAACCCTCTGGGAGCTTAACTTGGAGGCAATGTGTAAAGTATATACACGCCTAACAGTGTAACAGTACGTGTCTAAATACACAGTAGCAAATTAGCACAAAATCAACATAAAATCAATGAAATTAGAGTTTCAAATGTATTCAAATTTCCTGTTTAAAAAGGTTTGTTAAAAAACCTAGACATGACTTGAGCACACAGGATAAAAACAATACCCAAATTGCAACACACAGTGTTGAGGGATAAAAACTTAAAGAAAACGCCACAAAAAGGTCGACGCAGCGTTTTGGTGTGAGTTGATGAAAACACCTTCTTCAGGACAAGAGTTTTCTGAAACAATTTTAACAATATATTAGCTCTTTACATATATTTTACATGTCTATTAAATAAATATGCTACAATTGTGCAGAGTTAATTAAAGATACGGTTACACTGTACAGACATTTTAAGTCATGAAACCTTGAAAACACATATTTATTTCTAACTGGCAATACGGCTACAAAATTTCCTAAACGTTTTGAGACAATACATGATCCAAATTTATGTTAGAACATACCTTGCGGAATGTTAGACAATTCTTTAGTATCTTTTTTTACTTTTTTTTAAAAATGAAACCCGATTCAGGATTCACACGAGGCTGGAAGTTGCCTATAGATAAAACAAGTTATAATTACAAAAAGTGACTTTTTACAATTTACCCAAGGTGGCAAAAATTGGCTCATTATCTCTACAGCCTTTACAGTTCGTGTACCTTTTTATGTGGTACATCTACTTAATAATTGCCTTGTTTGGAGCCACTGATATGGTCAAGGAGCTGTTCCTACTTCTACCTTAAAAGAGAGGGGTTTAGTCTTGTAATTATCTCTCAATATTAACGAATAGAATATTTTAGATGTGTCTATCAAACTGATTCATGCTTACCATTAAAATATTGCTTTGCCTCGATAAAGAATAGGTACACTGCGATCGTGCCACCGAATCTTGTTCAGACCGTACTTTTTATAATTTAAGACAGAGGTAAAGCTAAAGAAAAAGAAACAGGACGATGAGACTGCATTGATCTCGTGATCCATGGGGATTAAGGAATCCAGAATGATGCCAAGGTTTTGTGCGTGGTGTGTGGGGGGTTCCAAGTGCTGTGGGGTACCTGGAGTCATCCAGGCTGAGGGGGTGGAGCTAAGGACGAGGGCTTCAGTCTTCTCTGAGTTGAGTTTGAGGCAGCTGTTCTTCATCCCAATGGTGACAACCTTCAGCAGATCATGAAAGTTGTTCTTGGTGACTATGGGTTCGTTGGTGAGGGAGAGAATCAGCTGGGTGTCATCAACATAGGAGTTGATGTGGAGTCTGTGGTTCCTGATGATTGCTGCTTGTGGGGCCATGTTATTAGATGTTGAACAGAGTGGGGCTCAGAAGGAACCCAGAGGTACTCCACAGCTGATCTCTGTGGGTTCAGAGTAGAATGGTAGTAGTCTGACTCTCTGTGTTCGGCCGGTGGGGAAGTAGTGGATCCCTTCCAGGGTTTTGTCACGTATACCGGCGTCATGGAGTCTTGTGCATAGGGTGCAGTGGGAGACAGAATCAAAGGCAGCCAAAAGGTCCAGGCGGATGAGGGCTGTAGATTTTCCTCAGTCGAGGAGGGTGCCAACGTCATTTGTCGTGGAGAGGAGGGTGGACTTGGTGCTGTGATTGCTTCGAAAGCCAGATTGGGAGCGGGCCAGGATGTTGTTTGCTTTGATGAACTTTGAAAGTTGGGTGTTGATGGCCTTCTAAAGGATCTTGGCTGAGAAGAGGAGAAGAGTTATGGGTCTGACGTTCATGAGGTCCATCGGGTTAGCAGAGGGTTTCTTCAGCAAAGGGTTGATCTCTGTGTGTTTCTAGTCTTCTGTGAAGGTGGCAGAGTTGATGGAGCAGTTGATGGTGTGGCAGAGTTCAGGGGCAAGGGAGGTGCCGGCTCTGTTGAACATGTGGTGCGGGCAGGGGTCCGAGGTTGCTTCGGATTGGATGCTCTTCATGATCATGCAGGTGTTGTCAGCAGTGAGGTGCATCCTCCTGTGTAGGGTCTGCTGGGGTCCGGAGTCCTTGGGTGCAGTGGTTGTTGGTGGAGAGAGAGGGCCTTGGGTATCGAGGCTGTGGAAGTTGTTGTATGTCTTCTTAATCTTGCGGTTGAAGAAGGTGCTTGGTTGTTGCAGAAGTCTTGGGAGGGTGGTATGCCTGCTGTATCTGTGCTGTGTTTGATGAATTATTTGACCATGGCCAAATGTTCTTTGCTATTGAGTGCATTGGCATTGATCCTTTCTTGTAGGGCCACTTTCTTTGTTGTTCTAATGATGTGGTGGTGTGTGGTGACAGTGGTTTTGAAGGCTGAGTATTCATCCATGGCCTTGCTGCTAATCTATTCCTTCTCGAGCCATTTAAAGGTGTGTCTAGACTCATGAATAGTGTGAGAGGACCATATGGCTTTCGTGGAGTTTCACTTGCCTGGGGATTTGTTCAGGAGAGCCAGTGTGTCGGCGCAGTTGTAGATCAATCTGTGGAGGTTGCGTGCTGATATATTAGCATCCATGGATGTCGGTGGAGGCGTTTTGCTGAGGGAGGTGGTGAGCTGTTCTTTGGTCTCCTTGTTCCAACTGCTGCAAGGGTAGCTATGGCGTTGTGGTGCATGGTGGGTTTGGTGAAGGAGAAGTGGGCGCAGCTGTGGTCAGTCCACAGGAGCTTGGAGGTGTGGCTGAAGGTGATGTTGTCTCTGGTGGAGAACATGATGTTGAGCATGTGTCCTACTGAGCAGGTTGGGGAGGGGACCAGTTGTATGTGTCAGATTGGGACCAGGTTCTCCAGCAGGGACGAGGTATTCTTGACACTGGAGTTATTCAGGTGAAAGTTGAGGTCGCGGAGGAGGATGTAGTCATTGGAGGCAAGAGCGTGGGATGTGATGGAGTCGCTGGAGGGTGGAAGAGGTCTGGGGGATCTGTAGATGAGGGTGATGCAGAGTGCGGGGTTTGGGTTGGTCTGGACCTGGAAGTGGAAGTGGAAGTGAAGGTACTCATGTTGGTTGAGTGGTCAACCGAGTGGGTGGTGAGGCGGAGGGTGCTTTTGAGAATGTGAATGATGGCAATGCTTTCACTTGGTTTGTTGATGTGGTCCTTGTGAATGATTTTGTAGCCATCTGAGATGTCAGTGACAATGTCCGAGGTGGAGTTCATACAGGTTTCCGTGAGTAAGGTGATGTCTGGGTAGGCGGAATTGTGTAGGTCCCCGATCTCCATGGAGTGTTTGTGGAGGGAGAGTGTGCTAAGCAGGATGCAGCTGAGATAGTTGGGTCTGATATTTGTCAGTCGCGCGGTGGATGGGGCTAGTGTGTGGTGGCAAGGCGAAGGTGCAGCTACAGTTATGACTGGTAAAGAGGGCCCTTGGTGTCATTCAGCGATGCCCAGTGGTGTGGCATTCAGTGTTAATGGCGTGAAGGGTGCTGGTGTTGTAGTAGTGATGGTCCAAGAACCAGGGTCCATGTCGGTAGGCGTGGACCGGGGGGAAATGGGCTTGCCTTCAACATGCCAGCAATGTGCTCGTTGAGCACGGCCAACATTAAGTAGTGTGAGGGCTGGATAGCTGGGAGGTGGGAAAGTGGGAAAGCAGAGCTGGAGGCAGTGGGCCAATGGGGGTAAGCAGCGGCAGGGTCACAGAGGGAATAATGTGCAAAAGTGAAAAGAGGCAAGAGTGAAAGAAAAGGGACAAAAAGTGACAAAAAGCAAAGAAAGATGAAAGGAAGGCAAAAGAGATCAGAAAGGAGAAAGACAGAAGGCAGGGGCAGAGATGCTGCCACTGGACAACCAGGGATGAGGCACAGGCAGGCGCCTGAAGGTGGAGGATGGCCTCGAGCACAGACCAGCATGGGTCCTGGGTCAAGGACAGCAGCTACCTAGTCAGACCTGTGCGGGTACGGTAGCAGTTTTCTGACAAGGCTGCAGTCACAGGCCTGAGACATGTTTTAAATGGTTATCTCAGTGGGTAGCACAATGAGTGCTGCAGGTTTAATGTGCCAAATGTAACAATCTTATCATGTTTTAGGAAGAGAGCACAAGCACTTAAGCATTGGTTAGCAGTGGTAAAGTGTGCAGAGAACTTTAGCCAAGAAAGCAAAGTTAGCAAAACAAGTGTTTGAGAAGTTAGCCTGGCATATGATGTCCACTATTCTAGTGGGCATCTTGAACCAGTCTAATCGACCCCTATTGATGCCGGTTGTAAAGTCAACCGTATAGACAAGCTATCCTAGTGGTAGCATGGACCAGCATTTTAAGGCTAAGACTTCAGAGAGCATGTGAAGCAAGCTGTTTTACCAAATATAATCCCTTGAATACCAAATGAAACTACACCACACACGATATATATCAAATATATATGTATTTATTCTAAACACAACCCCTCTGCACTCTTTATGAGGGCAGAGGTAAAAGTACATCACAAGTTACTCAATTAGCATACGATAAGTTGCACGAAAACAGTTATGCCCTCGGGGCCTCACAAACCATATACTAAAGAAGTGGTATAAGAACCATGTGAGAGTTAGACAGCAGGCCTAGGGCCTCTAGAATCACTGGGACTATACTACACAAGCAAAGGTTAGGAAGTAGGAGACCCACGAGAGACGCGTGCAGTGTCTAAACACAGTTGCGAGTCACCTTTGACTTACAATGTGAAACAAAGAAGTTACAAAGTGACTGTTTTAGGACACTTCCGGATAGACTACGATGAAACACCTTTAGACTAGGACACTTCGAGAGTCAAGACCCATGGGAGCACCAGAGTACTCGTGTTACCTCGCCCAAGGAAGCCGGGTGCATAAGTGCCTTTTGGTGTCGGGTTCCGTTGTCGTTTTTCTATGAAGATCTGCAAAGAAGTCCTGCAGGCGACCAGAGGAAAAGTGTCCAGCTGGATCCAAGGGATTGATGATGTTAAGATCTTGTAAGCAGAGGGGACAGAGTCTGGGTCACTAGCCAGTGACCAGGAAGGAACAGGAAGGAACCAGGCGATGTTGCATGCTTGAAGGTGAAGAAGGTGAGCTTGTCTCTTCAGCCACGAGGTCCAGGAGGCATCACCGATGACCAGGCGCTGGATTCAAGCTGTCCCACAAAGGATCTAGTTAACTGCGGTGTTGGTATCCGGATTGGACCCAACAAGCCTTGGCAACCGCAACCCACACAGGATGTCGAGATTGGCTCTGTTGCAGACCAGCAAGGTCTCTGGCACTTTTCCTATGGAGGAAAGCTGGAGCAAGCCTGGAGCAACTAAAGTAGTTTAGTTCAAAAGGAACGTTTTCAGGGGGCTCGCTAGCCAACGGGCAAGGAACCGAGAATAGATACGTTGAGCTGAAATGCAAGTGCGGGCCCCACGCAGCACTTGTGGAGTAGGGAGGGCTGAGCTTCGGTGCAAATAGCGCTCGGTCTGGGGCTTCTAGTACCCCAATGAACAACTGCGAGGGTACCTCGGTAGTTGAGCTGTTAGCAAAATGCAGGATGTCCAGGATGTCCAGTCCCACGTCTCTCGTGTCCACCACGGGTCTCAGCTTTGCTGTGGATGTGGGTTGGAGTTAGAGAAGTCTGAGAGTCTAGTTCCTGTGTCACTGAGTCTTCGGGGTTCCGGCGGGAGCGTCGACAAAGCAGACCGGCAAGTTACTGGTGGTGCCTGTTTGCACAGGGTGATCACTCCTTGACCACAAGGGAGATGTCTTCCGTCTTCTAGTCAGAATAGAATGTCGAAGGTCCAAGAGTTCTGTATCAAAGTTTCTTTCCAGGATAATCTAAAGTCATGGGGACACAGCTCCTATACTTATAGTAAGCTAAGGGGCTGGATTACCTGCCTAGGCCCCTCCTATGGGTGGACCTGAGAAGGGGGTGGTTACACCCTTTTCCCTTTGTCCAGTTTCGACCCGGGGCTGGGGCTGGAGTGCCCCAGGAACTGGTTTGAACCGGGCTATGCATGGAGCACCTTGTGTGCCCAAAGGAGTGTCTCAAAAAGCATCTTCTGATGCGGCCCTCCCTGTTCCAATACACATCTGCCTGTCTGGAGAGGTGCTGGCACCTCCCTGGACAGGAAACCTATTGTCCAGGCCTCCCCTGCAGGAGTTTCATCCAGCATCAGGAGGTCAGACTTGTGTCTCTGGCAGCAGCATCCATTTTGTGATGCTGGGGCTCTGTTTAACTTTAACCGGGTAAAGCAGTAACATACATATCTTTTCCTTCTAGAAGTTTGGAATGCTACCCCCGCCACCAGAATTGGTGGGAGGGGGTAGTATTCCAAAGTGTTTGACACCTTACACGACATGTTTTGATAAACCCACCCCAAGGTTAGCATTAACAGCGAGGATTATAATGCACTTAAGAGTATAGGGCATGGCTATATCATAGAACAGCTATAAGGAGATGGTTCGGAAAGCTGCAGAGGGGCTCAGCTCATGCTAGGGCACCCTCTCACATAAAACCAAGCACTCCGCCTCCAGGATTACCGAGGCCTACCATAGGAGTGACTTATAGGTGCATATGTGTCTATATATAAGGTAGATATAGGTATACTATATCTAAGTATCTTACCCAAGCTGAGTGATCAGCCTGTGGTGTCAGCTTGGGGAGCCAGCCAGGGGTGGCATAATACATGCTGCAGCCCCTGGTAGGCCTTGGACGCACCTATGCCCTGGGTACCTATGGTACACTATACAGAGGCTCACAAAGGTGACCCAATACCCAATCTGGTATGTACCTAAAGTACATTGTATAAATTTATAGAGATAACAGCTGTGCTGTGGGTCTGATTAGCAGGCTCACAGCCACACTAAAGTCAAAAAACCAGAAAATCACATCAAAAAGTGGGGGTGACCACAGGAAGCAGACCCTACTCTCCTACACCCCTCCCCACCCCCCCCCCCCCCCAAACGCAGGGACATTACACTAACCTTGACCAGTTGAGTCTTCATGTTCTAAGTGGAAATATCTGGAGAGTCCATCTGCATTGGCATGTTCAGTCCCAGGTCTATGTTCCACTGTAAAATTCATCCCCTGTAGGGAAATGGACCACCTAAGCAGTTTGGGATTTTCACCCTTCATCTGATTTAGCCACAAGAGGGGCTTATGGTCTGTCTTAATCTTGAAGTGAGTGCCAAGCAAGTATGGCCTCAGATTTTTCAGGGCCCAAACCACAGCAAAGGCCTCCCTCTCAATAGCAGACCAACGTTTCTCTCTAGGGGTCAGCCTTCTGCTAATAAAAGCTATTGGCTGGTCTTGACCATCTTTATTCAGTTGTGAAAGAACAGCACCTACACCCAACTCAGATGCATCTGTTTGAACAATGAATTCTTTGGAGTAGTCTGGACTTTGGAGAATAGAAGCAGTGCACATGGCCTGCTTCAGGTCATCAAATGCCTTTTGACAGCTTACTGTCCACTGAACTTTCTTTGGCATTTTCTTGGAAGTTAAGTCATTAAGGGGTGTCACTATGGAATCATACCCCTTGACAAATTTCCTGTAGTACCCAGTCAGGCCCAGGAAAGCTCTGACCTGTGTCTGGGTGGTGGGAGCAGTCCAGTCCTTTATGGTCAGGATTTTGCTCTCCAATGGTTGAACCAGACCTCCACTTACAAGGTGGCCCAGGTATACAACCTTGCTCTGCCCTATCTGGCACTTGGTAGCCTTGATAGTTGGACCTGCCTTTCCCATGGCCTCCAAAACATTCTTCAGGTGGATCAGGTGATCTTCCCAAGTGGAGCTAAAGACAGCAATATCATCTAGATAAGCTGCACAGTAGTCATCCAGACCTGAGAGGACTTGGTTCACCAACCTTTGGAAAGTGGCAGGTGTATTTCCCAGACCAAAGGGCATTACCACAAATTGATAATGTCCTCCTGGGGGTGAAAATGTTGTTTTGGCTTTTGCATCATCAGCTAGTCTAATCTGCCCATAGCCAGCTGTCAAGTCAAATGTACTCAAAAACTTGGCAGATGCCAATCTGCCAATGAGTTCATCTGCCCTTGGTATTGGGTGGGCTTCTGTCCTGGTGACAGCATTGAGGCCTCTGTAATCCACGCAAAACCTCATCTCTCTCTTACCATCTTGGGTGTGAGGTTTAGGCACCAGGACTACTGGAATGGCCCAAGGGCTCTCTGAGGGCTCAATGACTCCCAACTCCAACATCTTTTGGACCTCTGTCCTGATACAGTCCCTGACATGATCAGGTTGCCTGTAAATCTTACTTTTAACAGGCAGACTGTCCCCAGTGTCCACTTCATGAGTGCACCAGGTAGTCTGACTTGGAGTCAGAGAAAACATATGTCTGTAGGACTGTAGAACTTGTCTGCAGTCCTGTTGCTGTTGGTCAGTGAGGCTGCCTGCCAAGGCTACACCATAAACTGAACCATCATCAGGGTTCTGAGAAAGCAGGTCTGGCAGAGGGTCACTCTCCTCCTCCTGTCCCTCATCTGTAGCTATGAGCAAGCCCATGTCTGTCCCGTCAACATATGGTTTTAATCTGTTGACATGAAGCACCCTGTGGGGGCTCCTGGGAGTTCCAAGATCAACCAAAGAGGTTACCTCTCCCTTTTGCTCAACAATAGTGTGGGGTCCAGACCATTTGTCTTGGAGAGCTGCTGGGGCCACTGGCTCCAACACCCACACTTTTTGTCCTGGCTGGTAAACAGTCAGTACAGCCTTTTGGTCATGCCAGGCTTTCTGTAATTAATTCCTGGCTAGCCTCAAGGTTTTTGGATGCCTTTTTCAAATACTCAGCCATCCTGGAGTGGAGACCGAGTACATAGTCTACAATGTATTGTTTGGGAGGTTTGAGAGGTAAATCCTATCACTCCTTCACCAGACAAAGGGGTTCTCTTACAGGATGCCCAAACAGAAGCTCAAAGGGCTGTAGCCAACCCCCTTCTGTGGGACATCTCTGTAAGCAAACAAAAGGCAGGGCAGCAGGATGTCCCATCTTCGCCTAAGATTTTCAGGTAAACCCTTGATCATGCCCTTCAAGGTCTTGTTGAATCTTTCAACCAGACCATTGAACTGTGGATGATAGGGTGTGGTGAACTTGTAGTTCACTCCACACTCCTTCCACATAGCAGTCAAATATCCAGACATAAAGTTTGCACCTCTGTCTGAGACAACCTCCTTTGGAAAACCCACTCTTGAGAAAACTCCCAGGAGGGCTCTTGCCACAACAGGTGCTGTTGTGGTCCTTAGGGGAATAGCTTCTTGGTATCTGGTGGCATGATCCATTAACACCAAAATAAACCTGTGCCCAGAGGCTGTTTGGGGATCCAGTGGTCCAACAATGTCCATCCCTACTCTTTCAAAGGGAATATTCTAGGTCATTGCCAAGCAATAATTCTACAGGGAGGTCTGAACTAACAACAACTCTTTTGAGGTCAGTTACCCCTCCCCAGGAGAAATTAACAATTGCCATACTATGGGTGGTAGTGACATTGCTTGCATTGGTCACTAGGTAATTGTCACCTAGTATTATCTGTCCAGGGTCCACTAAGCTGGGTGTCACCATTGTGACACTAGCACATGTGCCCCTGTAGGCCTGAGCCTCTTTGTTATTAATTAAAGGAGTCTGTCTGTACTTTCCCAAGTTACTGGGGCTCACAGTAGAGGACATAGCCATGTCCACGTCACAGACAAGAACAGCTTGAGTTGGTATTCTGACTAGGCCAGAATCCCTCTCAGTTCCCAGGGTTAACCCTACTACACCCTTCTGTCTAGAACCACCACTATTAGCTGTACTAGGGGTAACAGTTGCCTTAGGGGCAATGGTGGCTGGAGCTGCCTCCTTCTTCATGCATTCACTGGTCAAGAGAGTATTTACCTTACATACTTTGCACCATGGTTTCTTAGGACCTTCTTTCTTTTTTGCAGGTTGGGAACCCCTACCATTAGAAGCTTTTTGGGAACCTTGAGAAGACTTCCAGTCTTTTGCTTTCTCCCCACCCTTTTGGGCTTGCTTCTTCTGATCACTACCTTGGTTCTGTACCTTCTGCTTCACCCTGGTTCTGACCCATTTGTCTGCCTTCTTACCCAATTTTTGGGGAGAGGTCAGATCAGAGTCAATCAGGTCTTGATGCAATAACTGGTCCTGACAGTTGTTAAGAATTTGTTCTCTCATGATCAAATTATGCAATCCTGTATAGTCATTAACCCTACTGCCCAGTAACCAGCCTTCCAGAGCCTTAAAGCACAATCTACAAAGTCAGTCCAGTCCTGAGTCTGTGTCTTCTGGGTATCTCTGAACAGCAACCTGTACTGCTCAGTGGTTAAGCCAAACCCATCTATCAGAGCACTCTTCAGGACATAGTAGTTGTCAGCATCCTGTTCATTAACTGTCAGGAGCTTGTCTCTGCCTTTATCTGAAAAGGAGAGCCACAAGATTGCTGCCCACTGGCTTTGGGGTACCTGCTGTACTTTGCAAGCCCTCTCCAAAGCAGTTATCCATTTGTGGATGTCATCCCCAACCTGGTAGGGAGGGAGAAATCTTGTTCAGGTTTCTATGGTCATGAGACCTTTCCCTATCTCTAGGTACTGTGCTGCCACCAGTGGACTCTTGCCCATACAATTTTCTCACTCTCTCAAGAGCCAGGGACTCTTGTGCAAGGGCAACTTCTTGCCTCCTGATTCTAAGCTTCGATTCATTCAATCAATCAATCAATCAAGGAATTTGTAGAGTGCGCTACTCACCCGTTAGGGTCTCAAGACGCTGGGGGGGGGGGGGTCGCTACGGCTCGAACAGCCAGGTCTTGAGTTGCTTCCTGAAGGCGAGATGGTCCTGTGTCATCCTAGCCTCATGCTCTCTTCTCTGAGGGGAAGTCATTCTCGCTAGAGCTGAGGCATGGGACCCTACTGAGTCATCAGAGTGGTTGGACCCACTAGAGAGTGACCTTCCTCTCCTGTGGTAAGGGTTAGGCCTACTTGGGGGTCTGGATTGGACTCTTCCTCCTCTAGTCCCAAATAGTCCTAGGTTAACCTGGTTCAGTTCCCTGACTTCTACCTAGTTAGCATCCACATCATCATCAGGCTCCCCTTGGTTCTCACCAGTGGGATCTTCTGTTGAGGGATGGCCCCCCTCTGTACTACCTGTTTGATCTGGGGTGGATGCCTTTTCTACATCATACTCCACAAAATATCTATCTGGATAAAGGTTGGACTCTTTCCTTGTCTCAGCCTTCAGGCTGTATACAGGCTTCTCAATTTATGAAAAGCGAATGTTTCATATTTAGAAGGTGCCCTGGGAGGGTCAGCTTCTGGCAGAGGCCCACTAAGCCCTGCATCCAAGGACATTTTCTAGTGAGGTGTGATGCGGTGTGTGCACCTACCTACATTAAATGTTTCCCTACTAGAACCTCTCTAGGAGTTGTAGTCAGGGTGTGCTAGGCCCTTACCAGCTACAACTGCTAAGTTCGATAGAACTTATGTATTATAAGAACTTGATTTATATGTACCTACAGGTACCTAAGCATGGGCGGAAAATCCGTTCCGCTCGCGGATTTCGCGGATTTTCGGTAAATTCGCAATCCGCGAGATTCGCGAATTTCCTGCAAAATCCGCGAACGGAAATCCGCGAACGGGGATTGGGTCAAAAGTTCAAGCTGACTTTTGTAACTCTTTTAGAATGGCACCAGCAAGCTGCCAGAGCCGTTCTAAAATAGTTACAAAAGTCAGCTTCAACAGGAAGCTCTAATAGATAAAGTGCTGCTTAAATTCAGTTACACAATCATTAATCACCCCCAAACATGGGGTGATTAATGATTGTGTAAACTTAATTTGACCTTCAACTGGAGCACCTGCTTTACTTTATCTATTAGTGCTTCCTGTTGAAGCTATTTCTAGCTATTTTAGAATGGCGCTGGCAGCTTGCCGGCGCCATTCTAAGTGGGGCTGAGGGCAGAAGGGCACAAAAGTGGGAAAGAGGGCAGAAGGGGACAAAAAATGAGTGGGGCAGAGGGCAGAAGGGCACAGAAACAAGTGGTACAGAGGGCAGATGGGCATAAAAAACAAGAGGGTGGCAGTGATTAGGCAGGCAAAAAAAAACCCCCGCGAAATTGCAAAGCGCCTCGCGAACACGCAAAGCGCCTCGCGAACACCCGCGAACACGCAAAAACAAAAAAATCCGCAAATTCGCGAGAATTCACGAATTTTGCGGATTGCCAATTCGCAAATCCGCAAATTCGCGAATTGCCAATTCGCAAAATTCGCCCATGCTTACAGGTACCTTAATGTGATCTTTCAAATGATATTTCAAGACGATATGGTAAAACAACAACAAGCTCTTATCCCATCCGCTGCACGCCAATGTGAGAAGTTAGCCTGGCATTTGATGTCCACTATTCTAGTGGGCACCTTGCACCAGTCTAATCGACCCTTATTGATGGTGGTTGTAAAGTCAACCTTACAGACAAGCTATCCTAGTGTAAGCATGGACTAGCAGTCTTAGGCTAAGACTTCAGAGAGCCTATGAAGCAAGCTGTTTTACCAATGATAATCCCTTGAATACCAAATGAAAGGACACCACACAAGGTATATATCAAATGTATATGTATTTATTCTAAACACTACCCCTCTGCCCTCTTATGAGATCAGAGGTAAAAGTACATCACAAGTTACTCAATTAGCATACGATAGGTTGCACGAATACAGTTATGCCCTAGGGGCCTCCCAAACCATATACTAAAGAAGTGGGAAAAGGACAACGTGAGAGTTAGACAGCAGGCCTAGGGCTGGGACTATACTAAACAACCAAAGGTTAGGAAGTAGGAGGCCCACGGGAGACGCGTGCAGTGTCTAAACACAGTTGCGAGTTACCATTGACTTATAATGGGAAACAAAGTTACAAAGTTACTGTTCAAGGACACTTCCGGATCGACTATGATGAAACCCCTTCAGACTAGGACACTTCGAGAGGCAAGACCCACGGGAGCACCGGAGTACTCGTGTTACCTCACCCAGGGAAGCCGGGTTCATAGGTGCCTTTTGATGTCGGGTTTCGTCGTCATTTTCTATTGACATCTGCAAAGAAGTGCTGCAGGCGACCAGAGAAAAAGTGTCCAGCTGGATCCAAGGGTGGATTGATGATGTGAAGATCCTGTAAGCAGAGGGGACAGAGTCTGGGTCACTAGCCAGTGACCAGGAAGGAACCAGGCGATGTTGCATGCTTGAAGGTGAAGAAGGTGAGCTTGTCTCTTCAGACACGAGGTCCAGGAGGCATCAACGATGACCAGGCGCTGGATTCAAGCTGTCCCACAAAGTATCTAGTTGACTGCGGTGTCGGTATCCCGATTGGACCCAACAAGCCTTGGCAACCGCAACCCATGCAGTATGTAAAGATTGGCTCTGTTGCAGACCAGAAGGTCTGTGGCGCTTCTCCTTCAGAGGGAAGCTGGAGCAAACCTAGCGCAATCAGGAAAACAGTTTAGTTAAAAAGGAAAGTCTTCAGGGGGCTCACTGGCCAACAGGCAAGGAACCTGGAAGATGCGTCAAGCTGAAATGCAAGAGTGGGCCCCACACAGAACTCATGGAGTAGGGAGGGCTGAGCTTCAGTGCAAATGGCACTTGGATCTGGGGCTTCTCGTACCCCAATGAACAACTGTGAGGGTACCTTGGTAGTCTATTGTGTTCAGTCCTACGTCTCTTGTGTCCGCCATGGGTCTCAGCTTTGCTGTGGATGTGGGTCAGAGTTAGAGAAGTCTGAGAGTCTAGATCCTGTGTTGCTGAGTCTTCGGGTTCCGGCAGGAGTGCCGACAAAGTAGACCGGCAAGTTACTGGTGGTGCCTGTTTGCACAGGGTGGTCACTATTTGACCACAAGGGAGATGTCTTCCATCTTCTAGTCAGAATAGAATGTCGAAGGTCCAAGAGTTCTTTCCAGGATAATCTAAAGTCTTGGGGACACAGCTCCTATACTTATACTAAGCTAAATGTAAATGTATTTGAGCTTATATAGCGCACAGCTACCCACAAAGGGTTTCCCGGCGCTTGCTTAGGGAACCCGTCCTGGTATTCCCCTGTGAGATAACCCCCGGCAGGGTATCCACAAGGTGAAAGCCAGGCATCCCGCTGCGAGGGGCCGTTGTGGAGATTAAGCAAGCTATTGCCCAGAGTCGCAGAGTGTGAACCCGTGAGTCGAGAAGGCACCGGAGCGAGAATTATCGAGTCCGTGGAATTTTTGAGCCCAAGACCCGCCGAGGCGGGGATTTGAACCCTGGTCCAGGGCCGATCTCAGCTTCCGGGTCTGCCGCCTCTAACCCCTGAGCCACACTTCTCCACTAGCCACACTTCTCCACTTCTAAGCTAAGGGGCTGGATTACCAGCCTAGGTCCCTCCTATGGGTGGACCTGAGAAGGGGGTGGTTACACCCCTTTCCCTTTGTCCAGTTTCACACCAGAGATGGGGTTGGAGTGCCCCAGCAACTGGTTTGAACAGGGCTATGCATGGAGCACCTTATGTGCCCCAGGCAGTGTCTCAAAAAGCATCTGCTGATGCAGCCCTCCCTGTCCTAATACACATCTGTCTGTCTGGGGAGGTGATGGCACCTCCATGGACAGGAAACCTATTGTCCAGGCCTCCCCTGTTAAAATTTCGTCCAGCAGCAGGAGGTCAGACTTGTGTCTGTGGCAGCAGCCTCCATTTTGTGATGCTGGGGTTCTGTTTATCTTTAACCGGGTAAAGCAGTAACATACATGTCTTTTCCCTATAGAAGAGTGGAATGCTACCCCCACCACCAGAATTGGTGGGGGGGGGTGGTAGTATTCCAAAGTGACACCTTACACAACATGTTTTGATAAAGCCACAACAAAGTTAGCATTAACCGCGAGGATTATAATTCACTTAAGAGTATATGGTATGGCTATATCATAGAACAGCTATAAGGAGATGTTTCCGAAAGCTGCAGAGGGGCTCAGCTCATGCTAGGGCACCCTCTCACATAAAACCAAGCACTCTGCCTCCAGGATTGTCGAGGCCTACCATAGGAGTGACTTATAGGTGCATATGTGTCTATATATAAGGGAGATATAGGTATACTATATCTAAGTAAGGGGTGATTACACCACCTTACCCAAGCTGAGTGATCAGCCTGTGGTGTCAGTTTGGAGGGCCAGCCAGGGGCGGCATAATACATGCTGCTGCCCCTGGTAGGCCTTGGATGCACCTATGCCCTGGGTACCTATGGTACACTATACAGGGGCTCACAAAGGTGACCCAATACCCATCTGGTATGTACCTAAAGTACATGGTATCAATTTAGAGGGAGGACAGCTGGGCTGAGGGTCTGATTAGCATACCCACAGCCACACTAAAGTCCCATGGTCAGTAACACCCTTTGGCAGGGGAACAGCTTATCGACCTTGAACCTCTTCACCTCTTCTGCTGTGCTCAGCGCTTCTGCCTGCCTTTGACAGGTCTATTTCACTCATTTTTCCAGCCCCTTCTCTATCCAGACAACTTTAGAGTAATGGAGGCCCAATTCAGCTCACAATGGCAGATGGAACATAAACAATCATTGATTACATGGAAATGTAATTTCCACTGTTTACCACCCACCTTTGCACTATCCCCTGTTATACGTTTTACCTAGCAGAAGCTTAAGGCAAAAGGGGCATTATGCATTATTTAAAGCAAGATGCAAGATGCGAAAGGCAAGATGGGGTCGAGTTATGCATTATTTCTCGTTTTCTTTCAAAGCACAATGTAAATACAGTTTAGTTCTCTCATGCGTTATTTCATGTTAGTGCACACATTCACAAAGCGGTTTCCCTCGTGTTCATGTGATTTGTATATTAGTTCACACCGCAAACTGTTAGTACATATTATGGGGGTGTCAATTCGAACAGGTTTTTTTTTTTGAGAAATCCTGCTCCATCACTAGGCAACTATAGTTAAGTTAATAAGACAATGAGTTAATACCAATTTGTACATGTTTTAGAGGTCAGAGCACTGGATAGAAGTGTCCCAGTCTGGAGAGTTCAAAAACACGAAATAGAGTCAAGCAAACATATAAGTGTGACAACGTATAAAGGGTCATTTTCCTACAAGGGGCAACTAATACAAAAAGAGAAGGAACACTGAGTGTCTATAGCAATCAGTGCACCAAATACAACATTTTCAGTTGAATGTAAAGCTCTTTACACCTCCTTGACTCTTCGGGTAGACATGGGTGAACAGTCAATGCCTACCTCAGGGGCAGAAAGGAGTGTAGGAAGAGTCTAGGAACATGAAAACACATCATTGTTTCAAAAAATGATTTATCTACATAGTGCTCCATCTTATAGTCAAGGGCTGTAGACTACATTCTCAAAAAAGTCACAGTAAAGGATCCCAGCTAAGTCATGATGCAGGGTTTAAAAGGTATTAATAATGTCACTGTTAAATAGCAAAACTCCTCAAATATTTCAAGGGTCAAAGAGTTCCTAAAAAATGCTAAAATATTGCAAAAATTCCTATACACAAACAGAGTACCAATGAGTCAACATAAACCCTACAAGGAAGCAGGAATCCACAACAGCCCATACTTGCACAACAGGAGGCCTAATCTGCAACTGGAGCTATTGGATGAGATTAATTGCAACCTTACTAACAGTGGCGAATTTCCACATCATTAGGAGGAGAAGTAGGACTGGAAAATTACCTGCACACAACACTACCTGCTAAACCAATAACTCAATGAACACATTATAACTTTTCAGACAAAAAGGGGGCTCTTTCTAGTGACTGAATGACTCAGAAGCTCTTGAATATGGGACAGAATCCTTTTTCTCAACAGTTGTACATTCAGGGGTGGCTCCTCCATAATGGCAGAGGAGCATTGCCCCACATGTCAGGGTCAGTCAGCGAAAAATAAAATCATAATTTCATTTTCCGCTGACTGACCCGATGCTAGTGTAGGGTGAGGCCGGGCCATGGCAGGGAACGAAGTGATGGGCACTGTAATGTGTGCATGCAGGTTTCGGCGGCCGCTTAGGCTGGCCAAACAGACATGCAAACATAGGTTTCTCCAACCCAGCTGACCTGCAAAGCCTGGTTGGAGAAACACCACAGACTCCCAGGCACCGTCTGAGTGGCAAACCAGGTCGCTCAGACCAATCCTGGTGCTGATCTTATGCTATTGAGAGCCTGGCCGGGATTGGGTGGGGAGCCTCTGCCCCAGTGACTGCCAAGAGGAGTACATGCACTTTTTAAAAACTATTTATTATATCACTAATCCGCTATTTACTCCACCCCTACACCTCACTTTAGCTATGCGGCAGCTGCCACTGTGTACATTATGGCCTCACACAACAAACTGTCCCTTAAAGTCTCTCAAAATGGGATATAAGGTAGTTTCTGCTGATTGACAACCACATGCATTTCATACTGTCATGGCAGTCCCCCTTCATCTATCCCTTAGTCATGTTCTGTCAGCCCCCTCATCATAGACTCCCTGCTATGTCCCCTTACACTGGCGCTTAATTTTTCTTCCATATTCGTGCATTTGTACAGGCCTTCTTACAATGTCCCCTCTCTGTCATGTAACTGAGATTTTTTTTTTCTACTATGGAAGCCTTCTGAGTCAAGGCACTGGGATTTTGTGTGGCTAGGATTGTAAGCTGTTCTTCGTGTAAACTCAAGAAAATTCTCTCAGCATTTTTTCTTTGCAACTTAACTTCCGTTATGCGATGTGCTCTGAGATACGAAAACTGATGCTCACACATCACTCTATGACTAACAAATGATCAAGGGTCTCTCATGTATGTCTTATTTTGTGCTTCTTAATGGTTACTGATGTTTCAGGCAGCCAACAAGTGTTTCATCAAAGGCGTTTGATCCAGTGACTTCCTCAGGGCTAGGTAAAATACATACCGGTAATACAATAAGTCAACTTTCAGATACAGTTTAATACTCATACAGTTTAGTGACTCCCATCACTGAGAGCGCTGGACCTCCTTTATTTCCCAAAGCATCCATTACAGTCCTCCATCAAGACTAATGCCGTGAGTTTATTCCATCTTAGTGCAAGAAAGTAATATAACATGTAGCATTCCAGTGGGGATGACGGATATCTGGCAAATTGTCAGAATGCACACAGAGGATCACTGAGGCAGTCAGTACAGTCTGACCACTGAAACTCTACCTGGCATGCACAGCGCCAGGACACCCCAGGGTAACCGTGCGCCATACAAGTTCGATTAACATAACATAACATGGCAGAAACGCATCTTTTCAATCGGTGTGAATTCAGTCTTTCACTTTGCCCTGTCTTTAAACTTAGTTTATGATTCTCCCCCAGATGCCACGCCTCAGGTGACGCTGAATTAGGCAAGAGAAGTCCTTGCTCCATTTGTTCATGGGCAGCTCTGAGTATGGCACTCCTGAGTGGAGAGCCTTCATTACTGCCTTACCTGTAATAAAGGTGTTCAGCCGGATCAGGGCTATGTGTCAGCGCTTCACATGCTATTTGGAGAACAGGGCGAGGTTAAGGTGCACGGCCTGGGGCTAGCAGCCCCCGGTGCACTGATCTTGTCTTGCCTGGGCCATGGGTATTATTAATTACTGTGGTAAAAGTGCAAACAATATCTACCAGGAACCTCTCCATGGATCTACAGATGTATTGCAGGGACAGCTATACCTCTTCTGACAGAGTGTATTTTCTGACACGCATGTCCACAGTGAAAGTATTCGTCACTGACATTGGAGAGAGTCAAACATGCAGGCTGGCTCTCCCCCGACTGTTTTATCAAGTCAGACGAGGGCGCATGAGAAAGGTAAGAGACAGAAACATGTAATCATCAAGATGTTTTAGTGAGTAATAAACTTGTGGTTACTCCCACAAACTTCTGCAAGCATCATAAACTGCGAAATGTAAGCAATGTATCACTCCTGGAGTGTCTGGTTATATCTCTCTGTTTCCCTCGAACCACACACGACAAAGTTGACGCCCAGCAAGAAAATGTTTTTTACTTACTTGAGTCTTTCTGTGTATTTTTTATAACACGTTTTGCTTCATTAATCTTATTCAACATTTTATTTTGTCTCTGCGTAGGGAAATTATAAACAAGATGTCACCGGTGACCTCTCAGCCTTGACCCGGTCACGAGTATTAGTTTTGCAGCTGGACTCGGTGAAACCAGCATATCCGGTGGAGCGGGATTTTCAACTTGAACTAACGTTGGAGCTTACGTGAACATTGTTTAAAACATGTTCAGATTTAAGAACGTCTCAATACACTCAGTGTAGAGTCCTCTGTTGTTTATGGGATAAAAGGTCACTGCTTGACTTTTCACCAATCAAAGGCAATCAAACTTCGCAAAGCTCCTGGCTTGACCTATTTAATGTTCCCTCTCGAGTAAGAGCAGTTTGGGATTACTTGCAAGAAATGACAGATGATCTTTTACATGATAAAGGAATACAGGCTGAAATACCAGTGAAACTTTCAGTGCTGAGAAGAAATTGCTCCATATATTTTACAAGAAATATAAGAGTCGGGATACAATATTATGTTTTGATAATAATTTTCATTCTAAAGGAGAAAATCAAGCAAAACAATAAAATGTCAGAAATATGTTTTATCAAGGTACTGTTTTTTGGGCCTCACGCAGACATTATTGAACGTTTTTACCTGTTGGGTTTGTGCTTTTATTTCAGGAATTGCAGACTAATCCACTTAATAATAGCCAAAAGCAAACATAATACTTAGAAGTGTATATTATTCAAATATTAAGAACAATTTACAACCTCCATCTTTGTAAATAGGATGGTAGCTATTATCGACCGTTTTACCTGCGATGGGAAAATCACTCAGCCTAAAAATCCATTAAAAATAAATGACCTTGCTTGGTATTTGAAAACATTCTCATCTGCAGTCTTCTGTCGGGCTGCTGAGCCCAGTGGTTAGCCTGGGCTTCCCTGGGTCAATTTCTTTAATGTTAACCTGTAGCTAGAGCTTGTGTTATTACTGAGATGAAGTAATGGAAAATCAGTCTGGCGGAAGAATATTAAAAATCACCACTGCGCAGACCTAGGGCTGTCTCGCAGTGTCTCGGAGTACAACTAAAATATTACCACCAATTTAGCTCTGGAAAGATTCCACGGTGATTGTAATCTAATATTAACTTTTCAGAGCTGCTATTAAAATGTGTCACGCCATTATACTAAGGATTATTTCATTGTTTTTGTTCAAAATATTGGCTGGGGCATGCTTTAGTTTCACACATTAGCATATGCTCTGACAGTGCTAAATGTATTAGGTGTGTGCAAGGAATCCAAAAAATGCGACAAAGCATGCACCAAGAAAATATAACTACCGCACCGGTGTTCTAACCCCAGCGTTCATGTTCTGTTGATCAGTGAACTGAAACTCAGTTTGGGAGAGATTTGAACTATGTGGGATCCTTCTGCACTGATGTATCAATTGTACACCTGAGTTTCTTCTAGCCCTACCTTTGTTCGTCCTAGTGCCTGCTAATTATGAGATCCCTCGTAGAATGAAGCACTTGCTAATTTCAATGTCTATTTTTGTACAGTTATTCCTCCCCTCCCACTCTAAGTATACAAATAGTATACTAACGTCATCCTATTCTTCCTGTTACTGGTCATGTCTCCAAAGCCTAAATATAGAATATTTGAGGGAGTGAGCGATGTTAATACAGTGATAATGAAGAGTGGAATTTAAGGTAATGGGGATTTTTGGCAAAGAATTTCAAACCTCATTGAAATCACTCTTCTCCTTGACCCACTTCTTACTGATGAGCTGTGCCTAACCTCACAGGAAGGTAGAAGTAAGGGTTTCAATTCAACATGGCAAACAGCAAAGTCAAGGAGTAGCGTCAGAACGGACACAAGTCTATAAGAAGGCTGTACAATAAATCATCCCTGCTATGAATCAACAGGTATTTTCAGATGCTAGGGGAGGCAAAGACCCCAACTATATCCAAATTTATGAAGCCGGTACAGCAATATGTGCATTATACTCTTATATGACACAGTATTTTTTTCTTCTGTCAGCCACTGTTTATTGGGTTGATGGGTATCTCAGTATGCATCATTTTGTTACTGCCAAACAAGTGCATTCCACCCAGTATTTTGTTGTGTCTAAATTCAAGAGAACCAAAGAAGCCAATGAAATGTTTTCTATCTGCCCACACTTTAGTTAGGCAGAGGTTTACAGAACATAGAACAGTTGCATGGACATCTCCAGTAGTAATAGAATGTCTTCGTCATGAATGAGAGAATGTTGATTCAGCGTTGTTAGAAGGTGATTCTGACACTCTTGGCCGCCTAGATTTTTTGCTTTTTGAGCACCTATTTGTTGAGCTTTTACCGTGGGAGAGCCTCATCAGTTGGGACTCACCCACAGTGAACTCATGATGAAAGAGACTGCATTTGGATTTTACTAAAGGAATCACTGACATATTATCGAAACTCAAAAAATCGACATACAACTATATCGAGTTCAAACTATCGATAACTAAAACATCGATGTTGTATACTTATTTATGAAAAAACAAGAATATCGATACCACAATATCGTAATGCAAAAATATCGACCACACAAATATCGCAAACACAAATATCATAACACAAAATATCGAAGGTTATAAATAAATATAGGACATGTCCAAAATATGGAATACAAAAATATAGACATCAAAATGACCATCATTAACAAAATATCGACAACTCTAAAATACATTAAAACTACTATTTTCAACATGATAATTATAATAAATAACATATATACTAACATCACATTAAAGTTATATACAAACATATCTAACAAAATTTATACAACATAATAAAAAAATAAACAACTACAAAAATGAAAATAATTAAAAGCAAATATAATCAACATCTACAATAAATAAAATATATATCATACCTTTTCTAAAACAAAATGCATTCAGAATATCCTTCCTCAAAAAATAAAAATACATTTACACCCCTTTCCCAATTTACATAAAAGTAAAACAATTACCGAAGTAAAACAAATTCAAATAAACCAATAGCAACACTAAAAAATAAAATTTACCAATTACAGACAACAACCAATTAATTACTGACTATACAAGAACTAAACTAAAAACGATTGCACCTTCAACCAATTTTCCAGGAAGGAGAAACTCTGCCGGATTTCCAACACTCTCAAAGACTCCTCTAAAAGAAAGCCTACTACAACTAACAACAAGTAAGTAAATAAGAATTTCTAAATAAACTGTTAAATTAAAATGTAACCTAAATTCAAATTACTTACTAAAAAAAATAACTCATATATTTTATCTCTTTATATTTCCATTACAGATATAACTAGAAAAACAAGAAGAACATTATCAACTTGCAAAAACAGCTCACTGCAAAAGTAAGTATACTTTACAAATATTTCATTTAATTTAAGTAAAGGAGAAGTAAACCCCTAAAATGTCCTAACCATCATAACAACTCCATTTGCACTTTTAACTCTTGTAAACAATTTACAAAATAAATATAAAGATTAATGAAAGCACAATTGGTCCTAAAAAAAGCCACCACGACATATAATTGATAAACATAGAATAAAATATAGTTTACTTTCTTTCCACAGACCACTTAAAAAAGAACAGCAATAACCAAAAAACTTAACATCTACATTCAACTTCAACTATATAACAATTGGTAAGTATATCATAAAAGTACATGTGCTAGTATAACATTGTTTTACATATATTCTTATAGAAATTGTTTCTAAATTTGTAACACTTGTAAAAAATGTTGATAAAATAAAAGTAAAACATAAATTAAAGAATACTGTCTCCTAAAAAATGCCACCACCACATATAAATGAAAAACATACATTAAAATATACTTTACTTTCTGTTCACATTCACCGAACAAAGAAAAACCTACATTCAACTTCAACAAAATAATAGTTGGTAAGTATATAATAAAACTGTATTTGTAATTATTCATGCATAATGTATAACATAGATTTACAGATAATTTGATATTTACATTTTTCTAGATTTTGCTACTCCACAATGACTGAAGATGCAAAATGTTTTACATTTCAGAAAGGCAAATTTATACTGTGCAATATGGGGTACGTTTACACCCAAGAAAAGCAAACAGGGCTGAAAGTAAACTAAAAATGCTCAAAGCATTACTCAAACAAATGTTATGGGCATGCAACAACCAGGGAATCAAGTGTAATACATACAAGTGAGCACAACCATCCACCAAATATCTCAGAAATAGACGTGAGATCAACTCTAGAAAACATAACAGAATTAAGTAGTATCTCAGAACTGCCTACAAGTGTTATACATAAGGAACTATTACCTAGAGTACCTAGAGAAGCAAGAGGCCATTTACCAACAAAAGCTTCTATCAAAAGAACAATACCTAGAACAAAAAGATCTACAAGACCAGCGATACCTACACTAAAAAACTTTTCAAGATGTCATAATTCCCCCAGAACTCAGTATAACACATAATGATGAACCTTTCATCTTCTATGACAACCAAAATAAAGATAAAATGATTATTATGTTTGCTACAGCAAACAATATAAATAAACTTAAAGAAAGCCAAACATGGAGGATGGATGGGACTTTTAGCATGTGTCCTAAGCCATTCTATCAACTGTACACAATTCATGGGCAATACAATAACACTTGCATTCCATTTATATATTGTTTGTTACCAAACACAAAAACTGCAACATACACAGAAAGCTTGACTAAAATAAAACAAGAAACAACAGACTACTTCCCCCAAAAAATAGTGATAAAGTTTTAACAAGCCATGATAAACTCCATCCTCAAATTATACCCTCACACATCTATACAAGGATGTTACTTCCACTTCAACCAATGTCTGTGGAGACATTTACAGAAATCTACACTTAGGGGCCCATTAGGATGTCGGGCGGTGCTGGCGGAAAAATGCCTTTTTCCCCCATGTCCGCCATATTAGTATTGCAAAACAAATGTCAATTCCCGGGCCGCCGCGGAACGACGCACACCGTCATCAAAGTGCGCCCACCACCGCGGTGGTGGGAGCTAATGGAGACTCTCTGCCGTGTGGAATGGCGTCCGCCCAACTCCACAAATTAGAATGGCCCAAACAAGTAGACGCACAGCAGCGGAAACACTGCCCAACCAGAGACGGCGAATACTCGACAGTGGTGGGAGCTAATGGAGACTCTCTGCCGTGTGGAATGGCGTCCGCCCCACTCCACAAATTAGAATGGCCCAAACAAGTAGACGCACCGCAGCGGAAACACTGCCCAATCAGAGACGGCGAATACTCGACAGCGGAGTGCGATAGCAGAGACCAGGTCCACACCACCCGGTCAGGACTGCCTTGGACCCAGCTCTACATGTGTTTCCAGTGCTGTACCTGCTACGGCACTATCATCTAATGGGCCGCCGCAGATGACGCCGCAGGTACACAACTACACAAATACAACACACAACACATGGGCTGACACAGGGTCCAAATCCACAACGGACACCATGCTGGGGACATCAACACATCCACAAGGGCACCCACACATGACTCACCTGCCACCAAGTCTTCCCACTGCCTCCTGGACACACATTGACCGCGAACTTGCAGCAACGTCCCGGTCACGTCACCACAGCAGTCAATACATGCACACAATGCAGAAGGCAGGGCCAGTCCAAGGCATGGGCAGGGCACAAACACCCCAGGGACACACTTCCCCCCACCACACATTAACACACCCAATAAAGGCACAGGCCAGGTGCCCATCCTGTGCACCTACATGCACAGCAACAAGCACAGCCACAAGCAAGCTCAATCCACACTCTGGACCACACAACAAACAACCAGGGAGATAGCCACTGCAGGAGTAGCTGCACCGAAACATACAACACACAACATCAGTGCCACACACACTGAAGGCTGCCAATACTTGCCAGTACATACACACACAAACAAACACACACCCTGGGTGTAGCCACAAACATAACACACACTCAGGGATACCTGAACAGATGTCAGCCCAAAAACCTCACACAAACACAAAACACTACAGAAACATACACAGAACCCCATCAGAAACAGACATACCCTGTCAGCAAAACTGATGAAAGGCAATGGGAGCACAGACACCACAGGAGTGCACAACCTCACCACTCAGGAACAAAACACACACAACATACCACAACTCACACAAGAAAAGCACCATCACAGAACTACACTGCCACTTGAAACCAACTACAGATGCACATGAAATCAAAAACTGACAATAACTACAGGACATCAGGGTATGCACATCAGGCAATGGCAAGGCTACATACACAAATCACTGTATGCACAACAAGCAGAGTGTGCACACCAGAAGAACAGTCACACACAGACATGACTGACACAACCTCGACACACACAACACAAATCAGCACAGCACAAACACAACAGCACACCCAGGAAGCTAAGCAATACCACAGCCAAAACACATACATCCAATACAACAACAACTGGTGCACCACTCTGGGATACAAAAGCAGAACCATCTTGACCAGAGCACTGGGCGGCACACACAGCTGTAGTGCACATGAGCAGCCCTCGCTGATTAATACCACAAGAACATCACACATAAACCATTGGGACAATGTCCATACTGGAACAACATACTTGGCTCAAGAACTGCACCACAAAGCACAGTGTCACAAATGAAGTGATGGGGAGGCACACACACATGTAAACCAAGGGGACAGCTGACATCAAAGTGAACTGTCTTGTATGTCAGTAGTCGACTTGTAAGGGGTGTACCATACTCAAAAAGATGGAGTGCAGACTCACAATGGGCAGGCATAAGTGGCACACACAGGGGATGGCATTACACCACACACACCATGCCATACAAGAGGATAAAAGGCACCATGTGCCTGCTGAAATGCATGAGAAACACAACCACAATGGCAGTGTGGAGCAGCAGGGCTGCACAGTCTACACAAACACTATCAAGACACATGGATGATCAAAAACACACAACACTGATGTGCAAGTCACCCACTCTGCACACTCATCAGTGACCAAAAAAACAAGTAGGAGTTAGACAGAACAGCATGGACACACCAACACTGCACAATGCACAACAGACAACTCACACATGTGCATTCAACCACATCCACAGAGCAGAACAATCCAAACTACAGGCATACAACTCATGGGTAACACATGTATGTCTTTCACAATCCAGGGGGACACACACATCCACACCCCCTACAAAGTCACACCCTTCACACTGCACACCTCTTGACTACCCAAGAGCATACATCTCATGTAGGCCATGGGACCAGGATTAAGGGCCAACACAAGATGACCATACACATACACAGCTGGGCACACATAAATGAATAACACACATACATGATGACATTGCCCAGCCTGCATGCAAACCTGTGTACAGCATCATACCCTGTGCTGGCAGTGTACCCCAACCTGACATCTGAACAATGTAGCCAACAATAGCAAACCACGAAAAAGAGAACTGCATGACAGGTAAAATAGACATCACAGATAACACAAGTATCAGTGTCTGAATGGACTGAAGACCCTCTCACCCCTGTTAAAAAATATGTTGCGGGCAAATAGCTTAGCAATGTTGAAGTGACAAATAGAGCATGGGGCACAGTCCACCAAATGCATACATCAAAATAACTTCAATCAGCAAGGACACTGACAAAACAGACAACAGGAGTAACTGTCTTTATTCACATATTGCACAGATGTGACAGTAGAACAAGAGTAGACAAGAGCAAGGCATACAATGCTGATCATATGCAAGATAATCTCCACAGGCAAACTCCAAACAGGAAAGCCAGTGTCCATGGCAGGTGGCACAGCAAGTACCTGAGAGGCTGCACAGGCGAGAGTACAACACAGCAGAGCAACAGGGCCGGTGTCCATGGCAGGTGGCCAGGAAGTACCTGAGATGCTGCACAGGGGAGAGTGCAATGCAGCAGAGCCACAGGGCCAGTGTCCATGGCAGGTGGCACAGCAAGTACCTGAGAGGATGCACAAGGGAGAGTACACCACAGCAGAGCAGCAGGGCCAGTGTCCATGGCAGGTGGCACAGCACGTACCGGAGAATTTGAATAGGGGAGAGTACAACACAGCAGGGCAACAGGGCCAGTGTCCATGACAGGTGGCACAGCAACTACCTGAGAGGCTACTCAGGCAAGGGCAGAACAGCAGTGAATGACAAGGCCAGTGGGCAGGGCGAAGTGCAGAGTCAGGATATGAAAAGCTGCACAGGCAAGGGCAGAACAGCAGTGAATGACAAGGCTAGTGGGAAGGGCAAAGTGCAGAGACAGGACATGAAAGGCTGCACAGGCAAGGGCAGAACAGCGGTGAATGACAAGGCCAGTGGGCAGGGCGAAGTGCTGAGTCAGGATATGAAAAGCTGCACAGGCAAGGGCAGAACAGCAGTGAATGACAAGGCTAGTGGGCAGGGCAAAGTGCAGAGACAGGACATGAGAGGCTGCACAGGCAAGGGCAGAACAGCAGTGAATGACAAGGCCAGTGGGCAGGGCAAAGTGCAGAGTCAGGACATGAGAAGCTGCACCGTGAGTGTGTTTGACTGTACCCTTCCATGGCCAGCAACACACCCAGGTGGTAAACAATGGGCAGGACTAGCACACCTGTATGAGAAACAGGTGTGTGAGGGGGACTACCCCTCCCTCTTAGCAGCCAGACGGACTTGGAGCTGGCTGTGTGTCGGGGACAGTAGGACCACTTGACTGGGGAGAGAGAGAGGCCCAGGTGATGTAGGGCTATAAGTGGCTTGGCAAGCAGGAGGGCTGTTTGGACCAGGTGGTATAGTGGCACGTGGAGGTAGAGTCATGCAGACCTGTGACCCAGTGTAGGTGGGAGAGGTTTGAGGGGTGCCTTTCTACTTCTTTGGAATTTGAAATGCCTTCCCTGTACTGGGGTCAAAGGGAACTGGTGATGACACAACAGGCACACACACCAAAAGACCTGCATCAGGTGCAGACACTGGCCCTCCCTCAGGTGACATGCTGGATCCTGCGGATGCCTTTGTCTGGCTACGCCACTGGACCACCTTCCCCTGTTTGCCAGGTATCGCCCCTACAGTGCCCTCCTTTCCCTGTTTGCCAGGTGTCCCCCTACAGTGCACTCCTTTGCCTGTTTGCCAGGGGTAGCCCCTACAGTGCCCTCCTTCACCTGTTTGCCAGTGGTAGCACCTACAGTGCCCTCCTTCACCTCATTGCTAGGGTTAGCCCCTACAGTGCCCTCCTTCACCTGCTTCACTGGGCTTGGAAATATAGTTGATGTGGTGATGGAATGTGGCCCTGAGCCCTTCCTAGGTGTACCCTTCCCATACAACACCTCCTCAGTGGGCATAGACACTGCATGCCTAGCTCTGCGTGAAGTTTTAGGCACAGGAGAATCCTTCACTGGTGATGCCTCTGAAGCATGTGAGCCTGATGTCTGCTTCCTTGCTTTTTCAGCCTTGCTCTTCCCTGACGGGCTCTTGTCTTTGCATTCTGGGGTGGCTCTGCTCTTCTGTGGGGATGGTGTCTGTGGGCGGGCCCGCTTGGGTAGTTTCTGCTGGCTGCTTCTTGTTCTGTATTGGACTGTGACGCATGGGAACCATGGTCACTATCATCTGATGTGGCCACTGACTAGGGGGTGGACAAAGGCAATGGAGCAGGAATGGGAGTATGTGCCTGTTGAAGGGCAGACGTCACTGTGGGCGATAAATCCCGGACAGTACGGTGTAGCCTACCCACGTCAGAGTGTAGGCCCTCCATGGAGGCAACCAAATGGCCTAATTTTTTGTCATGGTCACTGAAGGCATTGAGCAGGGCTGTCTGGCCCACACAAAGCTGGTGCAGGAGCTCAACAGACCGAGCACTGAGGGCAGCAGGGGGGACAGGTGCAGGCTCAGCGGTGCCAGTTGTGAAAGTAACTCATCCCCTCTTACTGAAACGGACACAGGCAGCACCCGAGGAAGTGGATGGGAGGGTGGACACTGACTACTGTGTGGTAGGAGATGATGCAGAGTCCCCATTCCCTGTGCCTGCCACCATGGATGCATCCCCGCTGGCATCAGATGATGTTTTACTTTGTGTCTCAGTCAAGGATTCCTCCTGCATACTACGGTCCCCCTCTGATGTGCTGGTGACCTCTGTGTCACTGGGCTCCTGTGCAGCTGTAGTGCTACTCTTGCCACCACTGGTTTCCTGCTCCTGTCCCTCCATGTCCACTGGCGAATCAGCATGAGAGAGAGATGCAGTGTTGGGTTGGTGTCATCAACAGGACAAAGCAATTCAATCAATGCAGTACAGAAGATGACCACATCTACATGTTGACCACCACACTCTGCAATCACAATGCAGCAACTCACTACATAGACCACAACAGTGCCCATAACCATGAATATCTGCCATGACTGAGCCATGTTAAAGCCACATGGCACAACACCCTGCCCGTAGATAAAGTCTACCAGACACACAACTTGCTCTGCCGACACCTAGGGAAATGATGTGGGCGCACAACTTATTGCCACTGTCAGACCTTGAAGGAACAGGAGGGGACAACACAGACACCTTTGAGGACATGACAGTCCACAATGGCAAGTAGTGTATGCCAAACACCATGTTGTACTCTGTGGCACATTGTTGTCAGATGTGTGAGACTCGACTATCAAGGTGGATGCAAAGTACGCACACTTGAAGTCACACTCAGATAGTGGACACTGCTGTTCACCCCCTAATAGATTACCCACACTATCCCACTGCTTTATGACCATGTAGATCCTAACACATCCAGCTATGAAAATACACAGCATTGAGGATCACCTTTGTAAGGCCAGTTTGGGTCAATGCATGACACTGGCACCCATCCCAGCAGCCACGCACATGACACAGCACAGCACCAACCCACAAATGACCTAGGGTGGTGTGGAGTGCAAAAAACAATGGATTTAGGCCCAGATCTTTGTACTGGGGTGAATGTAAGACATTGTTCTGCATTCTGTCCATCAACTGAGTTTTTTGCAATTTTCACCCAAGTGGGCTAGGTATGCTCAGACGTGAGTCCCAGGCTCTCCACATCACTGGAGTCAAGCTATCCAGGCTGAAGAAGGCTGATAGCCAGAAACCGGTCCTTGGATGCTTGATTCCGGTCTAGGAAAGACATGGCTTGGTAGTTCGGGCTGGACTGTTCCCATGAGGCACAGGGTGAAGGCTGATTTGCATATAGCCAGTGTCTGACCTAGGGTGGTGTGGAGTGCAAAAAAACGATGGATTTAGGCCCAGATCTCTGTACTGGGGTGAATGTAAGACATTGTTCTGCATTCTATCCATCAACTGATTATTTTGCAATTTTCACCCCGAGTGGGCTGGGTATGCTCAGATGCGAGTCCCAGTCTCTCCACATTACTGGAGTCAAGCTATCCAGGCTGAAGAAGGCTGATAGCCAGAAACCGGTCCTTGGATGCTTGATTCCGGTCTAGGAAAGACATGGCTTGGTAGTTCGGACTGGACTGTTCCCATGAGGCACAGGGTCAAGGCTGATTTACATATAGCCAGTGTCTGACTTAGGGTGGTGTGGAGTGCAAAACAACGATGGATTTAGGCCCAGAACTTTGTACTGGGGTGAATGTAAGACATTGTTCTGCATTCTGTCCATCAACTGAGTTTTTTGCAATTTTCACCCCGAGTGGGCTGGGTATGCTCAGACGTGAGTCCCGGGCTCTCCACATCACTGGAGTCAAGCTATCCAGGCTGGAGAAGGCTGATAGCTAGAAACCGGTCCTTGGATGCTTGATTCCGGTCTAGGAAAGACATGGCTTGGTAGTTCGGGCTGGATTGTTTCCATGAGGTACAGGGTCAAGGCTGAGTTGCATATAGCCAGTGTCTGACCTAGGGTAGTGTGGAGTGCAAAGAAATGATGGATTTAGGCCCAGATCTTTGGGGTGAATGTAAGACATTGTTCTGCATTCTGTCCATCAACTGAGTTTTTTGCAATTGGCCACTACATTCTTCACATATCCACCTGTGTCTTTGTGTAGATTCATTGTGTGCATGACTGGGCAGCATTCAATGAGTATGTCCTGTGAACATATCTGTATGTCATGTGTGTGGCATCGGGGTACATGGACTCACCAACAAAATATACATCAACACAAGTGTGGTCGTGAGCACTTATGCAGGGCTGAGATGGTGCATCTTTGGATTTCAGTGTGAATGAATGGGAGTAAGGACACAGTAAGTGCAGTCGGCGGGCACTGTGCAGAGCATCTGGGTTCACGCTGAGTCAGACAACAGGGGCACACAGAGACAATCAGCCAAGCAATTACTCTCCTGGCACCTGCATGTAAAACATGATGTGGTTCTGTATGGCTGACAATATAACACACTCCACTCAGACATAGAACTGCAGGCAGGGAATACCGTGACATTGGGACACACACTCCTTCCCCCTGGAGACAGCATGTTTGTCAGTGTATGACACAACCCTACATCCTCAATCATATACTGCAGCAGTCCAACTACATGTCTGGCCCCCTGCCCTACACCTCCCTTCAAGATGACTTACCACAACATTTGCAGCACCATACAGCCTTGGGTACTGTGCAAGCACCTCGTCCACCAGGACCTCCAGCTCCTCGCTTGTGAATGGACTGGCACAGATCTTCTCTGTCCTTGCAATCACTGTGGACATGGAACACCTGAGGTGGAATTCAGTGGTGAGGGTTCCCAGGCAGCAGGCTCTGGTGGCAGCAGCAGATGAGGGTCCCAGGCAGCAGGCTCTGGAGGCAGCAGCATATGAGGGTTACAGGTAACAGGCTCTGGAGGCAGCAGCAGATGAGGGTCCGAGGCAGCAGGCTCTAGAGGCAGCAGCAGATGAGGGTCCCAGGCAGCAGGCTCTGTAGGCAGCAGCAGATGAGGGTCCCAGGCAGCAGGCTCTGGAGGTAGCAGCAGATGAGGATCTCTGGCAGCAGGCTCTGGAAGCAGCAGCAGATAAGGGTCTCTGGCAGCAGGCTCTGGAGGAAGCAGCAGGTGAGAGTCCCAGGCAGCAGGCTCTGTGAGCAGTGGAAATGTGAGGCTCACTCCCACACATTTATAGCCCCCTGGGGTCGTTTTTAAGGTGCCAAGCTGCAACAATTGGTTGTCCACGTCTGCCTCTTTCTAAAGCATACAATGACTGCCTCTGCGGTGGCGAAGCACGCCTACCGCTTCCATTGGCTGTAGGGAATGCTCCATGGCAGTGATGCACCGCAGGCGACCGGGGTGTGCTACCGCGATGCTGCATCTTTCAAAAGCATCCAATGTCCGCCTCCGCAGTGGCGGAGCACGCCTATCGCGATCTTCAAAATTGCATCATACCACTGCAATCATCGCTCCCATTGGCTGGAGGCAGTGCTCTATGGCGGTGATGCACCGTAGGGGCCCGGGGTGCCCTACCGCAATGGTGCATCTTTCAAAAGCATTCAATGACCACCTCCACGGTAGCGGAGCACGCCTACCACGATCTTCAAAATTGCATCATGCCACCGCACTTATCGCTCCCATTGGCTGTAGGCAATGCACCATTGTGGTGACACACTGCTGGGGCCAGGCAGTAGCTACCACGAGTAGCTACCACGAGTAGGGTGGCGGAGTATGCCCACCGCCATCTTCCCATGTCTCCATGCCAATGACTACCACGCTGGTGTAAGGGGTGGTGCTGGTGACACACTGCCGGGGTCAGGTGGTAGCTACCACGAGTAGGGTGGCGGAGCATGCCCACCGCCATTTGGGCATGTCTAAATGCCAATGACTATCGCACTCGTGATAGGGGTAGTGCTGGTGACACAACACCGGGGCCAGGCGGTAGCTAACGGGAGTAGGGTGGTAGAGCATGCTCACTGCCATTTGGGCATGTCTCCATGCCAATGACTACTGCACTCATGTTAGGGGTGTTGCTGGTGACACACCGCTGGGGCCAGGTGGTAGCGACCGCGAGTAGGAGTGCGGAGCATGCCCACAACATGACTCCATGACTACCCCACTTGTATGAAGGGGTGGGGCTGGTGACCCACCGCCGGGGCCAGGGGGTACCTACCGCAATTAGTGGCACATACAAAGTCAATGAGCATCAGGAACACTTCAACAGTGCACAGTGGCCACATGGTGAAGTGCACATCATCTTGCACACAATGTCAATGTTCCATTGACACCACAGGTGCCTACATGGGCTATGGTTGTGTATGTGTGACGTACATTGGTCTGTAGTCCCTAACATGTCACAAATGCATTAGATGGTTAGTGAGGTAGGACAGTGTTGTAGAGGATTCTACAATATGTACACATATGAATGTGTTGTGGGGCAGTGATGACCTCGGCAAGGCTTTTCTCACTGTATGATGTTGTTACTTACTTGTGCTTATCTGTGTGCTCACACACACTATTGTCAATTCACCGCCAACTGTGATCATTGTGTTGCAGATGTGTGCCAAGTTTGAATGATGCAATAAGGTGTGACAGGTACAGCAGATGAGTATGATACAGTTGTTTGGATTTGTTGCACAATGGCTGAATGACACGTTCCCAGGTGTGTACATGTGGAATGTGGCTTTGAAAATATGTGCATTCACATTGACCTATTTGGTGTTTTACGCACTGGTGTATTGTAAATGGAGAGGTGTGCCCTCTGTGTGGCTCAAAGGTACACCCATGTAACATGGTGTGTCACACATTCCTCAGGTCAGTGTGTTTTCATTCTGTTTCATCCTGAACGTGATATGCTGTGGCCATCTCATGATGGATGTCATTGACATGTGTCCAATTTCATCCCAACTAGGAGGAGGCCAAATCTGATATGTCACTTGACACTGCTGGAGGACATGGAGGATATAGCGATCATTCGCCAGTTCCGTCTCGACAGAGCCACCCTGAAGACCCTTTGTGATCTGTTGGAGCCCCACCTGCAGCCTCGTCTCCACTACCCAACAGCTTTCACACCAACTTACAAGGTGATGGCAGCCTTCCATTTATTTGCCACTGGATCCTTTAAGGAGACCTTGGCCAGCACTGCTGGGATGTCTCAACCCATGTTCAGCATGGTACTGCCGGATGTTCTTGCAGCCATGCTGATCTACAAGGACAGATACATACATTTCCCCTGGGGAGAAGAATTGGCAGGTGAGAAGGGAGACTTCTATCCCCTTGGGCACATCCCCCATGTTGTTGGGGCCATTGATTGCACACATGTCGGTCTTGTGCCACCACATGCGAGTGAGCACATTTTCCGTAATAGAAAATATTATAACTAGATCAATGTGCAGGTGGTGTGCCTGGCCGATATGACCATCTCGCATGTGAGTGCCAGATTCCCCGGCTCAGCTTATGACTCCTACATCCTGAGGAACAGCATTGCGCCCAGGCTGATGGCTAATCTGCTTCCCGAGCGTGCTTGGATTGTGGGTGAGTATGCCTAGTCATATGGCGTGCTGGGTGTGTGACTTGCTGCCCTCTGCCTGTGCAACATTGCGATGTGTGTTTGTTATTCCTAGGTGACTCTGCATATCCCAGTCTTCCATGGCTGCTGAGCCCACCGCGTAATCCCAGGACCTCGGCTGATATCAGATACAATGAGGCCTATGGCAGGACACGTCATGTGGTTGAGCGTACTTTTGGCCTGCTCATGTCACATTTCCGCTGCCTTGATAAAAGTAGAGGTGCACTGTCATACACACCTGGGAAGGTGTGTAAGATTGTAGCGGCATGCTGCATGCACCACAACCTGGCCAATCACAAGCAGATTCCCCTGCTCCTGGATGATGATTAGGACCCAAGGCCCCCGCCTGCACAAGAACCTGAGTCCAGTGATGAGGACAGTGGAAAGGAGGAAGGAGTTGACATACGTCAACAGCTCATCACCTGCTACTTCACTTGAAGGTGGGTGACAAAGTACAACATGTATATTGTCTGGGTGTGATTGCTGTTGTCGTGAAGGCTTATGTGCAAATGGTACAGACAGCCAGATGTAAAGTCGCCTGTATATGAATGTGTGAAAGTGACATGTAATCTGTGAACGTATACGAGACATGTTTGTTGACACTTGTTGCCCATTGTGTCAGCTGCATGTTGGGTTATGTAGATGGTTTATGTAGTGTAATGTTTGTGATGCCACACTCACACCAGTGAATGTTGTTCCGTTGTGTTTCCCTAGGTGCCTCAAATGTATCCATTCCTACATACAGTACATCTTTCTGATATATTATGGACATCTTGAAGACTAAATCTTGCACTAAAGACAATGCTGACACAATGAAGGTGTGTAAGGTGTTTTATTTACTAAGTTGACATTTGAGGGGGCGGGCAGATAAACATGAAGATGGTAATGGAGCAGTGAGGTGACAGTCATGGTGAATGAGATGAATGAGTGGTCACCACATCGATGTGGTGACCCAGTCCAACAGACAGGTGCCATTCCCAAGGCAGTGTGGGGAAGGACAGTCCAAACAGTCAATGCAGTGGGGAAGAGGGTTGCCATGAGGGCTGGATCCGTGACTGGCGTTTGGCTGGTGCTTTGCCTCCACAGACTCCCAGGCTCTTCTTTGGACGGCCCATTGGTCATTTCGCTGGGGCTGGCCCTGCTGTGGTGGCAGCGACGTCTGAGGACTCACCCCTCTAAGTGGCCACAGGGGAGGATGGTTAACTGTCATCCTGCAGCACACCTGAGGGGGTGGAGGTGTTGGTTGGAACGCAGGCCTGCCCCTCAGTACCGTAACTTGCTGGCCCATGAGGTACACCATTTGACTAATGCTGGTGTTGATGGACCTCATCAGCAGGATGAGCTTGTGTAAGAGTTCATCAGACAAGCCACTTTGTCCCTGGACCTGTTTGTAGGCCTGATGACTCTGATGAAGTGGTCCAGGAATGGGGTCCCAACCTCCTGATGTCTGGGATTGACCCTGGCCCTCCCTTCTGCCCTGTTGCCACCGACCTGTTGCGTCGCCACTGTGGGTCCACGCACACTCTCCCTGCCGTCCACTGTTGTTCCTGTGGGCTGGTCATCACCTGGGACAGGGAGGGTGTTGCAGGTGGCAGTGGTGGTGGTGGTTGGCGGTGGACGCACAGGCCGTAACAGCAGGGGTCTGCTGTACTGTTGTTGTTGCATCAGACGTGGTGGTGGGGAGGATGGGGTCCTGGGACCGGGTGTTCCCTGGCACACCAGATGGGTCGGCCTCGAGCTTATTGTCCTGAAAATCCTGGGAGTCTACATCCGAGAGTCCATGTACTGGGGGTGGAGACTGGCTCTTCTGGTCATTGATGTTGTCCTCAGCAGTGAGTTCTTGGTCACCTGTGGATTAGATGAGGAATGGTCAGTGTAGTGCACTCAACAAAAATTCTGTTAGCTGTTTGTCATCCAGTGTCTGTACAGTACACAATTGACTGATATTCACATCTTTTGCTATGTTCAATACTGTGCCTCATGACATGATGCAGAGGTACATACATTACTCGTACATGTAGTCATATGTCGATGCATTGCATGCAAATCTTGCTGTGATCATGTTCACAGGGACCAGTTGCCATATAGGGACCAGCACAAATGATTTTAATGGTTCTCACAATGTAGATTGGTATGCCCTGGCTGACGTCAGATCTGGCCATCGAGTGGCCATTGTGTTGTACTGCATAACTTTTCCCTGTAATGTACACATTTGTATTTATGAGCCCACACATGCTTCCTGTGATTTTACATGCTCCTTGCTGATTGGGCAACATGGCAATGCACTCATCAGTATGTGATGTGCTTGGTTTTGCACAGTCTTCCTTGTGCATGTCCATTGGTGTGTGACTGTTTGTTATCTGTGACCTTTCCCTTTGCTTACCTGTGTGTAGACTGTGTATGTCAAGCAGGGTCGGTGTGCATATTTGTGCATGGAGAGGGCTGATGTTGGCACATTGCACCATTTCATTAGTGACAGATGTGCAGGTGCACGTACATGCTACCTACCTGTTAGGTGAAGCAGAACAATGCAATGGCTACCACATGCTTGTTGGTGGGAGGGAGTGATCCATCCTTCTTAGGGGTGGGACAGGGGGCATGGTGGGAGTAGTGGTGCAGGCCTCCCTACCCCAAACAGGCCTCCCAGTCAAGATGGCTACCTACCTGTTAGGTGAAGGTGAACAATGCAATGGCTTCCAAGTGCTTCTGTGGGGGGGGGAGTGTTCCATCCTGCTGGGGTGTGTGACAGGGGGTATGGCAGGAGTTGTGGTACAGGCCCTCCTCCCCCAAACAGGCCTCCAAGGCAAGATGGCTACCTGACTGTTGGGTGAGGGAGAACAATGCAATGGCTGACACATGCTTCTGGAGGGAGGGAGTGCTCCATCCTGTTGGGGTGTGGGACAGGGGGCATGGTGGGAGTTGTGGTACAGGCCTCCCCCCCAAACAGGCCTCCCAGGCAAGATGGCTACCTACCTGTTAAGTGAGGGTGAACAATGCAATGGCTGACACATGCCTCTGGGTGGGAGGGAGGGCTCCATCCTGCTGGGGTGTGGGACAGGGGGCGTGGTGGGAGTTGTGGTACAGGCCTCCCACCCCCACACAGGTCTCCCTGTGAAGATGGCTACCTACCTGTTAGGTGAGGGTGAACAATGCAACAGTGGACACATGCTTCTGGGTAGGAGGGAGGGTTCCAACCTGCTGGGGTGTGGGACAGTGGGCATGGTGGGAGTTGTGGTACAGGTCTCACTCCCCCAAACAGGCCTCCCAGGAAAGATGACTACCTACCTGTTAGGTGAAGGTGAACAATGCAATGGCTGCAAACTGCTTCTGGGTGAGGGATTGATCCATCCTGCTAGGGTGTGGGACAGGGGGCATGGTGGGTGTAGTGGTACAGGCCTCCCACCTCCAAACAGGTCTCCCTGTGAAGATGGCTACCTACCTGTTAGGTGAGGGTGAACAATGCAATGGCGGACACATGCTTCTGGGTGGGAGGGAGGGATCCAACCTGCTGGGGTGTGGGACAGGGGGCATGGTGGGAGTTGTGGTACAGGTCTCACTCCCCCAAACAGGCCTCCCAGGAAAGATGACTACCTACCTGTTAGGTGAAGGTGAACAATGCAATGGCTGCAAACTGCTTCTGGGAGAGGGATTGATCCATCCTGCTGGGGTGTGGGACAGGGGGCATGGTGGGAGTTGAGGTACAGGCCTCCCTCCCCCAAACAGGCATCTGAGGCAAGATGGCTGCCTAACTGTTAGGTGAAGGTGAACAATGCAATGGCTGCAAACTGCTTCTGGGTGAGGGAGTGATGTATCCTGCTGGGGTGTGTGACAGGGGGCATGGTGTGAGTAGTGGTACAGGCCTCCCTCCCCCACACAGACCTCCCAGGCAAGATGGCTACATACCTATTAGCTGAAGGTGAACAATGCAATGGCTTCCAAGTGCTTCTGGGTGGGGTGGAGTGCTACATCCTGCTTAGGGGGTTGGACAGGGAGCATGGTGGGAGTATTAGTGCAGGCCTCCCACCCACAAACACACTGCTTGTGAAGATGGCTACCTACCTGTACGTTTGGTGAGGGTGATGTAATGGCTCCCAAGTGCTTCTGGGTGGGATTGAGTGCTACATCCTGCTTATGGGTGGGACAGGGGGTATGGAGGGAGTAGTGATACAGGCCTCCCTTCCCTACACAGACCTCCTAGGCTAGATGACTACCTACCTGTTAGGTAAAGGTGAACAATGCAATGGTTTTTGGGTTGTGCAAGAAAGTACATATCAGTGTGTTGGTTAACATTTGTTTGTACTTACCAGCCTCCACTCCCTAGAATACTCCTGTGAGACTCTCAGGATGCAGTATGGCAAACACCTTCTCCTCCCATGGTGTGAATGTTTTAGGTGGAATGGAAGGGCCACCGCCAGTCCTGTCAGCCAGCTCCCTGTTCTTGCTTCTCCTCTCTTTGACAACCCTCTTGAGATCATGCCACTTCTTCATGATCTCCTTCTTGGATCGTGGGGTTTTCCCTATTGCATTGTCCCTTTGGACTATCCTTTGCCACATTTGTGTCCTTGTGGCTAATGGTGTCTGTTGGACCAGGCTACCAAACAGTTGTGGTTCCACTCTGACTATCTCATTTACCATGACTGTCAACTCACTCTCTGTGACTTTGGGCATTTTATGTGATGCCATGGTGTGTAATGTGCAAAGTATTTATATGTGCAAGAGTGTGGTTGGTGGGTGTGGAGTTTGTGTATGAGGTGTGTTATGTGCTGGGGGATTGATGGTGCTGGTGTGATGGTGGTGGTGGTGGTGGTGTGTGTGCTGCATTCTCTTGACTCTCCTGTCAGGTCTGGTGTATGCCCTTCTCTTCTGGAGTGTTGCAAAGGATTGCGGTCAGTGAAGGGGCGGGTTTTATACTCAGCTATGTGGGTGTGTCCCAATGGTGTTTTGATGTCAGGTGTGTTGTGGGAGTTGTCCTGGAAATTGTATGTTCTTGTTTGGCATTTATTAGTTTCATTGGGATGTGTTTGGTGTATTGGGGGGCATGGCTACTTTTTTGTGCAATGTTTGCCTTTGTTGTGGTGTTTTTGCATTGCCCGCCATGTTTTGTGAGGATCGTCAGCTGCGGTGGCTCTGCTGCAGCTCTTCTGCTGCAGCTCTTCTGCTGGTTCGCCCATTTATTCCAGTGTGTCACCGCGGCGGTCAGAAACAGCGTATCGTACTGTGGGACCATCAGGGATTTATTAATTTCTCGTGCGGTGTCTCCGCTATGCTTGCGGATGGTTGTTGCTTTTCCGTTACGTTTCCAACCACCGCAGTCGTTTTTTGATCTTCACCGCCTGCGTCGGGCAGTTTTTCTTAACCCGCTACCACCGCGGTCGGTCTTTTTTGGCAGGTGATCCTAATTTGACAGCCGGTTTATCCATGGTCTCGGCGGACTGTTGTTTCCCGCGTCTGTGGCGGTCGGGGTGGTTTTCCGACCGCCATCCTAATGGGGCCCCAAGTGTGGAATATGCAACAAATATTACATTTGCATATCAAATAGAACACTTAATAGCCCTGGCCTATGTGCCAGTCACAGATGTGGCTGAGCACTATAACATATTATTAGAAAGTCCATTCTACAACCAAAATGAACAAAAATCAGCTCCCCTTCTAGATTATTTTGAGGATACCTGGGTGGGGAGATTGTACATACAGGCCATAGACGCCAATCTAAATTCCAAACTCCTTGGTGGAATGTATATCTACCAACACTAAACCAAGAAGCCAAAACAAACAATGCAGTGGAAGGTTGGCATAATGCCTTCCTAGCTTCCACTGGACGAACAACTCCTACCCTACACAATTTCTTAATGGCAATACAAAAGGAACAAAGTTTCCAAGAATTAGGAATTTAACAATCTGTCATACAATTAAAACCTAAATTATCTCGACAAACTGCCCAAATGTATCTTTATCCACAACAACAAGTAGAACTTTATCCTTCAACAAGAGGCCTACAGTACTTAAAAATGATAGCAAAAACTCTAATCTAAACTAAGAAACCATTTTTATTCAGGAACAGCCTAAATATTTTTTGAATAAAAAGAAATCGTTTTTCTTTAATAAACAAAATAATTATTTTGTCTAATATCTATAATTTTTTTAAAATATATATATAGACAAAATATTTACACAACAAAACAACAAGACAAGTACAATATAAAAATAACATAACTTCCCTCCCACCATAAAATATAATTAGAAAGACTTACCTTTTTCACTACTGTAATCCGAAATTCCATCTCCTCCAAAATAATCCTGGTAGTTATAAATCCATAATATCTAAAAATAGACCCCAAGAAAATGAAAAAATACAACTGTGCCAAGAACTCGTACATCCAGAAAAAATGGTTAATCCAAAAACCACAAAAAACCTGAAAAAGTTGAAAAAAGATTAAAAAACGCTACAGGAAACCCGAATAATAAACAAAGTGTAAAAGACATATTAGTTGATATAACTAAAATACACTTCCTTTAAAAAAAAAAACGCAAGAGTCTGTAAAAGGAAAAGAATTCCTCCAAAAACCTGAAATAGAAACATAAACATTCCCACCCACACAAAAGTACAAATAATACACTTTAAAAGACCGTTACATACATAATTGGCTCAATATTGAAGTAAATAAATACAAACACAAATATTCTAACTAGGCTTGAAATACAAAATACAACGATAAAAAACTACAACCTAAATAAACCACTCCAAAAATGAAACCTTTCAAAACGTAACCCCAGACACCCTAAACACACTTAAAGTTGTTCAATTTAAAAGAAAATTACTCTTACCTTCTCAGAAGTGAAACAGCTCCCAACTGCGAGCTTCTTTCTTCCCAAATAACCCAAAAAGACGAGCTGTTACTAAATTAAAGACCCAAATAAAGATGTCAACAATAACAATCTTAAATAAATGAGTTATTAATTTATTTAACATTAAATAACAATTTATAAATTAAAACAACATTATGACAATTTTTTTTAAATTGTGTCTTATATTTAAAAAATATTGTATGTGTCTCATATATTGTAAAATTATGTTACATATTATGACATAATAATATTTAATATTATAATTAAAAAATATGTATGTTCAAAAATTACAAAATCAATGTATTAATTTTACAAAAGAGATGTTATCGTGTAATAATTATTAATATTAATAATCCATTATTAAAGTTAATAATATAAATTAATGTACTTTATATTATAATTTTGAACAATGTGTTTTTTGTACAAACTTTATTTTAAATAATTACAGTATATTATGTTAAAAATATTTACCAATTTTTGTTAACATTTTAAACAAAAATGTAATAATTAACAAGATGTCAAATGAAAAAATAAAAATGCATCAAAGTATATGAACAAAATATATGCAAATGCAAAATGTATATTTGTATTCACTATATCATTTTCTTTTACCTATAACATACTTTTTGCAACATACATACTAATAAAAATAGATTTGTATAAATAAAAACATACTGCTCCGAATACTTATATTTTGTGATTATATTTCTACTGTTTAATTAAAAATACTATTTTGATTCACTTATGAACTCTATTATGTAATATAATAAAATGTTTGAAAATAAAATATCTCAATTGTTCTTTACTACATATACATTGCTATCACTTTAAATGTATTCAAAAATTGCTGTTCTTATAATTAATATATATATATAATCTAAATATGATAAAATACACAATACATATATTTATTTCAATAATAATTATCATAAAAATGTTATGAGATTATATTTAAGACTGAATAAGTTACATTTTACTTACAACTTAATTCAACTTAAACATAAAATACTTAATATATTTTTCAATTGTATATTTAATTATAATAGATACTAAACACTAACCTTAATGAATTTACTATTCCCACTCCAGTCTAAATTAAATTGGTGTAGTTGCTGGATACTGACTTAAATTATTTTACTATTCCAACTCCAGTCTAAATTAAATTGAGGTAGGTGCTGGACACTGACCCTAATTAATTGTCTATTCCCACTCCAGTCTAAATTAAATTGGGGGTAGGCGCTGGACACTGAACCTAATTAATTTAATATTCCATTCAATAACTTTATTTCGGTCACATCGGACCCTAAAAGCACATTACCTCATCGTCCGTCCCACGCTTCCCTTCCTTACACCCATACCCACGTGATTTATCACGTGAGGACTATAAATAGTCCCCAGCCCCCACACACCTCCTGTTTTTTTTCTTGTCTCACCATTATGAGACGTGCGTCCCACGCGCTGGTAGTTTTGCGGGGGTGAGGTCATTCTTTACGTTCTGAGGGCTTCGCCCTCGCTTTAGGCTGCCTGCTGGGTCTGTCGGTGGTAGCCTGGAGTATGCAACCCTTCCTCACCGCGTTGCAGGGGTAGCGGTGCACTTTTCGGCGGCTGGGCGGACAGGTTCCGGGTGATGAAGTCACCGCCCCTGAGTGGCTGGGGCTGTAGTTCCAGTTCTGGAGCCCGGAATGGGAGACGGCGGCTGTCGGGTGTGCAGGTGATCCTCGGCTGGCTGTTTTTAATGCTCCATTACAGTAGGGGCCTCGTGAGAGGTCATTTTTATTCCTTTTTTGTTATTTACTGATTGGTTTTTCATTTTCTTGCACTTTCATTGGTTACCTCCCAGTCTTTTATGTCTATTGGTCGGTTTCTGGGCTACTCCTTATTTAAGGCTTGTCTCTGCTGTGCTTCTCTGACCATTTTCATTATGGCTAAGCGGACCTCCAAGCGCTTACGTGTTTTGTCCTCCTCTTCTGATGATGAGATGCCTGTCCTGGCTCGTCGGACGAGGTCCCAGGGTCCGGAGGATTCTTCAGCCCTCCTGTCTGCTTCTGAAGTGCAGGCCATGATTGAGGCTGATGTGACTCGTGCTCTGGAAAGCAGGGTTCCTGCAAAGTGCAGGTCTTCTCGTGCTGCGGTGGGTCCGGTGGACTCTCCCTCTGAGGACTCTTCTTCTTCGGACACTGCCAAGCCTTCTACCTCTTTGGGGAAGTTTGTGCGTAGGGATTAGGTGCCTGCAATTCTACAACACATTAGGGAGAACTTGGGGTTTTCTCCTTTTTCTGCTCCGGTGGGGTCCAATGACATCTTTCCACAATATGTTAAGCCTCCGGTGCTCGCTATGCCCTTTCATGGACGCATCAAGGACTTGATTTCGGGGGAGTGGCGGGACCTGGAGCACTCCTCTGTTCCTCGCTTTTTACAGAAACGTTATTCCCTGGAGGAGGGGGAGGTCTCTCTTCCTCACTATAAAGGTGTATGCCATGTTGGCCACTCTGATTGGTCGTACGTCTATCAATCCAGAAGAACTGATGCCACTGATAAGAAGGTGGATGGTGCGCTGAAGAAGGCCTTTTCCGCTGGGAATTTGTCTTTGCGAGCTGGCGTTTACTCTGCGTATGTGGCGCAATCCTTGGTGTCTGACTTTGGGAAGCTGGGAAGGAGGAGACGGACTGCTCTGGCTTGCTTGTCCACTTGGAACAGCAGGCTAAGCTCTTGGCTGACGTCTCTTCGGATGTGCTTCGGTCTTCGGCCATGGCCGCTGTCTCTTGGGTTTTGGCTCGTCGGAATTTGTGGATGCGTGACTGGAAAGCTGATTCTTCAGAGAAGTCCTCGCTCCTCAAGATCCCCTTTGATGGCAAGATACTCCTTGATGACCAGCTGTAGAGTATGATCACTAAGGCTTTCAAGGATCGTAAGCATGCACTGCCTTACAAGAGCAAGACATCTGCCTCTGGTTCACGCAGTTTCTGGAATCCGGTTCTGTCCTCCTCTTCGTCATTTTAGTCTTCCCGGCAGTCCTCTAAAAACTTTTCTGCTCGTCAGTGCCAGTTCCGGCCCAAGAAGTCTTCTACCTTGGCTGGTCCCAAGACTCCGGCGGATGCCTTCAAGAGGAATTCCTGACGTCGACTGTGTTTCAGACGCAAGTCCTGTGGGCGGGAGGATGTTGTCTTTCCTGGAAGCTTGGCGGCTGGATGTAAGAGATCTCTGGCCATTGACTATTATCCGGATAGGTTATCTCATCGACTTTGTCACCATTCCACCCGGCTGGGGCACCATCCTTACTCCTATCCCCAGGTCTCCGGCCAGGAGGGAGGCTCTTCTGGAGGGGGTTCGGGATCTTTAGTCAAAGAAGGCGATCGTTCTTGTCCCTCTGGCACAGCGGGGGCAAGGATGTTATTCCATTTTGTTTCTGGTCCAGAAGGTGTCAGGGGGATTCCGGATTCTGGACCTAAAAAGGGTGAATGGTTGGGTTCAGACCGTTCACTTCTAAATGGTGACCTTGCAGTCCATCATCCCGTTGGTGGGAGTTCGTGACTTCATGACATCCATTGATTTATAGGACGCCTACCTTCACGCTCCAGTGGCTCAGACTCATCAGCAGTTTCTTAATTTTGCGGTTGGCAACTTTCACATCCAGTTTGCGGTTTTGCCATTCAGGCTGAAGTCCGCTCCTCGGGTCTTCACCAAGCTTTTGGCTCCTTTTGTGGCCCTGGTCCACTGTCAAGGGATATTTCTTCATCCTTATCTGGACGATTGGTTGATTCATGCTCCCTCTTTCCAGTTGACTCTCAATCACATGGATATGGTTGTGGCCATTTTGAGGGAGCACAGATTTCTTGTCAATTCTGGGAAAGTCGTTCCTTGTTCCATCCCAAGATCGTCTCTTCATTGGGGCCCGGTTTCGGTTGGATTTAGGGGTGGTCACTCTGCCCGAGGCTCGGGTGGCCAAGATTCATTCTCACATCCTATCTCTTCTGTCCAAACCGGTGCAGGTGGGAGCTCGTTGGCTCCAGGTTCAGGGGGATATGGCGGCCACGGTTTTTCTTATTCCATGGGCCAGGTTTCATTTACACACACTGATGGCTCATGTTCTGGGGCACTGGTATCCCCATTGCCTTCCCCTCTCTTCTCCGATCCCGGTTTCCCCTCAGATCAAGACGGCTCTGGGTTGGTGGCTGGTTCAAGGTCATCTGCTGAAGGGTGTCTCTCTCTCTCCTCCGGCTCCGGTTGTGGTGACCACAGATGCCAGCCTCTCGGGGTGGGGGGCCTGGCTGGGGGTTCATTGGTCCAGGGGCTTCTGGTCTCCCTCTCAGAGCAGGATGTCATCGAACTGGAGGGAGTTGGTGGCGGTCCGTTTGGCTCTGTTGGCCTTCTCCCGGTTTCTGCAGGGTTGCGTTGTCCTGATCAGGACGGACAACTTCACTGCCATGGCTTACGTGAACAGACAGGGGGGAACCAGGTCCTCTTCTCTGGCCCTAATGGCGAGGCGGTTGTTTGTTTGGGCGGAATCTCCTCTGTTGGCGTTCTTGGCGATCCATATTCAAGGGGTGTCCAATTCCCTTGCGGATGCCCTCAGCAGGGCCATTCTGTCCTCTGTGGATTTCTGCCTTTGTCGGAAGTTGTTTGTGGATCTGACAATATGTTGGGGTGTTCCGGTGGTGGACCTCTTTGCGAATGTGGGCAATGCCTTGGTGGCCCGGTTTGTCTCCTGCGGTCAGGGGGGTCGGCCTTGGTGGTGGATGCTCTCTCCTGCCCTTGGCCCTGCGGGCTTTTGTATGCCTTTCCTCTTTTTCCCCTTCTTCTCTGCTTCCTGCTGCGGGTCTGCTCCTCGGGGGCTTCTGTGATTCTGGTGGCTCCGGCTTGGCCTCGTGCCTCCTGGTTTCCTCTACTGGTGGAGATGAGGTCGGAGGTGGAGTGGTTACTGCCTCTGTCTCCGCCCCCTTTGATCTTCTCAGCGTTGCAACAGGATGTTCTGGCCCGGATGCGCTTGGCGGCTTGGAGGTTGAACGCTTAGGTCTTCTGCGTCAAGGGGTTGCGGCTGGTTTGACCTCTACACTGCAGGCGCCTAGGCGCGCGTCGACCAACAAGTCGTACCTGCGGCACTGGCGTTCTTTCAGTCGGTGGTGTCTTGTCAAGGGTTTGGACCCTACTTCCTCTTCTTTGTTTGAGGTGATGCTGTTTCTTCAGGAGGGTGCTGCCTTGGGCTTAAAGGTTTCTTCCCTTCGTTTGCAATGGGCTGCGATTAGGGTGTTTAGAAGCTCTTGGGGCAATCTCTCGGATTCTGAGGGGTTGGTTAGTTGCCTTTTTAATGGTTTGGGTAATGTTCTTCCTACGCCTCGGAGGCATTGTCCAACCAAGGATCTGTCTCTGGTCTTGGACGCTTTGATATCCTCTCCATTTGAGCCCTTGCTTTCTGTGGCTCTGCGCCTGTTGTTCTTCAAAACTTTCTTTTTGGTGGCCATTTCCTCTGGGTTTTACCGTTGACCTTTGCCTCTCATTACAGGATTGGCCAGGAGGTTGACTGTGCTGATGTCTTTGGTCACAGGGTTCTTTCCACTATGATTCCTGAATAGTGGTTTTTCCTTTGTTTTCTCTGTTTTTTAATACACCTGTTTTTTGCATACCTTCTTTGGTTGTCCTGTTTGACTTTGTACATTTCATTGTGTAAGGAAGGGAAGCGAGGAAGGGACGATGAGGTAGTGCTTCAATTACTTACCGGTAATTGCATTACTCTGAGTCCTACTCCCTCGTTTCCCTTACTTACATCCCTCCCTCCCTCCTTAATGGTCCAGGCCAACATTTTGGTATGGTTTCGATCTATGTGGTATTACAGGAGGTGTGTGTGGGATGGGGACTATTTATCGTCCTCACGTGATAAATCACGTGGGTATGGATGTCTGGTGAGGCAGGGATGCCTCATTGTGTAAGTAAGCGAAGCGAGGGAGTAGGACTCAGAGTAATGCAATTACCGGTAAGTCATTGTAGAATTACTACATACATACAAACAACAATCAAGTTAATAAATAACATAGAACAGTATAAAACAGTCATGTATACAATCATTTTACCAAGTTAAAACTACGCTATAGCCATTCTATTATAAAAACAGAATCAAAGTTCATTAAAAGTTATTGATGTTAGTTGTTGAGTTATTAAAAAAGAAAAAAAAATCCAAATACCCAAATATGTCAATCCCTTCATAAATTTCTTTTAACAGGAGACAAGTATACAGTTCCACAGGTAATTTTTTTAAAAAACTCCTACACTTGTGCCACATCCCGTCCAAAAATCACGAGACAGCAAAAATAATAGGGGGATGGGAGTCATACTTTAAAACCCTAAAAGCTTGAAAACAGTGTCTTAAACCCAAATTTCTACAAATTGGATTTACCCATCATTTGCGAGATGCATAATATGCAGGGCAGATGAAAAAGAAATGGATTTCAGACTCTAGCTTATATTTACACGCTGGACATTAATTATTCTTTTCATTGTCCCATTTGCTAGTAAACGGCATAAGAATGAAAGTCCCCAATCTAAACTGCATGTATAATTTCCTAGCCGCAAGCGGTTAAATCATGTCTAGAAACTCTCCCTTTTTATATTCTACTTTCACTTGGAGAAACTCTATTATCAAGCGACCAGCAGTCGAACTTGCTTGGAGGGTTGACAAATTATGGTGCCTATAATGTCGTACCAGATCTGACCTAGTTATTGATGGGCACGCTGTATCTGGTGCTTTCCAGAGCTCCGGACTTCCTTTTCTATTACTAAGTGCCCTAATGTAACTAAGCCATGGGATTTTCTTGCTGCTCAAAATTGGCAAAACCTTCCTAAATTCATCTCTATAGGGAGATAGTTCTGGGACTGCCCATAGCCTTCTCCAATGCATATGTGGCCTTGGAGCAACTTCCTCCTCAATGGGTGAGAACCCTAAATCCATGCTGAGGGGTACAAGGGTTGTACAGGTGGAAGACCCACCAAATTCCTCAAGAATGCGTGCTCTACCTTCATGAGGTTGGCGGGCCTACAGTGCCCCCACAGTTCAGCCCCATATACGGTAGCCGCCCTAGCCTCTACTTTATAGATTTCAATATTAGCAGCTGTCTTGAACTTGGACAGTCTGTACATTTTCATTATCCCCCCGCTGTTTGGGTTAACTTTAGGGATGCCCTTGCTAATTGGGTATCCGACTCCAACTGTTCCGATAGAGTGATGCCCAAATACTCAAAAGTCTTCACTCTCTCCAGGGGAGTGCCATCTAATGATGGATTTGGGCGAGTAGACCTTGGGGGGGTTGAAGATCATGAATTTAGTTTTAGATAAATCGATCTGCAGGCCTCTTGATAAACAAAAATCAGCGAAGCCATCCAGAGTGTGTTGGATGCCCGTTGATGTTTTGGACAACAACAAAGTGTCGTCCGCGAACATCAATGCGGGCACCCTCCCCAAGACTAACCTTGGAGCATCACTATCTTTAACTCAACTATCTATCTAACTATGATTATCTTTAACAAGTAAGTGGTCTATAAACCCATTGATGTAAAGACAAAATAGAGTAGGTGCCAAAACACAGCCTTGGTGAACCCCTTGTTTCACTGGGAAGCATGCTGACAGTTCTCCATACTTACCGCACCTAACTTGTGCGTAGGTCTCCCTGTGCAACCTCACCAACACATCCAGAAGGTATGGTGAGATTCCATAATCATACAGTACCTTCCACAACTTTTCTCTAGGGACTAGATCGAAGGCAGACTTCAGGTCAACAAAGATGAGGTTGAGGCTTCCACGTTCTACCATCACCGTCTTCCAGGATAAGACCTGAAGTCTGAATATCTGATCAATAGTTGATATACTCATCCTAAAGCCAGCCTGAAAGGGACTTAGGATCTCTTTCTCCTCAATCCAGCCCTGAACTCTATCTAGAATAACCCGTCCCTTAAGTTTTTGAGTAGTATCTATTAGGCTAATAAGCCTATAGTTGGACGGTAAAAGAGGGCAGCCTTTTTTGTGTATCGGGATTATCTCGGCCCCACGCCAAGTATCCGGCGTGTCCATACCCTTTAAAATAGCATTAAACAGGGCACACAAATACGGACCCCAAATTTTTGGTTCCATCCGAAAAGATCCCCGGGTAACTTATCTAGACCTGACGCTTTATTAGGTTGTAATTTATCAATGGCGGATTCTACTTCACAAAAGGTAATCTCCCAGACCCCTTCCAATCGATACTCATGGAAGGGTTTCGGCAGCGAAGAAAAAATACTGTCATTGCCCGAATCGGCGTACAATGCCCCAAAGCGTGCTTCCCAGACTGCTGGGGCTATATTAGGTTCTACAGCGGGTCTCCCCTCCCTACCCCAGAGCTGACTATTGCCCAAAAAGTTTTCAGATCTTTTTCATGGAGGGCATTCCTAAGATCTTCCCACTTGTCTGCTTCCCAATTCTACTTTTCTAGATGGATAATCTGCTTATACTTAGTCCTGCACAGCTTAATCCATAGCCTATCCTTAGCTTTTACTGCAATTAATAGTTCTGATTTGGCTTTACGACAGTTTGCATTGTGAAGTGTATCTCACTGGTTAGAGGAGGCAGACCTGGACGCAGAGGTCAGCCCGGGACCAGGGTTCAATTCCCGGCATGGCGGGGACTTGAGTCCTAAAATGTCCATGGACTCGACAATTCTCGCTCCAGTGCCTACTCGATTCACGGGTTCACACTCTGTGACTCTGGGCAATAGCTTGCTTAATCTCCACAACGGCCCCTTGCGGTGGGATGCCTGGCTTTCACCTTGTGGATACTCTGTCGGGGCTATCTCATAGGGGAATACCAGGACGGGTTCCCTAAGCAAGCGCTTAGATACCGGGTCGGTGATTTGCGCTATATAAATACATGTACATTTACATTTACATTGTACCAAGGGTGGACTGAGACGATTTTCACCCTTTGACTTCCTATCTGATAAAACACATCAAGCAATTTAGATGTCAGCTGTTTGTGGATTTTCAGGGACCTGTCCACAATCCCCATTTGTGTATCCATTACACCAGCCTCACCCATTTCTATTAGATGTGGTAGGACCGGTTGGTAGATTTTTGCCAGTTTATTTGGAGATCCCTGGATGTAACACCACTTCACTCTCCGCCTGTTATTCGCTAGAGACAATACAGTTTGTACTAGGTTGAGCGTTGGTGCTGGGTTAGACAGACCCAAACTCCCCGGTTTAAGAGTCATTACTAGGGCCTTATGATCACTGTCTTGTCTTCGATGGATCTGGAAATCCAAAACCCTATCCCATGTTCTGGTTTCAACCATAATATAATCCAGCAGCGAATTTTGCCTTTCTCTATTGAAAGTAGGCAGGCCTGGTCTATCCGATTTAGTCCTCCCATTGCATGTCCTGAGCGAAGATGCCAAGGTAAGTGAGTTTATTTGTAAAACCAGCAGCCTCCAAGCTCTAACAGGTGGAATCTGGGGATCAGGTATATGCCAGTTCTGATCCTCATCAGCAGGGCCATCTAGGATTGGAGTAGTTAGGGGCTCAAACTGACAATTAAAGTCACCCCCTACTATCAGAACAACTGCTGGGTCAAGAGTCAATATAAACTCTCTCAAATATTCAATGGCTCCGGATTCCTGCCCATTCGGTACTGGCCTAGAGTAGACATTAAGTAAGGCAGTTTGTATATTTGCGGGCATTGTTAGGAGAACACATTGTACATCCTCATATTTTGATGGAATCTGCTTGGCTTTAACACCAAGGTGGGTGCCCACCCAAATACTTAAGCCACCCGAAGGTCTTCCCCTACCCTTCATGGTGGCCAATATAATATAGGGGGGAAAGCCTATTCTCTGGTATTCCTCCCGAGCCGACATCTCCTGAAGCTGGCAAACATCACAGTTTTCCACAAACGAACCCCAGTCTGGACAAGATAATTTATTTTTAATGCCAGCCAAATTCCAAGAAAGAATTTTAATATGAGCATTAGCCTCCAGCACTCGAGTGTTCTGGTGTACCATAGTGTGTCTATCATTCTTTGCTGGCAAGCCATCAGTGTGAAATCCGACCCAATTGTGCTTTGCCACCCCCTTCTTCAAATCTATGCCTGAAGCCCCCCTGACTGCTAAAGAAGGTACAACTCTAGCTACACCATCCTGTGTCAGTGGTGATAAGGTGCCAAACAGCACACCAACTTCCCTACTACCCCCCTTGCGTCTCCCCTGTCCTCATCAATAACTCCCTTCGTGGACCTCTCACACCACTGGAAACTATTTGGGGGGCAGGTCTGTTCGTAGGCCACAATTCCTTGCCAGCTTCTAACAGTCCCAGCTTAATATCGAGGGGGGCTAGATGATGGCTACTTTTCAACTGTCAATCTACCTGGTCCAGGGCACTGAATCTGTTTCTCACAGGAAATGGAATTGGTAGGGGGGTATTATTAATGCCTTCACCCCAATTTCCATTGCCTATCTGGACTCTTAGTCCCCAACTATCCCATTTAGCCCGAAACTGACCTTGGGTTGGAAATGTGATTGTTATGAGTGGCAGGGTAAAAGTAGGTTAGGGGAAGGGATAGTATTTGTGTTGTTGGCCGTGCTGAATTCCAATTACATATATGCTCAACAGCCCGCCTATTTCTGAAATTAATCACAATACAGTCACCCTCAATATTTTTCTTTCGTTGCCACGCCCAATTTACTCTTCGGGCAAAGAGAATTTCTCTGGATCGCTGTATGGGGAGTGACCTGTTATTGTTCAACCAGTAGATACATTTATTTCTAAGATCAGTATATGACTCATCTTTGCCTTGGTTCAATACAGGAACCCCTGCTAGTAGCACAACATACGGTGTTGACTCTGGGGGATGATCTATACACGGTAGTAGTATCTTTGGTGCATCTGTAATCACAGCACCCCTTACAGGAGCACACCGTCTGGCCGTTCTCTCTGAATCATACATCAAGCCACCCACATCGGGCAGCATAGCTGGGTTCATACTCTTGTTTCCTCCACTCCCACCATTTACCACCCTTCTGCCCGTTGTTATAGCATTTGTCACAGCATTATCACTGATTAGAGGTAAAGGTAAGTTAAGAGGTAAATTGGGAGAGGGCAGTTCAGGTACATTACTATGAACATAAGAATTGCAAACTACATTTGTTAGCCTATCTGGCCTCTCTGGATTACCAATGCCCTCTTCTTCCCGCACAGTATCCTTAGCATAGTTAGATACCAAAAGAGATTCAAGATGCAAGAGTCTTTCCTCTATAGAGTTGAGTCTATCGTAGAGGGGAAGACATGAATTGGTAAGTAGAGTTTACATTTTGGACCAGAAGTCTGTTCCTGTCTGGATTAGATTACCATCACCACAGTTTGATGTAGTCATGCTCACTTGTATGAGTGGCTGCCGTAGTTCAGGACTAATTAATGTTCCCATAGTTGTTGAATCTCCGGACGGTACATTTTGGAATTTTAGCTTTTTTATTCCTCTGGGGAGCTCCTTCTCTTGGTTCCTGGCTCTGGTTCGCACTGTTTAGCCACCACTTTCGAGGTCGAACTGCACACAGACCTCGTGTGTGCTCTCGGAATTGTGGCGCTAACATGCTCTTGATTTTGTAAGGGAACATGCAGGGTAGCTGGTGTAACATCCAAACAGGAAGAAATACTAGGAGACCCCCCCAACGTTTTGAAGTTGCTGGCTGCCATTGCCTGTATTAACAGGAGAGACAATGACTGAAATTAGAGGCTGCTTTGGTGAGGTTACAAGGGCAAACCTGCCCATAGACGACCATTTACCAAAAATGGGATCCTGTGATAACCGTCGTTCGGTCAGTTCAATTTCGTGGGCCAATACTGAAAATGCCCTAATTAGGAATTGATCCAGCGAACCCACTATAGACTCACCAGATGTAGATTTCCTGCCTTTTCCCCCTCTACAGGTCGTCATGATTTTGGGGGGATGCTCAGCAGCTGCTCCAATAGGGTACAAGTCTACACTGGCTAGCTGTAACTGAATTAATAAACAGTCCTGGAGCCAAACATCTGAGCACTAACATTTGTATATACTCCGTATCAAAGATGTCAGAGGAGGGCCCCGTCCCGTCCTCTTCCGTGCTCGAACGGGCTCAAACAGGCCCGCCCTTGGCCCGGGCTTCCCCCGGCACGCACCCGCGTGTGTCCCACGAAGCGGGCGCTGCAACCAGTAATGTAGGCGGCAGCACAGGTGCGGGCAATTATGGGGCTCCTGGTCCTTGGAGTCCCGTGACAGCAACCGGGCGGAGAGGCAAAACTTCTGCTACCAGCGGCACCCCAATATTCCAACTCCAGCCTAAATTAAATTTAGAGAGGTGCTGGACACTGAACCTAATTAATTTACTATTCCCACTCCAATCTAAATTAAATTGGGGTATGTGCTGGACACTGAGCCTAATTAATTTACTATTCCCACTCTAGTCTAAAATAAATTAGGGTAGATGCTGGACACTGAACCTTATTATTTGACTATTCCAACTCCAGTCTAAATTAAATTGGGGTAGGTGCTGGACACTGAACCTAATTAATTTACTATTCCAACTCCAGTCTAAATTAAATTAGGGTAGTTGCTGGACACTGCACCTAATTAATTTACTATTCCCACTCTAGTCTAAATTAATTTGGGGTAGGTTCCGGACAATGAGCCTAAATAATTTACTATTCTCACTCCAGTCTAAATTAAATGGGGGTTGGTGCTGGACACTAAACCTAATTATTTTACTATTCCAACTCCAGTCTAAATTGAATTGGGGTAGGTGCTGGGCACTGAGCCTAATTAATTTACTATTCAAACTCCAGTCTAAATTAAAATGGGGTAGGTGCTGGACACTGAACCTAATTCATTTACTAATCCAACTCCAGCCTAAATTAAATTGGGGTAGGTGCCTGACTCTGAAACTAATGAATGTACTATTCCAACTCTAGTCTAAATTAAATTGGGGTAGGTGCGGGACACTGAACATAATTAATGTACTGTTCCAACTCCAAGTTAAATTTTTTCATTAATATTTCTATATAGAATAATAATTCAAAATACTTACAAACACGCTTCCCAACTTTATACCCTATAAGCTCAACATCCCCATACTAAAATATAATTTAAATGTAGAAATTTAATTAGTTTCAAATTTAAATTTTAAAATTAAAAATTTAAATAATTAATTTCAAATCTAAATTTACATTTTAAATGATTTCAAATTTAAATGTTGATTTTAAATTAATATAATATAAATATTTTTAAAAACTCCACACCATTATCTCTGATAAACTCAACATTCCAATCCTAAAAATTAATTTTAATGTCGAAATTATTGTTTTAAAGAAGTATTTTAAATTAAATTTAAAATAATTTAATGTAAATATTTTAAAACACCCCTATACACTCAACATCCCACTACTAAAATTTAATTTGAAATTAAAATAAAAACGAATTTCCTATTTAAATTTGAAAATGTAATTAATTAAATATAAATAGTTTAAGACACCCCCCACCATTATACCCTACAAACCCAACATCCCACTCCTAAAATTGAATTTGAAATTTGAATTTGAATAAATTAATTTCCTATTTAAATTTGAAAATGCAATGAAATATAAATATTTTAAAACACTACCTGCCCTTATCCCCTATAAACCCAACATCCCTCTCCTAAAATGTAATTGGAAATTGGAAATTTTATAAATTAAATGCCCACTTAAATTAGAAATCTTAATTATTGAAATATAAATATTTTAAAATACTACCCACCCTTATCCCCTATAAACTCAACATCCCACTCCTAAAACAATATTAAAAATAAAACATAATTATATATATATATATATATATAAAACAATTCAATACTTAACACTAACTAAAAAATAACAAAAAAGATACAAAAACAATATTTTTACATTTTGATATTTTTCATTTCGACATTACTTACCTTGATATTTCACACACTATGTAAAATCAATATTTTTCGCTTCGATATAAAGAACATCGATATTTCCAACTGTCGATATTTCCGACTCAATATTTCTGTATATCAAAAAAAAACTAGTCTCGATATTTTGACTGTGCACCTACTTTTGTCCCCCCTAGCTTGACTAGGCCACTGCACTGCAGCTGGACTGAGGGGCACTGGGCTGGTTACATGCCGACACAGGTGTACAACCGTGTGCACATGTGTACTGGCTGCACAGGGGAGATTCCTAGCATGCACAGCCCAGGAGCAACTACAAAGTGAATGGTGTGGCAGGACTTATGCAGAATTGGGTGGTGACATGGAATAGGCTTTATACAGTGGGAATAAACATGCCAGGGAAAGTCAGTGTGTCTTACTGTTTTCCCTTCATTTTTCTCTTATGAGGATGGGGAGCCCATGGGCTAGATTTACTTTCCTGGGGTCTACAAATTCCAGACACGCATTAACGTCCACTGTAACTTGTGTGAGAGGATGTATTCTGCAGAGTCCAAAGTCATATCTGTACTGCTTTTGGGTCATCCAGAAGTGTCATATTGCTCTGACTCAGCTCATAACCAGGGCTTGGCTGGGGATTATCCAGGCAGGATGGATGAATGACCATCCCTCCCAGAGCCAAGCCCTCCTCTCCAAAGAAGAGAAGATGGGTGGAGCTACAGGCTCATCCATCAGCAGCTGTCACCGGGTGCCAGGCACCAGGTTGTACAAGTGAGAAGGCATCGCGGGGGAAGGGGCTTTCAGAGACCATGTGGCAGGAGACCCCTGGACGATGCCATCTTGAAACAACCCAGAGGCCTGGGCAGGAAGGAGGGAGCAGGGGCAGTGAAGTGTTATGTTGCTGTTTGATAGGACAAACAGAGACTTCCTGCAAGCCCCCTCCCCAAACTTTAAAAAGTGTTTGCACAGGAAGAAAACCTCTCTCTAGGGTGTGGTCTGCTGAGGCAGAGGATGCTGGAGCCTGGCGCAATGGGCAGTTGGAAGGAGCAACCCCCTGGCTGTCCCAGGATCCTGAACAGTGCCAGGAGAAGAGATCAGGACCAGTGTACAGAAGCAGGAGCCACTGCACAGGGAGAAAAAAGACCCAGGAGGAGAACCAGGAGAAAGGCTGCCGCAGGGAGCCAGTGAAGACAGCTCCCTGCTGAATCCACCCTCCGTGTGACCAGGAGGGTGGACAGTGCTCCCAGTGGCTGGGGTGCACTACCAGGAGCAAGAAGAAGCCAAGATCACAAAGCTCGGACCCCTGGGGCCGAGATATGCCCCCCAGAAGGTAGGCCACCATTGACATCTGGAAGGACTGATGACAAAGCGCGTGGGGTTCCGCCGCCGGGCCATGATGTGCCCCTGGGGAGGGTCAGGTCCTGGGGGCTACTCCCAACAAGAAAAGAAAGCTGAGGAGCACCGTCATGGTCCCCGTGAACAGATCCCTAAAGTGGGGGTGCCAAGAGCCCACCCTGGCCCCCCAAAGCCACGGAACAGGGGGAGCACCATCACAAGTCCCCCTCATGGGAAAAGACAAAGCCAGGGAGTGCCATCACGCGCTCCATGGAAATGACCCAAGCGGGGTGCCACAAGTCCACCCTGGCCCCCTTGGAATGTGAATAGAGGGGAGCGCCATCACACCTCCCTCGAAGATGTTTTGGGGCCCGGGATCCCAACTCTGGGCCCCGTGTGAGGAGGTGAAGGCGGGGAGCGCCATCGTTCCTAGCTAAGAGGTCTCTAGGGTCCCGGGACCCCATCTCCAGCCCCCAAAGCGAAGCCTGCATGCGGGGTGCCAGGAGCCCACCCTGGCCACTGCAGAAAAGCGCAAGTCAGGGATCACCGGCTTGCTCCCCGTAAAGGTGGCACAGGGGGGCCTGGGACTCCATCTCCGGACCCCACAGAGATGGCAGAGACCAGGGGAGTGCTGCCGCACTCCCCTGTGGAGGGAGGAAGGTGGGGGAGTGCCGTTGCACTCCCCGAGGTCCGGGCGGACCCGCTGGAAGCGTCGTGTCTGCCCACAGGAGTGGGCAGACCAGAATAGATGTGCCGGCTCCCGCAGCAGCACGCGAGGTGCGCTGGCCAGTTGAGGAGCTGGCGGGGGCTGCCGGGGGTGGGCTCCCCGGGCTGCCCTCCAATGCTGCTGCACTGTGGGTTGCCCGGGTAGGACCGGGTCTCCATGAAGTGAGACACGGCTGGAGGTGGACTCCTCGAGCCGAAAACACTTACCTAGGGTCCTAGTGGGACCGGGCCCCCCAACGAGCCTGGCGATGTAGGAGAGCATGGGTGTGACCGTGCCCCTGTGAAGGAATGCAGGTTGCATGGCTCTCCCCGGAGAGCCTCGGTTCTGGTATTCATGGAACAGGGGAGAATGGATTGTTTTCAGCTTCAGGTGGCTCCAGAAGGGCGGGGCACCACCACATGAATGCAGAGGTGCAGGGGGAGCTGCAGGAGAAAGCAGCCTTCCCCAGCACTAAGAAGTGAATTCCATCCCTAAGTCTCATGGGGACTTGAAAAGGATAAACCCTCAAGGGCTCAGCCAGCATTTTAACACCTCCTGGGCTGGAACTTTTGTTCTACAGCTGGGGGTGTATGAGAAGTGCACCAAGGGATGAAGGACTGAGCTCAGGATGTCTGGAGAAGGGCATCTCCTGGAAGTGAAAAGGTGTAAATGCACCAGAAATGCATTTACTAATGTTATTTCTTTTGGAGGGACTGAGAGTAACATGTGTGATGTGAAGTACCTGTCTAAGGTGACGTCATAAGCAAAGTGGGGTTCTGTTGCCTGACACTCCTGCTAGGGTGTCTGGCTGTATATGCTTAATCCTGTGATTTCATCTGTGATGCCTTTATGGGCTGTAATTGCAACACATTCTAGTGTCCAACAAATGTGATGAGTACTGCCTTTCAAAAGTGATCCTTAACCATGTATTCTTGCTGCTGCTCTTAGGTGAAGAACCCAGACTGTTAGCCCTTAAGATATAGAGGTGTATACTTCATGGTCAGTAGGAAATGCTCAATCAGGGTTGTGTGTCACCTGGGCAGGTGTACCTATTTTAAATGCTTGTTGAGGTAACGGGGTCGCCGCTGGGATGATGCCAGGGCGCTGGGCCCTCACTTCAGGTTATGTTCAAATAACTGCATTTGGGGGTAGGATGATGTGCATACTTGGGAGTGGTGGTACTAGACCACACCCTCCTCCAGGAGAGGTGGAGATGTTATGCAATGTCATAAAGTAATTCCAATAGCTTATGTATATTTGTAAATTGCTGCATAGTATTGAGTAGTGTGTGTGTTTAATGAATGTTCTGTTACTTTTATAAAGCAAAGTACAGACTGGACAATCAATTATTGAGTGTTATTGCTGCGCACCTGTAATGGCGATTACTAGCTCACACCACCTCCCTTGAGTAAGCCTCGGACTGCTCTGCAACGCTACCCTCTGAGAGTCAAGCGCTACAATTGGGTGTCTGGTTTCTAGTGAAGGTATTTCTGCACGTCTCACAGATGCTGCCTCATTTTCCAACAATCTTGAACAAGGGTTTTATCACTTCACCCTATAGTTACTTAACAAAACCACATCATACTCACTTTAGCTACCATAAACTACGATATCTTAGAGTGTGCCCCATATAAACCCTTGTAAGAAAGTGCCATCTTTTTTACATTGATATGCCCCCACTATTTGCTGAATTGCTGATGTGCTTTAATTGAGTGTGCCCTGGGCTCCTGCCAACCAGTTGCCCAGGGCCTGTGTTCCTTCCCTAAAACTGTGTTGAAACTAGAACCCAATTGGCATCTCTGGCCACCTCTCTGCCCCTAGTAAATGGCACCCTAGGTACCCAGGGCATGGTGACCATAGAAGACCCCTAAGGGCAGCAGCACTTATTGTGCCACCCTTAGGGGCCATGCACCCTGGCACCCACACACTGCCTTGGCAGACGGAGTGTCTAAGTACAAAACTAAACAGAGAGTCGACATGGCACACATCACTGTGTGCCATGCCCACAAGCTCACAGCCATGGTATCCCACAGTCACCCCCTTAGCTGGGTGCCCTATGCCAGTGGTGTGGGCACAGGTGCATGAGCCCTGTCCCCCTACAGTACACAGGGCCATGCCTAGTCACTTTAAGTGCAGTGCTGCCATTAAGAGTATATGGTGCTGGGAGGTCCTCATTACGAACTCCACAGTACCATGATGGCTTCACTGAAGACTGAGAAGTTTGATATCAAACTTTTCAGCACATTAAACCTGCACTGATGCCAGTGTGGGATTTAATGTAAAATGCACGACAGAGGGCATCTTAGAGATGCCCCCTGAAACCTAACCAACTCCCAGTGTCCTGACTGTGTGGCTACTGAGGCTGCCACCACCAGATATGTTTCAGGACCTTTGGGTCGAGAGCCTGCCGCTCTCAGGCGCCTGAAACAATGCACATCCTGGGACGAGATGCCAAGCCTCCTCCCCCAGGATGGGCAGGGGAAGCTTCAAAGGCGTACTGCCTTTGTGAGCTTCTCCAGGCCACTTGCTGTACTCAGCAACTTTCCCCCACCAGTTCTGACCCTCTCACTGGCGGGAAGAATGGCGGGAAACCCTAAGTGAGGAAAGGGGGTGTGCCAGCCTATGCCAACCCCACCCCTCAGGTGGGAGAGGCGATGTTCAGCATGACTCTAGGCTCCGGCCATCTTGAAGATGGGGAGCCCTGCCCAATCACAGCTAGGCTCCTGCCCCCTACCACAGGAGAGGAGCAGGCTAGGGCGTGTACCCACCCCAGGAGAGGGACCCATTGGTCCCTGCCCTTGCCATACCTGTAATGCACCTATATTTAGTATTTAGGGGAACCCTGAACCTTCCTTCCTCAGATCCCGATTGCAAGAACAAGAACACCAAGAAACAAGAAGACCTGCAGCGCAGTTGCTAACAAAAGGACAACGCCCATTGACTTGGCCCCAGAATCCTTCAGGCCTGTTGATTCTTGAACCTACTCCTGTGAAACTCCGGTGTCTCCTGCGTACAGCAACCTTGACAACCCTGGAGGACCTGTCTGCCTTGAACCTTCCAAAAGACTGGGACTCCCATGAGCAGTGGTTCTGATCCAACAGCAATACCCCTGGTGCCAGCCAGGAACCGCAAATCCATCCCACTCTGCACCCGCCAAGCCTGGCCTGTGCCTGAGTGACCCAAGACCACGAGGACATCACCCAGTGACTGGGCCCCGAAGTCCAGTGCCCAAAGACCCTCCTCGATGAACCAGAGAACGCCTGCAGCCTCAGAACCAGAGACCCCTCCTACCGCGACCAGCGGAGGGTAAGATTTCCGACACCAAAAGACACCCCAGCACCCAGCGCCCTGCGGCCCCCTGTGCCCTCCTTTGCAGTACCTACCTCTTCTCCAAGATTCCAACTTACCTCTCGAAGTGGTGGTCGCACCTGAAGAATCTCCGTCCCCGAGCCTGCAGCCTTTGTTCACTTTTTAACTTTCCTGTTGGATAACATTGAGTGCCCGGCGGCTCAAAAGCACCCTGCACCTGTCGGCATAATAGTTACTCCCTTCTCCTAGCACCACTATCTCATATGGTGTCAGATATTTGGATGACAACTGTCCTGGCCTACTAACTGCCATGTGGTACAGTGCTCCAGCCAAGTATGCAGTTCGAATGGTGTTTAAAGATGTTTGATAAGGTTCGGATTTCGAACCTGAGGGGGGAATGTTGGAGGAAGAATTTTTAGCTGCATAGCTATCCAAGGACACACCTGTCACCTGCACAACATGGCCCCTGTGTAGGCCCTGCTGTTTAGAGGTTACAGGCCTCAGTTACGTTGCCCTGAGCCCTGCCATTTTCTCTTAGCTTAAGCAGAAGCAGAAAGCAGGTCTGACCCAAGATTCACCCAGCTGCTCTTGTCTGCAAGGACCCGCACCCCTACCAGGCCCCACCTCATTGTATATTTCACACACACTGTAGAAGTCAAGTTCCTCTATAAATCTTGCAACATACCCCACGTCCCCCACCTAAGCCATGAATAGAATAAGGGAAGTTCCCACCACAGCTACGTCAAGCAAGATATCCGATAAACTGAGGATAAATGTGGCGAAATATTATCGCAGACTGCCTGATTGACACATGAATAGAACCCCTCGAAGCAATACTAACACATTTCTGTCGTCCATTGATAGTTTATTATTAAACTTCCAGTCAAGTGGCAGGTCTCAGTCTAGACTGGAGTATGTACCACAATTACAGGAAAAAGGCCATACCTAACCTTACGGGTGGGAAAGGTACAGGGCAGGCCAGTAAATGACAATGGACGGGTATGTAATACGTGGTGGCGTGGGATGACGTAATTATCGTCTCATGTGTTTTGGACAGTATAAGAAGGAGCCCCGCAAGAACATCAGCGGGCAACTCCTCGTCTGTTTGTAGGTATTCAGACCGAGAGTTGTCTCCAAGGGCCCTTGATCAAATGTTCATACTTTTGTGCATGTAAATATTTTACTTGTGTTATGTTTTAACTGCCTTTTAGATAAGTCATTTTATATCTGCATATGTACTTTTTAACTTGTCCTCTACATTTAAGCATTTATATTGTGGTCTTAGGACATCTCACTGATATAGCATTGTGAGCGTACCTAATGATAATAACATGTACTCTGCATTCTAATGTATCTTGCAGGATTACACTTATAAGCAAATGTGAGTATTCATCTATGTGAACAAGCACAACCGTTTTTTATTCAATCTGCCTCAAAATAACTCACAAGTGTACTTAAAGCAAAATCTCTCTCTCTTAGCAAATGTATAACTATACTCAGTATATTCAAACTGTTACTAGTGACTATTCCTAGAAGCTGTGTCTTCAAATAAATTGTACAACTCTCAAGCTTCAGTCTCCAAAGGTCATATGTATGTTTTTTCCTGTTTTAGAGCAAGAGGTCCAGGACTGCCCCGGTGCAAATTAAGCTGTCCTATTTCCCTTAGTTCTCTCTCACGGTCTTCCCAGCGCGGCTTCTGAGCCGCTGCACCGACCGAGTCCCCTGGCCCCTCCTGCCCCTAATTAATCATCCCCTTCGTCACAACAGCTAACCTACTCTACTTCCCCACTTGCCCTGAGTAAGTGACCAGAAACTCAGCTCCCATAGCCGCATGGCCTGCTTGCTTGCAGCCAGCAACCGAAGGCCCCCTACCCTCCATTGGATTGCATTGGGCCTAATCTCTCTGCACCCGGCTGCCCCTGTGCCGCTGAGGGTGTAACTACTATACCTTTCTGACCCTGGGAGACCCCTAAGTCTATGCCCAAAACCTTAACTCCACCAGTTGAGTACTTACCTAAAAGCTGATAACTCACTTTCCTACCAGAGGTTAACATTGACTGGTTTTCAATTGAAATTTCTTCTAAGTGTGGAGTTATGAAACTTTAAAATATTCATCTAAAATGAGCCGAATACCGAATATCGAATTACTCACCTGTGATCAGGAGAGAAGCCAGTACTGTACCTTTGAGCCCAGTACTAAACCAAGAAAGTAATCCTAAAGGTACTTACCCGTAACCTGAACTTTCTTCTATAAGAAACCATTGAGTGTTTTTCCGTGAAACTTCTTCTAAGTGTCGATTTTTGCAAACTAGAAATATTCTTTAAAAATCGTACCAAGTATCAAAACCGTAATTAATTACCTGTCTTGGGGTAGAGGTCCCTGTACTGAACCTAGGAGTCCAGTACTGGATTACAAAAGTAACGAGAACCTACTTTACCTGTGACTTGAATTTCCTTCCATAGGAAAACATTGCTAGTTTTTCACTGAAATGTTTGTGTTAACTTTGAAAATCCCTTTATATTCTTTAAAAATCACAACTGTAACCAAAACGCTTTTACTTAACTGTTTAAAGCTTAGGTCCCGGGACTGAATCCAGGATCCAGCCCTGTGGTTAGAAAAGTAATCCTTAAAGAAATCGTCTGCATTTATGTAGGAAAAACCCATTGAGCTCAATGTTAAATTTTGTTTAGAAATTGTGTTGCCTATTGCAACCACTGTAGCTGTTGTATTTACAGAGTCTATTGCTTTTCTGCAAAGTAATTACCTAAAGTCACTCATATTGAGAAAAGTATATTTTTGATACCTGTTGGTTCTAAAATAAAACAACTACATATTTTGATATAAAAACAATTGGCCTAGAGTTGAGTTCTTGAGTGTGAGAAACCTTTTGCTGACTGAGTGTGTACAACAACTGCTTTACACTGTCCTCTGATACTGCCTTACTGCTCGACCAAGCTACCACTTTAGAGAGTAACTTTAACCTCTGTCATACCTCTGGGGACTGGGGACTCTATACATACTTTACCTTACTGTGGTCCAGTATATATAGAGCCACTTTCTTACAACCCTACAACATCAATTCCCACAATATCACAAATCATCAAGGTCCTCCAATAGATCTTGAATCGAGGTAATAGGTCCTAGGATAATTTAACCCCTTCCCTGCGGGGCATATTCCTCTGCTGTGCTGGGGGGAGGGGTCCCTGCGCAGCACCCCGGTGCTCTTGACGAGCTCAGCTCGTCATGAGCCACGGTGGTTGTGTGCTCATTGCGAGCTGAGCTCATCATGACCACACCCGTTTGTGTAGAACGTTCGCACAGAAGGGGAATTAGCCCAGCGTGCGAGCGTTCCAACGGTCATGACGAGCTCAGCTCGTCATGAGCACACGAGCACCGTGGCTCATGACGAGTTGAGCTTGTCATGAGCATCAAACGTGTTAAAGATGAAATTGCCACTCCTTTATGGGTACCTGGAATTAAGAAGTGCCTTCTCACCAAACATAATAACCATGGAAATATCAATGACTCGACACTAAGGGGCCGATTCTGATTCTGGGAAGAAAACCGTCCGACGATTTGTATACGTAGCCGTTTCCGTACGAATCGTACAAATCCGTCGGAATTGCGAGGTACGATCCGTTTCTTAAAAATATGTCTAAATCCTTGCGAACCATACGAAAATCATGCGAAAATTCATACGACACAGACTTGGGAAATAAACCGTACAATTTGTAAATATGCTGTACGACCCGACAAGTACGAGCCAGACTAGGGACCGACAACGGGATTCGTACGGGAAAACGTTGTCACTTATGAACTGCGGTTTGTACAGAAAACATTGCGTATGAGATAACCATACAATCAAAAACAATTCGAACCCCACCTGAATGAAGCGCACACGAACCCTGTATAAACGTTGCGTATGAGCGAGCCACACAAACAAAAATGATTCGAACCCCCCTGAACGAAGTGCATGCGAACCCGTATAAACATCACATATGCATGAGCCACAAAAGCAATTACGATTCGAACCCCCATGAACGAAGCTCATGCGAACCCAGTATAAACGTCGCATATGAATGAGCCACAAAAGCAAATACGATTTGAACCCCCCTGAACGAAGCGCACGCGAACACCGTATAAACTTCCTGTATGAGCGTGACACACAATCAAATACGAAACAAACCCCCCCTGAACGAAGCGCACGCAAAGCCATAAAAACAGCATAAGGAGGGTGCAAACGACTCGCACAACACCACAAAACATGTCTCCTGTGTACGAATCATTGGAAATGAATGTCTTGGCCAGATCCAAACAGGCAAAAAGAGGGACTAACTCAGACCCACCCCTTATAACACACCCACCAAAAATTCAAATTAAGCACCACCCACAACGGACCAATAAAAAGGGCCCACACACACAAACCATGATCCTTTGCAAAAGACTCATTGAGCCACAGAGACTGACAACACACCAACAACTGCACACATCCACCTTCACACATACCCCCAATCACATTCAGACACACACACCCCCATTCACATTCATACCCACACACCCATATCCATGCACACCCTCACCCCCCAAACACATTTACCCCACACCATGTCCGCACAGAAGAATCCAAAGTTCACAAAGGAGGAGATGGAGATCCTTGTAGATGAAGTCATCAGATTCGAGCTACAGCTGATTGGTGCATTGGTCAGACGGACCAGCATAGCTGAGAAAACATGCCTGTGGGAGAGGATCGTCAATAGGGTGAATGCGGTTGCACCCATCAGACACACCACAAGGGATTGCCAGTCCAGGTGGTACGATCTGCGGAGGATGGTGAAGAGGAAGATGGACGAGGACTACCTCCAGAGCCAAGTCACTGGAGGTGGTGGTCCCGCAGACCAGTACAGTACCATCCCTGGGAGGAGAAGGTCATGGCTCTGCTACCACCGGTGGCAGTACATGGCATTGAAGGAGTTGTAAAGCCTGGTGAGTATACAAACAACTCATGTAACATGGGGGTAATGGCATCTGCACTCCAAGTACAAAAAATGCCCACCACAAGCTCCAAGCGCCAGCTGCCCATAGCTACAGGCAAAAACAACGCAAATGCCACTAACATGTGTATGCCCCATTGGCAAACCAAGGCCTTGCCATGTCCTATGCTACAGGAAGCACAGACCCAAGAATAGACTTCCAGTATTCTGGGAAGGTGGGTGTCACGAAATGCATTGTGGGACCCCTAATCAGACCCAATTGCATGTGAATCCGCAAGGGGGGGGTAAGGGAGGATCGTGTCCCCCCTTGGATCGCAAGTGTGTCTGGTGTGGGCCCAATCAGGGCCGGCCCTAGTCCATCATGTCTTTTTAAATGGTCCCATTGTCCCAGGTGGCAGCACCATCCATTGGGTGGGAAGGGTGCAAGGGAGGTGCCGAGAATTGTGCAAGGCAGAGGGGAGCAGGATGCAAGGGGGAGGGTGAGAAGGGTGCAAGGCGGAGTGTGAGAAGGGTGCAAGGGGGAGGGTGAGAAGGGTGCAAGGTTAGGGTGATGAAGTTAAAAATGTGCCCACCACAATAAACATCTCTGTGGATGCCCATGTCAATTGCACTCATCCCATATGACCCAGGTACACACCCATGCATCATGCTCAACGCACATGGAGTGTGAATGTACTGACAAGATAGCTGACACTGGGCCCTGGTGTAGGCAGCACAAGGCCCTCCTGTGACCAGTGCCAACACAAACACCTGGACAACAAGGTCAGATATCTTGTGCAGGAACTCACAACCACTGTCATGCCAGCATGCTCAATGGGTGGACAGCCACACCACGAGGGAGGGCCTAGAGTCAACTCAGATTCCAACTACCAGCACTGCCTGTCACACACACCCCTTACACAAACATACCCTCCTGGGACAGGCAATGGAGTGCCCCACTGTCACAATGGTCATGTAACACAACAAAACTAATTCAGATCTGATGAAGCATTCAAGCAACAAATGCACAGTGCACATTCAGAAGCTCCTTGCGCTTCTTTCACGCTGCGTCACCTTTGAGACACAGCGGCGGCACAAAAGAGGCGCCATGCTGCAGGGAATTTACAAGGTGACGCATCTGGGAGATGTGTCTTGTTCTATAGCCCTGCACCACAAGTAGGTATTCTGGCGCAGGGGGGGAGGGGGTGGCTGGTGTTTCGGCGCAACCACGCCTCACAAAACTGGTAATGTGAAATCTACAAGATTTCACTATGTCTCTTTTAAGCACATGCTGCCTCAAAACCCTGTTCATATCTAATGCAGGTGTAAGGATTGAAGCAACATTGTGCAGATAGGGCCCCACAGACCAGTGCTGGAGCTGTCTTGCGCTGGTGATGCTACTCCAGCAATGCCCCTACCCATACAGCACAGATGCGTGACGCAGTTGTGCCATTTTTCCACCACAGTGCTCCACAATGTGAATGCGTCGCATCTGTGCTGGCATAGCTGTGGTGCACAATGACTGGTGAATCCCTGCTGATATGCAGGGCTGTGCCAGTTATTGAAAATATGCCCCTCCCCATGTAAATGACTCAGGAGCACATATCAATTGGACCCCACAACATACACATCCACAAGTGAACATTGAGGACAATCCAAAGCATGGACAACTACCAGGTGGAACTGTGCCAACTACAATCTGTATGAAAAATGGATGTTGCATTAACATTGTCTGTCTCACACCCACAGGGCAACGTGCGGAACCGAACCCCAACGATGGGGAAGATGATTCACAGTCCCAGGCTCTGCAGGCTTCTCATCACACCAACAGCGATGCCTCTCACCACTCCGTGGATGACCCCGACCGACCTGGCACCTCTGGTGCCCCAAACCCTGTAGCACCTGGATCAGGGACACCTGCGCCAACCACCACCATCATTCCTGCCACATCCCAGCAGGCAGCTCGGAGCTCTGAACACCCTCAAGAACGGAGCCAGTCTGACAATGAGGGACAAGGTTCGGCGGTCATTCATGGGAGGGCAGACAACACCACCACTGCCATCACTCAGGGGTCCCGTCGAGCTGATGTGCCCACAACGGCAGGCCCGGTTCGGGTGGGCAGGGGTGGTGAGAGTGGCAGCAGGCAGAGGCGAGAACCTGATGAGTCAGCTGCAGGGCCCAGTATGTCTGAGCTTCGTAACATCATGGAGGCATACCGGCGGGACACCAGGGAGTTCAGCCAGGTAGTGGGTGCCCTCACAGAGATAATAAAATCTGCAGGCCGAGCAACACGCCAGTCAACAACAACACCAAGGACGGATGGTGGCAAGACTGGCTGAGCTCCTGGCGGTGCAAAGGGACATAAGCCAATAACTCCGTCAGATTGCGGACAACATGCAGCACCCTCTCTGTGTCACCAGGCAAGACACTTCAAGGCAAAGACCGCCACCAGGCGCAGGGAGGGAGGAGGAGGAGGAATCATCCGATGGAGCGTCCCATGCATCGTCAAGGCCTGCATATGAGGGTCCCCCAAGGAAGGTGGGTCATCCACGGAAGAGACAGTGAGAGGCAGCGGGCCATGCGCATCTCCCAGGTCACCTGGTCTGGCACCTGGAGCCTGTGTGCAACAGCATCACCTCATTGACTGTCCTACTCTCCCACATGGACTTGCTGAATGCAGTCTGACCAATGATGCCAAGCACTGTGGTCTGGACTCTGTTGACTCAAACTGCAAGGCATCACATCTCCCTCTGTGAACTTTGGATTCCCCCCTTTTTGTACAGCACCCATCACTAACTCATGTTTCCCGCACAAGAACGATAAATAAACAAAACCAACACAAGTGAAATTGATATTGCAGTCATTTACCATTATTCTACAACATACGTGTGGGGATCTGTCAAAGCATGCCACAGTGTGGAACAAACTCAAGCCATCTACACACTGGGATCTGATTCCGGTCGAGGACACACATAGGTCACAATGTATCATCAAATACATACATGGAGCGCTATACTCACCTGTGATTGTCACTATCTGCTGAGGGGGGGGACTTGCCATACTGCTCAGGCAGACAGTTTTTGAAGAGTCTCATGAATGTATAGAGGTCATGGGTCATGTGGAGGTGCCCAGGGAGGGAGTACCAGGTCTGTTTGTTGATGTGGGAGAACTATCTCCTGCATGCAGTTGTACTGTGGAAGTGATGAATGGTGCCCAGGGCAAGGTTGGCTGGACGGAGTTGGGGCAATGGGGTGTTGGATGGGAGACGTCCAAGTTTGTCTTCTGGGCTGGGGTTGTGGAGTGCCTCCTGAGTGTAGCTGAGGAATATGAAGGTGATCCTGCTGTTGAGAGTGAGCCCATTGTAGGTATCTCAGTTGGACGGTAATGTGGCTGTGGCAGGGGATGTTGAGGATGAGGTGTGCCGATGCACCCTGGATGTGCACAAGTCCTCCTGGAGTCTGGCTGTTGTACCTGCGTAGAGGGCGTTGCTGTAGTTGAGCCGGCTTGTGTCGTGGACCTGGGTGACTGTCTGTCTTGACTAGGAGTGGATCTATGTGATGAACATTTGCAGCATGCGGAGGGACTTGCAGCATGAGGTAGAGATGGTGTTCAGTTGCATGGGTATTGTGAGTGAGCAGTCTACGATGAGCACCTGCTTGCGTGTGGGGCCAATGTGTGCTTGTGCGCTGCCCAGGCCGCTGTGACACAAGGATTTGTCCTAGCCGTAAGGGGACATTCCTCAGATGATGAGCTCAGTCTTGACCCAAGTCCAACCTCATGTGACTGATGTTCATCCATATGTCAATGCACCTCATGCCTTCTTGAAGGTTGGATCTGGGAGTAGCTGGGTCTTTGGTGAGGGTGAGGAGCAGCTGGGTGTCGATGGCACAGGACATGATGAGGTCGTGTGCGCATGTGATGTTGGAGAGGGGGGTCATGGAGACAATGTAGATTGTTACTCTGAGAGATGAGACCTGGGCATGATGACCCCATTGTACTACGTGCCGAAGGGGGGAGGCGGACTCCCTGGGCCTTGCTGGTGAGGTACTTGGCGATTTCATTCTGGGCCTTCCTCTGGATCCCAGTATTGGAGATGTGTGATCTGACAGTGTGGTGGCACATGGTGTAGAATGCCGTTGAGAGGTCAATGGGGTGAGGTTGGTGGTCTCACCATTGTTGAGCAGGGTCCAAGGTGTCATTGGTGGTGGCAATGAGGGCTGTTGCAGTGGGGTGATTACTGTGGAAGATGGTCTGGGGCGGGTTGCCTGGAGATGTTTGCTTGGAGTGAGATGGTCAGTTGCTCGTTGACTGTCTTCTTGATTTGCCGGGTAGGGAAGCAGGGTGATGTTCCAGGAGATCCTGCCCTACTGCCGTCCGTAGTCAAAGAAAGGTCTTGGTTCCTGCATGCCTCCAGCTCCCATGGAAAGTGGCATACTCAAAGGAGACATTCACGAGGTGCCGGAGGTGGGCTTCAACAATTGTGTATGCTGTGATTGAGATGTTGTGTGGGAAGGGTCCGGATGGAGATACGGAGTGGATGGTGCACATGAGCCAGGTGATGTCTTTGCTGCTGACGGGTAGTCCAGGACCTGAGGGGGGGTATGTCCTGTGGAAAATAGCACTGTCTTCCTCTGTGTGGCGAGACTGTTGTGTACGTCCACCAGCTTGCAGTGGTAGTAAGTTGCAACGGATCCCCTTGGCCTTGCAAGGGTGGGATGTGTTTTGGATGGAGAGCTGGGGTCAGATAGTTCACTCACAATGCCGATGAGGTCATTCATGTTGTGTGTGTTGGTGCCTAGGCCATACCTGAAGGTTGTCCCCTTGTCCGTGCTGATGATATGGTGATATCTGTGTGAGGTGGATTTCAGGGCTGAAAGGTAGCTGATGGTTGTTTGTCCTACAAGGTTTGCACATGAGTCTGGCTAGACCTGTATGAGTCCAGTAGGTCTGCCTTGTCCCGGGTGGCTTAACTGTTGTTGTGCTTCACAGGAAAGTCCGCCAATGTGGCAAGAGTGTTGGATCAGTCACTGATCCAGTGTGTGGGGATGCAGGGTGTGGCGGTGTCGTTGGTTTGAGTGTCCTGTGTGAGGGTGCCACACAGCTCATTTGTGTTGACTTAGGTCAAGCTTTCTTGGTTGATCTGTAGCGGAGTGTGGTGCAGTGTGCTGTTTTTTCGTACAACTGGATGCAAATCTTGATGTACCAATGCAGGATGGTGCTGTGGTTGTCCTACAGCCAGGAGTTGCTATCTCACTGACCCATGTAGTCTGTGTAGGTGAGGGCCGGTGTGCTGATGTAGTCGTCCAATGTCTGAGGAGCAATCAGTAAAGCCATTTCCCAGCTCTGTGGTCTCAGAATTTGTTCAAATTTACATAGGAAGCCTCTCTGCTCAAATTGCAGATGTGTAAATCTGGTTCCCCTACTGACCCCTTGCCTGCCAGGCTATACAACATCCTTGCTAAGAGCCCCAATCACCATTTAAACACCATCTGGAACCTTTCCCACATATTGGGCTCTAATCTAGATGTGTGGAAACACATGTTCCTCCTGCCCATCTTAAGGAAAGCCAACGCAGATCCTGAATCTCCTTGCAATCATAGACTTAACTCTCTTTGACCAGCTCTGGACAAAATGTACGTGACAATTTCCTGGCAACAACTGATGGCCTTTGTTGAAGATAATAGCCTCCTTCATGACTCTCAATCCAGCTTCCATCCCAGGTACAGTCCGGAGTCGGCCCTCATTGAAATGACAGACACTATACGCTGTGCAGTCGACGGAGGTTCCAAGGCGGTGTTGGTACTTTTTGACTTGTCTACAGCATTTGACCCCGTTGCCCATCCCATTTTTCAGAAACGCCTTAAGACCATAGGTGTGGGGGGCTCAGTGCTGAACTGGATATCATCCTTACTACCTGACTGCACACAGCAGGTCTGAACCTATCCATTCATCTCCACAGTCAAACTTAACGCCGCTGGCTGCATCGATTGGCATGTCTGAAGTCAAAATCATATCATATGCTGATGATCTTCAGCTTCTATTCACCTTAAATGATGCGCATGCCGCTAATGTTGAACCAAGATAAAATATTCTCCATATTATTGCGGCCTGGGTGTACCACAATTTCTTAGAACTTAATACAATTAACATCAAGATCCTATTTTTTTAACCAACCTTCTCCCCTCTCTTCCAATCTGTGGTGGCCAGAGGAACTGGCCATTGCTCCGGCACACAAGGACTTCGTCAGGAATCTGGGAGTTAGATGGGACAATCAGCTATCCCTTGCCACATAGGTACAAGAGGCGGGTGCCGCTTGTATTGAAAACATTTTACTCATCAAGAGACTTGTTCCCCATCTGCACAATTTAACCCGGAAAATGGTGGTTCATGCACTGATTACCTCCCATTTACACTACGCGAAAGGCTCATACGTAGGTCTCACATTAGGCTTGCTCCGTATACTGCAGACGGGCTAAAACGCTGCTGCCCGCCTGGTATGTGGAGTCTCACTTTGCCATCATATCTCCACGTATCTAAGACTACTCCATTGGCTGCCCATGGCTACACAAATAGAATTCAAGGTGCTTACACTTGCCTTCAGGGCAGGACAAGGCTGTGGTCTGGTCTACCTTAGGAGGAGACTCCGTCCCTATTGTCAATCATGATCTCTACGTTCCAATGACAAGCACTTGCTCATTAGTCCTTGCTTTGCAAAACCTAGATCAGGAGGTGAAACCTTTCAGGTAGGAACCACCCAATGTTTGACTGAGCTACCTCTTCTGCTGTGTCGGATTCTGTATGAATGTGAGTCTCGCAAAGCCCTTAAGACCTGGATATTTAGCCTGCTTGATTAGTTGCTCCTCTCTATGCTGCCTCATTTTTGGCACACTACAGCTCTGGGACAACCCCGTTGGCTTAGATGTGCGCTCAGTACTTGACTATTATTATAATTGTAGATGTCTTAGCAGATTTGTGGTTGTAGGCCTGGGGATCTGTAAATGATAGTTAGACTGAGGGTGGTCAGGGGGTTGGTGTGAAACCTGAAGTGCAGATGTTTGACAATGCTGAGTGTGTCCTTGGTGTTGTATGTGACTCTGAGGAAGGACTTCAGAAAGAATTGCAATTCATCGTCCTGGATTGTTGGTGTGGTCCCTGTGGGTGACCTCGTATCCGTCTGTGAAGGCAATGTTGATGTAGTGTGCTGAGGATGCGTTCAACCAGGTAACTGTAATGAAGGCGATGTGTGGAGCTGTTGTGTTGATGAGGTGACAGAGTCCAATGGCGTGCTGGTGGATGTAGAGGGTGTGCAGTAGGAGGCACATGACCTGGTTGTACGCACATGGTCTGTCATGCGTGGCAGCGCGTTGTTGGCAGTAGGAGTTGCACACACAGCCTGCAAAGCTGTGATGGGTGCGCTCAGGGGTTGCCTGATAGCAGGTGGATGATTGTTTGCTCTTCACTGTTTGGAGGGTGGCTGGAGTGTGAGTCTGTTGTGTTACCTGCATCATGGAAGGATCAGAGGGTCTTGCACTGTGCACCTTGCAGGCGCAGACGGTCCTGCCTTTGGCACGGAGGTGGCGCAACAGTGGCACTGACAAGCTGCTGCCTGCATTAACAATGGGTGGAGGGAAGGAGAATCATCTGGGAGGCGTGTGTGTTGCAAAATCCGGGCACTCGGTGGTGCGGTACCGCAGGGGAGGCAGCAGCAGGAATGACTGAACACATGATGGCGGAAGGGGTGAGACACCATGCAAATACTAGCACACAAAGACAAGGAGGTTTGAAAGGCACAATCTAACAGGTGTATGTAAAGGAAGGAGTGTCTGGTTACTGATGGGTCACGGAACAAAAATGGATGAACAATCACCATAAATGACGGGCACAGGATCAGGCACCAAAAGGTCAAGCTGCGCACAGGACACACAGCATCAGCAGGTGTCTCATGCCCGTTGAGTGTAGCAAGCTGCAACAATACATACGCAACCATGTACTTCATGCACAATATGGATCATTAGCTATGATAAACAGCATGCATGTTGCCACAGTACACATACTCCCATATGCACAATCTTTGTCAATTATGCCATAGATGACGCATGCAAACTGGTAAGAGATCTGCGGTGACTGTAATGATGCACATTGTACTGTGTGGAAAACATTTGCTACACAAATGGTTCAAGTTTGTGTTGAGGCCATGCTGCTTTAGCCAATGTCCATGTCCAGTGCCATTGCTCAGAAGAAAATAACAGTCATGCAAGGAGTTTACCTGTAATGCTGGTGAGACAATGTGCACACAACTGCCTGGGACTGTTGGTTCCTTGAATCCTCATAAAGGTGCGATGATCATAGTGGTCCATCTCCCGATAGCCCCTTGGTCAGAGTATAAATTACTGACTCAAAAGGGTGATCAGTTGGGGGAAGGAAAGGAAGGGAACAACAGGGAGGGAGATCTGAAACAAAGGGAAACAAGCATAAGCATTCAACACATCTTGCCATTGAATCACAGAATACATCTGGACCTATACAGTAACCGTTACAACTGAAAATGAAAACAACAGCCACTGTATCATAGTTGGCATCCCAGTAATGAAAATGATACTAGATCTGAGGTTTGAACGCTGACACATGAAAGGTAGCAGAGTTTTGAAGAAAAAATGAAGGGTGTATAACGCTCTGCAGGCTGCTTCAATGCAATTAGAATATTAGTGTATTCGGGGAAACCCAATAAACCCTTGTAGGCCTGGGCAAAGTAGATGATTGAGGTGAGGAATGTCTACAAGGGATTTTGTTTTTAGACTAAGTACATATGATTTAGGCAATATCACTTCTAGGGTTCATAGATCAATTGAACCTGATTGTATCCATAGGATAACTAACATGTTCCAATGTTATTCAAAGTTATACATTTAATGAAGAGAAAAAAGAGGAGAAATTAAGAAAGCACACAGCAAACTGATTATATATGAAAAAAACTTATATTTTAAAAAATCATGGGGATATATAGAAATTAATCCAGGTATAAAAGTAATGAAAAGCTGTACATATAAATCCACAGGTCAGTTTCACAACATATCATCAACTCCGTTAATTAATGAAGAAAATCCAGTTCATAAAAGTAAAAAAGGTTTCTTCCAATGCACAAATGCTGTGGAGATGATGTTTTTGGTCAACGTTTCGGTCTTCCTTGTTGTCATCTATGAGACCATCATCAGGACTATTGTTTTTTCAAAAAGAAAACCCCTTGAAAGAACTGGACACAATTGCCAATGGTCTCCGAATTGAACGATTATTTTCTCTTCATTCCAGAAGATCTGAACAGGTAATACTGAGCACTCAGTAGTACAGGAGTTTTTTCATTCCAATGGTAGCCGCAATGAAGAGGCCAAGGTCGTGGTATTAGTCACACGATCGGCAATTCAACCTTCCGCAGTGTTGAGTGGTCTACTCAACACTGCGGAAGGTTGAAGTGCCGATCATGTGACTAATACCACAACCTTGGCCTCTTCATTGCGGCTACCATTGGAATGAAAAAACTCCTGTACTACTGAGTGCTCAGTATTACCAGTTCAGATCTTCTGAAATGAATAGAAAATAATTGTTCAATTGGGAGACCATTGGCAATTGTGCCCAGTTCTTTCAAGGGGCTTCTTTTTTGAAAAAAACAATAGTCCTGATGATGGTCTCATAAATGACAACAAGGAAGACCGAAACGTCGACCAAAAACATCATCTCCACAGCATTTGTGCATTGGAAGAAACCTTTTTTACATTTATGAACTGGATTTTCTTAATTAATTAACGGAGTTGATGATATGTTGTGAAACTCACCTGTGGATTTATATGTACAGCTTTTCATAACTTTCATACCTGGATTAATTTCTATATATCCCAATGATTTTTTCAAATATAAGTTTTTTCATATATAATCAGTTTGCTGTGTGCTTTCCTAATTTCTCCTCTTTTTGCTCTTCATTGAACGTATAACTTTGAATAACATTGGAACATATTAGTTATCCTATGGATATAATCAGGTTCATTTGATTTATGAACCCTAGAAGTGATATTGCCTAAATCATATGTACTTAGTCTAAAACAAAATCCCTTGTAGACCTTCATCAATGCAATTAGAGCCATGCAGTAATCAAGGTGATCACAGTATATGAATAACGCTCCAATTAACAAAAATACTAATGCGTTGCAGTGCTACTCACACAAAGGCAACAATCCGTAGTTGCCCCTGGCAGTCAGTGAGGGGCAATAAGGGAAATTGTACATCACCCGCAAGAGCCTTAAGAAGCTCATCAAACGAGGGAGGGAATTATGTAAACACAAGGGAGCCCCACAAGAGACAGTCATTGTCTCGTCCAACTGGGCTTTGAAATGCCTAACATAACAAGCTGCTGGTCCAGAACTCAACATAGAATAATGAGGAGCAATGCCACAAAACCACCCCTACCATAACCAGGATATGCAGCACGCCACAAGAGAATCCTGGTATTGATGTCACCAGGCTGGTGCCACGGAAGCATTTACATTTGCTACAGCACAACGTTGTGTCATCATCAGCGCAACATTCCTGGCATCATGGGAATATAAAGTTAACATCAACTGACCGAGAAGGCTTGCAAAGCAGTGTTTTCCACCGGCTCTGAGGAAGCAACGTGACAGTGACATGACATACGGGCACAAGGGGCAATGCATCCATACGAACAGACTCACAGGACACTTGACAGAACATGTGGGACCTACGCTGGCCCACACCTTCACAACATGGTTGATTAGAAATCAAACTGTATTGGCACACAAGATTAAGTGGATGAGCCAAACAAATCCTGTTGCACACAGTGAGGCTGAAACTCACCATGGAGCCAGTGGTTGTGATGTCCCATACAATGTCAACCCGTGGAATCCACAATGTGTCAGGGTCAAGGTTGACACACATTGATGTCTTCACCAGAGTCTATACTCCACAACATATGACTGTCAAGAAAGGTGACTGTCCTGTCATGGGAGTGGTGCAACATGTAATTAGATCCATGGTGATGAGACATGTATGGATGGTTCTTCAACATGCACAGAAACAGTTCCCACACATTCCCAAAACATACCAACCCCAAACAGCCTGTTTGGATCTCTTACCTGAACTGATATTTACACATGTCTGTGCATGGAACACTGATTCGGACCACATTCCAATCATCATGAGGAATAGCAGTAGGACAGAGATGATACAGACAACAGGCACAGCAACCTGGGAATGATATACACACAAGGGCTCACCGTTAAAAATCTTTTCTAAAGACATGGGCACGTACAAAACACGAACAATGTAGTACACATGTAAATTTAAAGCTAAGTCATTGCGCATTTCTGTGTGGCATGAGATCAGCACTTGCGTGACACATCAGAACACACATCAAAGTGACTTTGCATACAGTCTGCTGGACACACACATTGCAACACATGCCACTCAATGCTACAAGCTTGCACCCTCATTCACAGTGACTCACCATTATGAGAAGAAGTTGTGTATGAGCTGACTCCAGATATCATCTTCCTCCTCCTCATCACTTGCATTGTGACCAAGCCCTTGATCCTCAACGGGTGGATGTTCCTGCTCGTCAGGATCCAGGATGAGTGGCACTTCCTTCTCAACTTCCATGTTGTGCAGCATGCAGCACACAATGAAGATTATACAGACCTTGGCCGGGGCATATGGGAGGTATCCGCCGGTCTTATCGATACACCGGAATCGGCTATTCAGGAGGCCAAACGTCCGCTCTATCACTCGCCTGGTCTGCCCGTCTGCATTATTGTACCGCTAATCTGCAGCTGTTCTTGGGTTGCGGAGAGGTGTCATCAGCCTTGGCATGTTGGGATATCCCGAGTCACCTGCAAATATACATCATGTAAATAAGTTGTTCATGAGATGCTGACAGAGCAAAAGATACTGAAACACACAGGACAAACAGAGTTTACCCATCAACAAGATATGCCCGATCGTTGCGCAGCTGCAGCATCATTCTTGGCACCCCGCTACGCCTCATGATGAATGCTTCATGGCACGATCCTGGAAAACATGCACAAACATGGGACATCAGCATGTTAGCAGGACACACCACCAGGGCATTTATTGAGTGGTAATCTTTCCTGTTGCGGTAAGCCTGCCCCTGAGCCTGTGGTGGCACCAAAGCCACATGTGTCCCATCAATGGACCCAATGACATGTTGCATCCCTCCCAGGGCATATAATTCACCCTTGACATCTCTCAACTCTTCAGGAGTAGGACATTTGATGAATTCATCAATGTGCTCCAAAATGGCTGCTAAAACATCAAGCAAGACACGGCTGAACATTGTTTGTGACATTCCACCTACATCAGCTATGGTCAGTTGAAACGTACCTGTAGCAAAAAAATGGAGGGCTGCCATCACTTTTAGTTTGGGGGTCAGCGCAGTAGGATACCTGTGTTGCGGGTGGAGATGTGGTTCCAGCTTGTTCATCAAGTCCTGAATCAACTGTCGAGTGAATCTGTAACGTCAGATGCAGGCACATTCCCTCATGGTAGCCAAGTCTGGAAATGGCCTTGGTAGAGGCAGTGCCCTGCAGGACATATTTGGGAAGAATGGAGAATAACTGTCAGACAACATCAATGGCAAGGTACATAGCACATGCAAAACTGCTACTACACATCAGGTCACTATGGAGTCTGGCATATGCAATACATCCAGGACACATATGCCAGCTTGCTGGCACTCCTACGAAAACCCAAATACACCTGTTGATTGCCTAATAAAACATGGCATGCCCTGTAACAAGCTGCTGGTGTGGTCTGAGTGAACAGCCCACGATATCACTGGAGTGACACACGTCACCAAACCTGCAGTGGAAGGTTGTCGACTCATCCAGACAGCTGACTGCAAGGCAGACGCACAGGTCACATGGAATAGCAAATGTACATATCAAACACATTGCGATTAACGTGTGCATGTGACAACAAAATGACTCAGCCCTTGTCAGGATGCAAACATGTGTGCCTTGGGAAAAAAGATGTCTGATGCCATCAGACCCAAAAGCCGTGGAAATGCACAGTGGAATTGTGTGCGTACATGTGAAACCATTCACCATCTCAACACAGACCCATGTTCGATGCAGATGCAGTTTACGTAACACAAACAACAAGCTCAAGGTTTAACATGACACACACCAGAAATAGTCACATAGGGTCATGCTGAGCATGAAATGTCAAGTGACAAAGTGCCCCGGGCCCTGGCATCATGAGACAGGTGCCCGTAGTGATGACTGTGCCATCCCAGTGTTGATGTGCATGCCAACATCTGCATAATGGTACACATGTGACAAGTGTCAAGGTGATGTGTGCCACATAGTGCCCAATCACACATGACATGTGTCAACAGGTCAGCACAAATCCATTGTGCAACAAGATCAGATGCCCTGTGCTATATCACTGCCTGCCACACCTAGGGCCTGCACATGTAAGTATGCAATGAAAAGAACTTGATAGACATCCTTGTTTGAACCATACCCCTACATCCCTGCCATGTGTGCGCCTCGTATCACTATTGTAATGGTGCCATGCGTGAGCGCGTGAAACACACCGTACCCCTGCATTCACAACTGTGTGTGAAATGCACCGTGTGAAATGAACCGTACACCTGCATTCACAACTGTGTAGAAAACACACCGTGTGAAACAAACCGTACCCCTGCATTCACAAATGCGTGTGAAATGCACGGTGTGAAATGAATCGTACAGCTGCATTCACAACTGCGTGTGAAATGCACCGTGTGAAATGCACCTTACCCCTGCATTCACAACTGCATGTGAAACGCACCGTGTGAAACAAACTGTATACCTGCATTCACAACTGAGTGTGAAACGCACCGTGTGAAACGCACCATACCCCTGCATTCACAACTGCGTCTGAAACACACGGTGTGAAATGAACCATACAGCTGCATTCACAACTGCATGTGAAACGCACAGTGTGAAATGAACCGTACTCCTGCATTCACAACTGCTTGTGAAACGCACGGTGTGAAATAAACCTTACACTTGCATTCACAACTGCGTGTGAAATGCACCATATGAAACGCACCATACCCCTGCATTCACAACTACGTGTGAAACGCACCGTGTGAAACGAACCGTACACCTGCATTCACAACTGCATGTGAAACGCACCGTGTGAAACGCACCGTACCCCTACATTCACAACTGCGTGTGAAACGCACATGTAAAACAAACCGTACCCCAATATTACTTGCGTGTGTGCGCATAGTCTCACTATTGTAATCGTGCCGTAGGTGAGCAAACCATACCCCAACATTATGTGCATGTGTGCGCATCCTCTCACTATTGTAATCATGCCCTACGCGAGCAAACCGTACCCCGGCATTACGTGTGTATGTGCGCATCGTCTCACTATTGTAATCGTGCCATACGCGAGTGAAGCGTACCCCGACATTACGTGCATGTGTGCGCATCATCTCACTATTGTAATCATGCCATATGCGAGCGAAACGTACCCCGATATTACGTGCGTGTGTTTTTCGTATCGTCTTATTATTCTAATCGTGCCATACGCGAGCGAATCAGACCCCGACATTACGTGCGTGTGTGCGCATCATATCACTATTGTAATCGTGCCCTAGGCGAGCGAACCGTACCCCGACATTACATGCGTGTGTGCGCATCGTCTCACTAATAAAATGGTGCCATACACGACGTGAAATGCACCGTACACGTGTGTGGATCACAAAAAATACTTAGGGGACACCTAGGGGACGAGTAGTAGGCCCTGATTGCAGCCTGGTTGTCATGGATAATGAGATTTGAGTGTGTGCTACAGGTGTCCTGCAAAAGTCAGTTGGGCAAAAATATACAATGCTGCAAAATGATTGTGGAGCTGAAGCTCAAAATTTAAACCATGCAAATGTGTGTCAGGGCCTTATTTTAAAGGGATTGGATGAAACGTAGAATGCAAAGTAATGTGGCCTATCACACTTTACTCCTGAGATTGAAAGCCCCTCAGCAGCACTGATTTAAGGCTGCATGTAGCTGTGAGAGAGCACTTGCCTTCACAACATTGGAGTGGACCACACTGCTGCTGTCTCTGCATTCCCTGGACTTTTATGTTGCGCACGATGGAGAGGGCACCAGCATTCGCTGAGTAGGAAAACCAGGCCCTGCTGGAGGCCCTCCTACCACAGTACAGAAAGCTGTATGGGAGACCAGGGGAGCAGGTGAGTGCTGACTGCACTAGCTTTGACTGTGCACCTGTTGTGTGAGTGTCACAACAGGCATTGTGTATTGGTGGGACAGACATGCAATGTGTTTTTGAGAGAGTCCCAGGGAGTGTACATAGTGGTGTCTTTCATGCAGAGCATGATGTAGTTCGTGTGTGTTCACTCCTCACTTGCATTGTGCTTACTGTGACATTCACTGCATAGTGAATGACACATTCAGCCATGCAATACCTTGGTGGCTTTATTCCCAAATGTTCTGAGGTGTAACAGTGTTCCCCCCGGAGTGACAGCTGACTGTACTCACAGATGTTTATGACTTGTGGGGACCTGTGGTGATATTGTACAAATGATGTGTTTAACCTCATGGACATCGAAGTGTGTGAATGTTCCTTGTCATCTGGGTGAGTGTGTATGTGATGTGTTGCACCACAGCTGAATGGCGTATGCAGCAGCTATAGCCATCTGATGTGACAAGTAAGCAGTGCTGTGTGCCTGACTTGCAAAGTTAGCACAACACCTGTGACACCTCTTTGTCAAGTGGCACATGTGCAAAGTGAGGGTTGTATCCACTGTTGTCAGTGACAGGTGAATGATCTGTGCCAGGCTGAGTCTGTCTGGTCTGCTGAGGGTTGTTAAGTGGAGTAGGATATGTGACTGCTTGCCACGTGCTGTCCCACACCCTGCAGTTGCATGTGTTGTCCAGTGTGTGCCATGATCAGTGAGTGTGTTGCATCTGTTACCCCATCTGTTGCCTTTCAATGCCATGTAGTACAATGGGGTTTGCCCACAGGCCTAATTCACATGGACAATTATGCAAGTCCGGTCAGCATCCTATGCCCTGTTCACATTATCAATGTTGTGCAAGTGTGTGTCTCTGGGACATAGAGCAGGTGTAGTGATGTTGTTTCACGTTGTCTTCCTTACAGGTAACTGCCTACGAGAAGGGGGAGATATGGCTGGAGATCGTCAGGGCTGTCAGATCTGAGACGGTACATTGCAGGCGGCTGCACAACATCCAGAAAAGGACATCCGGTTCTGGACCCGGCGTATAGCCCGGGTCCAGCTGAAGATGGAGCCTCCCTGCCGGCATAGTGGAAGCCGTCACCTCACCACCCACTTACTCCGGGTCCTGGCAGTGGTCTTTCCAGACCTCGATAGGCAGTTGCAGGAGAGACAACAGCAAGGAGGGGGTAGGTACAAGGCTGTTTGTTGTGTTGTGTGTCACCTGCTTATTGAGGTGCTCAGAAGCCTGGAAACACTCCCACAGTTGGGGTGTCTGGTCATAAAGGTTATATGTGCAGTGTATTTTCAATTCCCCATATTCAGCTGGTGCTCTTTTTCATCCCTTCCCCTCCTTCACATGTGTACCCTGGTCTGTGTGTATTCACATTTTCACATGCTCATCTAGGCTGCAAGATAATTAGACTGCACATTGATTAACTCAAGGTAACCTTTGTAACTTTGGGTTGTTATAACCCCATTTCCCTTGACTAGCTTAAGGGGTACCCCTCTTTCTTCATACATAGTTTGTATTTATCCTGTGTCTGCTACATGTTACCACTGGACATGGATACAAGAGTTGGATTGTGCATACTCACACCCGGCAGTGTCTGTGTGCCTATTGACAGCAATCTGTTGTTGGTTGTTTGAGAGTAATATGTATTGGCAGCCCTACGATGTGAGCTTGGGTTACTTTTGGAATTGTTGCTGCACAGTTTTTGTTACCCTGATTCTGAGTTCTCACTTCTTGAGCTGTATCAATCACATTGACTGCGGGATGGGGGTGTTGTGCAGGAGAGGTCTAATGGGCCTGCCTGATTTGGCCTTGGCAGTTGGGAACCGGTGGGCGAGAATTGGCTGGTCGATGTTTCACCATGCACTTCGCCTGTGATGGTGGCCAGTGCTTTCATTTGGGGCTTGACAGCCTATGTCATTTGTTTCCAGACATGATTGTGCCTCATTCATTTTTGCCACATGTATGCTGTTCTGGTGCAACGCTGTTTTGTATTTGTGTGCACACTACTGTGTTGACATTTTGCCTGGGGATAAGGGTGTGTCCACAATGCAGCAATGATTTTGTTCATCACAATTACAGGCCCATTAGCTTAAGCATTATCCTGATTTGGGACATGTGGGCCACTTCACATGACAGCCAGTATGTCTTAAGTGCTAGCAACTGCATGATCAGGTGATATATGCCCCTGTGAGGACTAACATATTTCAAGTTGGCTCTCATTACAAGTTGTTCATGTTTCGAATGTGTTCATATGACAAATTGTGTAAGTAACACTTATGTGCCTGCATGATAGTTGTCTCACAAGGTAGTGCACACAAAACAACATTAGCAATTGTTTGAAAGAAGCAGGCAGCTTTTGAAGGGGGCCAGTGTTAGTGTTTAATGTTGTGCCTTGATCTCCATATACATGTCCCCACAGTGGTCTTCAGGTCTTGAAACTCATTTGTTGTCAATTATACAAACTAATGTGTGTCAAGCCATCAAGACCTCTGTTGGACCATGTATATGGCAAATCTGTAATGCCAGTTGTTTCTAACAGTGTTTCATCTTAAAGTGTGCCAGCTGTTTCAATGAATGTGTAAATGTTTTTTGTGTGCATTTCATTGTGAGACATCTTTCATGCAGGCACATACGTGTTCTCTTCACAAGATGGAGAATTCACACATTAAATACATGCTGAATGTGTGGAGTATGGTGAGTCCCAAGATGCCAACAATTTGTTACATTATTTTTCACCCAAATGTATTTACAGGGCTCTGAGTGTGGTGTCACCTTGGGGTGTGAGGTGGGTTAGTTTGCCCTGATGGGCACCACTACTGTTTATTTCTTTGTGAACTTGAGGTGGAATCACTACATTGTATACATCTGCTCTCTTGTAAACAAACATAAGCTTCTCAGTGTAATTCTCATTCAAGTTGTGGCCTGGTGTATTCTTTGGATCCATGTGTCCAAGTAGCATTGTGTCTATACCAACTGGGCAGTACAAGTCTCAAATAGCTGTTACTCATGATGCATGTCATGATTTGCAGTGTGACCTACTGATTTTGTGCTCATGTGTCAGATGTGTACAGGTGACTGATGCATTTTTGTTTCTTCTCCTTGACCACATCATCATCAACAGAGACAGGAGGAGACATGAGCATGGACCAAGAGGAGGGACCCAGCCACAGTGCCACTACAGCTGAGGAGTCGGAGGAGCCAGTGGCACGGAGGGTGAGGGGAGTCAGGCGGCCGAACCTTTGGAAGGCGACACTTCCTACCACGCAGACGGATCTGCTTCTGACTACCAGGAGGAGGGGGAATACGCGGCTACACCATCTACCATCACTGTGTCTGTTCCCGCCTCCTCCAGACCCATCTCCACCCTCCCAGTTGCTAGGGTCCCTTCTGTCCGTGCTGCCCCCCATGTCTCCTTCGGCCCCGGCACCGCAGCCCCTGCCCCGTCTTCCCTGATGCCCTCGGTGCGGAGTCTGTGGACCTACTCCGGCAGATTCAGGTTGGTTAGACATCAGTGCTGACTGTCCTCCATGGCCACACTCTAATACTGACACAGTTGTTTTCATTCATGGAGGGCATGTCAGCTACGATGTCTGACCAACGTCGGATTCTATCGTCCATGGACTCCTCACTGACGGCAGCAGTTTCCCTCCTGCAGCGGTCCGCCCCCCCCCTCCTTCGGACCCATTCACACCTCCCTCTCCCATACCTGTCCAGAGCACACGCAGAACAACACGCTTACGCACACCAACAAACACAACCAGCATACCACCACAGAAGTGTAAGCGCAGATCGGCTGGCACGCAATATCAGAGGGATACAGGCACACCCACATGAACTGGTGTCAGACAGCAGACACGCAGCCAAAGACAAAGTCCACAAGACTCACAGCCCTCTACTTCCACTCCTGTAGTGTCCCCGGGTGCAGGTGATGGTCTGGCTGAACTGGCAGCAGTGTGCATCACTGAGTTTCTTTCCACCCTTGGCACTGCACAAGAGGAAGATACCTCCCCCCTGCACCCACAACACCTACCCTTCCCACTACTGTCCCTGCGGTGCCTGGCCCTGACCGAGATGATGCACCCCACAGGTCAACAACCCTTTAGGTCCATCATGTGCAGGCAAGTTTGGGGCCGACGACCTCCCCAACGTCCCCCTACCAGACTTTGATGTGGACTGGCCATTGGCCTTGTTTGAGCTTGGACTCTATTTTGCACTCATTTTAATTTGGAGCTGAATAAAGCATTTTATTTTTCATTCTACACTATTACATTTCAGGTACTTGCTTTAGGTGCTGATGGCCCAGGAGTTGGTGTCATGGTAATGTTTTGGGGTTCTAAAAGATGTCTTTTTTATGATGGTAATGAGGTGGACTTTGGTATCTATGTGCCATCACAATGTCTCAGCAATTAATCATTCGTTGTGTGTGTTCAGTTTGGCTAGGGACATTGTCCCAAGGAGTGTTCCTTCCTCTGTGACACCTGAGATCTTTACTACAGACAGTTGCACAATTGTTGTGCTGTCATGTGTGCACATTTCCTTTTTTGGTGACGGTTCCCTTCAGTAAAGGCCATGCCTGCTCACAGATGACTACTGCTCATTAGTTTGTGCCATCCATGCTACTCACTGTACTTGTGTTTTGAGCATGTACAAATGCCTTCATGGACACAGTCACCATTTTTTACCACTATGCATGTGTGTCATCACAGCCTACCCCTATGTTGGAAATTGTTATGCAGGGTATTTGGGCACATGACTCACACTTTTGTGCATTGTATCTAAGGGGTTTCAACCGTATTCCTTCCATGAGAGACTACATCTTGGTGGTCTGACCACCACCTGGACATTCATATCAGGCCAGGGATGTACATGACAGTGTGTGTTCCCTTTCGGTCTCTTTGTTTGGTGGGCTGTTACATGACTATACACTATTGTGTCATGATGGTAGGGTGTGTAGGTTGCCAGCAACCTCCATGGGTGAGTATGCATGTGGAATCTGACATCACACCCACATGTGGTGTGTCATGCAGTATGTGACAGAAATCCATCCTCCGTGGAGTGAGACACTGCTGTAAGTGATGTGTTGCTGTGGTACTATCAGGAAACTCACAAGTTAGGGATGTGCACATACCCCCATGTAGTAGTGGTATGATGATGATAATGCCCCCCTATATCTGAGCATTGCTGGGAGTCATATACACCCACCCCTCTTATGTCTGGGCACTGCTGGGAGTCCTGTGTACCCACCCCTCTTATGTCTGGGCACTGCTGGGAGTCCTGTGCACCCACCCCTCTTATGTCTGGGCACTGCTGGGAGTCTTCTGCACCCACCCCTCTTATGTCTGGGCACTGCTGGGAGTCCTCTGCACCCACCCCTCTTATGTCTGGGCACTGCTGGGAGTCCTGTGCACCCACCCCTCTTAAGTCTGGGCACTGCTGGGAGTCCTGTGCACCCACCCCTCTTATGTCTGGGCACTACTGGGAGTCACTGTTGGGCACTGCTGGATGTCCTATCCATTCACCCCCATACTGTTGGGCACTGCTGGGAGTCATATACACCCACCCCTATTATGTCTAGGCACTGCTGGGAGTCCTGTGCACCCACCCCTATACTGTTGGGCACTGCTGGGCATCATATCCACCCACCCCCATACTGTTAGGCACTGCTGGGAGTCATATACACCCATCCCGCTTATGTCTGGGCACTGCTGGGAGTCCTGTGCACCCACCCCTATACTGTTGGGCACTGCTGGGAGTCATATCCACCCACCCCCATACTGTTGGGCACTGCTGGGAGTCATATACACCCACCCCCATACTGTTGGGCACTGCTGGGAGTCATATACACCCACCCCTCTTATGTCTGGGCACTGCTGGGAGTCATATACACCCACCCCTCTTATGTCTGGGCACTGCTGAGAGTCCTTTGCACCCACCCCTCTTATGTCTGGGCACTGCTGGGAGTCCTGTGGACCCACCCCTCTTATGTCTGGGCACTGATGGGAGTCCTGTGCACCCACCCCTATACTGTTGGCACTGCTGGGAGTCATATCCACCCACCCCCATACTGTTGGGCACTGCTGGGAATCATATACACCCACCCCTCTTATGTCTGGGCACTGCTGGGAGTCCTGTGCACCCACCCCTATACCATTGGGCACTGCTGGGAGTCATATCCACCCACCCAATACTGTTGGGCACTGCTGGGAGTTATTTACACCCACCCCTCTTATGTCTGGGCACTGCTGGGAGTCCTGTGCACCCACCCCTATACTGTTGAGAGGTGGGTGTATATGACTCCCAGCAGTGCCCAGACATAAGAGGGGTGGGTGTTTATGATAGTAGAGGAGTGTGGCTCAATGGTTATTTATTTATTTATTTACTGACATTTATAGAGCGCGAACAATTACCCATGGGCGTCTCGGCGCTAGACTGCAATAATGTCTCTCCCTAAGCAGAAGAGAATGTGAACTCGAGAGCTATATTTACTCGTTAAATAGCCACGTCTTCAGTTTTTTTCCGGAACTGAAGGAGTGAGGGGCTTGTTTTTATATGGTGTGGCAGAGTATTCCAGATTTTAGGAGCCGCAACTAGGAAGCGGCGGTCCCCCCAGGAGACTGTTCTGCTGCGTGGGACCACTAGTTGGTTAAGTGATGTGGATCGGAGTGTTCTGACCGGGTTGTAGAGTATTAGTTGATCTTTAAGGAAGCGAGGTCCTTGATCCTGCAGTATTTTGTAGACTGTGCACAATGATTTGAACTTTATCCTGTTTTGGATGGTAAGCCAATGGTAGCTTTTCAAGGTATCTGAGATGGGCACAAATTTAGGTTTTTTAGACAGCAAGCGTGCAGCCGCGTTCTGAACAGTCTGCAGCTTTTTGGTGACTCTGTTTTGTGCATTAAGAAAAAGTCCATTGCAGTAGTCTAATGATGTCAAGACCAGAGAGGTGACTAAAGTCTTGGCGGCCGTGTCTGGTAGAAAAGGTATGATTTTCCTTATCATTCTGAGTTTGAAATGGGCAGTGGCTGCCACCTTATTTGCATGAGCCATAAAATTGAGCTGGTCATCAAATGTTACTCCTAGGTTTCTAACCTTAGAGGTGGGGCAAGGTGGGGTGCCGAAAGCCGATGGCCACCAGGCTGCAGACCAGACTGGCGAGAGGGTGCCAAAGATAACCACCTCCGTTTTATCAGAATTGAGCTTCAGGCAATTTCTTGCCATCCACTCACCAATAGCAATCATTCCATTTTGGAACCGTGCTGCCACCTCTTGCCCATCTCCCTTTATGGCCAGCACCAGTTGGGTGTCGTCTGCGTATGAGGTTAGGCTCATCCCGTGTGCTTTGATGACACTAGCAAGGTCCGACACATATATGTTAAATAGTGTCGGACTTAGGGATGAGCCTTGAGGAACCCCACACGGTAACGACCGATTGGCCGATTGGAAAGGACCTAATGTGACCGCCTGGGTTCTGTTGGCCAAGAAGGAAGCAAGTAGGTCTCTCGCAATGAGCTGAATACCCATCTTTTCGACACGGTCGACCAAGATCTTATGGTCGACCGTGTCGAAAGCTGCCGAGAGATCTAGGAGGACCAGCAGTGCTGTTCCTCCTTGGTCGCGGATGATTCTAATGTCATCCGCTGCTTTGATGAGAGTGGTTTCCGTACCGTGGTATTTACGGAAACCGAACTGGGTGTCATCCAGCAAGTTGTTACTTTCTATGTATTCCGACAGCTGCTGATTCATGGCCTTTTCTGTGACTTTCGCTAGAAAAGGGAGACTTGCTATAGGCCGATAGTTTTTTAGTTCTTCCTTATCTAGACTAGGCTTTTTAAGCAGAGGTTTGATCAGCGTGTTTTTCAAAGAATCAGGATAGGTTCCAGATGTCAATATCGTATTGCAGACATGGGTGATGATTGGGATGATTCTATCTGATACCATGGCGAGCACAGAAGTTGGACATGGATCCAGAGCTGATCTGGATTTGATTGATTTAACTATGCCCTTTGTTTGGTCAATGGTTAGGGGTTTAAAACTAGTCATGGTATTTCTTAGGATGGTCGTGGGGGTGGTAGCACTACTGCTGCCAGGATCTGAATTGAAAGCTTGGTATATGTCGTTTACCTTCGAGAAGAAAAACTTGGATAAGGCGTCACATAATGATTGTGATGGGGGCGGATTTAGGTCCGGTGTGTTACCGGAAAGGGTTTTAGCAATGTTGTATAGTTGTTTGCTTGAGTTTTTCACTTTCTCTATGTGTAGTGAGAAAAAGTGCTTTTTTGCTACTGTTATCATTGCTTTGTAGGTAGCGAGAGCTTCTTTATATTTTTCCTTGTTTTCGCTGTCATAGGTTCTGCGCCAGTGCCTTTCCCCATTCCTAGTTAGTTGTTTTTGGGTTTTTAATTCTTCTGTGTACCACTGGGCAGTTGGCATGCTCCTGTTTCTTGAATGGGATTTGGTAGGTGCCAACTGAGTCGTGGCATCGCCCAACCATTCATGGAATTGGTGAGTTGCGATGCTAGGATCACTGGATAGGTCCTAGAGCGGCAGACCCTGATGCAGAGTTCTGGCCAGGGACCAGGGTTCGATTCCCGACTCGGCGGGGTCTCGGGCTTAATTTCCTCGGACTTGTTAATTCTCGCCTCGGTGCCTATTCTAATCACGGGCCCCACGCTGCAACTCTGGGCAATAGCTTGCTTAGCCTCCACACTGGCCCCAGCTGCGCTAAGGATGCCTGGCTTCACCCTGGGGGTGCCCAGGAGTGGACACTTCACAGGGAAAGCCAGGAGGGGTTCCACATCGGTATGAGTATCAGCGCCAGGTAGCCGCATAGGCGACACCGCAAGGTGACGTCTGGTGACAGTGCGCTCTATAAGTACCATGACATTTACATTGCTGGGAGTCAAATCCATCCACCCCCAAACTTGTGGGCACTGCTAGGAGTCATATACACCCACCCCTCTTATGTCTAGGCACTGCTGGGAGTCCTGTGCACCCACCCTATACTGTTGGGCACTGCTGGGAGTCATATCCACCCGCCCCCATACTGTTGGGCACTGCTGTGAGTCATACACACACACCCCCCTCTTATGTCTGGGCACTGCTGGGAGTCTTTTGCACCCACCCCTATACTGTTGGGCACTGCTGGGAGTCATATCCACCCACTCCCATACTGTTGGGCACTGCTGGGAGTCATATACATCCACCCCCATACTGTTGGGCACTGCTGGGAGTCATATCCACCCACCCCTCATATGTGACGAAAAGTACCCCAACATTCATGACATCTCTGCGGCTTGTATCACTATTGCAATGGTGCCATACGCGAGCGCGTCTGCGCCGTCATCGGTTTCTATGCACCAGGTCGTAAGCATACAGGACTGGGATGAAACGGATGAAGAGGTTCATGGCGTGTATGTTACGTCTCGAGGTGCGGTTCGAGCCGGACTCTGCTTTTACGGCTGTTTTTGGGTCCCGTAGTAAAAGGGTTGTACGGAGTGTTGCAGAGACGAATCGTACTTGCTTGGCCAGAAACTGCTGCTTATTTACGTACAGAGATAGCGTACTGCGTGAACCGGATACAATTCTTATGTATTTTTGTGTCGTACGGTGTTTGTCGTGATTCGTACGGGGATCTGCTTCAGGTTTGGATCGTACTTGATCGTACGTACAGGGAAGTTGAAGGTGTACGATTCGTACGAGAAATACGATCCGTACAGCTATTCGGAGCGCATTTTCCCGAATCGGAATCGACCCCTAAGACTGACATATGCATACATGTTATAATCAGCAAATCTTTATCTAAACTTTAGATTTGAATGGTCAAAGCACAAAATTACATTTAAAATCATTAAATATTGATTATCGTTTCAGTATAGTTAAATTCACAATACATCGCAGTTCAGAGTCAAACACATTTCAAAAATAATACCTGGTGAGAGAGAGAGAGAGAGAGATAGAGCGAGAGAGAGAGAAAGAAAACAAAAAATGCAAATGCAGAATAAGCTATGAATCATACAAACCAAGAATCGGTTGTATATTATCAGGAATATGGAGCCTCAGGGTAAAGTCAAAGAGACACTAGAGCAGAGCGTGCAATAGCTGGAGTCATACAACCCTTCAGCTGAAAGGTTTTGCCTGCCTGACTTCAGCAGCGGGCGTAGTGCAGGAAATCAGAAGAGTTCAGTTCATGCAAATCAAAGTTCACTTCAAGTCAAGTCAAGTCAAGTCAAGTCAAAGAATTTATATAGCGCACTACATACCCATAGGGTCTCAAGGCGCTTAGGGAGGGGAGGAGGATTACTTGTCAAATATCCACGTTTTAAGTTGCTTTCTGAATGCTAGGTGGTTCTGGGTGAGGCGAAGGTAGGTGGGGAGTGAGTTCCACGTTTTAGCAGCCAGGTATGAGAAGGATCTGCCTCCCATGGTTGACTTGTTGATGCGAGGTACAGTGGCGAGGGCTTGGCTGGAAGAACGTAGTTGGCGGGAGGGGGTGTAGAAGGACAGTTGTGAGTTGAGGCATTCTGGTCCGATGTCGTAGAGTGATTTGTGTGCGTGGGTTAGCATTCGGAACGTGATCCTCTTGTTGACGGGTAGCCAGTAGAGGTCTTTCAGGTGACCAGAGATGTGTTCGTTACGCGGGATGTCTTATATGATTCTGGCTGAGGCGTTTTGGATTCGTTGGAGTTTCTTCTGGAGTTTAGCGGTAGTACCTGCGTAGAGGGTTTACACTTCCGATTATACATACATTATACATTCTCATTGATCATATTGGTTAAAGACTACTTCATTACATCACACTTTATACCATTTATAGGCTTTCATTGCACATTTATTTATCGTGAATTCATTATCATTATCTATTTTTCTCTCTCAATAATTTTCATATCGAACTAGTTTGCGATCATACTGCACACTTTTGTGATGCAGGTTTCATTGCACATTTATTTATCGTAAATTCATTATCATTATCTATTTTTCTCTCTCAATAATTTTCATATCGAACTAGTTGCGATCATACTGCACACTTTTGCGATGCAGGTTGAAATCTCATGTGTTTTACAAGTCACACTGTTAGTCGTGTTTCTTAAGTATGTATTAGTATCATATTATCCAATGAGCAGGAATTGACTGAGGAAATTGTACTAAATTAATTACACTCCATCAATGTCCACTCTCTGCTATGCAGCAGAATAAGCTGAGTTTCTGCCTTTCTTTCCAAATATCCACATCATGTGCAGCGACGTACCGAAACTTAAGAAGGCCCACCTGCAAAGTACATGGAAGGGGCCCCCTCCGACCACACTCAGGAGCTTTCAGGCCAGGACAGTGTGCTAAGCGAGTACCCTTGAGCTTGGGGGCCCCTCACACCGCGGGGGCTGCAGGGCCCTTGTTACATCACTGGTCATGAGTGAGCCACAATGTCACTGTTTTTCAATCTTAGGGTTTTTGCCTGGGTTTACACACGGTGTTTTTCAGTTAGTTTGGAAAATAGGCTGGTAATTAGTGCACTGTTTATTCTGGAGACTGTATCTCTGTATTGTTCCAGGTGACCAGGAAAGCATGAATTGGAGAAAAAGTAATGATTATGTTTCCCAGAATCTACACTGTTGGTCGAAACATTACCCTTTGATATACTTCCAAGGTGGTAAGTGTTCAACATAGAAATCAAACTGTCATTCTTGTAAGGATGGCTCTCAAGACCATTAAATGTATTGCCAGAGGTTAAGCACCAAATGTAGGATTGTATTTGCTGCTTTTGATGGAATGCCATCTAATTTGGAGGGCACACCCTTGTCTATTCAGCAATGAAGTACACTTTCTTGTACAAGTAGCAAAACAAGATTTGTTGAAGGTATTTGGAATAAGTATGCCACTTGCATGAGCTGAGGATCTTCTTAGTTAGCTCCATAACCAAGAAAAACCCTCCGATATAATGACTGCATGGACATTGGAGACTTCAGTTTTTCAGTATCTTGCATGGAATTTGTAGGAAAATTAGCACAAACATGTAGTTGCTATTCAGGTCTGATTCAATTTTGTACCCAGGTGCACAGGATTCTTGTATCACGTGGGTACACTAGGCTCGGTTGAGAAACACCATTTTACATGCTCATGTTCTGAAGTTTCCCTCTCTTCCTAAACCTGTTGAGATTTGAGTGCAAGTGTAGGATAATATTCTTTGAACTCGGTTTTGGTTGTACTACCACTTTGTGAGCACACTTTGAACATTCTGTACAAGTGCTGAGTTCATCAAGCAAGAAGTTGTTATTTGTTTTGTCTGCTCGGCGACCGAGCTATCACAATTGATTAAACAATAGAATGAACTCAGTCTAAGATTGTTCTTGATTTAGTATCAGTCATTTTCAGTCCAACAAGGTGGATAGAATGGTTTGATGAATTCACATTTAGGCTGTAAAGTGGAAGCATCATATGAGTGGTGTAGACATGCAAATTTGGACCCTGTATCCCGAAGTTTGCATATTATTCCATATTCTAGAAAAATAACCCACATATTTTAGTTTGGGGATTCGAGACACAATCGAGATTTCAGCTCCATGGTATCCCTGCCACCTAAATTCATGGACCTCATAATAAGGCTACAAATATACTTTTGCATGCAAGATGTGTTTAGAGCTGCTCCACCCACTCCCATCAAGAGAGTTGAAGAATAAGTATTTTGGGAATCAACTGCAAAGTGAGCCTTGAAAGCATGACCACACATGTGCCCGAGTGAGTGCCATGTCAATACCTCTCCAAGCAGGTAAAATGTGTTGCTATCTGATTCAGGGCTGTATGGGTAATTATGTAATCCATTTCAAACTTACAATGTCATAATAGTGGTAGTTAGTGAAAAACACTTCTGTAAATAAAGACCCTATTGAGGCATGGGGAGAGTACCTTTATGCTAGAGAGATTGTACCACAATTTATAGATACACTATCCTGGAAGAGATATCTAGGTAAGCTGTCATTAAAATAACTAAAGAATTAAATAATGAACATTAATACTGAACAACTGATTGAATGTTCTTTAGGACTTGGTTCTCCAGCAAACAACTAATGATCTCTTTCAAGGGCTTTAGATATTGTGTATTTTCGTCTGTACTCTTACACAAATGTTTCCAGTTACAATAGTATGCTCTTTAATTCTGTTAATTTTTTCATACTCGTATTTAACCCCTTCCATGCGTCGGACGACCCCAGGCTGTCCGACGCCGCAGTGGGGGTGTGCGTCAGATGGCAGGCAGGCGTCTGATCTGTGCATGCGGCGAATTTTTGCGGCGAAAATCCGGCCGTATCTAAGGGGTTGATCCATTACCCTCTAATTACCCTGAATGATCATGGGACCTAAGAAATTCTCAAATTGGATTCAAAGATGTAGTACATCCATGGAAGAAAAAAAAGTTTTGACCCTGGACTAGTCTTGGTCTCCAGTGTTTTGAAATCAAAATGAGCAGAGTAGTTTAATCTAAGCTGACATGGCAAGGTTGTTTATAATATTTTTGTTTGCTTTTGATTACATGAACAATTTTTCATGAGGTTTCTCCCCTTGTTTTGATGTCTTGCACCAATATGTGCCCCAGCTAACTTGCAAGTTAATAAGATTGAGCTCTGCTTGCAGGTTATCAGCTAAGCTTGAGTCCTGGCTTATTAAAAGACACTCATGAATTGGAATAGTGGATTAGAAGAGGACAGGAGTTGAATCTCTAGCAGGGGATCACCATAGTACATCGGTGGTATGTCAACCGAGGCACACTCTTTTTTGTGCTGAGGATGTGGTCCTTTGACCTTTAGTCTTGAAAAAGTTTTCTAAGTTCTGAGCAAACAACATTATAAGTTAACTCAACTTCGCAAGTGGAAAAGAAATTCCATTGACAAAGATGCTAAAACTAGAGGCCTAATTACGATGTCAGGCGGAAAGCCTCTGCCCGACAGTCGGAATGTCCTAAACCATGTTGGAATCCTTCTGACCGACTCAGTCGGTTTACAATCCGCCTGACCGATTACGATGTTCGGGGTCAGAAAGAAAACCTCGGGGGTATTCCGAATCAGTTCCAACTGTCTCACGGAATATTTGTATCAGTCAGAACTGCATAGTGCACCTCTAAGAACAGCATTTCCAGCCAAATGATTACAATGTCGATTTTCAACAGCCTTTCTGAGTCGGCCTGTCCGACACGAAAAGGCTGTTGGAAAGTGACTTTGGGAGCCCCTAGCAAGGCACCCTCATCCTGAGGCATTGGGTTGGGGGCCGAGGGGGTATGTAGGGAGCCCCCTATAAAACCGTGCACCGAGTGGCAGGCACAATAGGGTGCCTGCAACACAGTGCAGAATTTTACACACACATCCCCCATTTCCCTATAGGAGCCTGTGTTGTTGGGCAGAACACGGTCTTCCATAGGGGAAAAATTGGACTCCAAACGAACAGTGTACGGAGGCATCGTAATCGGGCAGCACCACCGACCGCGAGTCAGTCGATTCACGAATCCGAGATGGTGTTGGGCAGAAAGTTTCTGCCCGACATTGCAATGAGGCCCTAAATTTCAATGGTGATTTTCTTTTACCTGGTATTTTGTGTTAAATTCTTGAAACTGCTGCTAAAACACCAGGGGGTCCATTAGGATGGCGGGCGGATTGCCCACGCCATATTATTATGGCTGGGGGGTCCGCGGCGGAAGGAAAGACCGTCCACCGCATTTCCACCCCAGTCAACTTGCAACCGGGCAGAAAAGGCTGCAATATGGTGGCGGTGTCTGTTTGACACCGCCAGCCATATTACAATGAGGTTTGAAGAATGCCTTTCTGTGGCGGCATTGCCGCCCCAAAAAGGCATGCGGAGTCTGCTAGGGGGGCCCGTTGCGGCCCCCAGGGACTCCGGGGTGGTGGGGTGTGCACAGCAGTTCCATGCACAACATGGCAGGCACCGCGAGGTGCCTGCCATGTTGTGCATGGAAGTGCACCACATGCCTCCCTAACATTGTGGTGGGCGGTGCTGAGTGCACCACCCGCCACAATGTTAGGGATGCAGGATGCGCCCGCCACTGTTGCGGGCGCATCCTAATAGCACCCACAGGACCCCCGCCATTATGGCAGGCGGTCCATTTACACGACGGGATGGATTGCGGACAAAGTCCATCCCCCATCCTAATGGGCCCCCAGGTTTCCAGATTGCAATAAACTTTTTTTTAATTGAAGAGGAAATGTCCACACACATTTGTTTTGCAGAAAGAAAATATTAGCCATTGATTTTTGATATTTAAGTTTTTTTTGCAGAGGTTTTTACTGCAAAACCATGTAACTTGCCATTTGTGGTAGAATTGTTACACAATATTTTGCAGAGGCATTTGGGCTGACGGAGGCAAAAATTGGAAAACGCTGCAGCTCATATCACTTCAGCTCTAAGATCTGTCTGCTAAATTTAAAGGGACAGTTGACTAGACAAGCTCACAAAATTCCTCTGTCACTGCACTTAGCTGAAGACATCGAACACTGGATTAATTCAGAGCGTTTGCATCACTCTGTATGTGGTTATAAGACAAACAGTCAATGGAACTGACCAGTTGTACACCACATATCAACAGATAGATATAAATAGTGTTGAGATGAATTTATGATTAATTTCATGGCAGGATTGGAGGTAAGCAAATCAAAAGGAGACTAGCTAAAGTTGGGGTTTAGTCTGACATTAATTTTGTTATTGTCATAGCGACTCAGTGTTATTGCGCCAGTTGGCGGTGGCACCTGTTGGGTGTCTTTAGAAAGCCCTCACCCACCAACCTAGTTGGTGGCATGCTTCATCATCGGGCCCACCCAGTGACACCTAGCGTGTCCCGGGTGTGCTTCGACGCCTGATTACAGCGGAGCAGGTATGTCACTGTGTGTGCGGTGTGAGGTGTTCAGAAAATTGAGATTAAAACGGCTTGGCGGATGGTCCCCGAGGTGAGGAAACTTTATTAAAAGGGCCTCCGTCAGCGGTTAAAAAATAAGGCTGAGGGACGTTAGAGGCGGGTTACGACCTCCTACGTCCTAAGAGTGTCAACATGTTTCAGCCAGTGCCTTATGATTAATCTGGCTTTCTTCAGGACAGTAAAATATGTGTGGGTTAAAATTAGGGGAGTGTAGTGTAGTCTATGTGTCTACACGCCCTAAAGTGTATATAACTGTGAGAGGGGGGATTCCCTTCTCAAGATCACCTGTACATTTAACATTGAGAGACAGGGACAAGACAGACATGGGAGAGAGAGAGTCACTAGGAAAATATTGATCATATATTATGACAGCCGGCTTAATAGCGAATAAGTGCAGGCTATGAGCGGCTCAAGTGTAATGATACTGGTGGTATCATTATTGTGGAATCGCACTGGAACTTCGAGAGTGAAGTGATTTAAACAGCGGTAAAAATACTGCAATAGTGAATAGTGAAGCATTGTGGCGCAAGGACCATGTCTTACGCTTTTAGAGGCTTGCTTGTGCTCCAAGGTTATTGAAGTGGCAAGGGGTGGCCCTGGTAGGGAGACAGAGGACCACTGGGGTAAGGAGACCTGTGGGAGAAAGGTTGGGTAGCGCTTACCTATGGTAGAGATGTTCAGCATACTCACAGGATTTCTGGTCAGCACCAGCGTGGGACCTGTTGTGCCTCCTTCGCATAACCGGTAGTGAATGGCTGTGGTTGCCGGTTTTTATACTGCCGTTAACTGCATAATTGGTTGCACCTGAAGGAGAGAGTAATAGTAGAAAGACTCGCTTTTCGGGCCGATATCATGCTCAGGTGTGTGCCCTTCGATTCGCGCTGGTGCGCGGTGAAGTGTTGCAGGCTTAGCGCATGCGTGGCAGTGGTGTGTGGCCATGCGCATGCGCGGCCGGGAAGTGGTGGGCGCATGCGCGGCCGAGAAGTGGCCCGCGCATGCGCCGTAGCGCGTGTCCTGATTGATGCGCGCTAGGGTTTCTGAAAGCGCCCGCGCACGAGTGACTTTTGCATGGGTTGCAGGGGCAGATACGGTGGCTTGGTATGATGGCGCTCGGGACACAAGGTTGTGCCCTAGTGCCAGGGGGTCCCTATGTTTATATTGGTAAATGACAAGGGGCATAGAGGATGGGCTGGGGGCACATGGTTGTTCCCAGGGATGGCAATAAAGGCAAGATTGCCCAGTTAAAGGTGGTGGCGCCCAGTGGGGTGCCTCTGATGGTCAAGCTGGACAAAGGGGTATGAGGCTAGGCATAGGTTCAGGTTGGTGGCTCACTGGGTGGCCTAGGGACCATCATAGGGTCAGGGAGTTCCAGGGGATGGCATCATTTAACCCTTCAGTGGCCGTGGACAGACGGTATATCCATCTTTGTTCTTTGTTAAGCAATTTTTTGTCATTGTTAACTGGGCTGACTGGTATTTGCTCGATGACTGTCCAGGTGAAGTCATTCGGGGTGTGGCACTGGGTAATAAAGTGGTTTGTCAGTTTGCTTATGTTTTTCTTGCAGCGCATTGTGCTGCGGTGCTCCGTTATCCTGGTCCTCACTTTACGTGTGGTCATGCCCACATATCGGAGCCCACATCTGCAGGTTAGTAAGTAGATCACATTCTGTGAGTTGCAGTTTGTGTGGCTCCTTTGGGACCATGTCTTGTTAGGTTCCAGGTCAAGGGTCTTAGTGTGAGATGTCAGGTGACAGACACTGCAGTCATTGCATGGGTAATGTCCGGTAACTTTTGGCATACCCCACGCATTGAGGATGGTGTTCTCGGGTTTAGGTGGTGGTTTAGGTCTGGTACTGACGAGTTGGTCTCGAAGGTTGTGGCACCTTTTGTAGGCAAACCTTGGGGGTTCCCAATTCCTTTGCCCTGAGTTGATAATTCTCCAGTGCTTCTTTATGATTTTGGCCACTTCGTTGGAGGCGGTGTTAAAAGAAGTCACACATGTTGTCGGTTGTGTGTCTGGTTCTTTGGTGACGTCTTCTAGTAATGCGTCACGGTTCTGGTTTCTTGCCCTCTTCTGGGTTTTTTTGATGATCGCCTTTGGGTAACCACGGTTTTCTAGTTTCTTGGCCAGGTCCGCTGATTGTGACTTGTAGTCGCGTATGTCCGAGCAGTTCCTTCTAATGCGGAGGAACTGGCCAAAAGGTAAATTTTCTTTTAGAGGCCGGGGGTGGAAGCTGTTGAAGTGCAGCAGTGAGTTCCTAGCCGTGGGTTTGTGGTAGGTTGTGGTTGTCAAGGTTCCGCTTGTTGCTGGTATTTCCAGGTCTAGGAAAGGGAGTTGCTTATTACTGGCTGTGCAGGTGAACTTAAGGTATGGGTCTCTGTTGTTGAGCCATTGCAGGAAGTTGTCCAGTTCAGGTTTCGAGCCGTCCCAGATGACCAATATGTCGTCGATATAACGATGCCATTTTAGTATGTGGCCCTTGAACGGGTTGGCTTCTACATTGATGTGGGTGCTTTCGAAGTGGTGGACGCATAGTCCAGCTACACTCGGCGCGAAAACACTGCCCATGGAGGTTCCATTGGTTTGTAGATAGAAAGTGCCCTCATACTCAAAGTAGTTTTCTTTGAGGGCGAGGGCTGCACAGTTCATGACAAAGCTCCTCGGTGTCTGATATGGATTGGAGGTAAACCTGCCACACTTTCAACTCTCATAGATCTATGATCCTGTTGCTTTTACATGAGTGCAAGATCCCACGAGAGAAGCCCACGAGGTAGACATAAATAGGGAGAAAAATATTGACATAAATAAACAGGCTGGTTCACCCCGTAGAGTTTGTTTTGGTTGTTTGGACCATGACCTGCCCTTGATGTGCCCTCAGCTAAAGATGGTCCAAAACAACTTAGACAAGCATCCACCAAATCCAGAACTGAGAAGTGAATGGGCCAAAAAGGGGAATTGTGTTTTTTTAAAATAGAGTTGCTCATACTCTGGTGTTGCACTAAACTTAGTTGGTCAACGTTCCTTTCTTTTATACTATAAAGTACAGTGGAGTCTTACATGCAAGCGAAGCAAGAGAAACTAAGGAGGTTTGTTAGAAGGAGATGGGCACATCCAGACAGCCTTCTTGTCTCAGTGAAGAGTAATCCCTTGGTTAATTGGTTAAGGCTTGTTACTCCACATTTGATGTGAGATTTAGGTTTTGATTTTTATTTGATACAGGTAATCAGTAGGGGCCTGATTAACAAAGGTAAAATTAGACCATAATTCTAAGTTTATGAATTTCGGTGTTCACAAAAGTAAGTTACAAGTAGTATATTTACATCACACTTGGGACATAGTTTCTGCACTCATGGTGGAATCCCTGTACTCAGGATGAAATACCTGCACTCTGGGCAGAGCTCTGCCCCTGTCATACTGTTTCAACTTTTCAGTAGGAAATGTTTGTTTGTTGGACAACATAAATGTTGGGATGGTGCCAGACTGATTCCATGCACCCCCTCAGGATATGTTGACCTATAGACCGGGCAACCTCAAAACATGACAACCCTGACTCCCCAGGGAATTGTTGTAACAGATCTAGAACCTTTTTGCTCAATCTTAATCTCTCAGAGAGTTATACCAAAAATACACCAAGGGAGTTTTCAATATTTTTTCAACCATTATAATTCTTGTATAAAATATAAGTGCTGCAATGATTTATAGACAGAAGCAGATAAAAGTGATAAGAAGTATAAGGACAGTGAAAAAAATCAATGATTCCACCATCATTCTAAAACAGTATAGATTTGCTGGAAAAGTACTTACGTAGTGGAATTGTTAGCAATGTGGTTACAGAGAAACTAATTGTGCACTATCACACAAGCAAATGTGTGCCAAAAGTTATCATGTGGAAAAGAAGACAAATTTAGAAACACGTACATGAAAAATGGCAGTGTTTCTTCCAGGGCCTAACCTAGTCACATCATACCCTGAGTGCCGAGATTCCACCTGATGCAAAGATTCCACCCTGAGTGTGCTGGTAAAAACACTACTTGTAACTTACCTTTGTGAATACTCAAAAGTAGTAAGGTTAGACTTTTTATCTAAAATTAAACCAAAAGTCTAACTTTACCTTTGTGATTCAGGCCCTAGGAATCTTTGAATTTTGGGGTTATTCTTGTGCAAACATTACAGGGATAACTGGTAATCCACAGTTTCATGAAGTTGACAGATAAATAATGGTGTTCTAATATATAAGCAAAGTTATAATAGTGCACCCTTCTACAGAAAAATGATTGAATTCCAGCTATATAAATATTTCAAGTACTTACTACTAAACAGGACCGGCTTTAGCGCAGGTGGCGCCCTGTGCGTCAATGTCTGTTGATGCCCCCACTCAATGACCACCTCTGCCACAGGTTCCCTCACTAGCACCCTTTAACAGTGCCCCTCAAGTCTCCATAAACACGGTCTCGCAGATTAATTTAGTTTTATGGCACCACTCATACCAGTGTAAGGTGTCAGAGCACGTTACATCACACACATTACACAGAGACAATCATATGTGTGTAAATCAATGTATAGGAAATGTTACATCAGACAGGACTTCAAGGTGTAGTGTGGGAGAGACATGTCATCTATACTGGTAGGCAATATAGTTTGTGTCCTTATTCTGTAAAAGCACAAATTCAGAATTTAAAACGTAACATCATTCATAATAAGAATTGTTTTTTACCCAATTGACCCCTTTTCACAAGATTGGGATGATGAAAGACTGGGCAAAAAAACATATAGCTCTAACATATACCCTGCAGTTTGCATGCAGCTCTAGGATAACAGTTAATAGCTCAATGTTCTATATTAGGATTTTGACTTAGAAACAAGTTAAAAAAAGGAAATCTTACAGAAGCAGTAACCCACTGACCAATTTACATTGCATGCATTTTATTATAATCAGTACGGTACAAGTTCTTAGCAGCAGGCATTTTAACCCACTGCACTACCTTTGGATGAGTCAAAACTTCCACTAGACAAACCTCCATCTGTTTCCAGGAAAACGATTAATAACCGAAGTTATCTTGACATTTTGATTGATGTCTGAAAATTGCTGGAGGCCAGGAACGCAGCAGCAAGTGATTTTAAAATAAGAATGTACATTTTCAAAGATGAGCCAGCCCTCCTACCAAAGTTAAAGTACATCCAACTATCTGTAGAATATAAAGGAATAATTTTAGATACTACATATTTGGAATTTCTTTAAAATTTCCTTTACTATTTTACACAAAGTTTTGTTTTTCTACAATAAATGGTAATCAAGAAAAAGTGTGATTATTTTTGTGAAAAACAATAAAATTGGACTAAACTCAATCAAAATACTATCATATGTATGATGAGTTAATGAATTGGCAGCAATTTTGTGGCAGAAATGTTTAGCCCAATAGTACTAAATGATTTATTATACAACAATATGCAAATCTGACTAGGTAATCTGTTTACTGATCTTTACAGTATCTCTCAAGCAAAACACACATTTTCAGAGGTCCGTGATGAAAATTATTTACAAATGCCTTTGCAAATTTTTTGCATTTGAAAAATTAATTAATTTGTATTTCACAGGCCTCTTCAAGAGATGGTTCAAAGCTCTGCCATTGTGTATGTTTCACCTGCTTTGAAATACACTAGCTATTAGACCTTGCATCCCTGGCGTGGTTTCCCCTACCTTTTTGCCTTCTGACCTCCTGTTTTGTTGACTTCATTTTTGCTGGCTTTAGGGTTCTCTGCACTAAAGGATAGGACTTGTGTTTGTGCAGTACCTTACAATAATTTGGTGTACACTACTACCTGCAGCTCAACCAATTCCAGTCAATTGTCTCTGATCCCCATTGGCATTTTTTACCTACTGTCTTCAATTGGTATTTTTACTTTTTTAATTCTCCCTGATTGGTATGTTTTCTTTTTCCTATAAATCATGTATCTGATTGGTTGGCCTGCAGGCGCACTTGCAAGAATGGCATTTGACCAGGCCAGAATTGAGGGCTACACTGTGTCCCAGCTCAAGGATTTCTGCAAAGATTTTGGGGTTCTTGCAATGAGCACCACTAGGGAGGTGGCGTGGCAAAAGACTTTGAGAGCCTAGTCTGTAGCCCATGCTGTGTTAGATGGAACCCCAGAGGAGGGTGAGGAAGAGCTGGATGAGGAGAATGATTTGGACTAGAGTCTGAGAGGAGGCCTTAGGCTGCAGTCTATGAAGAAGGAGGTCAATTTACTTTCAGGAATGGGTCTCCTTCCGGGGCAGGGAGCAGTATGTCATCCAAAAGACCTGTCCCCCGTAGGAGCTGGAGGAGAAAAAGTTTAAATTGGAGCTGGCTAAGCTCAAATCAGAGAAGGAGAAGGCCTTAGAGGAAACAAGGCTAGCCTTGTAGATGGAGGAAAGTAAGAGATTTGCCATGGAGATGAGCCAAAATATATTTGCTATTGGGGAGAAAAAGATGATGTTGGCTCAGGATTTGAGCCTGAGAGAACTGGACATCAAAGCCAGGCAGGTGGAGTCTAGCAGTGATGGTGGCAGCATTTCTTCTGTGGCTTCTGACAGGTGGGTCCATATACCTAAGTGTTTGGTGTCCAATTTTGTAGCAGTAGACAACATAGACAGATGGTTTGAGTCGCATGAAATTGTGCTCCAAAGAAGGTCCCTGAGGTAGATTGGGGGGCTATGCTTTGTAGACATATCCCTAGTGAGGTGAGGGACAATGTACTGGCCCTGGAAGCAAGTGACAGGATGAGGTATCCTCCCATGAACGTGTTACTAATCAGGAAGTTTACTCATCCCAGAGAAATAAAGACAGAAATTCAGGGATAGTCCAAAGAGTTCCCATCAGACCCATGTGGATTATGTGGATTCCTTTTGTAAGGAACTGGATGGTTGGGTGAAAGGAAAGTAAGTAAAATATTATCAGGGGCTGTACAATTTGTTTGCAATAGAGCAAAGGTTCAGTCTTTGTTTTTTAAGATCTGCACCAACATTTTGTTGATGGTAAGCTCACTGCCCCCAGATAGCTTGCTGAGGAGGTAAACAGTTGGGTCATCGCCAGGGTCCACATGGGTATCTGGGGAGATCACCTCACCAGAGGAAGAAGGTGGGGGCAAAGGAGTAAGAAGTTTTTTTTAAGGCCCCCAAACTAGTTCTGGTGGTCAGGGTTCCCAGCTCCCTGTTAAAAAGAAGAAATGATTCCCTGCCAGTATATGTACAGGGAAGGCTCTTGTGAAGTGCTATGAGTGCCAACAGGAAGGGCACTACAAAGGGGATAGTATATGTCTCAAGCAGGCACAGCCTCACACAGGTGGGCAGTTACTGCGGTTGGCAAGTGTAGTGCTTTGGGAGGAGATTGCCCCTGATAGTTTTGGTGGTAGTGCAAATTGACCCTAGTGTCCCTGGGTGATGAAGAGATGGTACAGAGAACCCACATGCTGGACAATACTAAAAGTAGAGAGTGGTTGAGCCTCAATGGGCAGAGGGTGGAGGCTCTGAGAGACATTGTAGCCAGTATTACAACTGCCAGGTGCCATCTGGTGTCTTCAGAGCAGGTAATCCCTAACATATTCCACATAGCTGTTGCTGCTGACAACATTTAAAGCTACTACCCTGTTGCTATGGTTCCTCTGCGGGAGGGGTCTCAGGTCTGCTGAAGGTAGCTGTGAGTCCATCCATGTTTGTGATTTGCCTGCTGGGCAAGGACCCAGAGCACACTCACTGGGAGGTGGAGCTCAGGTCAAACTTGGAGATGATCGGGTTGCCTGAGTGGGTGTGCCCGCCCACATGGTCCATGGCAGCTCGTGAGGGTGGTCAGAAGGACCTGGAGCCTGGAATATTGGCCCTGGTACCTGTCAAAAAAGAGGAAAGGCAAGGGGCATGAAAAATCTGCCCCTGAAATTCCCACTGTCCGGGAGGAGGCGGAACTTGTGTGGATGCCCTTGTACTTACATGGGAAGATGTGGCTGAACTGTGGAACCTGCCTGATTTGACCAACTGTCAGCAGGAAGGAGGTCATTCCAGGAAAGAGTTCTGCAAGGAACAGAAGGATTGCCCTACTCTTCTGGGTCTTCAGCGGCAGGCTGAGGTTCTGGCAGCTGGTGATGCCTCTGGGAAGCATCTGGTTACTGGGAGAATGATCTCCTATGTAGTGAGCTTCAGATTCCTGAGTCTGGTGGCAACACGTGTGTTGGCGGTCCCCAATGCATTAGGACATTCCTAATCGGTCTGGCTCATGACGTACCACTGGCCGGTCATTTGGGGTGGGACATGGCCTTTGACAGGCATGTTACCTACTTTTATTAGCCTCAAATGAGGAAGGACTCAGATGCACTCTGCAGTGCCTGTCTTACCTTCCAGGTGAGTGGCAAGTCAGGGGGTTGCAAGGCCCTGCTGCAAGCTTTCCCAGTTGTTAGCACCCCTTTTGAGCAGGTTGTCATCAACATTGTGGGTGCCTCTGGATACAAAGATAGCCATGGGCAACAGATTCATTCTGGTCTTGGTGGACCATGCTACCTTCTACCGGAAAGCTATCCTCTGAGAACAGTGGCTGCTCCCATCGTGGCCAGGGCACTGATGGGTATCTTTATCAATGTGGGGATCCCCAAGGAGGTGGTATCTTACCAGGTTACCAATTAAGGTCCATCTATATGAAGGCCATGTGGAAGGAGTGTGGTGTGACCACTCCTTACCCCTCCCAAACCAAGGGGTTTGTTGAAAGTTTCAAATGTACCCATAAAGGCATGATTTTGTATCTACCTGTACCTATGAGGAATAAGTGGGACATCCTCCTGCCATGCCTTCTGTTTGCCTACAGGGAGGTTCCACTGAAAGGGGTTTGCTTCAGCTCTTTTGAACTTCTTTATGGACACCCTCTGAGAGGACCTCCCAGTTTGGTTAAGGAATGATGCGAGCAAGCTCCTAAGAAGCCACCCCTGGATGTAGTTAGTGTCATGCTGGCATTCCACAACCAGACAGCCCGCTTCAAGAAGCTCGCACAGGAGAACCTTGAAGCTAATCAGGAGGACATGAAATGATGGTATGACCAGAATACCACTATGGTTGAGTTTCAGCCTGGTCAAAAAGTGTGAGTAATGGAGCCAGCAGAGCCAGGTGCTCTCCAGGACTATTAGTCTAGCCCATAATCCATGTGAGGTAAAGGAGTGCAAGAGCGATGTCACCTACTTGGTGGACTTGCAGTCTCCTAAGATCCTTTTGAGGGTCCTGCATGTGAAACTCCTCAAACACAACTCTGAGAGGTCTGAGATAACCATGCTCTAGTTTACTGATGATGGGGTAGAAGAGGAGACTGAACTTCTCCCTGACCTCCTGTCTTCAAAGGAACAGTCTGAGTCAGTGGAGGGTATGACTCTGGCAGAAGTTACTGGGGCAGTTTGTTCTCCCTAGCCCCTGGGCGCACTACATGGTGTACCCATGATATTGATACTCTAGACAGCACACCTGTAAAGAACAACATTTGCAGGCTGTCTGATAAGGTGGGGGCTAGTTTCAAGGAGGAGGTATGCAAGATGCTGGAATAGGGGGTCCTTAGGCCTTCAAACAGTTCACGTTCTAGCCCAGTGGTGTTGGTTCCTAAGGCTGCACCTCCAGGTGACATACCTGAACTCAGGTTCTGCGGATACTGCTGTGGGCTCAATGAAGTCGCCCAGACTGATGCACACCCCATCCCCAGAGCTTATGAGCTCATTGATTGGCATGGAGCAGCCAAATTCCTCAGCATGTTTGACTTACCCTCTGGGTACTTGCTGATTGCCTTGATTGAAGGGGCTAAAGCGAGGCTAGCATTCCCAACACCAGAAGGGCACTTACAGTTCTGGATCATGCCTTTTGGTTTGAAGAATGCCCCTGCCACCTTCCAGAAGTGGGTCATTCAGGTCCTGGCTGGGTTGGGGAACTTCAGTGCCGCCTACCTAGATGACATTGTAGTCTTCAGCTCTAGTTGGGAGAACCCACTTGAACCACCCCAAGGAAGTGTTTCAGGCTCTGCAGAGTGCAGGCATGACTATCAAGGACAGTAAGTGCTAGCTAAGGCAGGATTCTGAGGTCTACATGGGGCACCCAGTAGGAAGCGGTAAAGTGCTGGCCTTACTGCCCAAAATTGACACCATTGTGGCTTGGGAACCCCCTAAGACCAAGACAGAAGTGAGAGCCTTCTTAGGCCTCACTGGATATTATAGAAGATTCATCAAGGGGTATGGCACCATTGTTGCCGCCTTGACATAGTGGACTTCCAAAAAGCAGTCACGTTAGGTGAGCTGGACAGAGGCTTGCCAGAAAACATTTGATGCCCCTGAATGAAGCATGTGCACGGTACCCATGCTCAAGGCCCCAGATTTCTCCCAGGAGTTTGTTGTGCAGGTGAATGCCTCAGAGCATGGCATAGGCACCATGCTTTCACAGCTAAATGAAGTAGGCCTAGATCAGCCTGTAGCCTACATCAGTAGGAGGCTACTTCCCAGGGAACAAAGGTAAAGCATGATTGAAAAGGAAGCCTTTGCTGTGGCTGGGCATTGAAGAAGCTAAGACCATACCTGTTTGACACTCACTTCTTGTTCCAGACAGACTACAGTCCCCTCAGATGGTTAATGAAGATGCAGGGTGAGAATCCCAAACCTTTGAGGGGATCCATTTGCCTACAGAGAATGGACTTTACGGAGGAACACCATCCTGACAGAGACCACGCCAATGCTGATGGTCTCTCCATATTCAACAGCCATAGTTCAGAGATCTTCTAAGGTGTTGGTGAGCTCTAATGCCCTTCCGCTGAGGGGGACATGATACATTTTTCTGGCTTTAGGATTCTGGGCATTTCACAACTGCTTACCAGTGCTTGGCATATTTAATGTATTTATATGTCCTGGGTAAAGTTATTGTAAGGGCCCAGGGCCTGTAAATTAAAAGTTACTAGTGGGCCTGCAGAACTAATTGTGCCACCCACTTCAGTAACCGTTTAAACATGGTTCAGGCCTGCCATTGCAGAGCCTGTGTGTGCAATTTTAAACTGCCATTGTGTCCTGGCAGGTTCACCTACTTGCCAGGCCCAAACCTTTCCTTTTATTACATTTATGTCACCCCTGAAGTAGGCAGAAGCCAGCCTTATGGTCATGTTGCAGTGTATTTAAAAGGTAGGATATGTACCTTTGAGTTTTACATGTCCTTGTAAAAAACTGCTAAATTAGTTCTGCAAGGCCTATCTCTCCCATGGGTTACCATTGTGATTGTCTTAAAACATCTTTCATGTGTAATGTCTATTGGGCAAAATAGAGATTTGTAATTTTGTGTCTCTGGACTCACAATTTAATATCACAACGTAGGGTGAGGTAGTTGCCATTTTCTTACTTTAACCACTCTGTGCCTCTGCTTGTCTCTGAATACACATCTGAGTTGAGTTACACATGGGCTTTGTGCTTTCCCTCTATAAAGTCATTTAAAGGGAAAAGGGGTGTGACATGTGCATCAAGATGGCACATCACCAGGCGTTCTTGAGGTTGATTGGGAGGGAGAAGCTGACTATTGCACCTAAAAAGGGCTGTGCCTGTCCCCACACAAGAGCTGTATATGCCCCTGTAATGAGTCTGAAGCCAGGGCAGGAAAAGCAGGGGACTTGAAATCTTCAAAGGCCTCTTTGAAGTCTCCACCAACTTCAAAGGCAAATTGGGGATAAGTACTTGACCCCTGACACCACCAAATCAGAACTTTGCTGGACCCAAGGATATTTTACTTAGAAGAAGAGTTGCTGTGCTATAGAAGGGAATGTCAATTTGCTACCTGCATTGCTGTGATTTCTGTATGCTGCCTACTGATTGCTGTGCTGTAGGAATGACTGCAATTTTGCTACCGGCCCTGCTGTGTTGACCTGCTGCCTGCTACTTCTTGCCTGGGTATGTGAGGGACTGGACCTTATCTCTATATCCTTCCTGTTCCTTTGCTCCTCCCTCTTTCCACGAGGTTGATGGTGGCAGCATTGCTTCGGCGTTCTGGCGGAGCCCGATGAATTCCCATGAGTGGTTCCTGAAATCCTGTTTTAAAAAGCGCTGATTGCAGTGATTGCGGTGTGCCGATTGCAGCCCTGCTGGAATGCGAACTTCAGCTGTCGGCTATTTCGTGTATAGCTTATTCATCATCGTGTGGAGGAGGTCGGTGGTGATTGATAACGGACGGCGTTTGGACTATTTAGTGATAACGCCCATGTCCCTGACCGTCACAGCCTCTTTCGGTTTGGCTCTATAATTATATTTCTTTTGTCCTGCTTACCCTCTGCTGCACTCATCTGGAGCTTTGAATTCTCATTAACTTTGTTTGTCCACCCTGCCGCTGCAGCCTTCTGGACATCTGGTAGCGGCCGCAGTGAGGGTAGGACTACATGTTCCAGCATTCTCTGTGACTTTGGTTTTGCCGTCTGGCTTTTACCGAGTAAGCGCCTGTAGCTGATTCACATTGGGAAAGCAATTATAGGCTTGGGCGAAGGCGAGAATACGTTGCCAGCAAGTTAAAGACGGGGCAGAAGTGGCCAAAAGGGCGGGCACGGCAGTGGACAAAGAATGCTCTTCTATTGAAGTTTATGAGAGCTCTGGCGAGGGAGAAGACGAGTTCCCCGATGTTTTGCCTATCTCTGTCTCTTAGCCTAATCTTGGAAATCCTGGCAATGACGTGGTGCAGGAGGGGTTGGAAGCGCCTCTGACGGGTGCGGATAAGTTAGTCGCTACAGTAGCGAAAGTAGTGGGGGCACACCAACGCGAGCCCGGAGCCCTGCTTAATTGTTGGGAGAAGTGGGGGCTGGCCGGAGAGACCAGCGAAAACGGCGGCCGAGACCGCCCAGAGGGAACTACAATCCCCAGTGACCATAGCGGCAGGAAGCCGCTCTGACCCGTGCCAGGAGGCGCAATAAAGCACGCCTACCCCCCGCGTCGCGGGATCGTGCGCAGGTCGGCGCCGGGAGAAGCCCGGGACAAGGGCGGGGCCATCTAAGGCCATCTAAGGCCAGAGGAGGTCGGGGCGGGGCCATTCCCCTTGGCTCAGCTCGAGGAGATGCGGAATAAGCACTAAAGGTACTGTTTTCCTTTACACATCCCCCTTAACAAATAGGTCCCTCCTATTTTGTCTACAAAGTGGCATCACTGAACTGTTGATATTGGAAAGATGGCTGATGTCTTCACCTGCACGGGGGGTTTCAGGAACGATGCCGCGCATAGTGGCATGATCAGAGGAACATTGAACCACTATCTAAAGAGGGTAACGCTCCCCATTGTTAGGGACCTAGAGCGATTAGAGCGATCTCCCGCCCTGGATAGTTCGCTCAATATGTACTCTCCTTTACAGTTTGTTGATCCTGCTCCCACAATATCATTACTGGAGGAACTAAACAACCTGTGTAAAACTACGTATGAACATGTGCAACCTGTCAATGTGAAAACTAATCCACCCATCTGCGCCATATCAAATATTAGCCTCGGCCTTGCAATCAACCCCAACTAACCCCTAGTACACAGGATGAGCCCCCTTTAACACGAGCAAAAGTAAACTCGCCTTTGGCATTCACCGCCAAGCCTACCCAGCCTACCAACGCCAAAAGGAAGCGAGAAGGGGTCAAACACCTGGGGAGACGGCCCAAGCTACAGAAACCAAATCCTCATCCTGTATCTACTAATACTTCTAACACTGACACATTTAATCCACCTATTCACGCTTCTTTTCTGGCTTCAATCGAGAACATAATTAAGACTATATTATCCCCCCTGATGGACAAAATGGTCAGTTTAGGGGATAGGCTTATGGCCGTCGAGGAAGCAATTAAGGCCAATTCATTACCTGTAAAAACGATATCCACACCCACTCAATTACAGCCTTTAGTAGCCACACAAATGCCCGAAAACCCCGTACAAAGCAAGACCACCCATTATCAGTCAGCAACTCGACATGTGAAAAGCTTGGATCCCCCTGTCAAAATTTTACATAGCTCCCGCCCTACAGTAGGGCTAAATAAACAATTGCCTTTAAATAAGGAAACCGTGGTCATTCGTAACAAAATGTCGCCCACATCTAAGCATCTACATTTGCCTCCAGAGGCCGCCCCTATTGTGTGGGTGCTTTCGGGAGTACCTGAACTTACAAGGGGGAAACATGAAAGCCATATGGACCTTAGAAACAAGGTCTCATTTTGGCTAACCAAAAACAGACCTCTACCGCCAAATATTGATGGGACCATACTTAGTGTCAGACGGGTGGGCTGGCTAGGACCTCTACGCAAGGACTTGGTGGGAGATCTGGTACTTGTTAAATTTAGGTCTAACTATGTGGTTCCTTATCTCCAATCCTGGCAGCCTCAAATAGGTGATGGTCCTATATCTATATGTGGAGCATATGTGACTTCTCTCCTAGTTCATTATATGTCTAGCTGAAACGCAAAAATTCATAGCATGGTCGGTCTTTCTTTTTTGTTTTTTTCCTTAAAGTGTGTCTGTAGAAATATCGCTCTTTCTTTCTTATTTTGAACAACTAGAGAAAATTACTATGTATCATGCAAGTATGTATTATGTTGGTTTTAATAATGTATTGTACGTTTTAAAATGTTTGTTTTTATTTTGTGATGTCTTTTATGGTTAATTGTACCGAATAAAGACTTGTGTGAACTGGACTGACCTGCTGCCTGCTACTTCTTGCCTGGGTATGTGAGGGACTGGACCTTATCTCTATATCCTTGAACCCAAGGTTCTGCAAGGGATTTCTGGCTTGCCTCCTGTTTTCTGAAGTCTCAGGGACACAAAATTATTTTTACATCTCTGCTGGTGTTGCTGGACTATGCCATCTGTGGGCCCTGTCCATGCATGAGGTACCACCTCCAGTCTTGGGCCCCAGAAAATGGTTCTGCAGTTTTTTTCTGAAAAAATCTATTAAATCACACCTTTGTGCCAGTCAGACCCCAACACCGATGCAGTGCTGAATCGATGCAAACACATATCCTGACTGTGAGGATTGATGTTGACGCAGCACTGATCCTTCGACACCGACTGCCAGGAATGACGTCAATGGAGTGCCAATCCTTCGATCCCACTGTGTTATGTTATATTATTTTTATTTATTACGCACTCAAATCACCTCAAATGGGTGAGACAAAGACAAGGGGTGGTAGGCAGAAAAGCACTCCTAAAATAGGTAGGTCTTAAACGCTTTTCTGAATTGGGAGTGATTTTCACAGATGCGTAGTTGCATTGGCAGTTTATTCCAGAGATGAGTGGCATGGAAGGAGAATGATCTGCAGTCATCCCTGGCCTTTCTGAATTTAGGGAAATTAAGCCAAGCCTTGTCACATGATCTCAAAAGTCTCAAAGGGGTGTAAAACAAATGTTTTGAGGCTAAGTGTGTGGGCCCTTGTCCATGGATGGCATTGTGGGTTTGAAACCAGATCTTGAAAATAATTCTCTTTCTCACTGGTAGTCTGTACAAGGACTGAAGAGGAGAGGCAGTTGCAGTGCCAGAGGGAAGGTTACATGCGAAACTTCTGGCGGTGTTCTGAACTACCTAAAGTTTTGACAGCAGCTTCTCATTTAAGGAGGCCAAAATTGAATTGTCGTAATCTAGATGGCTGATGACCAGTGCCTGGACTAGTGTTTTCCTTGAGGAGGCTGCTAGTAAAGGAAAGACTCTTCTCAGCAAACACAACATGTGAAAGAACAAGTCAGTAATGGCTGTGGTGGGTTCTGTCATAGAAAGTGATTGGTCAAGGCAGTTTTTTACCACTAGTTTGGGTACTGGGGCAGAACCCAGTTCTGATGGTCACCAGTCAGCAAACCAACGAAGTTGGGCTTTTCTGAATAACATAATTTCAGTTTTTGTGGGGTTAAGCGGAAGTCTGTTTTCCGACATCCAGGTTGCAATAGCTTTCATCCCGGTGGAAAAATATGCTTTTGATTTGGACAGATTGTTTACAAAGGAGAAGAGCAGCTGCGTGTCGTCAACATATGCGACAATCTCAAAACCAAAATCTCTGACTATTTTGGTGAGGGGGCCATATATAAAACAAACAAGTGTAGGGCTGGGACAGGAGCCCTGAGGGACCCCATAGTCTAATGACATAGTTCTGGACTTGTAAGGACCCAGAATGACCGTTTGGGTTCTGTTTGACAGTAAGTCAGCTAACCATTTCAGAGCCATACTATGATCCCGATCTCCTGTAGTTTGTCAGGAAGCCATGGATGAAACACTGGATCAAATGCTGCCGACAGATCTAGCAGAGGCAACATTGTTGGTACATTAGCATCAAGGGAGCATTTGATATGGTCGGTGACCGCGAACAAAGCTGTCTCAGTGCTGTGAAGGGGTCTGAAGCTTGACTGGAATGACTCTAGTAAGCTGTTTGATTCGAGGTATGTGGTTTATTAATGTATTTTTCCAGCAACTTAGCCGGCGGAGGAAGGAGCAAGATTGGATGGTAATTGGTAAGATCGGTTGAAACAAAATTGGCCTTTTTTTGGCTTGGCCTGATCAAAACCGACTTCTAGTCTAAAGGAAATGTTCTAGTTGTGATAGATAGATTAAATAAGGAGCAAATTTGGGGGGCCAACTTATGAGCAAGGTTTATCAATACTCTCAGAGGGCAGACATCTGTTGGTGAACTGGATTTTAAATAGATCAGAAGATTGTGGGTAATTTCTGGGGAAATGTATTTGATGATAAAGTCAGGAAAAGAAATAAGGACTTCTTGACTATCATGGGGCTGGGCAGCGACGTTAGGGAAGTTTTGGTAGATCACTTTGATTTTATCTGAACCTACACAGTGAAGCCTTTGATGAGAATGCTTGTACTTATAAGGTACTTTTTCAGCAGGCCCTGCATGAGTCCTGTAGCCAGCCTGCCCTCCATCGCGGTCGGCCTGAACTTTGGATTTACCCAGGTCCAGCTCAAACTCACGTAACCTTTTAGTGCTACTGAGATCTAAGCACTGTTTTTGGATTTAATCTTTAAAAATTAATATCTCAGATAAATAGTCTCTATTTATCTAAACTTGTATGAAGTACTTTTGTTGTGTTTTTACTGTGTTACTATAATTAAAGTGTGCACTAACACTTTACACATTACCGCTTAAGTTAAACCTGACTGCTCTGTGCCAAGTTACCAGAGGGTGAGCACAGGTTAATTTAGGTTGTGTATCTGACTTAGACTGATTAGGATTGTGGCTTCTGCTTGGACAGAGTCAATACTATGCCAGCCAGAAACCTCAATTTCTAGCGATGGACACTAAAGGTCATAGTGAAAGATGTTTCTCCCCAGACCTCTTCAGAACTACCTACCCCAAGACTGTTCTGTGTGATAAATCTGACCCTAGGGGAATTTGTGCAATTTGAAAATTGCTGAACACCCACTGATATGCTGAGGGTTTGTTTAAGACCCACCAGCAGATGACTGCAACACCTGCAAGTGCAAGACTCTTAATACAAGATTACATTGTGAATCTTCATCCCAGTTAAGGTCGAGCTAGCTGACAGTGGTTGGGTGTACATGAGGAGTGATACCTAGATTCCTGCCAGAATATTTCTATGTAGTATATTATTTACATTTGATTCAAATTGTAATGCTTTAAAACAATGTTTTTAGGTTTCAATAGTTAGAAATGTACTTTTATATTAAAAGTGCATTTCGTTTGAATCAGTTCGTTCGAACTTGCATTTTGCACAAATTCTCAGTCCTGTACTCCTCCATATTTCTTCCAACTGCTCACACCCACCAGTCCTTAGGTTAGAGACCCCCTTTGGTTCGTAGCTCCGCATCCAATAAGACTGAGTACTTGTTATTTGCTTTAAAGTGTGTTAATTTGACAATGTCTCATTTCAACCTACACTATTAAGTAACTGAAAGTCACAACAGTTCTATAAAAACAACATAGGCATATAAATAAGTATGCTTTCTACCCAATCATATTGTTTTTCAAATAAATTACTTTTAGAATACATTGACTTACATTTCTCTCCGGTTATTTATTTAAATGAATCTCCTATCAACCCAGTGACACATGCGTGTCAAACTCTTGCAAAACTGCTACCCAACAAAGACTGAGGTTGTCCCTATAAATGGAGGAATCACCAAGTCAGAAATGGCTTAAAAACCCCAATTTAGATGACTTCTCCACCAACATTTCATCCTTTGGCAAATGTATTGCGCTTCATCATTGACAGTTGCCATCCTTAAAAGACCACGTCAAGACAATGGCTTCTAGCTTCAATTCCTTCAATTACTATGCAAAAGTAAGCCATTGCTCCCCATTGATTTTTCAAATCACAATAAGGGTCCTGAGAATCATTGCTGGTACCAATTAAAGCAGTTTGCCATGAATCAGCCCTATTCATTTCCAAGGAAAGAAAGTTGAAACATATCTCTTATAGTGAATGGTTTCTTCGACTGGTTCAGATTATGTTTGAAGCATGATGTTTGATCTATTACAAAGTACTTCAACGTATAAAGCCAAAGATGTACGAAGAGTGCACGTGCAATTAGGCGTTCACAGCCTGCGATCAATGAATTTCGAATGACCTCACAGTACCTCAGATATCATCGTTAGTGTATTTCAGGAAAAATCCCAAATACACCTCATTACTATTGCTCTGTCTTCCATCTGATGCACTTTTGTCTGTTTTTCTTGCTGATACTGGCTTTCTTTTCTTGCATAAATGTGTACATGTCTCAGTTATAATGGCTTTCTTCTCATTCATACATCATACATGTTGTTCTCCCCTTCTCGTAGATCTTTTTTATTAATTTATTGATGGTATGTATAGCACTCCACTGCCTCCAAGGAACTGGTATCTATTTAAAATAAATACAATAAACATGACCTACAATCCCCAGAACATCATAAGGGAAGATTTGACTGTGAAGGTGTGATGAAAAGTGGTGTGGGGGAGTCGCCTGGGATGGCTCCAGAACAGCACCAGTAATTACAGTCAGCTAAAAAAGTGATAAACAAGGAGATGAGCTCCACTGACTACTACACATTGGCTAATGGACTTAGTGCAAGGACAGAGGATTTGGAGAATTGTGGGAGTTCCACCTAAGGCAGATAAATAACAAGCCTTGAACTTGAGACATGATGAAGAGGAAGAGTTGAACTACTTCTAGAATAGAAAATCTATAGTCCAGAGCAAAGTCCAAGCAATCAAGAAAAGAATGAACAACTATGGACAGCGTATGAAGAGCCCCAGCATCATGAGACTAAAAAAAAGGGTTTTGTTCACAACATTTCACCCTCAAAATGTAAACCAACACACATGTTCTAACCATGATATTGACGCACTAACTGTTGATAATGTAAGTGTAGGTTTACTATTATTAATTATGCAGTGACGGGTGTAAATCAATATTATTGTCGATTAAGATGCATCAGGAGTGCCCAAAAAGCATCTCTAATCAGTCAGTCAAATATTCTTTATTCAGTTTTTTGCAACCACATAAGAAAACATTGAAATCACATGTTAATGGATGATATAGAAATTCATTATTAACATTCTGATTAAACAAAGAAAAATAAATATTCACAGAAGCAGCTCAGGTTATGACCCTCAAATATTAAATATGAGTACATGTCTAATACAGTAAAACTGAATAAACAGCCAGCAAAAAAAGTTAAACACTGTATATATCTAAAACGAATCACAGTAAGATAAAACAAGCATTTGCAATGCAATAGGTCTCGCATTTACACAAGTTTGTGCAATTGACATTGCAAATAACAATGCTTTTTATTTTTGTATTCGTTTTTTAAACATAAAAAAAGCATTGTCATTTACAATGTCAATAGCTTAAACTTCCGTAAATGAAGGCGCATCCGGCGCATAGCAGAGGGGCGCCCTTAGTCGCGGAACGGGCAGGAGCACAAAGGTGAAGAGGCGTCCGTCTTCTGTGTCGACACATTGGAGGTACGGTCTCCTCCGTGACATCATCGCTGGGCGCCAAAGGGGGGCAGCAGCATATAAGTCCCCGCAAGCGAGGGATCGGCCTCTTTTTCCCTCCACCGAGCTCCAGGATCCATTTACTCCAGTTCGCACAACCACCCACCCACCCTGGCAAGAAGGCAGAAGGTGGCGTAATTTCTTGCAGCAGAAATGGGGGCTACCCCAAATATGGACTGATTTACTGGAATTTTCCCCTGAGAAGGGGGTTTATTATGTGAGCACCGGGCTGGCAGGAGGGGAGGGACTGACCTGCTGGTGGTCCCGGACCTTTCGGCCCTACCCCGGGATACCTGAAAAAATTGAACCTTTTGGGGGAGTTACCGAGTGGTAGGTAACTCTGCCAGGGATGGACCGCGCTGCGGTGCCCTGGAAGTTATTAATATGGATAAGGTAAGGGGCCTGCTGGCACTTGCCATTAACCTTTGAAATGTTCCTCGGTAGAGGAATGTCGAGATACTGATGTGTTCTCTACACAATCGATGAACTGTTTATCTGCCCTATATCCTACTTTCAAACAATCATGTGTGATCTGGTGGATCTTATTAATGGTGTTCTCATAACGATGTATGAGTTACTTTGACGAAGGTTGTCACTTATCATTGCACAATGAGTTGTGTTTTTGTGATTAAAAGGCTACGCCCTTGGTTAAACCACTAATGACTTTGTCCATTTCCTTGAGAGTGATGCAGGGGGGCGCAGCGAGTTGCACGTGTGAGCGCACTATGACAGAACTATTGCATTGCAAATGCTTGTTTTCCTTACACTGGGATCTTCAAGAATGACTACAGTAAAGGGACCTTCTGCCTAGTTTTCACAGCTCCCTCACTGAAGGCAGGGTAAATGGTACTTGATAAGCTTATGTACTGTTGTCGCCAGTTTTCCTCTTTACGCTGTGTTCTCCCAAGTACTGCAAGGAAAAGTCAAGCTCTTAAATTGGCGTATTGGTGAGAAGTAAAGATTACCTTTGCTCTTGGAAGACAATATTTAAGAAACTGTACTGCGGACGTGTAGAGAGAGCCTCAAACTCGGTCAGCTGTTTGGCACAAATGGAGTTTGCTAGGTGAGTGAGGCAACAAAATGACAGAGCTGAGCCAGAGGCCGGCTCTTTCTCTAGGAGCCTGTGCACAAGCAGATCATTTCAAATACGGAATCATGCATCCGTGTGCTATTCACAAACCATGGGACTGACCGCACAGGACTGTGTTTCAATACGTGCAAGTATGCAAAAGGTGTGAAAATAATAAACCTTGCATATTATTTTAAAAACGTGTAAATAATGAAAATGAGGAGGAAAGTAAGTGAAAGAAGGGCAGCAAAAAGACTGGAGTGGAGAAGTGAGGTTATGGAAGAAAAATAAAGATTTAAAAAAAGAAAGAAAGAAAGAATTAGAAATGAAAGCTATACGAAAGGAGCAACAAAAAAAATCGAAAATAGAAAGAAAAAGAATATTAATGTTGTTAAAGCAACGCTTTGTTTTTGAAAGTTTCAAAATGTAAGTGCGACTTTTGGGGCCAGCACTTTTTTTTCTTAATCGTGTCTTTGACCCACAGCAAGAGGGGGAAAAACGCACGGAGAAAGAAGGAGGATGATATTTTACATGTTTCCCTCGTTTATGTTGCTTGTTTTTTCCCCCTAGAAAGTGTCACTTATTAGCAATCTGCATGCACAGCTCTGGCCTGCAGTGGCGTAGAGGCTTCAGCAGCACTGGGGCCCTGAACCTGAGGACAGTTGGGGCCAAAATCCACAGTCCAGAAAAAATGGCGGGCCCGAGGTATTAAAAATGTCCAGATATTGTACACCAGCTGATTTGGTGCCCCGCACTGACTTTTGGCAGCGGAAGAGACCCGCTCCTTGTACAGCACCTCTTAGTGGTGTTCTGGGCCTGACGAGAAGTGCCCCTCACACGTCTCCCTCTCTTCTTGTAGTCAGCCTACTGGGCAGCGCGACATTGGGAAGTGCTGTTTAGGATCCCTAAGTGTGCACTTCAGCTCTGTAGGTGCACCACAAGGACCTTGGAGCAGCGGTGCACCAGAACTCTACTGCGGAGGCGACAGTCCAGTTTCCATGCATGCATTACTTGAAGTCCCTCTCGGGGTGCAATGCAGTAGTGGACTGTCAGGCATCTGGATCCAATGGAGCCCCTGGTGAGTCAATCTCGCTGCTCACCCTGCCAGCCTCATATATCGCATGCAGTCAGGGGGTGCCCTAGATGCGTGGCGGCCCTGAGAGAGAGAGGCAGACGGTTGACCAGTACACTGGGGTGAAGACTGATTGCACCTGAACTGGTTGAGAGTACCCGCTCAGAACTGCCACATACTGACCTGACGCACAACGCACTGGCGATTGGGGGTACTCTATCAATTGGCACACCTACAGACACACTAACAGCCTCACAATGAGACGCTCTGGGCCTACCATGCTGCCCATAACAAAGTAAAGAACTGAAGGGGCGTGGATGCTAAAATTTAAGCGTGCCGGGCATGTAAATAAATAAATAAATATATAAAAATAAAAAGGACAAAGTTGCAAGGAAAATAAAGGCACGCAACTGCAATATGGAGCAAGCTGCCGCGCTGCCAACCACAACAAGAAAAAGATCTGGAGGGATACCATCCGGGCCTGAAGCCTTATTGCACAACAGCCCTAAGATGCCCATCTCCACCTCCTTGTGCTCGAACATTAGTGGGACATAAGTATTCACCCTGGCATGGGGTGTTTGGATACTGTATGACTTTTAAAAAAGATTTAAAATGTGCCACCCATTCATCCTCAGTTATGTTTGTGCCTCCTACTACGTCCCCAGCCTTCCCAAATAAGGGACGATTAATAATGCCCCAAAACCTAGAGCTACTCCCTAGGGTACTTGGCTCCAGTAGTTCTCTCCAGGTTTCCTCCTTTAATTCGCCCTTCCGGTTAGCCAATGCCGCTTATATATATGACGATGGACACTGATCAAAGATTGATCTCTCGGAATAGCTTTTAAGGCTTCTTTTAAGTGTCTCGCAACTTTTGAACAGGAAGCATCAAACCATCTGGGTTCAAGAGGCAGTGTTCTATGGGGAGGGGCACTTAACAGTGTCCCTACCTTGGAGATAATACCATCAAAGGCCTTAATCACACCCCTGGGTCGGGTCCCTAGAGACATGCAGGATGCTATTTCAGATGCGCATAAAATATGCACCTCACCATAAGATACGTCCAGAGAAACCTGGGACCACTTTAGGCGGTGCCTTCCATCCGTAGATCTCATTGTGCCCGGCACTAGGACCCTAGCTTGACTTGTCAGCAGGTCCCCCCCAAGTATACACAGATGGGGTTATGATCGCTAAATACACTGTCCATAATTATGAACCCTCGTAGATTGCTCTGTAGTCCTGCTGAGATCAAAATGTGATCAATGAAAGAGCCCTTGTACCGACCTTTAAAGGAAGGTACAGGCTGTTTGCTAAGCGGAGCAGAAGAGGCCATTGACGGTAGCAGATCAAATTCGTTGAGCAGATTGTTAAGTGCATCTCCCTGAGCAGAATGCTCAAAGTGAAAACCCTGCATCTTTGCACAACCCATTTCTCTCATGCAAGTAGTTTTGGGGTCACCATAAGGGTGGATGTTTAAGTCCCCCGTCACCATAAGACTGTAAGCAACAGGACCGCAGGACTGCCTTAAAAAGCTGTTCAGGTGAGTAATCTTGCACTCCCCTGAGTAGTCATGACATTATAAAAGTTAATGATGCCCAGGTTATCCTTTCCTCGCTTGAGGATAATACTTGAAGATCTTTGTTGGCAAAAGGGAGTTGCTGGATCCTACAAGTCACAGCCAACGCTATAAAAATGGCCAGACCACCACTAGCTCTTCCATGCACTGGCGGGGACACCGGGACAAAAAAGGCTTTATATCCCTCCAAAGACAGGTTACAGTCTACTAGCCAATTCTCCTGTAAACAAATCACAGAAACCTGCCTGATGAACTGCACCCACAGAGGATTCTGGATTTTCCACGCCAAACCTGCAATGTTCCATGACAGGACATTGTTAGTATCTAAATTAAGCTGCTTACCTTGGTGAGCAGCTGGTGAGGACACCTGCTGCTGGGCACTAAGTATTCCAAGCTGCTCCATACCGCAGTGTACAACACCCCGGGAGACTGGGCGGGGAGACTCCTGATGTTGGGATAGGTCTCTGACTGCCTCAGGAGTCATATGTAGTCAATCACACTCATCCAGCCTTGAGAGAACTGAAAATCTATTTGAAAGCTCTACCTGGGAACCGGGCTGATTCTGCAGCTACCCTAGGTAGAGGAATAGAACTAGGTGGCATATTAGCTATATTCGAGTTCAAAGACACCAGTTGGGAAGTATGGGAAGGTTCCAGAGACTAATTTTGTTCTGCTAAAATTTTCTCTATTCAGTTTAACTTGTCTAAGATGGGGCTCAGCTTATCTTTCAGCATGCAACTCATAGTTAATTTAAAAGCTTCCATCATATCCCAGTTGACTGTATTTACTGCTGGCAGAGCAACTGCCTTGATTTTGGAGACAGGTTTGGGGGGTACATTTGGTCTAGTTTTTTTGGCTTGACCGCTTAGATTTCCTTATCGCTCTCCCCAGTGACCCCATTAATAATTTGTAAGGGGCCAACTTTGCGGGGACCTTGGTGGATTGATGCCCCCCCCCCCCCCAGGAGAGAAAATAGACCTTTTGAGGGAGAACTAGAAAGACGTCTATTCACTAATTCGATTTCCTTATCGATAACTGAAGCAGCTCTTGTTAAAAAGTCATCCATAGTTGTGACATTAGCCCTAGTTGCAACCCTTGCCCCCTCTTGATACACTTGCGTATTCCTTCTCCCCATGGCACACACCCAAAATAAACCCAACTACACCAACAATGAGATATCAGCACAATACCTAATATCCCAGTTGGAGTATATCACAACAGAATATTTATGAGAGACACAAAACTGTTAGATTTGCTACTATTCCCATGAAATGGGGCTATACTAATGCGCTTCTACAGACAGACAGCCATCTCAATGTATACAAAGACCCAGGCCTCAAAATCCTTAGCATCAAATTACTCCACAGCTATGAAGATAAAAAACTAAGAGGGGGGAACGGCCCGGCCTTATCCCGCCCCTGATGGGCACAGACGAGCCTGCCCTTGGCCCGGGCTTCACCGCAGGAGCCCTGACTGAGCTTTATGCACCGGCAGGCGCAAAGGCGGTGCGCGGATCCTGCCATGATTTTGCAGTGCCCCCTGGGGCTTAGATTCCAATGTCAGTGTCCGTTTGAGCCGCGACTGCGGCAGCACAGGTACAGCAGTGTGACCAGAGTGACAGGCAGCAAAACAAAAGTCTGGCGTCCAGAGCCCCGGGTGCCCTGACGGAGCCTTATGCGCCGGCTGGCCCGAAGGCCGTGCGTGGCTCCTGCCGCCATTTCGCATTTAGAGTTGAATATCCATGTCCGTTTGAGCCGCGACTGCGGCGGAACAGGTACAGCAGTGCGACCAGAGTGACAGGCAGCAAAATAAAAGTTGGGCAAAAAAATCCATTTATATACCATTTGGCATATATATTCTGTTTTCAAGAGCTGGAGGTAATACTGGGCTGGCCTGCATTTCCTAATATTCAAGACTCTTAATAATGGAATGATAAAATCTCTCTGCAGTTTAGAATATAACTGACATAAAAAAGAGAAATGCAACATATTCTAGGGTTACTTGGAATCACATGGGCAGAAATCAAGAGCAGAGTCACAGTATGCCTTGTGGGGAAAAGAGACCAACAAATGTGCAATCCTGAGCCGCATTCTAATAATTTAAAACCTTTTGGAGTGACAAAAACAAAAAAAAATATAAGGCTCTGAAAATTCTGTACAAATAAGAGGCAAATATTCCACTACTCTCTTCTTTCCCGACTCCATATCAATCAATCAGTACACTTGTAAAGCACACTACATACCCGTGAGTGTCTCAAGGCACTGGGGGGGAGGGAGCTGCTAATGATCGAAGAGCCAGGTCTTGAGTAGTCTTCTGATGGCCAGTAGGTCTTAGTTCTGCCGGAGGTTGGTTGGGAGGATGTTCCAGGTCTTGGCGGCGAGGTTGGAGAAGGATCTGCCTCCGGCTGTTGCTTCGGATGCGGGGGACCATGGTGAGGGTAGGTGGGCAGAACGGAGCTGGCGGGTGGGGTGTAGAAGCTGACCCGTCTGTTAAGGTACGCTGGGCCAGCGTTGTGGAGGGCTTTGTGTGTGTGGATGAGGAGCTTGATGGTTATTTTCTTGTTGAAGGGGAGCCAGTGTAGGTCTCTCAGGTAGGTAGTGATGAGGCTGCGGCGGGGGATGTCGAGGATCAGACATGGCGAGGCGTACTGGATGTGTTGCAGCCACCTTAGGAGCTTGGCCGATGCTCCAGCATGGAGAGCATTACTGTAGTCCAGCCTGCTGGTGACGAGGGCCTGGGTGGCTGTTCTTCTTGTTTCAGTGGGGATCCACTAAGAAGATCCTATATAGTATTCAGAGGGTGTTGAAGCAGGAGGAGATGGTATTGACCTGCTAAGTCATGGTGAGGGTGGAGTCGAGGATGACCCCTAGGTTTCCTGTGTGGTCTGTGGGAGTCAGAGCAGTTTCTATTGTGGTCGGCCACCAGGAGTTGTCCCAGGCCGAGGGGTTGGACCCAAGGATAAGGACCACAATATTGAGACATAATGGAAATGTTTTTGTGGTACTATTTAGAACTGTCAATGTTTCGATCCCTTGCTCATAGATTAATCAGGATCATCATCAGGACTACAACATAACATTAGCCTGGTGTTTGGAACAATTTATACCTGTCAGAATAGAGTAAAAGGGGAAGGAAAAAGAAGAATCTGTCTGTCAGAGACAGCAAGACAACATCTAATTGGGCCTATAAGAGACCGTAACACAGTCATTAATTAAGGGTGATAGCAAGGCAAAGGATCGAGTCGTGCCCATGTCGTAATACATGCTGGCGTGAGGCCAAGGCCAAGGGAGTGAATGATTCTCCACGTGGTCCGTAGTAAGTGAATATCTAGGCAGAAATTGAGACAATAAGAAACTGGGACTAAGGCGTGGTGGACAGTAGCGACATGGGAACGGCGCCGGAGAGTGGTCGGTGCTGTGCCTTGGCGTGGACACTAACGCGTGGCCCGTCGGGATTGGTGGTGGTGATTGTGAGAGGGCAAGATGCGGAGTTACGAATAGGTGAGAGAAGGGGATAAAGGGGTTGCGGGTGACACCGTCTAGATTAAGATGAAGGCGGGGTGTCATGATAGTGGATGTCGCGGGTGACTGGCTGGGAGTGCGCCAGTATGGCACGAGGATAGTGCAAGCGCTTACCAAGGAAACGAGTGGCATCGGGGAGCCACGGGTGAGGCTCAAGGGCGGTAACCAAGAGGGATGTCTAGAGGGAGAAAATTGCCAATTAGAGCGGTGCTACAGTGCTGCTAGGGCGTAGGTGAGTGGTGGTACGAAGTGCATACCTTGGAAGGTAGTTTGCGAGCAAGGACCCGACAGTAGGTGGACGGGGAGAAGAAGGCAGCTGCCCTTGTTGGCAGAGCACTCGTAAGGCCGCAGTTCCAGGCCGGTGGGGAGCTGCTCCTAGGTAGTTGGTTCTGAGGAAAGAACAGTGCGAGGGATGTTGAGGATCAGACATTCCGAGGCGTTCTGGATGTGTTGCAGCCGCCTTAGAAGCTTGGCCGATGCTCCAGCATGGAGAGCATTACTGTAGTCCAGCCTGCTGGTGACGAGGGCCTGGGTGGCAGTTCTTCTTGTTTCAGTGGGAATCCACTTGAAGATCCTACGTAGCATTCGGAGGGTGTTGAAGCAGGATGAGATGGCATTGACCTGCTAAGTCATGGTGAGGGTGGAGTCGAGGATGACCCCTAGGTTTCCTGCGTGGTCTGTGGGAGTCAGAGCAGTTCCCATTGCGGTCGGCCACCAGGAGTTGTCCCAGACCGAGGGGGTGGACCCAAGGATGAGGACCTCTGTTTTGTCTGAGTTCAGCTTCAGTTGGCTGTTCCTCATCCAGTCGGCGATGGCCCTCATTCCTCCGTGGAGGTTGGTTTTGGCTGTCTGAGGGTCTTTGGTGAGGGAGATAATCAGCTGGGTATCGTCGGAGTAGGAGATGATGTTGAGGTTGTGTTGACGGGTGACGTGGGCGAGGGGTGCCATGTAGATATTGAACAGCGTCGGGCTGTGGGACGAGCCCTGGGGTACCCCGCAGATGATCTTGGTGGCATATGCTTCCTGTTCTCCCTTAACATGGATAAAAGATCCCACTTCAGATAAGATTTCAGTACTTTTGTGGTGAGTTGCGAGTTACAGAAACAATCCACTCCCCCTACTAATTCAAGCTGCTTTTTTAGGTAACTGAGCCACAGTATTTTCTGCATATGATCGAGACTCATACAATCCAGTGGTATTACTTGTTTAAGTCCAGGCTCATCTTTTGTACATAATGAGTGACCCAACAAAATTAGTGCAATTTGTATACGATGAATTAGAGGGGTCAAACCAAGCTCCATGTGGAATAATATAATCAGCAGAATAGTAGGAACTGCTAGGCGTCTAAGAAAGGAGTTTTCTACTGCCTGCAAGTGTGATGTATTGCAAAACCCTAAAAACTGGTCCCATAAAAAATAACAGAAAAATGCGTGCCTTATAGATGTTATTTAATGGATCAATTGGTCTAGAACCCAATTTCCTCACAAACTTAAATAGTGCCTCCAAGTTTTGATCAAAACACCTTTTCTTCTCAACAAGGTGATGCCAGGTTCCTCTCTGTTTGAAAGGAACACCTAGATAGGAGAAGGTTGGGACATAGAAAGGCTTGTCATTGTTAATAAAACTAGATTTTGAAAGGGAAAGGGTGTTCTCAAGTCCATAACATAAGACTTGGCCATATTGGTCTTTAAACCTAAATCGTACATAGAATCGTTAAATCTATTTAAAAGTGTTTGCAAACCCACACCGGTTCTGGACATCAGCACACACTCGTCAGCATAGAGCAGGGCTGGAAGATTTCTTGCGCCTACCCTCGGTACATCAACCAACACTTGACAAGATAGCTCTCCAGGTCATTAATAAAAAAGAGGCTAACACACACCCTTAACGAACTCCACAATTTATTGTAATGGATGCAGTAAGTTCACCATCTGCCCTGTATCTGACTCTCCTGGTCACATCTTGGTGTATCTGCACTAAAAAATAGACCAGGGATCTATCTATGCTCTTGTCCAGCATTTCGTTCCACAATTTCCCTCTCTCCACCCAGTCATAAGCGGATGTTAAATCAATAAATCCCAAATAAAGGGAGCCATTCTTTACTAACATAAACTTGTTATGACCAAGCAGGGATTGAGGCACTGCTCAACAGTGCCCAAACTCCCCATAATCCATATTGAATGTTAGAGAAATTCCCTCTTTCGGTTACCCAGGATTCTAAAGGATCCAGTATGACCCTGCCCATTAATTTATATGTACAATCAATCGACGGAATTGAGCGGTAGCACATGGGATCAGCAGACATGTCTCTGTCTTTAATAATGGGAACTATTATCACATTGGAACAAGATATTAATGGGTCCAAGTACACTACACAGCTTAAAATATTGGTTAGCACTGGGAGCCAAAGATCGGGCTAGCAAGAAAGAAATCAGCAGGGACACAATCATAACCAGATGCTTTGTTCTTGGTGGTTTGGTTTAGAGCTTGTGTAACTTCCTCATAGGTAGGGGGTGCCATCTTCATGACACCTGTATGACTTTCAGTGAACTCTGAAAGGCAGAAGTCCCCCACCTCACTCCTATAAACCCCAGTAAGATGCTCAATCCACTTGTCAGGGGTAATTGTGACATCAATACAGCTATTATAACTCTCTTGAAAAAAAAGAAGCATTGACAGACTTCCATAAAGGGTGGGGTCCTTACTAACGCTTGCTTCCTGGACTTTCTCCCAAGTCTCTTATCTAAGGGTCATCTTACGCATCATGAGTGCCTGTTTATATTGATATTGACAGTTTCACACATGTTTTCTCCCTCTGCTATTTTTTCAAGGTCATGATAAGATTACTCTGGGTCTGTGAGCAATTCCTATTGAACCACTTATGGGGTCTTTGGGATATTGGTTTTCTGTCCCCTTGTAATACTTCATTCATTGTCTGAGTTATCTCATCAAAGGCTGCTAACAAACTCTTTGGATTTATCATACTCTTTAAACACTCCAGAATTGGTACCCTATTATCAATCGCTATCCGCTCCAATACAATATTGGGGTTTACAGAAGTCCATTTGTGCAAAAGACCCTTGTTATTATTATAAGATATGGGGTGCAGTTTTAATTTCGCAATAGTTTCTTCAATCTGAGTATCATTGAAAATAGATAACGGAAAGTGATCACTAAAACATTATTTTAAAATAGAAAAACCAACTGATTGTAGTTCATTGTATTCAGAGAAAGCAATAAAATCAACACGACTGCCTTGACCAATACCGATGTATGTAATTGGTCTGGTAGAGACTGAATGGAGAAACCTTGTTTTTTAGAAGTGGTTGCTATTAAAGTAAGCAGGTCCCCCCTTATGATATTCCCCCTGTGCCTGGCCAGCAGGGGTATAAATAGATAAATACCCATCAATATGGACTATTTCCCTAGCCAGCTTTCTTGGAGACAGATAATAGCGTAACCCTTCACTAGGTTAAGCCAGTCATCATTCTTCACCTTGTTTAATAAGCCTGCCACATTCCAGAACAGACACCCAAAGACAATGAGGTCGTTTTTAGAAGGTACACCGAATCTGATTGTACAATCACTATTTCTAGAGTCACCAACAGGGTCCGGGTCTATGTTTAAAGAGGTTGCATTTGCTACCATTTCTGGCCCCAATTCGGTTATGATTTCAGAATCAACGTTATCATAGACCATAGGTATATTCCCATTTTCTTCAGTGTCTCACACTATGTCCCTAGACGACTTTTTCTGGGGGATAATCAAACTTGGGGATGCAGTCAATCAAGTTGTTCAAGTGGGGATAAATGATTATAGGTCAGAACCGCAAAAGGCAGAAATACACCATGGTCCGTGTGATGGAACCTTGGAAATACTTGCACTCTCGGTTTGTAGAATAACCCAGAGGTACTGCCATATTATTCCCACTTGTGGGCTGCATCTGGAAAGTCTTGCTTTAAAATAAATAACAACACAGTCACCAGGGTCATCCTTTATTTGTGAGCCAGCCACGATGTACGTTGTTTATATTCCTAAATAGATCTTCGCACTTAGGCCAATTTCTGGCTCTTGAAAAGCCACTGAACTACTTTCGTTTTTAATTGCTGTTTATAGTCTTCCCTCTCATACCGTAAAAAGGGGAAAGAATTGTAACACTTTGACTAAAAGGGTTGCTTCTGGAGGAGGACTCTGTTAATACTTGTTCTCATTGTATGATGTTCGATACCTAGCAGGTTCATCCTTTTCTAATGTGTGAGGCCCAAGTTCAGCTCGTATTCACCCCTTTATTTGTTCCAGGCTCTGGTCCCTGGCTGTTCTATTTTGCAATACATATGACTTATCCTGCCTGTGAGGAACTGAGGGGTTTTGCCAGTCTGATGTGGAATCTAAATCCTCTACCTTTTTACTACCACTAGTTGTACTAGTCAGGCTTGAGCCAATCAAAATCTTCAGTGAAGTGTTGATACTGTTAAGAATGATCAGAAGAGGATCGAGATGTGTTTTCAAACTTTTTTCCAGGATATCTGCAAACTCAACATTTGTTAGAACCTCACCCAGGGCCGCTTTTGCTTATTCTTTTACTAGGACCTTCCCATTATTCCCCTTCATAGAAGTATTTTTTTTTCTAGCTGGAGGTAACGCTTGTCTGCTATCGGGTTTTGTTGCAACCCTTGCCATTTTTTAATTGTGGCGAACAAGAAGTATCGGACAGAGTTCACACACCTTCATTGGTGTCAAACCCTGGAATACACTAAGGGGCAGATTTATATTAACTGGCGCATCCCCAGGGATGAGCCAGTTAACGTGCGCCACAGTGCGCCACAGCTCCGCCACCCATGGTGCGCTGCATTTATAATGCGGCGCACCAAGGTGCAAAAACGGCACAGATGCATGACGCATCTGTGCCGTAAATGTGGCGCATTGCTGGAGTTGCGTCGCAAGCGCGACGCAGCTCCAGCAAGGTTCGGGGGTGCCGCATCCACACAATGCTGCATCAAGACCTACGCCTGCTTCAAGCAGGCGCAGGGTTTTGACGCAGCATTGGCCTGAAAGTGACTGAGTGAAATCTCATAGATTTCACTCAGCCACTTTCAGGAGGCGTTCCTGCGCAGGAACGCCCCCCCTGCGCAGGAACGCCTCCTTATGGCGCAGGGCTTTACAACGTGACGCATCTCCTAGATGCGTCACCTTGTAAATAGGGCGCATTGTTTGCGCCGCAGTTGCGTCAAATAAAGTGACGCAATTGCGGCACAAGGGCATCATAAATCTGCCCCAAGGTGTTTGAAACTAATAGGGGGTCTTATTAGTTCGTGCCAAACAAAAAGGTTATAGAACACTAGGTAGCCGGTTCATAGCACTCGATGCAAGGTCTTCTTTGAGGCCCCTAGCCTTTCCTCAGCACATTCAATTTCGTTGTTAATTGCACCCATTTCTGTGCTAAGGAAACTAGTGATTGTTGCAGTCCATGGACGATCCTTAGTGACAAACATAATGGACTTCCTCTTCCCCATTTTCTTGCCTTGTGAATGCAAAGGGTTTTAAAGAGAACCAATATCCAACAGCGAGGGTCTAAGAGCGGTGACCCAGCTCAGCCTCGTTCGGCCGCGGATGGGTGCTGACGGGCCCGGTCTTTGCCCGTGCCATGCCTGGATGCGACCCACTTGTGTCCAGTGCTGTGGGATGCCTTTGCTGGATTTATGGTGCTTCGGTGCCTTGCACCACGTCACTGCCAGCCAGGGAAGCTAGGGAAGTTGGGAGGCATAGACTACTCCCCTACACTGCAGCCAAAGTCCCAGTTGCAGTAAGGATTTCGGGGCTCTTCAAACAAACAAACAAACCCCCAGTAGAGGTGAGGTGCTAATGAGGAATCCACGCTGCGGGATGCCTCTGCTGGATATATGGCTTTCCGGCACCTTGCACCACATCACAGTCAGCCAGGGAAGCTGGAAGGTGTAGTCTCCTCCCCCTCGCTGCAGCCAAAGTTCCGGTTGCAGTCTAGGATCTCAGGGCACTTCAAACAAACAAACATCTGTAAAAGCGAGGTGCAAACTAGGGTTCCTAATCAATAATCCTCATCCAAAGAGGGTCATGGCTACTGTTCCTATAGAGGTAATTGGAACCAATGGTTATGTCTATCAATGTCCTTCATATTAAACTGCAGCATACAAAAAAATGATGTGTGGAATGCTTGAAATAATTTCAGCCAATGTAAAAAGTCCAGCCCAAACTGTCAGGCCTGGGTCTCCCTGAATCAGAAAACAAGCAACCCAAGAGCACATTTGCAGTTATTAGGGCTTATTACTTGGGGTATAACTTGGTTCCAGTGGCAAAGTGTGCATGGGACCCATGTCTAGGCATATCAGACCCATTATGGGCATTATTCTGAAGTGTATAAAAAAGTGATTGAAGAAATACTTGAATTAATTTCAGCCACATGTAATTACTCAAGCCACATCCCAATCCCTCATAATTCTGTACACCATGACACCTCAGTTAAGACTCTATCATATACAAATCAGTTTTGACGCTGCTCCAATGCAAACAGTCCAGTGGAAACTGCCAGGCTAGGCCTTCCCTGAACTGGAACAAAAGGAACCTGTTTGCCTTGGCCCTCTCTGCCAGGCTATACCCAAACTTTAGCCTTCACTATCCTATTTTTCTAAAATCGTTGTTGCTGGCCTCTTACTATTGCTAACAAGTGCTAACGTTTTTGTGTTCACTCTCTAAAATATGGTAAAACTGGCTTACACCTTATTGGCATATTTAATTTACATATAATTCCCTAGTAAAGCGGTATGCCATATACACAGGACCTGCAGATTAAATGCTACTGGTGGGCTTCCATCACCTATTGTGCCACCCACCTAAGACACCCTTTAAAATAAGTTCCAGTCTGCTATTATAGCCTGTATACAGTTTTAAACCTACAATTTGACCTGGAAAATACCCGCCCCCCCCCGACAAGCATTAAACTCCCCTTTTATTACACATATCACTCTTAAGGTATTCTCCAGTCAGTTCACATGGCAAGGTGCTTTGTAATTTGGAGGTTGGACATGTACTTTTAAGTTTTACATGTCCTGTTGTGAAAAACTCACAAATAAATTTTTCACTACTGTGAGGCCTGCCTCCCCCATAGGATAACCATGTGTTGCCTTACTACATTTAATAAGTGCTAACATTTTATTGGGAGCAAGTAGGAAAATTATGTTTACCACTTTGTTATTTGAAATCCTCTTTCATGGTAAAGTTGGATTCTAAATCACAATTTTGATAATGTCGCTTTTAGATGGTTGGCTTTTTCCTGCACTAGCCATTTTGCACTGCACCCTGTTACTGAGTAAAATGACTGGGTGTAATTGGCAGTTTATACTTCATATATTCCTACCAGACAGCCATACAATCGAGAACTTAGATGTGCCTTGTTGGGCCATCTTTGGCATAATGGGTAGACAGAGCTGAGCACAACCCCACATACAAGTCAGTAGACTGTGGCCTTACTTCACACAAATGACTTCACACCAGACCATTGTGCCTGCAGCCAGGCGGCATCCTGGGCAGGGAAAGTAGGACATGTCAATGCTTGCAAAGGGAATCTCTAGAAACTTCTACTTAAAAGAAGGCACCAGGTGTAAAAATCGGACTTTCAGACCCACGCTTCAGTTTATTCTCTGTGCCTGCAGATGGACTCTTAGAGGACTACCCTGCTATGACCTGCTGTGAACTTCAGAATATTGCTTTGCTGCACCTCAATGGCCTGTCCTGCTGACTAAAGCCTGTCTTGGACCCTCGGAGGACTGCTCTGAACCCTAAGACCCCGACCTGCTGTTTGAACCTTGTTCCACTACTTGAATCCATTACAACCAAAGTAAAGTTACTACCAGGACCCTTCTGGTCAGACCCTCAGGGACAGAAAAGGCTCCAACCATCTTGAACTCACAGCTGGACCCAACCTGTGTGAGTCCTAACCCTCCAAGTGGTGCCTTTTCAGTCCTGGACCGTTGGAAGTGGTGATGAAGGCCCCTAGATAACCAAAATCCAAAGTTGGAGACCAGAAAATGTTTGCTCAAAAGTGATCTGAGAACCACAGGAGGTCGTGACCTATATGCTTGTCGATCCACCCATGGTGCATCGCTTGTTGGCCTGACTTTATGGCCGTTCTCAATACATTCTTCCCTGCAGGAGCAAATCCTGTTCATTGGTCCTTCACAGACGATGCATCCAGGTTCTTGCGGCCCTCATCTGCTACAGCTTGCAGTTTCATCCTACTGGAGATTTTTAACTACCAAAAATGAGGCTTGGTTTAAACATAGATATCTTCACCACAACTTTGTCCAAGGCTCACCGACTATGAAGCATCCTCATTGGAGGACGCCTGCGGGCTTACTGCGCTGAACTTTACCAGGCACTTTTTTTCCACTAAAATTCTACTAAGTCCGGAAGTAAGCTGACCGGGCCTAATCCACTTCTTGTATCCAATCCGTGCTCCATCATTGTCGGTCATATTTTACTACGTTAACTCAGGCTCACATGACTAGATGTCTTTGGTTGGTGCTTTTGTCTTTTAGGTGCTAGTTGTTACTGTAAACTTAAATAATTCATAACTCTGGTACTCATTTTGGTGTCAAATAATTTAAGAAAGTGTACTCTATTTTCTAAATTTGTTTGGGATTTTTGTTGTGTTGTGTTTTCACATTTTACTGTTTGTATACTGCAGAAATACTTTACACATTGCTTCAAAGATAAGCCTGACTCCTTTTTCGACACTCTACCAATGGGCTACTCACAGGTTAATTAGGGGACTTCAGTGATTCACCCTCACAAGAATTGTGTCAGTTGCTTGAGCAAGATTATAACCCCACTCACCCAACAGCCCAATGTCTCACACAACCCAAGACTGATTTAACTCTTATTATGGCTCACCTGTCTGGTAAAGCTTAGTTTCAGTGGCACAGTGGGCCCTGGACCGATATATGAGCATAACTGTCTGCCTAGGACCACTTAGCATACAAAAATGTGACGGGTGGAATGATTAAATTAATCTCAGCCCCCGTAACTCCTCAGGACAGCACACCACATGTGAAGCCTATTTAATGGTTTTTATTCATCAACAGACCTCTTCCAATTATTTATAACCTTGCTGTACTGCTATGACAGTGTCATATAATAGCATATTCCTGGCATGATTCTGGCCCTCTGAATTTTTAAACAGAATGTTAGATTGTCACCCACTCCAGTGCGAGGAAAAACACATTTTTTGAATGGTACTGTGTAGTGGGAACGTGTATTTTTTTATTTACACAGCATGTCACATGTACCATTATGTGTACGGAATCAAGGGCTCAATATACTATGGGACAGGTTGCAAGTAGTGCACTGCATTTAAGTGACCTATCTGTGAACTTACAATGTGTCCTGTGTACTGAGAGGGTGCATTGCAAAATCTCCAGTCAAGGGGGTTGCATTGTCACCAGCCTAATACATAGTAATTAGGCAGGTCGCTATTTAAACCCTCCGTGATCGCACACAAATGCCATCCTTGCCTTTTTCTTACCAAGCTGAAAAATTATCTTTTTTTTCAATCAGCCAGTGTTTCTTAAAGGGACCAGTGCTGCATTAAAAACAGCAATCCCATTTGAGAAAATATCAGGGGAGCAAGCAGTAGTACACTGCCTACTCCCCCCAAGGTTGCCCACACAATTCACAAGAGACATCTTCCTCTTTGCTACCGAAATTTCAGTGGCATACGTTTGATACATACCATTGCAACTCACAATTTAAAGAGGACCTGCCTGTCACACCTTCTCCTGATTGTGATTTGGAATTGACTGTGAAACCAATTTTATAAATCTGAAACTCTTTCCCAACTCGCAAAACGGTGTTAGTACATTAAAGAAGCCCTTCTGTGGTCACAGTATTTGGTGAATCGAAGGGTTTGTGACCACAAATGGCCTTTTAACACAAGGCCACAACACAGGCAATCAATCCAAGCAATAAACAATGACAAACACACACACACCGGAGGTATAGTTGAAAATACAACATGTTATATTGTTAGTGCAGGCTATATGATTAGCATTTCATGGGACATGGATAACTTTTTGGCTGGGAGAACTCGAGAAGAAATCACGGTGCTCATGGTGCCCTGTACAGGCGGGTTTTCTTTCCAAGTTTTGTGGGGCTATCCGCCACAACTGCCTCAACTGGTGAAGTAACTGCTGTTGTAGGGGGATTCGCCTACTATGCCTACTATACCTCAACAACATTCTTTAAGCTTCAAGTCAGTACCAAGCCAATGCACAGCCCAGACCAGACATAGAACCTGTCTCTCTCTGTCTGCAGCCTGCTGTCAGACCACTAGTCCACCACCGTCACTACGCTCAACTCTCGCGGGTGTGTTTGCGCCTGCAGCAGGGCATGGGGTAGGGCGATTGCGGCTACTGGCCTCAGAGGTAAGCAGAGATTGTGATACCCATAGAGAGCAGAACTACCTGCAGGGCCGGGGCATGGGCCCACATGTTTTGTCTGGCCTGTCTGATCTCTAGGAGCCATTCTGTAGTGAGGCGAGGGGAGCCTTTCTGTGGAAAGCCCAGGGGAGGTTTGTGATCCTCCTCACTGTACATTGCCCAGAAACTATGTATGCCTTGTACTTTGTTCAGCCCAGCCAGCCATTTAAGTCTACTTAGTGCGGACGGGCTGCCTAGATAGTTCGCATATCTGGGCACTGGACATTGCTTCACCAGGACAGCTTCCAGGTCAATGTTATCATAACTGCATAACTCACCATCAGCTACTTTACCAGCCACCTTATTGAAGCTTGTTGCCTACAATTTTAAGATCATAGCGCACATGGCCTGCTTCTGCTTGAGTTGCTGTCGGTGGGATAAGCAGCCATCCACAAGTGTGATAAATCCAGGGGGAGGAGGTAAGTGGTTATTATTAATGCTCTCGACCTCTGTTGAGCTTTTGCTGACTCTTCCACTGGGATTGTAGTAGTTTCACGTGTACAGCAGTAGTTTATTTTGCCTGCCTGCCTACGCTTACACGGGCCTATTCCTTGACTATTTCCTGCAGCCGGTACATTGGCTGCATTCCTGAAGATAGAATGTTTTCTTCAGTATCCCCGACCAGGGGGCAGCTGTTCAGTCCCATCGTAGTCAGCAACGTCGAGCCCCTTGACGGATAATCATGGGGAGACCTAAAGATGGCGGTAATGTTGCTCACCCATCTGTCTCGATCGATAGCATGCTGGAACGGGTTGTCGAGATTTTAAGCAATGAGATTGAATTGACTGAACGCAGACTTTCCCTCGATTGTGGAGCACTGATGGGTCCTTTTCCTAAGCGCCAATAAATCATCTGAATTGAGTGCCTCTGCCTTGCTAGCCCCCATAGCATGGATATTAGTTTTGAAACAGTAGTGTACACAGAGTCACCACTGGGTAGTTCCCAGTTGCATCAACAGGCTCCTATTGTAGTGGTCAAGAGGAAAAGGCAAACTGGAGAGAATGAGGGCAGCAAAAGAAAACAACCCCAGCTAATAAGGACCCTAAGAACCAATTACTCTCATGGACTTCAACCAACGCCCACACCGCTGCCTCAAAATGCAAATGCAGAATACCAGACTGATAATTTATAGCTCCTGGATTCCCAGGATTCCTTGACCCTTATGGCATTGTGCGATAAATTTGAGAAAATATTGGAGGAAAACTGAATCCAGTGATGGATCGCCTTGATAATCTTGAAAACTTTGTTCTTCCTGCCTTTAACAAATACTTGCAAGAATATTTAAAGAGCACAAGGGTCTACTCTGTTGATTATGAGCAGCCAACTCTAGTGAACATAGACCCTAGCGACCATAAAACTGGTACTGGTATTCCCGCACAGTTATCTGAGAGACCTCTAGAGCATCCCCAGTTGTTGTACATTATGATAGTAGAGTAACTCAACCTGATGTTCACACATAGGTAAATCAATCGCCATGGCCCACCTATCCCCGTAGTATCCTTACCGGCACCTAACAGTTGCTTGCACGCTCCATGCACAATAATCTGTGCCTTTCCCTTTGCAGCCTGCCCCTTTGTCTTAAATTTGGCTGGGGTTCCACTGCTGAAGGTTGGGCAGCAAGAGTCGTGGGATGAATTATGTAATAAGTCTGCTCACTAGCTTTTGAAGCACAAGCATTTTGATGTCTAGGGCTTGAATGAAATCATAATGTCCAGGAGGGTGGGATGGGTAGGACAGTCAAAGAAAGATATTAAAGGGGACTGTGTTGTATTACATTTTCGTAGGCCAGCATGCATATGTAATATATTGAGCACTAAGGCACCTCACAACCCTGTTGAAACAAAGGTGGTTGCTCTCCCTCTTGGTTTTTTTTATAGTCCACCTCCCCTACTTCCAATTCAAAACCAGTATTCTATGATTACACCTGGTCATGTTGCTTTTTCCAATAATTTCTCTGCTGTGAGTGATTGAGAGGGTATCAAATGACTTTTGGCCTATGAGGTAATGAAAAACCACATGATTCTCCCCAGAGTTCACAATAGATTGCTCCATACTCTCAACCGACTTGAAGGCCAACCAGAGAATCCTTCACTCCAATGCGTTCAGCCCATGTTGCTCTAGGTGTTCCCAAGAAGGTCCAGCTTATCTCTTAGAATGTGTCAGGCTTGGAGCCAAAATTAGTACTCCCTAACTGGTGTGAGTTTATTGAACAGTTTGATTTGTGCCTTTTCCAAGAGACATGGTCCCCCCAACCCCAGCTTCATGTTGGTTATGTCAACTTTACCAAGGTCGCTACTGCGGTAGGCATGGGGGGCCACACGATTTGGGTAAGGACTACATTGAGGGGTATGGTAAAGGAAATCATGGTTGATTCCCCTGATTTAATGAGTGTATATCTTAAGGACCCACAGGGTGAAACCTACCTAATATATAATGTGTACCGTATTTTTTATTTTATTTATTTTATATGCTTATAAAGCGCCAGAATAGACCCCCGAAGGGGTATCTCCGCGCTATAACTGCAGATGAGGGTGAGACATAGTAGTGTGTCCGATGGTAATAGGGACGTTAGTTGCTGGGAAACAGGTGTGTTTTTAGGTTTTTTCGAAACATCATGTGGTTGGTGAGGGACCTCAGTTCCGGTGGCAATGAGTTCCAGAGTGTGGGTCCGGTGTGAGCCAGCGCACGGCCACCTTGCCTGGTCTTCTTAACTCTTGGTACCTTCAGTAATTGCTGATTACTGGAACGCAAGGAGCGCCCTGGGATGTAGGGCTGAAAGATGTCAATCAGATATTTAGGGCCCATCCCTGTTAGGCTCTTGTGTATGGTGCACAGAGTTTTAAACTGGACTCGCTTCTTTACTGGAAGCCAGTGAAGTTTAGTCAGTAGGGGGCAGGAAGGTGTCCTTGGTGGAGCATTCATGACAATCCTTGCTGCTGTATTTTGAATAACCTGCAATTTCTTGAATTGTTCCTCGTTAGCTCCAAGGAGCAATCCATTGCAGTAATCAACCCTACTGATAACAAGAGCCTGCACCAAAGTTTTTCTGTGGTGGTCCGGTAGATAGGGGAAGACACGTCTTAACATCCCTATAGCCCGGAAGCAGGTACTGGCTACTTGATTGACATGATCCTTGAAAGTGAGTTGTTGGTCCAATAACACTCCCAAGTTTCTAACCTTGCTTTTGGGGATGGGGACAGGACCAAGTTCTTGGGGCCACCAATCCGATGACCAGTGTGCCGTCGCTTGGCCGAACAGCATGACTTCGGATTTCCCGACATTACATTGCAGACAATTTGATGACATCCATTCTGCAATGGCTCTCATGCCATCTGCAAAAGATCTTTTAATTGCAGGTGTAAGATTTTTGAAGGGAAAAAGGAGTTGGGTGTCGTCAGCGTACGACACGGGGGTGAACCCGAAAGATCTAGCTAGGTTGGCAAGGGGGGCCACATATATGTTGAAAAGTGTGGGGCTCAGACAGGAGCCCTGTGGCACTCCCTTGTTGAGCTCCCTGTGAGTGGATTTATGGGAGCCCAGCCTAACTTCTTGGGAACGCCCAGACAGAAAGCTCTCCAACCACGCCAAAGCCTCTCCCTCTATTCCTACCTCCTTTAGGCAATGGAGAAGCACCTTGTGCGACACCGTATCAAAAGCGGCGGAAAGATCCAACAGCACCAGAATCATAGAGCAACCATCATACTGTGCCATTTTGATGTTATTGGTCACTGTTTGAAGTGCTGATTCTGTGCTGTGGTTCGGCCTGAACCCAGATTGAGAGTAGTCCAGGCCTTCCGTCGCTTCAAGATGTTGAGAAAGATAGGTGTTCACGTGCTTCTCCGTGATCTTGCCCAAGTAAGGTAGAAGAGAGATGGGACGTAGGTTGGAGAGGTCTGTCCAGGGAGATGATGCCTTTTTTCTTATCGGGTTCACCACTGCCTTTTTCCAGTCTGCTGGGACCTGGCCTGTCCTAAGGGAGATGTTAACCACTTCAAGTATGTGGGGACCTAATAGAGGGATCAAAGGGCCAACCATTTTAGCAGGAATGAAGTCATTAGGGGATCCTGTTTTTATATGGTTGCAGAGGGTGAGGAGCTCTGTATTATCAATGGGAGGGAAGGACGTCAGAGAGGGTTTTTTATATATGGTAGGAGTCAGGGTTGAGCATGTATTGGTGTTATTTTTGTTGATATTATTAGCTGCTACTATTCTTTCATAAATGGTATTAATTTTATCTTCAAAGAATAAAGAGACTTTGTCGCACAAATCCTGCGAAAAGTCATCAGAGCTTTCACATGCCGTGGGTTTTATGAAATTCTGCAGAATATTAAAAAGTTCCTTAGAGCAGTTACCCGCTTCTGCTATCTGTTGTGTTAATTGTTGTTTCCTAGCCAACTTTATATTTTTGTAATATTCTGATTGAGCATTTAAAAAATGTGTGCGGCTAGTTTCAGATTTTGTTTTCCTCCAAGCCTTCTCAGCTCGTCTGCATTTTTGTTTCTCTGCTCTCAATTCCTTAGTATACCATTTTTCTTGTTTTGACACTGGATGTTGTTTATGTCTTTTTAAGGGAGCTATAGTGTCGATGGCTTTTTTAATAGATTCATTTAGCTTGGCTAAAGCCACGTCTGCTGTATCTGATTCCTGAAAATTAGGATCTATCCATGCTTCTTGGGCTTTAATGGCATTAACTTTGTGCCATTGGCGTCTCCAGGAGGGGGGGGGGGGGAAGTACATTCTTTGTAGGTCTCACAGGGGTTAATAGTATGAATTCCAGCAAAGAGTGATCTGTCCATGATATATTTTTAGGCGGTGAGCAAATTATTTTGGCAGAGTTAGAAAAAAGTAAATCAAGCATGTGTCCTCCTATGTGAGTAGGTCCATGATTTTTTAGTTCTAAGCCCAAGTTCGAGAGATCTGTGATTAGAGCCGTGGATTCGGTCAATATTGGTCGATCTACATGTATATTAAAATCACCTAGAAGCAGAAAATCTTCTTTTGATTTGATGTGCGGGGCTAATATTTCTTGGAGAGTGAGTGCAAAATTGGGGTTTGATCCTGGAGGGCGATAAACCAAGGCCCCTTTCCAGGTGAAATGATTTGTTAAGAGAATTTTAAAAAGCAGGATTTCTAACTGCGAGTTTAAGTGTTGTTCAATGATAGTAAGTTGTATATGGTCCCTGTGTATTATTGCCAATCCGCCTCCTGTTTTGATGTCTCTGTCTAGATGTTTAATCTTATATCCGGAGGGAATCCCCATTGCTATAGCTGTGATTGTGTGGGGTTTTAACCAAGTTTCCACAAGGAAACATATGTCCGGTTGGATGGAGTGTATTAAATCCCAGACCTGATGTTGGTGTTTGGGTAAAGAGCGTACATTCAGGAGGAAGCTCTTCAAACCCTTAAGAGGGGTATTGGGGTCTATGGGGGGCGCACTGATGTTAGATAAGCGCCGACACTGAAGACAGGAGAAAGCACCCTCAATACGCTGCCAAGGTATGATTGTACTACAACGAGTAGGTGGTCTAAGGCTTCGTAGCGATTGGGCGGAATAAGTGAGAAAATGGTTGCCCTTACCGGTGGTAGCTCGTAGAGCAGGGACAGGGTCCATCGCCCCTCGCCCCGTCCTGTCGCGGACGGGCGCAGACGGGCTTTTCTTCGGCGCTTCTTAGGCGCGCTCGAAGGCGCCCCTTGCGCGCAACCGCTGCGCGCTTGAAGGAAGGGCGTGGCTAAATAGCCCGGAGTGAGGTAGCCACTAGAGCGCTAACCTCAACTCCGGCAAAACCGGAAGTGCTGCCTGGCTCTTGCCTGTCCGCCCTCCGCACAACGGCACTGCTTGCCGAGTCGGACCGGGGCGGGCAGGCTGCAGTATCAAGCCCAGGCGAACTAATTGGTTGGGAGAGAATGCAAGTATTAAAAGACACGTAAAGCTGTCAAAATTAAAATTAAAACTAGCAATCGACTATTAAAATCAGTCCGCTATTATAGTTTTGCTTCTCGCAGCCCAAACGTTAGAGATAGGAACACTCTGTAATCACTCGCAGGTGCAGCAGCCGGTCCGGGAGAGACTGCCACCGTCTCCCTACCGCGTGCGCCCGAGAGTCAGGTCGGCCTAAATAGCCCGGAGTGAGGTAGCCACTAGAGCTCTAACCTCAACTCCGGCAAAACCGGAAGTGCTGCCTGGCTCTTGCCTGTCCGCCCTCCGCACAACGGCACTGCTTGCCGAGTCGGATCGGAGCGGGCAGGCTGCAGTATCGAGCCCAGGCGAACTAATTGGTTGGGAGAGAATGCAAGTATTAAAAGACACGTAAAGCTGTCAAAATTAAAATTAAAACTAGCAATCGACTATTAAAATCAGTCCGCTGTTATAGTTTTGCTTCTCGCAGCCCAAGTGTTAGAGATAGGAACACTCTGTAATCACTCGCAGGTGCAGCAGCGGGTCCGGGAGAGACTGCCACCGTCTCCCTACCGTGTGCGCCCGAGAGTCAGGCCGGCCTAAATAGCCCGGAGTGAGGTAGCCACTAGAGCGCTAACCTCAACTCCGGCAAAACCGGAAGTGCTGCCTGGCTCTTGCCTGTCCGCCCTCCGCACAACGGCACTGCTTGCCGAGTCGGACCGGGGCGGGCAGGCTGCAGTATCGAGCCCAGGCGAACTAATTGGTTGGGAGAGAATGCAAGTATTAAAAGACACGTAAAGCTGTCAAAATTAACATTAAAACTAGCAATCGACTATTAAAATCAGTCCGCTATTATAGTTTTGCTTCTCGCAGCCCAAACGTTAGAGATAGGAACACTCTGTAATCACTCGCAGGTGCAGCAGCGGGTCCGGGAGAGACTGCCACCGTCTCCCTACCTACAGACTGGCTGGGAGAAATAGGGAAACAATGGTCCTTGATCAACTGAATGCACATATATCCCTCCAGTCACCTGATGCAAGGATTATTGTGGGGTGTGGCCTTAATTGTCAGTTTGAGCCTCTGGGGCTCTATATCCGGCCCCTTTCAGCAGAAGAAAATGATTTATGGTCAGTTCAAGCCCTCTTAATACCTCCTCTGGAAAAATGGTCCCCAACAGCAATAAAGATAATGGCCCTTATTTTAAACCAGGGGTTGAGAGCATATCTTGGAAGAAACAGTTCAGATCGGTTAGGGGCTCATACAGGTATTTGCCCAAACTCAACCAGCTTGATTGATTATATTTATTGGGCCTCCAATGATGGTCACTACTCAAAGACATGCAAGTAGTGCCCCAACAGGATAGTGACCTTTATACTTTGGTCCTCAAGTGGAACCTAAACCTAATTAAACAGACTGACCATTGTTGAGAACTATTTGACAGGAGACTCAGGATCTCTAGCAATAGGCGTAGGGTTAAATTGTGCAGTATGGAGACTTTGCAAGAGGCCCTAAGTCATATTTTCCACATTCTGATGGAGGGTCTACTGCCACTCCTTGTGAAATGTTGAGGAAAAACAATAGATCCCATTTCTGAAACTCCTATTGGGCAGTTCTGATAATTAAGGGCCTTTTGATTGTTAAAACCAGGCATTCAGCTGCGAGGAAGCATCTTCCGAACTGGTATAACAAACGTTGCAGGGCTGCCAAGTCCAAATTGGTCAATTCAAGTAACAAGCAAGGCAGGTCCCTGATTCAGGTGGCCAGGCATATTCATAAAAAGACCCTTATTGATCCTAAAAAAAGAATAGGAAAGGGACAAATGGGAGAGTCTACTACAAGCTGCTAACTGTAAGGTTTTGTAACATTATCTCTAGCGGTACTAGAGAAGGGTCTGTCAAATAGATGTCAATATTTTAGCAAGTGATTGAGTAGCCCAATTTTTCGATCCTATATGTGCAGAAGGGAGAACAGACCCCTGATGTTAGTTATTCCATGGGATCAGGACAGGGGCCAATCAATTCAGGAACTAAGAGAGAAGGCTGACATCTGCAAAGCACCGGCCCGAGGTGTGCCTTCAATGACAAGGGAATGACAGAGCAGGAAATATGTCTGGCAATACAGAGTATAATACCCAATAAAGCACTGGATCTAGATAAAATTATTGTGGATGTATCCTGGAGGGAGGCTGACATCTGGGGAGCCTACTTTTCTCCATTATTTACAGCTTTTCTACAAGGGAGTCCCCTTGCCCCTCACTTGGGCGGGGATCGAAATCATATCCATATATAATAAAGGGCCCCTCAATGAACCATCAAACTACATACCCATAAGTCTTATAGACAGCTGGCAAAAGCTGTTTTGTGGGGTCATTCTTAGTAGCTAGCAGGAGTGGATGGCTAGAAATGATGACATTCTGTCACCCTACAGGTGGACTTTAGAGAGGCCACAAGCATTATTGATTAGTTGTTCCAGCTCCTGATGGTGTACTGGAAGGTGGTCACCTTAGGGGGGGAATGCCTGTATGTCGTGTTTTTCAACCATTATCCACATTTGATCTAGTCAACAGACCCACCCTTTGGAGAGTATTACAAGAGATGGGAGTACCCAGCAATTTATTTGACATTATTGTGAGGTTGCACGTGAACAACAATGCACAGGTGAGATTTGGCAAGGCTGGTGAGTTGACATTGCTCTTCTCTATAAGTAGAGGGGTAGGACAGGGCTGTGTACTTGATTCCAACATATTTTTCCCCTTACAATAATGGCCGTTTAGATTACCTGGGGCTGATTAACAATGATGCTCCGAGATTGGCAAACATGAGGATCCCTGCTCTCATGTTTGCTGATGAAACCCTCTTATTGTCCAAATCCCCTTTAGGCTTACAAAAGCTCCTATATTGCATTGAACAATTCAAAAGGAATCAGGCATGGGAATCAATCAAAGCAAGTACATGGTTTTAAACCCAGGGCACCCGACCAGAGTGTATCCAGTTCTAGCAGGGTGTCCCCTTGAAAGAATACATTACTTCACAAACTAGGGTATTACAGTCAATAAACACATGGGGTGGGAGACTCACATCACCCTTCATAGCTTTAAAGTAGAGAAAATTGTGGGGGGCACTTCTAAGATGGCATATAGGTTGCAGTTTCGACCAACCCTGTAAGTTTACTAATCGCAGGCCCTGGAGTTAGCTTCGTATGATACAGAGTTGTGGGGCCATGTGGATGCGAATATTCTTGATCTATTCAAAGATAGGTTTATCAGACAACTGGTACGTGTTCCCATAAGTACCCTGTTACTTCCCCTTAGTCTTGACCTTGGGATCAGATTATGATCCCCAAAATTGGTTTATGCCCTATCCTGTACTGGAAGAATATTTGGATTACTCCGGAGCTCCAACAGTACCGAGAAGGCCTAGTAGAGATCCTTAGCCTCTCAGGCTCTAGTAAAACTCCTTGGATCAGGTATGTAAGAGCCCTCCCGGTAACCCTGTGGACTACTCCAATTGAGTCTGCGGGGCTCTCTAAAAACACCCTTTAACAGGCCTATTGGCAGCACATAGACATTGCTGTAAATTCACAGGAAAGTAGAGGTTCTCTGACCATCACATTTCTTGAACGTTTATAGCAGAGAACATTTTATGGGTGAGATTGAACCTCCTTTGACCAGGTGCTACGAGATCTTTTAAAGTGCCCAGTGCTGATGAGAGGTGGTGCTGGAATGTGGCGATCCCAAGGAGACCTTAGATCATGTTTTGTTTTTCTGCCCAGCATTTGAGAACAGCAGGCATTACTGGATATCACCGCTGTGCCGTTCTTTAGGCACTAGAGAATATAAAGTTGCCTTAAGGATACTTAGATGTGATCTCAGTAAGCCATTAATTTTTTACCTAACGTATTGTTTATTGACTATGCGGAAAGTTAATTAAAATAAACAACTTTGACTTTTATCGATCGTGGACTTGGGACATCTTATCTTTGCCAGTTGATTAAAACAAGGAAGGAAGTACTTCGAGATAGTGGAGTCATTTTGGAGGGCATATTATTTAGCATATGTGCTCTTGAAGTCATATTTTGAGAGGACTTTAATGAGAAAGAATGGAACCGAACTGAAGTTCGAAGCTGCCAGACATAGGTTTGATTGTGAAGTAAGTAGTGATATAATTTTCTATATGGAATGTATCAATATAATAAACCTAAAATTGCTCTTATGATTATTTCCATCAAAGTGGTTATAATTGGCCAATTTGAATCCTCTACCTTGAGTAATGTTATTTGCAAGCTCTGAAACCTTATTATTTAAGCTTTTTTACGGCTCAACAATATCCCATTTAGCACTAAATATATATGTAAAAATGTTCTCAACAAAATACTTTTGGTGTTCAGCTTCAAACAACAATTTAAATAATAGTAGCTTTAGCCCACAAACATAAATTATCTGCTGCTTCACTAAAAGCTAAATGACACCAAGCAGGTTCTTCAATTAACCAAAGTGACACTAAACCCAATTCAGAAAAATGACAGCGATGAGAACATTTTCAAGTTTACATATGTACAGAAAATACAGTAAGCTTCTTGATGTGCTAAAATGACAGTTGTGTGCTGAAACGTATGAATATCAGAAACACACCTCAATGCTAAGTGCCTGCCTTTCTGCTAACCCTTCAGTACCTTGCTATTTGTAATAAGGGTCTCAAGGACAGATTTAGATGTGCATGCCTGTAAAATAGCATTGTTATATTCTCCAGAGGATGATACTCTTATTTTATTTTATTTTATTCTTGTGGGAAATTACGTTATCCACACCCTTATTTCTGAGTGCCCAACGACAAGTGCAAATGAATTAAAACCACCTTTATAAGGGGCTTATGTATACCCATTATAATGCCTTTAATTACTTATTACATCTTTCAACAAACCCAATAGTATTTCGGTGAAAAGCAATGGAAATCTTACAAGTTAATCTCAACAATTTATCCCACATTATATTCATAAACTATATTATGCAGCGTCTCCTAAAAAACACAATTTCTTGGTGAAAAATGCCAATTTGATCTCTGATTAACATAGGAGAAATTTCACTTCCCTGAGTCACAGCCTTGAGGTAACAATGTGGTATCTGCGTACAGTGTTTAAAGCCACCAGAATAAAGTGACTACTAGTGTTAGAGTGAAAGGATCAATAATGTCTATTTCTCCCTTTCGAAAAATCGCATCTTACACTTTTATACATGTTTTAGAAGTTAGGCAGGAATGAAAAACTTTTGATCAGATCAGTGAAAATTGAGGGCCTACTGGTCATTGGTCTCAGTGACATAAAAATGCCATTTAAAAAGAGTCTCCTGTTGCAAAAAGAACACAAAATGCACGTACAGCAGGGGTGTATGTTGTATGTTATATTTTATAAGCTTACAGTAAAGTAGACCACTGGCCAAGTACAGTTTTAATAGTCCAGTGCCTTTACGTTATTTGTGTGCTGAGATTCCTTTTCAAGGGCTTAGAGCATCGAATACCCTTATGTCATATAGGGATATTATGGGACGCCTCCCCAGCTGGCTGCAAATAATTGAACTGCAAAGAGAGAAGTGGGAGTTTCAATTCAGTGTCTACATCCACAGGGACATGTGAATATGCAGCTGTATGATTAAGGGCCATATGTATCAAGCCGTTTTTGAATCGCAAAGGCCGAAATTCGCAGAATTTCGCCTTTGCGACTCGCAAACGGCCGTTTTTCACGTTTTGGAATGTATGAAACATTCCCAAAATACGGAATTGCAAACTTGTGCGATTCCTCATTTTTCAATAGCATTTAGGGAATCGCAAATTTGCGATTCCTTAAATGCTATGTATGTAGCAATTTTAGCTTGCGAATTTTGTTTAAGAATTCGCAAATTACCACCAACTTTCAGTTGATGGTAACTTGCGAATTCTTCCAGAAATACACAAATTGGCATTTTTAAAGGTGGCATATGATGCACACACATGCCCATAGGGCATGTATGTGCGCCATATGCACACACATGTTCTTTTCAGGGGTGCAGCAGGGTGTCTTTGAGACACCCCTGCACCCTTGCAATAATTCTCAAATTGCGATTAGCAAATTGCGATTTCGCAATTTGAGAATTATTTTGCATTCATTCCTATGGGCCTCCTGGCCAATAGGAATGCATTGGAAATTATTCCTTAATTGCGAATTCGCAAAATGCGAATTCACAAATAAGGAAGCTTAAGGAATCGCAAATAAAATGCGATTTTGTTCATACATACCATTTTGCATTTCCTAAATAGCGATTCCTTAAAATTCGCTATTTAGGAAATGCAAAATAGTTTGATGATACATATGGCCCTAAGAGTCTCTAAAGCAGGGCAGTACATCTTTCTGCTCTTTATCTTTTTGGGTGTCTTGCATTATGATTCTCAGAACTTGGATTCTTAGAATACTCTGAGCCGCTGTATTCAGCACAGCAGCTGATATTGCCAACCTAGAGTTGGTAGCTCATTAGCGGGGAGGAATGTCAACAAGACTGTCATTGTTCTCTGCATCTGTCCTTGGAACAAGCATCCCCTTTAAAGTGACATTCACCAAGAGGTAAAAAAAGTATTTCCATGTTGGACCCCTAATCATGGAGTGACGCTGTTTGAAGCATTGCTCCGAGGCCATTCTGTCGTCATAATCTAGGCTGTCCCAATATCCTTATAAGCAATCACATGAATCAACAATGGATGTTTTTGAATGGTATGATATTGCCAGTCACTATCAAAGATCTTGTGTTCCGCTCTGACTCACTCATTAAAGTTACAGGGAACAGTGTCCAGACTAGCCTGTGCATGACATTGGTGTGTCCTAGTTCGACTATTCTCTAGTGTAAAATCAGACTTGATTTGAGGTCTACTGACAAAGTGATCATGGTATCTCATAGGTATATACCTATTCACTATCTCCGGGACATGAGTACCTTTTCGAGTGGTGATTCTTTGACTGTAGAAGAGCACAGCTTGTACACTTGAATGTGAATCTATTTCATTTCTGGTATGCTCTAGTTTATCTCTGGTATAGTCTTGTGTTGCTAAAAATCATAAATATAAGTCTTTTAGGAAGTATATACCCATGATTCTGATATTGTCATCCTTGAATTTTCCCCCGATTATCATTTATGTATTTGTTTTTGGCTCACTGTGTGTGCTACAGCGCGACTCCAAAAATAAATTCTAAATCCACATCGCCATTTCCCTGCAACCTCAAAAACACGCATTCATTCACCAGTGGGGTCCATAACACTGCACATTTTCTTTGTTCATTTTGGTGAAAGAACAAAGGAGTCCTACCATTATTATTTACACCTTATAGTTTAAACGATTTACCATGGTTTAATCAAACACCAATTTTAACCAGACACATCACCATAGTGGCAATGGATCTGCTAGAATGAAAATCAGGCGTAGGAAAAACTACAAGACCAGCTTTTAATCTTCCATTTTCCTAATTTCATTAAAGCAAACATTTAGCATGTCTGACATTTAGGCATTAATTAATTCTTTATTCAGTAAAAATCTTAAACTTTATTTCAAAATGATCATTGTATTCAAAACCTCGGAAAATAGACATTTATTTCAGAATTAAGTAAAGTTTTGCAAAGAACAGATAGTTCCAAACTCATCCTCTCCTAACATCCCTAACTAAACCCTCATGTTATCCTTTAGTCCTGCAAAGAAAACAAGCAATAAAGCAAAGAGTTCTTACATCCAGGATTCGATCTGCAATCCGGCAGCACTTCGAGAGGAAATCGTAAGAAGCAACGCTTCTGGGCAAAATCAGGGGTTTTTATTCACAAATTTCCAAGCTTAATCTATCTAAAAAGTATCTAACATCTCCAACTCAGGTTCTGATTGGACAAATTTGGAGTAGATGAGCATTTCCTCATCATTACAACATCATATTCACAGTGAATCAGCAGTTTCAAAGTACAGAACTGTTTAGGACAGTCTTTGGCCTAGTCACTTCCTTGACTTGTAACTTTAGGGTTTATTCCCACGTTCAGAACATTCGAATGCCCATATTTTTGGCAACCATCCTGTCTTCTAGGGCAAGGTAGCCTTGAACCTCCCAACCGAACACAGGCAGTTCGCTCTCACTTGCAGACTTTGTGCACGCATGCGCGGTCCATCACTCGCTCACAGTTTACCCGAGCATCCATGTTTCGTAGGCCCCAGAGGCCACTTTTGGAACTATCATAGAAACAAACACAAATTCATGTTAAATATGGAACTAAAGCCCCACTGTTTACCTCTCACCATACTAATGTTTTCCCATTGGTTATTACCTAGCAAGTAAGCCACATAAATGCGTTTTATACTTACATATCCGGCGACTTTCTGGCACAAAAACGTATACAATAAGCATAAACATGCTACGTTTATTTATATTTAAGCTATGCGTTAGTTCACATCGCAATAACAATACAAATTAATTGATTATATTGCTTCATGCAGGCAAAATTAATATTTCCACGTGTATTTATGTATGCAACTTATACTATGGTTGACTAATTCACCACAACACACAATTAGTAAAAGTTAACGTTATGGAACATTGATTTCACGAGGGGTACACAAAATTTTGATTTTGCCACCTCGCTCCAACATGTGTTCTGACCACATAATTAATTTAAAATGTTTTTTACTTTGTTAGGTTAATGTATTGGCCCTGAGGAAGCAACTTTGATGTTGTGAAATGTTGTGAAATACGTGTTGGCCATGGGTCATATTATACAGTGTCCCGGGGCGCAACAGGCCTGTGCTTCAAAATTAAATTACCATACTTTGTGTACTACTAATGAGTGATACTACTTCTTACATATATTACGTGAGTGGCTGAGTGTATCCATGTGTGTGTGGTTGTCTGAGTGGCTGAGTGAGGGTTTGAGTAGTTGTGTTGGGATGAGTGGCTTTGTGAGTACCTGTATGTGTGGGCAAGTGGATATGTGAGTGGCTGTATGGGTGACTGAGTGGCTATGTGAAAGGCTGTTTGAGAGACTTACTGGGTGTGTAATTGGCTGAAAGGGTGAGTGGGTGGCTGTTTGAGTGGATGTTTAGTTACGTAAGTTGCTGTGTGAGTAGCTGTATTGGAGAGTGAGTGTCTGTGTGAGTAGTTCCGGAGTTGCTATACCTCTTTTGGTGTGGGTGCTGTGTTAAATTCGTTGGGGAGCAGCACATCAACAAACCAGACTCAGCTGTATCTGTGCCTGCTGTGTGCAGGGGAGTGATACTTTCACTCCAAAGGAGGTTCTTGGTGATTCTTCAAACGCTGGGGGAACTCCTGGGTTCTTGGCATTTTCACAGGTTTCAAAGGGTCAGGATGACACAGCACACTCTGGTTATCAAGCCCTAGAGGCAGAAGGCAGGGTTTGGCTCAAATTGTCTTCTGTAACAGGGCTCTGATCATGACAGTGGGCCTTCTCTGACCTTTTCTTCTTCTTTTCCATCAAATCTAGGTTCCAGGCCTAGGGATGCCACAGAAATACTGAATCTAGGGGTCTTAGAGGGAGAGACAGGTAGTATGCAGGGTGCATATATAAGAAAAAGTGGTGGTACTTGGCTACTTGGATGGACCCCGATGATGAACTATGTCACCAACTAGGTTGGTGAGTGAGGGGTTTCTTAAATAAAGAAAGAATCCTTTCTTTGTTATCTCTCTCCATTTCTTTGAATCACTAGGACTCTGTGTCCTGGGGATACTCCCTCTTTGTTTTCTGTTATATGACCCAAGGGGATTGGGAGTTTGTTCCAGACGAATACCTCTCACTCTCTCTTTGTTTATTATTTGAATTCTTGGACACTCACAAATAATATGAGTTGTGTCACAGCCAGAGGTGGAACACCTCTAACAATCAGCGTGTGAAAGTAAACTAGCTTTATACATTTGAACGGTGACCGATGCCAGTCATGAAAACGTTTAAACAAACAAAGTTTAAGCCCTACTTCACGGACTCCTTTATGAAGACCTTCTAATATCTGATCCCATTCAACAGCTGTAATAGAAGTTGATAAACTTGCCATTTAAGCTGAAGATTATGAGAGAGGGTTTGCGAGAAGATATGAAGCGTAAAGGTTTTATAAAGGCCAGAAGTCACTCCTTTATGTTTCCCCGACACATTCAAATAAGATAATATTGGAGATATTTGAAGCAACCAAAGGGTAAACCCCAAATATCTATTTAAACATTGTTGAAGTTGAAGGTATTTAAGAGAATGTTGTATAGGAAGATTAAATATCTCCCTCATTTGTAAGAAGGATTTGAAAATGCCATTGAGAAGAAGCTGATCTGGGGAGTGAATGCCCGCTGTTTGCCACAGAGGCCAAGATAACATACGACCATTAATATGTATACCTGAATTATTCCACAAGGGAGTCTTGACATGAATATGTTCGTTTAAATTTAATCAACAATGCCCTCTTTGCCAGGATTTATCTATAGCTGATTCAATCAGGTTTTTAGGATCAGAACGACTAGTGCCACTGCCATACAAAAGAGATAGACCCGTATCCATGGATAAGAGATGACGCTCTATATAAACCCATTGCGAAATATCTTTTAGTCCTGGCCAAAAATAAGAAAATTGAGAGATGTGCAGTGCAAGGGAATAGTGTTCGATGGATGGGAGATCCATTCCCCCATATAATTGGTGGGTTTTGAATTTTGCTATTGCAAGTCGAGGCCTAGGTGAACCCCATATGAAGGTCTATATTTTGAAATCTATTGATTGAAGCGTAGATAAAGGGATCTAAAGGGGGAGCATGCCTAAAATATAGATGAAACGCGGAAGAGTGACCATTTTGATAGCTTGGACTCTACCCCAAAGAGAGAGCCCTAACATTTTCCATTTGTCAAAATCACGCTGCATGTGAGAAAGCAGAGGGGCTAAATTGTCAATAACCATGTTTTCCAAGCACTTATTGACTAAAATTCTTAGGTACTTAAGGCATGAAACTGCTAATGAAAAAGAAAGACATATACAGCTGCCTTTGTAGTTCCATCAGAGATGGGTAAAGCCTCACTCTTGTCCCAATTAATTTTATTGCCTGAGAAGGAAGAGAAGTCGTCAATGATTTGAAAAAGGGATGGAAGAGAACGGGAAAGCTCTGTAAGAGGAAGTAGGATATCATCTGCATATAAGTAGATTTTAGAGTGTCCTATTGGGAGGCGAATACCTGTGATTTTAGCAGATCGGAAAATTTTGGAAGCTAATGGCTCCATTGCTAAAAGAAAAAGAAGGGGGGATAGAGAGCATCCCTGGTGCATATCTCTCCAAATCGGAAACCTATCAGATAAAAAAAACGCAATTCACCTGAGTAGAACGATTGTAATACAACAAGCTTACTTTGGGTATGAATTGATCACCTAACCCACATTTTTCTATTATTGGAAAAAGTTATTCCCATTCAACGCAATCAAATGTTTTTTCTGCATCAAGTGAGAGGGCTAATGCATCCTCTGAGAGTTGTTTAGCAAACCTCAATGTATGGGCTAATGTGCGGAGATGATTCAGAGAGGAACGCCCCGGGACAAAGCCCACTTGGGTGTGGTGTATTAGGGAAGGTAGGACTTTACAGAGGCGGGATGCTAGGATGCTGGCAAATATTTTGATATCACAATTTAATAACGAGATGGGAAGGTAGCTACTGCATAGCAGAGGATCCTTACCAGGTTTGTTAAGCACGGCAATAACAGCCTTGTTAGAAAGAGGTCCCAATGAAGATTCACCATTTGCCTCCTGAAATGCTGCATGTAATGTATCAATAACATTGTGCCCTGTCCATCGGTAAAATTCAGCAGGGAATCCAACTTCCCCAGGAGCTTTGTGGTAAGGTAGGGCACTAATGGCTTTAGAAATCTCACCCTTAATAAATTTGCCTTCAAATAGGGCTCTACCCTCATCAGAGAGACACGGAAGGTCCACCCCTGTGAGGAAGGAAGATATCTTATCTAGATCTATTTGTTTTCCTGGAGTATAAAGGGATTGGTAAAGAGAGGCAAATTAATTGACAATCTCCTGAGTCACGTGAGTATGTCGCTGTGTGATGATCGAATAGCAGAAATTCATGAAATATAATTTAAATGCATAAATAAACAATTGAAAATCAAAACATATTTCTTCATTTTTTGTAAACTTACAATGTTAACAATAAAACATTACGAAATTAATATTTCATAACTTTATTTAAAAAAATACAATAAATATTTTAAATCTAAAAACAAACACTTTCCACCTTAGAATCCTCTCCTCTGCCTGACATTCCTACTTTATAATCAGCTTCCCAAACCCTCTCTCCTGTCACCTCGCTTTTATCCCCTCCTTCCCATAACCCCCTCTCCCCCTCTTAACTTTACCCCACGCAACCCTAATCACTCCCTTCTTCCCTCCCCTTCGTCCCAGCCCCCTCATAGTAATCCCCCTACTGCCCCTCTATGGACACCAATCTCTTGCAATCTAAATGACCTTCACCCCCATACCCAAGATGGCATCCCTCATCACTCCCCTGAGGCCTCCACTTCATCTCATGACACCTTTGCGGCCCCATTGAGGCGGGCCTTCCCTCTATATTAAGCACTCAGTCTTGCTTCCAGAACACCCATCACGATCCGCCACCTGGGATCCCTCCACGCCCTCCTCCTAGACCTCCCTCCCCAACTAACAAGAAACATGCCCCTCTCCCCCGACCTCCTTGCCACCCTACCACTATTGCTTTTAACCCAGTCCCTTCTCAATATTGAACTCCACCTCTCCATCCTGGCGTTGGAACTCTCATCTCTCAGACAAGGCTTTAACTCCCTCTCTCTTAGCAATCGCCTCATTAACACAGACATATTTGGCTCCGCACAATCCAACTCCCCTCTCCCTCAGCAAGGGAGCACTACAGCTTGTGATACTTCTTCTTGTGAACCACCTCATGGTAACTGTTATCTAAGACCATCCCACGCCGAGCCATCTCTCCTCTCCTGACCCCAAGGAACTCAATAATGCCCCCCTATCTCCTAGACGATTGACCCTGCTGCTCTCCGCTCAACTATTCCTGTGATTGATTCTGGGGAGAGGCCGCTTCCCACACTCCCCAGTCTCACCCAGACCCCCTTCGCATCTCACCACTATCCATTCTTGCTCCCCCCTAAAAAAACAACCCTAAACCCCTCTGCTGCATGCTGGTCAACTGCCCATTGGCTGCCCGACATGCAACAGAAATCATCCTAAGTGAAGTCATAGACATCGTATTTCTCACGGAAACCTGGCTCAATGCCCACTCCTCTTCTATTCTTGATCTGCTCGCTCTCCCGGGTTACTCTATTCTCTGAAAAGATAGACTTGACAAAATTGGAGGGGGCCTTGCCATTATCTACAAGGATGAACTTCAACTCTCACTTGTTCAGAACCCTGATCATCCTAATTTTGAATACATTGGTGCTGAACTTAAAGTACAGGGCTCCCCTCGTATCCGGCTACATAATATCTACCATCCCCCTTTGTGGAGCAATTGTCCGACCTCCTCACCCAATCCTCGATTTCCAACTCCAAAAACCTCTTCCATGGAGACTTTAATCTCCATTGGAACAAAAAGAATGATTCTGCGGTAAACCTTCTTAATGACCTACTCAACATTATTGACTTGATACAACTCGGCAGTTCACCAGCACATTCCAAAGGGGCACCGCTTAATGCCATCATTACAAGCAAATATTTGGCTTCCTTTTCCAGCATTGTACCCATTGACTGGTCCGACCATCACCTTATCCTCTTCACGATCTCCAGCGCCAAGCCTTTCCCCTCCCACAAAAGCATCAAACACCGTAAATTAACCAGAAATCTTCACCTTATTCCTCCAGGCCATCTAGAGACTAAGATCAAAGAGCAACTTCAGCTTACTCCTCCCTCCCAAAGTGCAAACGACCTTGCTGAACATTATAACAAATCTGCTATCAAAGTCCTGGACCAAATTGCTCCAGCCAAATAAAAAAAAAAATAAATAACCCCGCTAAATACTGGTTTAATGCTGATCTTAACAATGAGAGACACTCTTTTAGGCTGACCGAACGTACATGGAGGTAACGCCCTTCCCCCTTTAATCTAGCTCTCCGTAGAACCACAAGGGCTAATTACAAAAAACACACCATCAATGAAAAGGCCGCCTTCCTTCATGCCCAACTTAACCGGGCTAAAATAGAACTATTCAGCATCATCAAAAACCAAACATCTGCTGCCCCACCCATATTGATGGCATCTAGCGAGAGATGCGAAGAAATCGCGAACTTCTTTTCAGAAAAAATCATTAAGATTGACCATTCCTTTGCCTTAACTCTCCCTCCACGTTGCTCTTCACCCGCCTATGACATTTCTACCAAATCCCATCTCGCTCCTACTCATTCTCTGGACACGGTTCATCTCCCCCTCGCTGTTGTCTCTCCTGTACCCTACCTTGCCAACCCCAGCTAAAAAATAATGCATTTTGGCATAACGTCTGCCCAGTTCCTTAGAATGATGTCCTCAACATCATCACTAAGCTTAGACCTTCCTCTCATACTAGGGACCCTCTCCCTGCTAACCTTGTTAAAGATTTAAAATACATCATTGCCCCATTTTGGACCACCATCATCAATGCCTCCTTGACCATGGGTTGTGTCCCTGCTTCCCTCAAAATGGGGCAAATCACTACCACCATCAAAAACACTACAGCTGACCCTAATTACCTCAACAATCTGCGACCCATCTCCAACATTCCTCTTCTATCTAAGGCCCATGAAAAATGCGTCCAGATCCAATTGGACAAACAGATTGACTCTTTCAACCATTTGAACCCATTACAGTCAGGCTTTAGAAAGGGCTGCAGTACAGAAACTGCCATTCTCAACATTATGGATGACATCCACCACTCCCTCGACAAGGGGGAGACCTCCCTTCACATTCTCCTTGACCTCTCTGTTTCCTTTGATACTGTTAACCACTCCGCATTACTCAACACGCTCAAAGATCATTTTAGCTTCAATGGTCCTGTCCCAAATGGTTCACCTCCTTCTTCCAACACCAAGCCCAACAAATGAAACTCAATGATTGCCTCTCTAAACCAATGTCCATCTCTTTAGGTGTCCCTCAGGGTTCTATACTCTCTCCCGCTCTATTCAATCTCTTCATGGAACCCCTCACCCTCATTCTTAAGCAAGCAGGAATCAATTTCTACCTCTACGAGGATGATACCCAACTTTACTATGAGATTAATTCTCATGTTGACTTTCTACACCTCAATGATACCCTGACTATTATTCAACACTGGTTCCATCACAATCACTGCAAACTCAACCCTAAAAAAACGGAAACCATTCTATTCTCTCCCAAAAACAACCGGCTTCCCATCCAACACTTTATCTCTGTCCTTAAAGCTCTCAACTGCACTCTTTCCATCTCAGACTCAGTCAAATCCCTTGGAATAAGCATTGTCCAAAACCTCAGTCTTACTCCCCACATAAAAAAATGCGGCGAAAGGAGCTCTCTTTATTCTCCAACACCTCAAGAAAATTAAACCCTTCATTCCTGCTGATGACTTTAAACTAGTTGTGCAATCACTGGTACTGATTAGATTGGACGATGGTAATGCATTCTCACTGGAACGTCGAAAGTCCACTTAGCCCCAATTAAATCGGTCTTTAACCTTGTGGCCAGACCTATTTCGGATCGTAAGTGGTTTGGTTACATCTCCCCCATCCTCAAGGGTCTTAAATGGCTTCCCAATGAAGGCAGATCCATCTACAAGACCGCTTGCATTACGCACAAAGCCATCCATCAACACACCCCATTGTATTTCTCCAATAAACTCCACAAAGCTGGCTGCTCTAGAGCAATGAGGAGCACCAATACAGTCATCCTTGTCCCCCCTTGTTAAACAAGAAATCTACACAATCACTCCCTTTCTCTGGTAATGCGCCTACCATCTGGAACTCACTCCCTAAAGATCTACGTTCCAACCCCTCCTACCTCAGCTTCAAAAAGGACCTCAAGCTGCATCTTCTAAACAGATTCCGGGGGCCTTATTCCTGTTCACCCAACATAGATTATAATCGAACCCTGACTATATGAGGTTCTGTAGGAAGGTGGCTACCTGACTATGGTTACCCCAGATTTTTGCCTTGTGTTTAGCTGGTTTTCGACTTAGTTGGCCTGGTTCCCTGCTAATCAGGGCCCCAGGCTATCTGCTCTCTCTGTAAAATGGATTCCATGTACCCTAGGTGCATAACTAGATTGGCTTGGGTCACCTTATCATCCCCTGTACAGAGCACTATAGGTGCCCAGGGCATAGGTGCATCCAAGGCCTACCAGGGGCTGCAGCATATCTTTTGCCACCCCTGGCTGGCTATCTAAAATTGACACAACTGGCTGATCACTCAGCTGGGGCAAGTGGGTGTAATCACCCCTTGCTTAGATATAGTATACCTATATCTAAACCTATATCTGGACACATATATAGCCTGTAAGCCACTCCTATGGAAGGCCTCATCAATCCTGGAGGCAGAGTGCGGGGTTTTATGTGAGATGGAGCTCTGGCATGAGCTGAGCCTGTCTGCAGCTGTCGGGAACAACTCCCTAAGCTGATCCGGGATAATGCCATACCATATACTCTTAAGCGCCTTATAATCCACGCGGTTATATAGCAACTTTGGTTTGGCTTTATCAAAACATGTCGTGTAAGGTGTCAAACGAATTGGAATACTACCCCCTCGCCAGTCCTGGCGACGGGGGTAGCATTCCACCCCTCTAGAGGGGACGACATGTTACTTTTGCTAAAACGCGGTTGATTTTTAAAAGAGCCTCAGATCCACAAAATGGATGCCTCTGCCACAGACACGGGTCTGGCCTCCTGCTGCTGACCGAAACTCAGCATATGGTGGCCTGGACAAAGAGTTTCCTGTCGCAGGGCGGTGTCAAACCACCCCAGACAGGAGATAGTGGATTGTAGTAGGGAGGTTTCAAAGAAACCAGACACTGCCTGGGGAGCACAAGGCTGCCCCTTGCATAATCCGGCCAAACCGGTTCTGGGGCCTCCCAGACCCTGTCCCAGCGCGGCCTGGATCAAAGGAAAGGGGTGTAACCACCCCCTTCCTGGGTCCCACCCATAGGAGGGGACCTAGCAGGATGTCCAGCCCACCAGATTCGAATAGGAGTGGGAGCAGTGCCAATGCAACTCAGATCATCCTGAAGAAACATAAGAAACGAATTCTGGACCCTTCGACTTTCTACTCAACGCAGAAGACTGAAGAATCTCCCTTGTGGTCAAGGAGTGACCACCCTGTGCAAACAGGCACCATCCAGCCCTCGACCCTTGCTTTGTTGCAGTTCCCGCCGGAACTCGAGCAACAGAGATCGACGAGATCAAGCTTGCCTGCCTTCTCCCAGCCCGATCCACAGTCCCTGCAGAGCTGAGACCAGTGGAGGCGACCGGAAGCGTGGGGCACGCCATCTTGAAAAGGCCACGAGACGCTGACCGTGCAGCCCACGAGTGATCCTCGAAGCTGTGCACCGGGGTTTGAGAAGACCCCACCCGAGCTACACTTGCACCAAAGCTACCCTCTCCACACTCGACGAGTGCTGCGTGGGGCCCTTCTGCTTGTGGCGGCTCGACGCGTTGGCCCGGTCACTTGCCAGCTGGCTTGTGGCCCCTGTGCCGACGAAAACTGAAATACGACTTGCTTTTCTGGTTGCTCCAGATCTGCACCAGCTCCTGTGAAAAGGAGCTCCCACTCTGATCCTCCTGGTTTGAGTGATAAGCAATCTCCCGGTTCCGCGTGGATTGCTTTTGCCAAGTGCTGTTTGCTACAATCTTGAAGCCGACGGTGCTGACGGCGAGAGCCTACGTGGGACAGATCGTGACCTGCTCCTGGACGTCGCAGATGCCCCAGAGCACACGTGACAGCGGAGAGAAGCCTATTGACAACCACCTGATTGCGCCCGACATTGCCTGGTTCCGTCCTGGTTCCACCCTGGTCACTGCTGAGTGACCCAGACTCTGTCCCCTCTGCTTTCAGGTACTTTTCTACTTCGATCCACCCTTGGATCGCACCGGACACTTTTGCTTCACATCGCCTGCAGCTGCAACAGCTTCAAGCACCAAGAGCCTGCGTGTCAAAACCCGACGCCACTTCGACCCTGTGCACCCACGGCCTGTGGGTGAGGTAACATTGCAACGCCGGTGTTCCCACACTGGTACACACCTCTAGGGTCTGTGTCTAAAGTTTTGTTCCTCTAGGTTCAGCGGAAGTATTTTTTAACTCACTTTATTTAACTTTTACGCACCATTGACATTGCATTGGTGCGAGCCGCACTTTCCGTGCTGCACCCGTCTCCTGTGGGCTATTCCCGACTTCAGCATTGCTAGTCCTGACTGCTCCCAGCGAATATCTAGGCCCTAGGCCTAACCACTGTTCGATTGGTATCTCTTATACCACTTTTTTAGTATATGGTTTAAGTGGCCACCGGCCCTTATCCAAAATTATGCAACTTTATATGTTTTACTGTGCTTTTGATTTAACGCTTGTGCCCCTTTCCTCATAAAGAGTACTGGGGAGTAATTTAGAAATAAATACATATATTTTTATAATATATACTTGTGTGGTGTCCTTTCATTTGATTACAGGATTGTATGTGGTAAAACAGCTCGCTTAACACGCCCTCTTAAGTTAAGCCTTTAAGGCTGCTTAGTCCATGCTACCACTAGGATAGCTTGTCTAACAAGGTTGACTTACAACCAGACATCTTTGGGGTTTGTTTGGACTGATACCAAGTGATTCCAGAATTGGAAACACTACATATCAGGCCAACTTCTCACATTGGTGGCAGCGGTGGGATTTGAGCTTGCTGTTTGTTTTACCATTGCAATCTTTACATCAAATTGAAAGATCACATCAAGTACCTTAGGTACATATACATCAAAAGCTTAGCATATTAAGTTCTACTGAACTTAGTAGTTGTAGATTAAAGGGATTAGCACACCCTGACTACAACTCACTAGGAATGTACAGTAGGAAAACACTCAGTGTAGGTAAGTGCATCACTTACACCTCACTAGCAGTCATGTCTGATACAGGTAGAGCCTCAGGCTCTGCTCCTGTAATAGTTGATCCTATAGGGACAACATCCAGATATGACAACCTTAGCCACAAAGACCTGAGTGCCTTGTGCACAGCCAGGGGGCTAAAAAAGGGCAGAGGCCCTACCATTCCTTCCAAAGTAGCTCTCCTAGAAAAGGATGACTTAGATAAGGTGAGTCAGGCTCCCTTAGAATCAGGTGAAGGGATACACTCCCCTGAGAATGAGAATCTTCCAGAAGATAAAGAAGAGGAGGAGGAAGAGGAAGAGGAAGAGGAAGGCTCAGATTTAGAAGAGCCGGAAGATCAGGATCAGAGGGGAAACCAGGTACAGGTTGCCAGGCTTAACCAGGCCAACCTGGACCTACATGGGAATGGAGAGGGCCAGCACCACTCCAGATCTCATAACCAAATTCTCCCAGGTAACAGGAGGGTGAGATCTCAATCAGGGGACTCTCATCTTTCTAGTGCCTCAAGAGAATCTCAAAGAGGGATGACTCCCTCCCAGAGAAAAGAGCATAGGGCCAGGATGAGGGCTGTCCAACTCCAAATAGAAAGAGAAGAGGTAGCCTTGGCTCAAGCTAAACTTGCTTTAGCAAGAGAAAGAAAATTGTGTGGCTTAGATGCCACTGGTGGCAGCAAAGTTCCTAAAGAGAAACCCAGGTCCTATGATAGTAGAAACCTGACAAAGATTGTGCCCCCCTACCAGGAAGGGGTTGACATCCACAAATGGATGACTGCTCTGGAGAGAGCCTGCATGGTACAGCAGGTTCCTGAGGAACAGTGGGCAGCAATCTTATGGTACTCCTTTTCAGAGAAAGGGAGAGATCGGCTCCTCACTGTCAGACATGAGGATGCCAGCAATTACAAAGTCCTGAAGAGTGTTCTAATAGATGGGTTTGGCTTAACCACTGAACAGTACAGGTTAAAGTTCAGAGATACCCAGAAGACACAGACTCAGGACTGGACTGATTTTGTTGATTGTGCAACTAAGGCTCTGGAGGGTTGGCTAAATGGCAGCAAAGTACATGACTTCACAGGATTGTATAATTTGATTATGAGGGAGCAGATCCTAAGTAATTGTCAGAACCAGCTCTTACACCAGCTCCTGGTGGACTCAGATTTGACCTCTCCCCAAGAATTGGGAAAGAGGGCAGATAAGTGGGTCAGAACCAGGATTAGGCCTAAGAATCAGGACAATAACCAGAAGAAGGAGTCTACCAAGCCTCAAGATAAGGGCGGGGATAAAAGTAAAGAAAACACTTCCCCAGGGCCCCAAAACTCCAAGAATAGGGGTGGGTCCCAAGACACTTCATCAACTGAGAAAAAGCCTTATTGTCATGCCTGTAAACAGGTTGGGCATTACAAAACAGACAGCTGTTGTCCCAAGAATGGCAATAAAGAAAACATACCTCCAAAGCCAGCTCCAATACCTCCTGTTACTGTCAGCAGTAATCCCCCAGGAAGTGGGAGCACACCCAGGAATCTGGGTGGGTTTACTTTTGGAGCCCAGGAGGACCCTGGCCTATCCAGGTCCCCATCCCCAAATGATCTTGTTTATGAGACTGGCATGGGGTTTGCCAACTTCTCTGTTTGCCCAAATACCTTGAGCAAATATAGACAAGAACCCATCATCAATGGTTTGAAAGTTGAAGCCTTTAGAGACACAGGGGCTAGCATCACCATGGTGGCTGACTGTATAGTCCCCTCTAAGCAACTTTTACCAGGTGCCACATACCAGGTAACAAACATTGATGGTATCCAAACAAATCATCCCATGGCAGTAGTAAGTCTCATCTGGGGAGGTGTCACTGGCCCAAAGAGAGTGGCAGTATCACCAAACTTGCCTGTAGACTGTCTACTGGGTAATGATTTGGAAATCTCAGCCTGGGCTGAGGTTGAACAGGAAATCCATTCTAGAATGGTAAACTCCAATGGAAAGGTTAGTGGGGCTGTACTGGCTATAGCCCCAATTTAAGATGTCCTTCCTGAAAGGGTTGGTAGGGCTGAGCAACTCTCTGCCCCATCTTTACCAGAAGCTCTTCCAAAACAGAATAGCAAAGCTGTTATGATAACAGCAGAAACCCAAACTGAGTCTCCTCCTGAAAAGGTTGGTGGGGCTGTGATGGCCACAGCCCAAACTCAAACAGATATGTGTGTTGTGAAGCCTGAAATGATGGATCACTCCACCCAAACTGAGAGCATGGAGGAGGAAGAGAAATCTCCCCCTCACCAGACAGTAGGACAGGATCAGCCTCCTCAGGGAACTGATCTTACCCCTGATGAAGGAACTGCCCCAGAGGTTGTTAGGCCTGGCCTGACAGAGCCTCTGATGGCAGTGGACCCTTCTCAGGTGGGATCCAGTCTGGAGCAGGTAACCTGCCCCTCTCTACCTTGCCTTAGTCAGCCCAGGGCTGCAGAGGACAAGAAGGACAGTGAGACCCAGAGGGCCCCCTGTCAAATAAAGCGCCCCCATCAACAGATTAGGGGCACCAAAACTAGTAGCCCTAGTGAGGTGAAAACTTTAAAAACTCCTGAGGGAGCCCCCTTAAAAGTAGTTAGGGACCTCCCACAGATGGATTCTGTTGGGCACAGCCAAACCTGGGACCCAAAGGGCCCAAACCTGAACTGTCCCTCCAGCAAGCCAAACAGAGGGACCCAGCCTCCAGCTTTAGGTAGCCAGAGGTTGACCCTGAGAGCACAGTGCAGCTCAGTTGAAGAGAGAAGGGCACACATGGTGGAAGATAATTGGAGGAAGCTGAGTCCTAAATTAGTGGAGCCTCACTTCAAAACTCCATATCCAAACCAGCCTTCTAACTTGCAAAGACACACCCAAGGTAGTGATTCCCTATGGTGGAGACCCTCTGATACCCCAAGGGTGAGGGACTGCTTAGTGGACCATGAGACAGGGGGTACCCATGCTAGTGCAGGTACTTCCTTATATGGCCACTCAGGCAATAAAGGCTTACCTGGACAAGGATAGCCTTATCTCCTTTCGTTTGGGGGGGGGGGTTGTGTAGGAAGGTGGCTACCTGACTATGGTTACCCCAGATTTTTTGCCTTGTGTTTAGCTGGTTTTCGACTTAGTTGGCCTGGTTCCCTGCTAATCAGGGCCCCAGGCTATCTGCTCTCTCTGTAAAATGGATTCCATGTACCCTAGGTGCATAACTAGATTGGCTTGGGTCACCTTATCAGCCCCTGTACAGAGCACTATAGGTGCCCAGGGCATAGGTGCATCCAAGGCCTACCAGGGGCTGCAGCATATCTTTTGCCACCCCTGGCTGGCTATCTAAAATTGACACAACTGGCTGATCACTCAGCTGGGGCAAGTGGGTGTAATCACCCCTTGCTTAGATATAGTATACCTATATCTAAACCTATATCTGGACACATATATAGCCTGTAAGCCACTCCTATGGAAGGCCTCATCAATCCTGGAGGCAGAGTGCGGGGTTTTATGTGAGATGGAGCTCTGGCATGAGCTGAGCCTGTCTGCAGCTGTCGGGAACAACTCCCTAAGCTGATCCGGGATAATGCCATACCATATACTCTTAAGCGCCTTATAATCCACGCGGTTATATAGCAACTTTGGTTTGGCTTTATCAAAACATGTCGTGTAAGGTGTCATACGAATTGGAATACTACCCCCTCGCCAGTCCTGGCGACGGGGGTAGCATTCCACCCCTCTAGAGGGGACGACATGTTACTTTTGCTAAAACGCGGTTGATTTTTAAAAGAGCCTCAGATCCACAAAATGGATGCCTCTGCCACAGACACGGGTCTGGCCTCCTGCTGCTGACCGAAACTCAGCATATGGTGGCCTGGACAAAGAGTTTCCTGTCGCAGGGCGGTGTCAAACCACCCCAGACAGGAGATAGTGGATTGTAGGAGGGAGGTTTCAAAGAAACCAGACACTGCCTGGGGAGCACAAGGCTGCCCCTTGCATAATCCAGCCAAACCGGTTCTGGGGCCTCCCAGCCCCTGTCCCAGCGCGGCCTGGATCAAAGGAAAGGGGTGTAACCACCCCCTTCCTGGGTCCCACCCATAGGAGGGGACCTAGCAGGATGTCCAGCCCACCAGATTCGAATAAGAGTGGGAGCAGTGCCAATGCAACTCAGATCATCCTGAAGAAACATAAGAAACGAATTCTGGACCCTTCAACTTTCTACTCAACGCAGAAGACTGAAGAATCTCCCTTGTGGTCAAGGAGTGACCACCCTGTGCAAACAGGCACCATCCAGCCCTCGACCCTTGCTTTGTTGCAGTTCCCGCCGGAACTCGAGCGACAGAGATTGACGAGATCAAGCTTGCCTGCCTTCTCCCAGCCCGATCCACAGTCCCTGCAGAGCTGAGACCAGTGGAGGCGACCGGAAGCGTGGGGCACGCCATCTTGAAAAGGCCACAAGACGCTTACCGTGCAGCCCACGAGTGATCCTCGAAGCTGTGCACCGGGGTTTGAAAAGCCCCCACCCCGAGCTACACTTGTACCAAAGCTACCCCCTCCACACTCGACGAGTGCTGCGTGGGGCCCTTCTGCTTGTGGCGGCTCGACGCATTGGCCCGGTCACTTGCCAGCTGGCTTGTGGCCCCTGTGCCAACGAAAACTGAAATACGACTTGCTTTTCTGGTTGCTCCAGATCTGCACCAGCTCCTGTGAAAAGGAGCCCCCACTCTGACCCTCCTGGTTCGAGTGATAAGCAATCTCCCGGTTCCGCATGGATTGCTTTTGCCAAGTGCTGTTTGCTACAATCTTGAAACCGACGGTGCTGACGGCGAGAGCCTACGTGGGACAGATCGTGACCTGCTCCTGGACGTCGCAGATGCCCCAGAGCCCACGTGACAGCGGAGAGAAGCCTATCAACAAACCACCTGATTGCGCCCGACATTGCCTGGTTCCGTCCTGGTTCCACCCTGGTCACTGCTGAGTGACCCAGACTCTGTCCTCTCTGCTTTCAGGTACTTTTCTACTTCGATCCACCCTTGGATCGCACCGGACACTTCTGCTTCACATCGCCTGCAGCTGCAACAGCTTCAAGCACCAAGAGCCTGCGTGTCAAAACCCGACGCCACTTCGACCCTGTGCACCCACGGCCTGTGGGTGAGGTAACATTGCAACGCCGGTGTTCCCACACTGGTACACACCTCTAGGGTCTGTGTCTAAAGTTTTGTTCCTCTAGGTTCAGCGGAAGTATCTTTTAACTCACTTTATTTAACTTTTACGCACCATTGACATTGCATTGGTGCGAGCCGCACTTTCCGTGCTGCACCCGTCTCCTGTGGGCTACTCCCGACTTCAGCATTGCTAGTCCTGACTGCTCCCAGCGAATCTCTAGGCCCTAGGCCTAACCACTGCTCGATTGGTATCTCTTATACCACTTTTTTAGTATATGGTTTAAGTGGCCACCGGCCCTTATCCAAAATTGTGCAACTTTATATGTTTTACTGTGCTTTTGATTTAACGCTTGTGCCCCTTTCCTCATAAAGAGTACTGGGGAGTAATTTAGAAATAAATACATATATTTTTATAATATATACTTGTGTGGTGTCCTTTCATTTGATTACAGGATTGTATGTGGTAAAACAGCTCGCTTAACACGCCCTCTTAAGTTAAGCCTTTAAGGCTGCTTAGTCCATGCTACCACTAGGATAGCTTGTCTAACAAGGTTGACTTACAACAAGACATCTTTGGGGTTTGTTTGGACTGATACCAAGTGATTCCAGAATTGGAAACACTACATATCAGGCCAACTTCTCACAGGTTCCCTCGACTGATTGCCTATCTCACTATCCCCCTTCTCATTCATACATATTCGACTACATCCCCCTCTATTTTCTCTTGTAGTTACCCCTTCATTTTATCACCTTTCCATCATCCTCCTCAGCTCCACCCCCAACTTTACACCTTCCACCCCCTCACCTCTAACCATCCTTCACTAGTTTTAATATCCAATTCTTGTTATTGCCCAAGGGTATTCTTTATTTAAGACCACATGTAATATCTGCAACGTTTGTAATGTTATAATTGTCTTGTATTTTTATCTCTTTTATCAAATGTTATTTTGTAACTTTTTTATCACCCAGGCCTTGTAAAGCACTCTGATACCCTCGGGTCTAGCCAGCGCAATATAAAACCTTTTAAATAAATACTTAAAAAATCTCCCAACCTGAATCCCCTAAAAACCAACCATCCCCCTAATAAAAATGGTATTACTTGTTTCATGTTGGAAAAAAATACCAAATATGAAATTACATTTATAATAGAATAAATAATAATGACTGAACATTTTCTATTTACAAAATGTATTTAAATAAAATGTAAAATATTTCTTTAAAACATGGAAAAGAATGTAAAATTAAACATACAATTCTAATAAATATTAAAATAAGACACTATTACACTTTTAAAATAGTTTCCTTTTAGTTATCATAAACACAAAAAACATAAAATAATGTAACATAAAAATACATTAAAAAAAATTATAACTATGAGCTCTATTATGATATCAGTCAGACGACAGACACTCTAGCGGGATGGAATTTGCCTGACTATTAGTCAGAAGTTCCGCCTGCAGTATTAGGATGTGACCGCCCTACAAAGATCGGAACCATCCAATTTTCTTTTGCAGCTTGTGTGCAGGCCTGGGCGGCGAACTCCGCTCTGTTCATGGAGATGGCAGAGTTTCCTGCACTCCGTGCTCCACGGAGCTCGCGGAGTGCAGAAAACTCTGCTCCGCGTAGTGCAGCAAAGTTTTCTCCCTGCTCACGAACGGTAAGTTTGCAAGCATGAGTTGCCGCTTGGGGAGAATTTCTACATGAGCGGCAGAAGGACCAGTGCAAACATCAATTTGCACTGCACTCCGCCACTTGCGGAAGTTTCCACTTCCATGTGGAGGACATGCTGGAACCATCCACAGTATTAGTGCTCAGGTGCTGTGGAAGGCTCCTGCATGTCCTTGCACCTGGGGCAGGATATCGCTCTGGTGCTGCCTCAGCTGCTGAAGAAGAGCTTTCCCAGTAACCGAGACTGTTCTGTTTGCTCACTGAAATGACGAATGGCACGCATGGCATGCTGACATTCTAGAGAGAGGGAACGTGAAATAAGCCAATCGGTATCATTTCTTCCACCTACATTGTTGATCAGAAGCATATCCTAAGATGGAAGAGGCATCAATGAAAATAAGAGAATCTCCTGTTCCCAATTATACATTTTCCTAGTGGATCTCTGCTTCAGGGTCACAACAGGATGGCAGTCCCTAACAAGGATCCACCAAGAAGGCGCTAGGGAGTGGTTTTAGAGGGGAAGAGTGTCCTCCCTGGCTCTCCCCTCCACAGCCCCAAAAGTCTTTCTGCCCCCTACCCCAGGGCAGATTGGAGTTTAATACTTTCAATCTGTTTCTGCGGGGCAGAAAGTTCACTAGACACCAGAGAGCATTTTATGTGCAGAAAAATGAGTGGGCCTGCCCAATCAGGCACCAAGTCTAGCCCTCAATCTCAATCACCCCAACAGTCTTTCCACCCTCCACCAGGAGCAGATAGGAGGTGTTTTTTTCTAATCTGTCCCCTGGCAGTCACAAAATCCAATCAGGGTCAATAAGAATCACCTTGTGGGACTCCCATTTGCCTTGGTTTGATTTGTGCCTTAAACTATTTTTATGGGGACAAGTGGGGGAAATTATGGATTCCTGCATATCCTGAAAGATTACATATGAGAAATGCAATGAAAATGTGTGATTTTAGGCAAAGTTTGAAGTTTGCAGTGTCGGTAAGAGAACATTGATTGAACCATGTGAGTCACACCACCCTTGTCAGCTGTGGCCTCTTCCTTTAGGATATGCATGACGTATTTTGTAACCCACCTCCAGGCAGCTTCAACTCAGTATGCTTTTATAGCGATTACATTCGCCGGGTAGGGGGAAGGGTTTGGGAAGGGAATAGTGGGAAGGAGACCTGTTAGGGAAAAGCAGATTATACAAACAACACTGATTAGGACCTGCAAATTAAATGGCATTCACACTTTTAGGTTGTCACGCTGATAAGTACTCAGTAGTACCATCTATGATTATATCTCAGCAGCTTGTGAGCATACTCTTAACGTCAAGTACCAAGAACCAAGAGTGATTACTTCTCATTCAAAATCTGTTTATCCTTATAACCAGATGTTAGTGAACAAATAGGAATGAAAAACTCTCATTCATACACTCACACCAAATGCTCTTTTTTCTTATAATCAGGTATATGAAAGCAGTAGAGCGTTCTCTGAAACACACAGCTAATTCCAAACTATATGTGCACTGACTGTTTCATTACAGTGTACTCACACACTAAGACAAATATTGTGATGCACGAAACACAACTCTTATGCAGAAATGGGGAATTGCCTTTCCCTGTTCCTGCACATGCAAAAATAGAAACACCCCAGTGAGAACTGTGTAATGAAATTAACCATGTCTGAAAATGGGGAGAAACCTCAGACTGCCGATCTTACCAAAAAGGTCCTTCTGACCTATATTAATTACCAGACAGGGAGTTAAGTTTGCCCAGAATGGTGTCTCTACACCAAGGAATGACCACTATGAGTCAGAGATGGACTGGTAGCTCCACTTGCATTGGCAGCCAAAGAATAGTGAGCAAGTAGAGGCTAGAACGACCACCAAGAACTCCGCAGGTGTCAAGTGAAAGTCACATTTGCTTAACTTGCAATACAGTTGGTGCTTCCTTAAAGCTTGTGCCCAGAAAAAAACCACCCCCTTAACGGGGGGCTAAACCAGGAAGTGGTATTCTTTAAACAAATCTGAGTTTATTGATACCTTGGAGAACTCGGCACCCACCTTTTACCGTGACGTTAACTCCATGGAGGGAAAAGTTACAGAATGGCTACTATCAGCCAGCAACATCCACGCCCCTATTGTTAAATTCTCCCGTGCCCGCCATTCTGAGGCTCATAAATGGTTCTCCACTAACCTTAAACAACTAAGACTCGAGCTGCGCAAAGCCGAGAGGAAATGGAGATTTTTTATTCAATTGAAGACAGAAAACATTCCGTCACTGCCCGTAGAGATCACAAAACAGCCATCTCAACCACTAAATCAGCTTATTTCTCCTTAAAATTACTTAACGCTCACAATAAATCTAATGAAATTTTCAAAATCGTCAATGACCTATGTAATGACACTAGAACCTCCCCGATACAGACCCCCACTAGAACTCTGCGATTCTCTAAATCACTTCTTCCTTGACAAAATCAGTCATCAAAAATAGTCTCCCCAACACCTTCAACTGGGAACCACTGGAAGATATCTCCAAAAATCAAAGCATTTTAGACACACTTCAACCCATATGTACCAAAACCTTATCAGTACTCATGACCCGGGTCAAATCGGGTTCTCCCAACAACTGTTTTCCCCCGCATGTCTCTAAAGAGATATTTACCATCCTGCCTCAGAGCGTGCTTCCTCTTTTAAATGAGTCACTGTCCCAAGGCAAGGTTCCCACTGCCTTCAAGCACACCACAGTAGTTCCTCTTATAAAAAAGCCAGGGGCAGATCCTAGCAACCCCGTGAACTATCATCCTATTTCCCTTCTCCCCTTCCTGGCAAAAATCTCGGAGGCCCACGTAGCTAGTTGCGTGTTCAATTTCATTGGAACGCTCTGAGTACCTTGAACCTAACCAAGCCGGCTTCCGTCCGGTGCCCTCTACAGAGGCTGTGATCTTGGCGGTACTGGACACTCTCAGAGCTAACGCAGACAGGGGCGACCATCAAGCTCTGGTACTCCTGGATTCATCGGCCGCGTTCGACACGGTTGACCATACCATCTTACTGAACCGTGTCGAGCAGGCCGGCCTGCGGGGCCCCGCAATGGAATGGATCAAATCCTTCCTCGCCGACCGCACTCAGGCGGTCAGGCTGGGAAGGTTTACTGCCCCCAAACTCTCTTCCACATGCGGGGTCCCACAGGGCTCCTCTCTGTCTCCGCTGCTCTTTGATCTCTACATGAGCCCTCTGATCCACTCACTAAAAAACAGAAATATCACTGTATTCAACTACGCTGACGATCTCCAGATTATCTTCTCTCTCAGCTCCCCCAAAGCTGTGAGTGCATTTCAATCCACCATGCTTCACATCCAGTGTTGGAAGGATGTGATCCATTTGAAACTTAACCCTGGCAAGACAGAGCTGGTCTTGCCTAGGAATAGCAAGAATAGCTGGGGCACACAATTTTGGCCGCCTGAACTCGGGCCCTCTCCCACTGCTTCTCCCTCTGTGAAAAGCCCGGGGGTTACCTTCGACGCTGACCCCTCGCTTCGCGGGCAGGTGGGCTCTGTGATTTCCTCCAGGAAATTTTGGCCACAAGTCTATTAAAGTCTGTTAGGTAGGTTATAAGGGCCTTGTTCCAGTTGAAGTTGCTCTCTATCTGCTGACAAAGTGACAGTACGTCTGTCAAAGACTTTCTCAAAGTCTGCAAAAACTGGTGCCAATTATATAAGAGGGCACATCCTTGTCAGACCAATGGTACTACCCAGATAGCAGATTCTCCAGACAAATAGGAGATTGAAAATGCTATTCTAGACTGCCGGTCAAGGAAAGCACTAGGTCTACATGTGAAATGTAACTCAACTTGAGTAAGGAAAGCCTGTACTTGGGGGATCACCAAAAAACCTCTCCTGGGCCGCTAATGGGATTTGCGGTGGTATATTGACTGTAATAGTGGTCAGTTGTATTTGGTCAGGCTGGGATGGAACAGGGATTCTTTCTGGACTAGGAGTACCCAACTCACCCACCTAATGTTGTTACTGAGCTACCTTATCAGCAAGCACTGCAGTAGCATTTTTAGATTGAACTAGATATCTCTGCATTTGGGTTGTGAGGTGGCCATGACAAAAGACCTTGCACAGACCAGGAGGAAGTATAATTTGTGGACTCACTGTTCTGTCAGATATGGCTTCTTCTTCCCCATCTGTAGTATGTATTTTGAGCCCCACCACCAGCCAGCTCCAACTCGATATGTTATTTTGCACCGAGGAATAGATTTGCCAGGCAGGGGGAAGGGTTTGACAAGGGAAGAGCGGGGAATAAGACCTGTTAGGATATAACAGATTATACAAACAAACACACATTAGGACCTGAAATTATCTGGTATTCACACTTTTAGATTGCCACACTGATAAATGCTCAGTAGTAGTGTCTGTGATTATGTCTCAGCAATTTGTGAGCATATCCTTAATGTCAAGTACCAAGAACCAAGAGTGATATCCTCTCCATCAAATACTCTTTAGCCTTACAATCAGACATTAATAAATATGTAGCAATACTAAACTCGAATTGATACATTCACACAAAATGCTCTTTGTACTTATAATCAGGTATATGAAAGTAATAGAGCATTCTCTAAACACATAACTATATGGGCACTGACTGTTTCATTACAGTATACTCAAACACTAAAACAAATATTATGATACAGAAAACACAACTTTTATGCAGAAATGGGAGATCGCTTCTCCCTGTTCCTGCACATGTAAAAATAGAAACCCCCCAGCAAAAACTGAATAACCATGCCCAAAAATATGGTGAATCCTCTGACTGCTTGTCTTACGGTAAAGGCCTGTCCGACCTTTCTTGATTGCAAGACAGAGATTTGATTTTGCCCAGAATGGTGTCTCCACACCAAGGAATGACCACTGTGAGTCAGAGACAGACCAGGTGCTCCGCTTGCATTGTCAGGCAAAGAATAGTGAGCACATTTCTCAGTGAAGTGCTTATGGACGCGCCTCTCCTAAAATGGTCGCCACCGGGGCTTCTGGGAAATGTAGTCCCAAGGACTACTATGGCCCTAAACAAGGGGAAAAACTAAGGGTACAGTGCATTTAGGATGGGCAGCATTAGTGACATGGCACAGACACAGCTAGGTCCTCAAACGGACCTACATGTGCAGAGCGACCACCAGCATGCCACAATAGCGGCCTCATTAGCTTTCCCACAAAGCAAACCTGTACTGGCATTTTACCTGGCACATGAGGACATGTATTTGTATATTGGGCGGCCACTGATCCCTGCCATAGGATTAGATGTACAGGCCCTAGACTGAGCACCGCCAATAGCCTGACAACACTGGACTCTCCTGGGTGTTTAGTTTTTAGAAATGTCTGGGTTTCCCGAGGTGGCCACCGAGTCCGGGCCTGGGAGAGCAGAGAGAAGTTCTTCGTAAAAGCGTTTTCTTTCCTATAAAAATCAGGCTCCTCAAATTAGTTGTAGGAAGAAGAGTTTTCAAGGTAAAAGTGTAAGTGAGATGTAACCACCTTACTTCTGCTTTAAGAAGTGAATCATGGGAAAGCATGGGAACAAGGATGGTCCAGACCTGGGGAGACTGAATGCAGTGATCAAATGGGATAGGAGGAAAAGGAGACTGCAGTAGTAGTAGGAGCATCTGGAGAAGTAGGATTTAGGATGAAGGGAGAGCACCTTTAACTTATTAAATGAATGAATAAAATATAAATATTTTCACACTTTTTAACTTGTGGTATACATTAAATATTTCAATAACTTTTTAACTAAGGGGCTTCTTACACTGTCGGAGTTGCTTCTGACCGACACCACCTCAGACTCGGAACCAACCAAACTGAGTTCGGTGGTTCCGACCACCTGATTTCGATGTGACCTAACACTGTTTGGTTGGATTCCCACTATGGTAGCTTGTGTTACGGCCATAAACCAGCTGTAACACAGTCTCCAATGGAGAAATGGAGGTGTGTGTAAAACCCTGCACCCACAAACTGTAGGGTTTTACAGTGGAGAAACCCTAGGTACCTCATTGACCACCAACCCGTAAGCCGCAGGGCAAGGGGGCCCTCCTAAGGACCCCCAAAGTTTCAGAAAGGCAGGCATAAAAAGGCTGTGAGAAACCAACATCGTTATCCCGACAGCGGAAACGCCTTCCATTGGGGATTATGGTGTGCTTCAGACCAACAGGAATACTCTGAGAGCCGGTCAGAATGCCCGGTCGGTTTACGTTCGACCTCCGATATCGTAATCAAGCGGTTGGACAGCAAACCGCACGAGTAGGTCAGAAAGTCTCCAACTAGTGGTTGGATGCTTTCTGACCACCATCATATTTGGCCCCTATCTGTTTGGGTGCAAATCTATATTTATTACAAATGAGGTGCATTTCTGCTGCTAAAAACAAAGATAACATAATAAATATTTAATTTCAGTACAGGTTTATCTAAAGCCTTTTATCAAGCCCACATCTGCTAATTAGGTCAATTGAAGCTAGGCTTTTCAGAGCATTACAAAGGACAGGGTCAAGCAATATGAATAGAATCAACATTTTACTAAACCTCACACCTTTAAGATACCATATGCTAAGAAAACACAACTATGCACAATTCAGATACCCAGCGAAAGCACGCGGCCTGGTATTCTTCTGAATTAAGTAGGGAGAAGGCTAGTTGTAAAAAATTGGTAAAGTCATGGTGGAAATCGCACAGTTTGAAGGAGAAAGAAACCTATAAAAATGGTTTAGCACTCTATCGTAAGAATATTAAAAAGTACATAAAGCCTACATTACCTCTAGAATAAATCAGGCCGGTAATTCCACCAAAGAATTGTATAACGTTTTTAAATCCTTTATCAACTTGACCCCCTGTAATTATCAGGTCTCTCCCTCCCAAGTATCATGTGACAATGGAGCCAATTATTTTGAAGATAAGATTAATAAAATATATGATAAATTTCCCAGTGATTATGACATGCAGGACACTCTGGCTTTACATTCTACATCCTTCAGGGAACAGGATGTTTGTTACGAGAGCTTTCCCCCTCTGCTGGTAATAGTAGAAGAAATGCTGAATCTGGCTTGCCCCTTGATATTATGCCAGCTAAGTGTTTTGCTTTATTAGCTACGCAACTAGCGCCCTTCATTTGTGCGATATTAAATATATCAACAAGTAAAGGTAAACTTCCAAGCGAATGAACGTCGGTACAAGTGCTTCCGATCTGTAGGAAGGCGAATGTACCTGCATTTGATTTAGCTAATTATCGTCCAATTTCTCTCCTTCAGTTCATGAGTAAAGTGGAAGGTTATATCAATACAAACTTATGGAGCATATAGAATCTCAAGGATGCCTAGATTCATCACAGTCTGGTTTCAGACCAAAGCATTGCATGGAATCTACTCCTATAGGTGTTACAGATTATATCAAACTTGCACTTGACAATAATACAGCTTTGCTACTGGTCCAGTTGGAATTTTCCGCAGCCTTTGATACTGTGTCACACCATAAGCAACTCCTAAGACTGAAAGAAATTGGAATCCACTTACTAACTTTAAAATGTTTTTTGAGTTTCTTAAAATCAAACCATTAACTTGGATCCTTTCCGTTCCCACATCATGAAGCTCTTCAAGGGGGTACCACAAGGCTCCTGTCTTAGTCTTACACTGTTTAATGGGTATGTGGCCCCTCTTGCACAGATTATCTGAGATTTTGGGTTCACTCCCTTTTCTTATGTGGACGACACACAACTTATTTTATCATTTGATAATAGCACGGTCTCTACCAAATCACTCTATGCAGATGGTATGCAAGGAATTTCAGGCTGGATGACAGAAAACTTCCTCCACCTAAATGCTGATAAAACTGAAATTGTATTATTTGGCAACACTCAAACATTGTGGTCTTCAGAATGGTGGAACCTAGAGCTTGGTATAGGTTGTCCGTTTTGACCACTCTCCAACTATGAGAGATCAACTAGCGGCTACCTCTGGTACTTGTTTCTATAGGCTGAGTCTTCTACGTAGGGCATTCCATCTTCTTCCTCTATCTGTACGAAGGACCCTGATTCAGGCCCCGATGATTAGTCGGCTCGTTTTATTGGAATGCCCTTTTGGCAGCTGCAAATGAATCCATACTGATTAGGCTGCAGGTCGTTCAGAACACTGCAGCCCGTTTGACTCTTAATAGGCCCCCACACAGCCTCTCTTGCTCCAAAGAATTAAGTTCAAGATCTGCTGTCTTGTACATAAAGCACTCAATGGCAGAGATCTAAGCTACCTTAATGAAAAACGTATTTGCTATCAGACCTCTATGCTCAGGGGAGAAAGCTCTTCTTGTTACCCCTGTTGTAGGAAACTCGGCACAGGCAAAGATTTTTCTTACATTGCTCCACTTTACTGGAACTTATTGCCTGTATATCTATGAAAGTGCTTGGATTTCCTCCTTTTCAGGAAACTCCTGAAAACAGAACTCTTCAGTAATTGATTTTTATGGCCTTGCATATCTGCTCCTCTAGCGCAGAGATACCCCTTAGGGGGTGATTCCGACGCTTTCGAAATTCCTTCATTCATTCATTCATTCATTCATTCATTCATTCATTCATTCATTCATTCATTCATTTATTCATTCATTCATTCATTCATTCATTCACCTACTAACAAGTTATAGTGTGCTGTTTATCAAATCTTCACATTTTCTTGTGACATGCTGTATATTGTAAAAAGGGTCAGTCAGTCCCATGTAAGTGGGCCGACATATTCTTGTGTAGCTGGGACACTCTTTTACCAGAAACATGGTAAGTCTCTTCTGAAGCACATGCTGGTAAAACAGAAGCAACTCCAGTAGCAAAAAACATGGTGAGTGATTTCTCCTGTCTCTGCTACGTTTATTTCCAATGTTGTTCTGTCCAATAATGCAGTCCTCTGTCCTCTCTTCAGATATTGTTTCGACCTCTCTGCCCATCCTCTCCCCTGCCTCTAGTCTGCCTTTCCTTACACCTCACTACTTGCCCAAATATGCCTGACTTTAATGTGCTAATGCTTTTCTCATCCATTACCACAATACACGCAGACCTGTGGAGTTTGCTAATGCTTGCTAAGAGTGTTTCCTAAACTTACCTGCACAACTTTGTGTCGAATAGAATGTCTAGCTATAACTGTGGAAGAAAATGTGAGAAGATCACCCCCATTTTAACAGATATATGGAAAAAGTATAAAGATGTTACAGAACAATATTTTTAAGCGGGTGAAGACATGATAAAGTAAATATTTATAACATCAAATAGTCAATTTCTTTGAAATATAATCAAGTATATTTTATGCAAAACATTCATTATGCAAACTGGGGGATAAAATGGGTAAAATTATTTTTATTGAATCATTTAAACTTAAGACTTTTACCTATGCCATTTTCTAGGCTGGCTTTAGCGCTGGTGGTTCCCAGGGAGGAAATCCCTTTGACGCCTCCCCAATAACCTCCTTCTCAATGGATTCCCTCACTTCCCCTCTCCATTAGTGACCCATATCTCTCCATAGTCCATCTCTCACATGCATTTCATTTGCATTACAGCATTACCCATACCAGTGTAGGGTATAAGAGCACTTTACATCACACAAATATTATACAGAGACAATGCATTATATGTGTGTAAATCAGTCTAAATAAAATGTTATCTAAGGGCCTTATTATGAGTTTTGCAGTGCAGGAGTGGGACTGCCTCTGTCCCGCACTGTGGAACCTGTGGTTGGACTGACCACCAGTTTAGGAGTTTTCTCCTGTCTGGCGGGCAGTTCTTTGGCACTCCCACTGTGGTACCAATGAAATAGGCCCCACAATGGGAACATAAAAAACAATAACTGCATAGCATGGACTGCTGTTTCCTCTCCTTCTTGGTGTTCATGGTGGGCTCACGGCCAAAAAAACATGAAGGAGAGGAAACTTGTAATATGCTTGGTGGGACCGCGGTGGTTCTGCCAGGCATATTGCAGCCTCAAGACCGTCACGCCCCAGCCAGGGGCAGTTGCAATGGTCCCAGGGCAGCCGACCACCTTGGTTGTAATAGTGCTGTGATGACTGCCACCACTGCACCCCCAGAAGTCTGGCGGTCTATGGACTGCCAGACTCACAATGAGGTCCTAATGAGGATTACAAGGTGTAGGAATCACGTCATCCATATGTATGTTCTAACAGTGTTTGGTCTGGAGAAGCACAAAATTCGGATTTAAAAAGTGGCACAGTGGTTGGGGTTTGCTTTACTTACTAGAGTGTATTTGTACTCAAACCAATCAAATTTAGCAACATTAGGATAATTAAAGACTGGGGTGAAATCATAACATTCTAACCTATACCAAGCAGTATGAATGCAGCTCTTTAATGACAGTTCATAGGTCATTGCGCTATATTAGTATTGCACCTAATGAACTTCAAGTAGCAAAAAGATTTCTATGCGAAAAGCTGTAACCCACTGAGCTATCCAGATAAAGTATAGTTCTATGATTTGCATGGTAAATGCTCCTTGCAGCAGGGATATTAACCCTCTGTGCTACTTTATAATGTTTATAATGAGTCTCTCTCCAGCATAAACATTAATCACCAGAGTTATCTTGATATTTTTATTATTCCCTGACAATGGCTGGACACACAAGGATCTCTGCAGCGGGTGCTTTTAAACCCATGTTATTTATGTACAGAGAGCACCCATTCCCCCCGAATCTCCCCATTCTTTCCCAAGCTCTCCACCCTACAGTCAGCCCAGGCCATTTGCAAGACACCTCTGGTGGGAATGGAGGGGGGGTCACTAATTAGCCCTAATAGGAGAAAATGGGGAATGAAAATTGGGGCAACCCAAGAGCCTCATGAGCTAAACCTAATTTAGTACATGAAATCCTAAATTCTGGAATTAAGTATATGAGATAGAACTCAACAGAGTCTTCAATAGTACTTGCTCGCATGCATCCATCTCTGATTTTTTAACTGGGAAAGTCTTCACTAGGACACCTTATCTTTTGAAGATTCTCAATTAACTTCAGAGTATTTATAAAATTGATAAACACTATACCAATGTATTTCTCAGCATCGCACCGCTTGGAGTTGGGAAGAGAGGGGTTTCCAGTTTTTTAAGCCATTTAGAGAACCTGCATCTTGCAGGAAGTAAGCTTGATGAAGGCAGTGCCTTGTACATTTAGACCCATATTTCTGACCTGGTTTGTATCGCTCCTGCACCCCACAACGTGATGCAAGAGAGACGCAAACCTTATTCATATTTTTTTGCGTGGCTTTGAGTAGCTCAAAAAACTGGAGTAACGCAAAGTGGCACAAATCGCTGTGTTGCATTACTGTGCCCTGTGTAGGCATACAAAGGGCCTTGTGCTGATGTTCCCACGCAACCCTATGGGTTTTGACGCATTGCCAGATTTACAAGACCTTGTAAACCTGTGAATGGGCCAAAAATATACTCCTTCCCAGGAGAGCCGCAATGAGGAGCAATATCTTTATTTCGCCACGTTACTTCCTCTTCGATGTGCGCCGCATTCAGAGAAGAAAGCCTCTCAGGGTTGTTTTTATGCAGGATGGTTTCCCTTCCTGCACAATAACAATCCTGCCTACAACACAGGCACCCTTGTACAATGGTGCATAGGTGCCTGCGCTGGCGCTATGGCTTCAAGAAAGCCTACCAGCGCAAGGGAATAGGACAGGAATGCAGAGTATTGGATAAATACGGTACATTCCTCCCTTTCCTTGTGACGTAGGGCAGTGCAACAAGGTGATTTGCTTCACTGTCCTGCACCTCAACTTACATAAATATGGCCTTGAGTTCTGAGCTGCTGTCTTCTTCTACCAGCACTTACTGTCCTTGAACTCACACAAAGACAATTTCACCAAGGATTCGCACTGTGCAGTAGTGTAGATCTAAGATGTCTACGAATAGGAAGCGACTTTCTTTCGTTTATTGACAGACATTACCATGTGACTTAATCATACCAGTACAATAACATCTACGTATATTTCATATAAAAAAAGCCTGGTAATTTGCGTTTTTGAATAAAGTGGTAACGTCATGTGTTTATGGCATTTTAAATCACTCCTTATTTATTGCAAGTTTTATGCTCAAAATGAGCTGCAATTCAGAGACTGGAATAGTTTTCGAAAGTAACAAATGGCCAGATAAAATGTTTCAAAATCCAGTTGTAATTTGTCATCTTCGTCCCAGTCACGGAGCTTGAAAATAGATCTCCAAACAAGTGCAGACAAAGCATGCTCAGCTGCACTTTATCTAGAGAACTAAACTTCACAGCTCATTTAATAGTTTATGTACGGGAGTTCACAATTGGATAACGATTCTGTATCACAGAGCTATCCTGCGTTCTGATTGTAATTATGGAGCAGGCAATTTCTCAAAATGCCAGATGGTCTCTTATCACAAGGAAAATGGCAAGAGATGTGCCCTGTCTTCTGTGACTTTGAATCTGAAAGCGGGTGACTGAATTCAGCAAATTAAAAAATATCTCTTGTGAGTGGTACCCTGGACTGCATTTATTTCATGCCCCTACAGTGCTACCAGTATGCTACCTCTATCTCTCCCGGTGTTAAATATTGGACAATTAATTCAGCTGTGCAGAGAAATCCAAAGACACATTAAAGGATTTTCCTTTAGCTATAAAAACACATTTATATTATCAACACGATTGTCTACACGATGCCGGTAGAGTGCTTCCCAGTCAGACTCGCAGCATTATTCAGTCTCAGAGGACAAGTCATCACAAAGCTCGAAATACGCTTGCATTTCCAATAGCTTTTATTGGTAATACTACTTGTAACTCTCCTACCTATGTTTGGCATTTCCAATTTATGGTTCTTTCTTCCATGAAAACAAATTAAGCTTGTTTTATACCATTGATGGAACCACCGCGATAACATTTCTCAGTGACCTGCACCGAAAGGTTGTATTTGAAGTGAACATGATGAATTAGCTGACTTGGCCTTCGTGCAAATGCTGCTTCTGTTGAAGCTGTAGAGACATTTGGGATCATTTGGCTTACCGTGTTCATTGCAACAGCTGCTCTAAAACTAGGATGGATCACAATACAGTTTGACTGGCGCTTTTTAAAGTCCTTGGTGAAGGCAGCGCTGATGCAACGTACCTTTAAACACACTGGGGCATATTTACAAGCCCCTTGCGACATGTTTAACACCGTTGCATCACTTCTGTGACGCAACAGTGTTGTAAACAATGCGCCACCATGCCACAGATTTACAACGTGACACATCTAGTGAGGCATCACGTTCTAAAGCACTGTGCTACATTTTACCTGCCTCAGGTATAATGTATGCAGGGGGGAGGGGGGGGGGGGTGTGTTTCGTCGAAAGGAAGCCCCGTAAAAGTGACGCAGTGAAATCTACAAAATTTCACGGAGTCACTTTTACGTCCATACTCTGTCAAAAAAACATGACGCCTGCTTGAATCAGGCGTAAGGAGTGACGCTGCATGTTAGGCATAGGGCGCCCCTGAGCATTGCTAGAATTGTGCCACGCTTGCGACACGACCCCAGCAATGCGCTGCCCTTACGCCAGAAGATGTGACATGCATCTGACTATCCTTGCGCCGCGGTGCGTCGCATTGTAAATGAGACACATCCGTGGTGGCGCATAGGTATTCCTGCGTGTTTCATTTTTACTGGCGCATCCCTGCTAATGTGCAGGGATGCGCCAGGACAAGCCCGTTGCAACATCTTTAAAATACCGTTGCGTCACTTCTGTGACGCGGAATCATCGTAAAAAAATGCGCCACTCTGCAACATATTTACAACGTGACGCATCTATGGAGATGCATCATGTTGTAAAGCCCTGCACTACATTATACCTGAGTCAGGTATAATGTGTTTAGAGTGGGCGTTCCGTCGGAAGGAAGCCTCGTAAATGTGACAGAGTGAAATCCACAAGATTTCACTGAGTCACTTTTACGATGCCACTTCATCAAAACCTTGTGCCTGCTTGAAGCAGGCATGAGGAGTGAAGCAGCATGTTAGGAATAGGCATTCCTAATCATTGCTGGAGTTGCGTCGTGCTTGCGACAGGACTCTAGCAATGCACTCTCCTTGTGGCAATAAGATGCGTCACGCATCTGTCTATCCTTGCGCCACGGTGCACCCCATTGTAAATACAGCGCATCCATGGTGGCGCAAGGCTATTTTTCCATCACGCGTAACTGGTGCATCTCTGCTAATATGCAGAAATGCGCCAGTTATCTGGAATCTGTAAATCTACCCCACTGACAGCAGGTTTCGGAGGTGATAATATGTGTCAGGAATATTTGTGCATATTTGTTGTTGTGGCATTTTGTTTTAGTGGTGGTGCGTTCTCTCTTATTAGTGTTGCTATGCATTGGTGCTACTTTATTGCCGGTGATGTTTTGTTGAACTGGTTGAGGATTGTTTTGACATTGTTGTAGTGTACCATACACTATTTTAATTGTGTTCTATGCTGCTTTGGATATGTTATTGTGTGTTGTTTACTTCAGCTATGCCAAAAAACGCTGCAACGTTTCAAGTCAAAAGCAGCACCTGCCTTTAAATTTCAGGTGACAGGCAACCATGTTTCAACTGTCTGGCGTGGTAAAAAATAGTACTGGTCCAGGCTGTCTAAAACGGTGGCAGAAACCGTAGCTTACCTTGAAATGTTCAGTTCTTACTTATATGGGATGGCCTATGGTGTCTGTGGCATTGATGGACTGACTGTTGTTGGAAAGCTGAAGCAGCAGTATATAGTTACCTTATGCAGTGGCACATGGTTGTTTGTCAATGGATTTTTAAAGAAAAGCGCATCATTGGAATTTAACAGCATTTGTTAACATTTCTCAAGTAAACAGAAGATCACAGCACAATCGCAACACAAAGAAAAATAATAAAACATAAGCAAAATAGGGCAAAGGACAACAAAAGAGTCAACACAGAATGTAACAATGAAAGTGCAGGCTACGAATAAATATGCTCAAACATTCGAGACGCGCATTTCAACAAATCTACTTTTATGATGCAGTGGTAACATTTCTGTGCAACAAGCACTGCCTTAATTATCACCAAGCACCCAGGGTCTGTAAATGAAATGTTACTAGTGGGTCTGACGCACAGATTGAGCCACCCAATCAAATAGCCCTTAAAACAAGTCTCTAGGCTGCCATCGCCGCCTGTGTGTGTGCAGTTTTGGGTTCAAATAATCTTTATTGATTTCTCAGTGAACAACAACAAAAAAGAGAGAGTAAACAACACAAGAAAAAGGGAGAGAAGTAGCAACTTAAGCTGAGCCAGGAGCAGGACAAATGAAAGATATTACTACGCGGATCAGTCATGAATAATTCTTTAGTTTATCCACAAGTTAGGAGATATTCTTGCAGGGAAAGGAGGAAAGAAAAAAGTGGTGAAAGAAATCATTAATATCTCTATCATGAGAGATCTTTTTGTTGAGGCATTCGTATGCCCAACTTGAGGAGATCAAGAACTTGTTCATCACTGTCGACGTAATTATTTCACTCACGATCATGTCCTAAGGGTACTTCCGTGGGTAATAAAGTGTAATATCAAAATGATGGCATTGCGATTAGTAAGATGTGCAACCTGTTCATTGAGGTTTAGTAGAGGCATGGTAGTGATCTAGGGCTCCCCCTATAGGTGTGTATAATGATTTCCAAGGCGAGTGTGTTGAAAGGTGATGATGCCTGCACCTCCTATTTGTGATACCCAATTTCAACCAAGTTTTAAATGAGGTTTTGTGTGTCTATTTCCAATTCGAGGTGATCTTTTTGACCACAGAAGTTATCAGAAGATCAATCAAGAGGCTGTAAGCGCAAGATTGTAACCTGCCCTTTCGACCTGGCAAAGTAAACCTTTTTTCCCGACCCGAACTATCCTTTTTAATACATATATACCACTCTTAGGAAGGCCCGGGAACCTATATTAACCTAGAGCATTGAAAAGATATATTCATTTGTAGTTTGAAAACTAAACATAGAGACGGTGTGGCTCCTTTGCTAAGGTGGAGGAGCGTCACCCCACTGTGCCATTCAGCACTGCAAAAAAGAAAGTGATAATAAAGTGCTGTTATCATTTAATTTTTCTGTGCTGTGGCAGTTTTGTGGGGTGAGGCAGGGCAGCCTAGGGGAGAGGAGTGGTGGGCACCCTCCTAAGTGCGCATGAATGTTTTGCCGGCCAAACGTTTATGCCCTCTTTGCATGTTCTCCACCAAGGCTCTATTACTGCCAGAGTGGAGAACATGCCCAGGCTCTCATTCCCCATCTGAGCACCAAACCACGGCTTTCAGACCAATTACAACACTGCATTGCAGCATTGTGATTAGCTTAGGGGAGCCTGGGTGCTTTCTGCTTAAGCCAGGCTTAGAGCAGAGATGACGGAAGAGAGGTGGTGGCTGGCCAGCCAGCCGGCAGGTACGTGATTTTCTTTTCTTTAAATGTAAACCTCCCTTCCTCTCCCCCTCCCCACCCCACTACTACTTCCCGGGAGGAGCCGCCACTGCCTAGAGATCAGCAATACAATAGTGCGATATGTAGGATATAAACATTTGGAATAAGCAGCTGTTGTGGCAAAGAAGATGGGGTGATGAAGAATTGGGCACATGAAGGATACATGGTGGTCCCTTAAACTTCTGTCATAAGAATTTGACATAACAAGTCCAGTAGCTGTGTGTGTGAAATGACAGAATTTATACCTAACAGGTCAGCAGAGGTATACCTACATTATGGTAGGTTAATATGTGATCTTGTAATTTAGTTTGAAGGTTTGCAATCAGGGAACAAGTCTTTTGAGGGTTGGAAGAGCATTCCAGATTCTAAGAGCATTCCTTAATCGTGCATGGTGGCTTACTAATTTGGACATCAGTGACAACCCTGGGAACCAAAACATATGGGTACAGATACCTGTAGATTTAATATTCCATCTGCACCTGTTGTCATTCATTGACACGAAGATGGTGTCATAAGCCATCTTAGAAGTGAGGAAATTCTGTCACTAATTTTGTATCACTAGTGCAGAAATTGTGTTACCATGGTTAGCAAAGTTACATCACAGAAGTGCAAACAACATTAGTATTGTGACTATGCCCTGAGTTGAGCCTACGAGGCATGTATATCACTAAGAACTTCTACAGTTTGGGAACGCCAAAAAATCATATACACCAATCTAAGTGTGCTTTTTCAGCCTGGGTTGATGAACAAACCTCCGAAGAAATGTGCCAACTCTCCAAGTATGTTTAAGGCTTACGACATTATTGTGATGTTGCTCTCCTTGGATCTCCTTACTTTTCACCCTCTCTCACATGCAATGCATGAAAGCCTCATTCTCAACCTAGTCTTCAGCAATTCCTGGTGGCCTTCTTCCTCTAATTTACTGAATCCATGAATTACATTGTCAATGAACACAACAATCTAAAAACACTCTGTTATGTTATCTGACATTTCTAGAGCGCATAATCATCGGCAGGTCTCTTAGCGCTTTGAGAGGGTGGCCAAACCCCATCAGGAATCACAACTACTATACTTGGAAGAGTTATTAGCCTGCACCCAGAGCTCCCGAAACATGAGAGTCTTGAGTTGCTTCCTGAAGGGGAGAAGTGCGGGTTCCTTACGGAGATTCTTGGGCAGTCGATTCCAAAGTTGAGGAATTAGGACAGAGAAGGCTCTCCTGTCTTTAGATGCAGTTTTAAACTGTGGGTGGGCCAGAAGGCTTGCCTCGGATGATCGAAGTCTACAACCCGGCACATAGTTCCCTAGGCGCTCCGTGATTTATGCTGGGTACCTTGTCATGCATGGCTTTATGAGCGATGCAGAGACCCTTGAACATTGCTCTCTTTTTCATGGGGAGCCAGTGCATCTGTTGTAAAAGGGGGGTCATGTGGGCCCACCTGGGAAGCCTACAAATCAACCTAGCTTCATCATTCATGGTCACCTGTAACTTGCTCTTAAGTTTCCCGGGGAGACCAATATATAAGACATTACTGTAATGCAGTTTGGGCACAATCATAGCCGACACTGCCATCTGTAGTGTGGCAAATGCCAAGGGTGGGGGGCAGTCTCCGTAGCATTCTCATTAAGCCCGTACAGGTTCCGACCACGGCAGAGACTTGATTTGCCATGGAGAGGTTGGTATCAATTTTAATGCCCAAGCTTTTTACAACCAGCACTGGTGTTAGAGTGGTGCCCAGCTCTTGCGGTCAGAAGAGGTCGTTCCAGGGATTGTTTTTGGAGGGGATGACCAGGACCTCTGTTTTATCAGGATTGATTTTCAAAGAATTGGCTGTCATCCAGTTCACAGTGTCTCTAAGTATGCTTTGCACATGGGCGTGGGCTTGAGGGCAGTTATCAATCGGTAGGATTAGTTGTGTGTCGTCCGTATAGTTGAAGACTTGGTGGGCCATGCGGGCCAGAGCGGCCACTAGTGGCTGGAGGTAGATGTTAAAAAGGGGAGGGGACAATGCTGAGCCCTGCGGAATGCCACAGGTGAGTGTGGCAATGTTGGAAACCTGCTCCCCCAGTTGGACCCTTTGGGACTGCCATGACAGGAAGGACTCCAGCCATTGATGTGCCAACCCACAAATGCCCAGCTTGGATATCTGATTCAGAAGCTGTGCATGATTGACCGTGTCGAACGCCGCTGAGAGATCTAACAGAATCAGGGCGCTCAATTTTTTGTTGTCAGCCATGAGCCAAAGTTCATCCAGCACTGACAGCATTACCAATTCAGTGCTATGGTGGGCCCTGAAGCCAGCCTGCTGTACCTCGAGTAGTGGTTGTTCCTCAATAAATGATGAAAGTGTTTTGAGGACATGTTGTTCTACTGCTTTCACCAGGAACGGGAGCTGGGAGATGGGACTATAGTTCTTAAGATTGGCTACTTCTTCCCTAGGTTTTTTCACTGGGGTGACCCTGGCTTCCTTCAGGCTGGCGTGCATGCAGCCTGTCTCCAGCGAGCGGTTAAGTAGATCAAGGATCTCTCTCTCTAACCCGGGAAGGGCCATTCGAAATAGCCTTAGGGGACAGGGGTTTGCTGGAAACCCTGACTTGACCCTGTGAATGCTGGGTCCAAACTGGAGAGGGAGGTAAATTGCTTGCCGGAGATTTGAGGGACTGGATCCTGGTCCAGGGGGCACTGGTTAATTGGAGTGTTGCCAATATCCATTAGAATGTGCCTGACTTTCTGAAGGAAGAAGGCCTAGAACTTCTTACGGTCTGCCGCCTCTGATGTGGATTTATGCTCTGATTTCTGGCTGCGTTCTTTCAGAATTCTGAAAGTTTCTTTCTGTTTGTTAGAAGCGTCTGTAATTATTACCTCATAATATTCCACTCTCCTGGTTATGATGACTTTTTTATATATATAGCTAGCAAGGTTTTGTAGCTTGTCAATGCGGCTGGTTCATACGATTTGCGCCAGAGTCTCTCAGATTTGCGGAGGGTCTTCTTCCTTCTCCTCAGGTCCTCATTGAACCTGGGAGTCCCCTTGCCCTTATTCCTAACTCTTTCCCTCTTGGCAAGTGCCAACCGATCTATGGTTTCTCTCAAGATGCCGGTAAGGGCCTCATTCTCCTGGTTGAGATTACCTTTCATGTAGCTTTTAGGTGGGATTCTAAGCAGGGTACCCACTAGCTTGCCTGCCTCGATTTAATTCAAGCCTCGCAACACTCTCCATTCCGGAGGTGGTTGCGTGAGTTAGCTGGCCAGCGGCACCCAGCAACTGATTAGTGAGCGGTCTGACCAGGCACGGGGGCTGATATCTATTAGGCTAGCTAGTGGCTGAGTGGTCCAGATGAGGTCATGGATGTGCCCCTTGACGTGGGATGGGGAGTCAGCTGATGGAGCCCCATCGAGTTCATGGTTTCCTCGAATTGAGTGGCAAGCAATTTTCTTGTTGTTTTGTCCCAGTGGTAATTGAAGTTCCCCACCACCAGGATTCGTTGGTACTGTGAGCAGAGGTCACTGACGATTTCCGTGAATAGTTCATTGAACCGGGGGGGGTTGATCTTTGGGGGCGATAGGCCACCATTAGTGTCAGACAGAAGGATTTGTTTGAGATTTTTACCCCCAAAATGCCCGTGCTTTCAATGCTCCCTGCCGCTATCTTGTCAACCACTAGTCATTTGTTATAAAATTTTGCTACTCCCCCTCCTCTGATCTTTTCTTGTCTGTTGTGCCACAGGGTATCAAAATCCCTGGGCAGGGCTGCCACTAAATCTGGGATTGAGGTGTCCACAAGCCAAGTTTCTGTGATCACCAGTATATCTGTATCTCAATCCTGGAGGAGCGAGAAGATATCAAGGCTGTGCTTCTGCAGCGAACGCGTGTTACAAACTGCCACCATAAGTCCTAGCGGTTTCCAAAGCTCTGGGTTTATGAAGGGAGGTCAATGGGGAGGCGTGCATCCACCACCCACTTTGTTTCTCAATGAGTTCTTAGCCCTTAGCATATCTTCTAACCTTTTATCTATGGTGCGGTTCTCAGGGGCTAATGCCCGTAGGCCTACCGCTGAGTATGTCAACAAATGACCAGGGGTCCCACTGGCCCCTGGAACCGGTCGGGCATGGACAGGCCCCGACGGGTTTGCCTTAGGCACGCCTTTGGAGCACCAGCGTCCGCTCCAGTGCGGCAATTGTGGCATTCCGTCCCACCCACCAATCAGCCCTGCGGTGCAGCAGCTGACCTCCCACTTGAGCACTAGACCATGATTGCAAAGCGGAAGTGCTGGAGATCTTGGGAGAGTACAATCAGGCGCGATGCATCTCATTTTATGTGATGAACAATTAATTTCCAACTAAATGCAGTAATGCCATTTTGTGGGCATGTGTACTAGTGTGTTTTTTTGGTTATTAGGTTTGTGAACCTATATTTGTGTGTATTTGAGTGCAAGGGTGTGTGATATGCTGGTATGGGGAACATCCTTAACGACGCGGATGTTACACCGCGCTACCATTACGACGAGTCTCTTACAACGCAAGTCGTAACCATGACTTGCGCTGGAAGGCGCTCAAGGACAAGGAATAGTTAATTTACTATTCCAACACCTTCCCTACTATCCACAGGGACTGGTGTTGGAATAGTAAATTAAACTATTCTTAAGTCCGCACCCTACAGCGCAAGTCGTGGTAACGACTTGCGTTGTAAAACACTCGTTGTAGCGGTACGCGTGGTAATAGCCGGCCTCGTACCGTCATACATCCGCTGGTATGATTGAAGGAAAGATTGTGTGCAAAAATATGTATATGTGTACTTGTATGTGAGTGAGATAACCACTAGGGCATGTGTTGGCACCAAGGCTCACAGTGGCAATAAATAATGGTGTGCTACCTGGAATGTTGTGGGCTAGTAGCCCATTTAAAAGCAATGCATGACATATGATGGTAGTACTTAACGTTGCTGACCATAAGAGGGTACTACTTTATTAAGTCCAAACATGATGCCATGTCTACACTGTAATAATAATACATACCTTTATACGAGGCTCCAGCTTTATATACATCCACCCATGTTAATTCTTACATTTTATACAGCATTTCATAACACACTTCTGCAGTTTCTAAGCACTATAAATAACAGGTACAACAACGTAATGGTACTCAGTTCATCAGCATGGGGGGAAGGTTGTGTCAATATAACCTAATGTTCGCAGAGCATCCGTTTTATCAATGAATGTTCTGTTCACTGAGGCACATACTTTAGCCGATCAAAACCATCTACCGAGATAGGCAAATCCAGCAACATACCACATAATATCCACTTTCAATTAATTTGGACATCTGACGACATGCTCGTTCATATTGACTCTAGTATTGCCAATACGTGCTTGTATTAAGATATCTTTACTGGTTTACCAAGGCAAACTAACATGTTGTACAAAGGGTTACATAAAATACAGCACATATAATAATTTTGCAGTGCGTGATAACAAAACTTTTTGACTGGTGCTCCTTAATATCCTTGGTGCTATGTTGAGACAGTGCTTGCTCCACACATCTTTCACCACCATACTAACAAAACAAGACTCTGGAGGTTGGACTGTATAACAAGAACTATTGTGCATATTTGTTGTGTTGAATTCTTACAGGATGATTTTGTTCAGTATTCTGTTCCGTTTTTACTTTTTTGTGATGTGGCATTTTATGTTTTAACTTTGTCGTTATGTTGCTTTGTATGTGCTATCGTGTTCTGTTGTGTTGTTTAGCTACATTTATAAAGACAACACTGCTATATTTCCATCCAAAAACAAAACATTAATTGAAAGTTCCTGTGACTAGAAACTATTTCACCCTGTCTAATGTGGTAAAATGGCGCTCATCCAGTTCTTCAACTACTTGCTATCAAGCCACCAGAAACGCACCCACAGAGCTTTCACCTGCACCACCTGCTACTTCACCTGCACTCGGTCCTGCACTGCGCCAGCCAAAACATCCGCCAACAACAACCACCTCAAGTGCATCCTGCTCAACACTCGCTCCATCCACAGGCACGCCGTCGAACTATGGGACCTCCTGGACAAAACGGCACCAGACGTAGCCTTCTTCACGGAAACCTGGATGAACGCCTCCTCAGCCCCCGACATCGCCATTGCCATCCCGGACGGCTACAAGATCATCCGGAGAGACCGCGTCAACCAGACCGGAGGAGGCATTGCCATAGCCCACAGAAACACTATCCGCTTCATGACCAACACCGACGACACCCTCGCCACCGCAGAGCACCTGCACTTCCAGATTCACACCAACCCCAAGACCACCCTCAGAAGAACCCTCATCTACAGACCCCCGGGACCACGCTCACACTTCAGCAAGGCCATTGCAGACTTCATCAGCCCACTCGCCCTCGCCTCCCCCGACTACATCCTCCTAGGAGACTTCAATTTCCACCTGGAGAACGACCAGGACAACAACACGACCGCCCTATTAGACAACCTCGCCAACCTCGGATTCAAGCAACTGGTCAACACCCCCACCCATTACGCCGGCCACACGCTTGACCCTGTCTTCTCCTCCAGCAACCAAATCTCCTTCAGCCACACAACCGAGCTCCACTGGACCGACCACAGCTGCATACACTTCAACTTCAGGAAAACAACGACCCACCACCGACCTCAACAAACCCCCAAAGGTGCTGGAGCAAGATCACCACCGACCAACTCACCACCTCCTTGCGCCTAAACCCTCCCACCAACACCACGGACCCCAACGAAGGAGCCCGCAACTTCACACAGTGGATCACCGACTGCGCCGACAGCCTTGCTCCACTAAAAAACCCTCCCAGCAACATCAACAGCAAGAAAGACGCGTGGTTCACCAACGATCTCAAAGACTCCAAGAAATCCTGCCGTGACCTCGAGAAAGTCTGGCGCCACAACCAGTCAACGGACAACATGACAGCCCTCAAGAACGTCACTCGCAAACACCACCAGCTGATCCGCACCACCAAAAGGTCATCCTTCAGAGAACGACTGGACAACAACACCCACAACAGCAAGGAACTCTTCAACGTCGTGAAAGAGCTCTACAACCCCAACGACATCAACAACAATCTCACGCCTTCTCAAGACCTCTGCAACTCTCTGACCACCTTTTTTCACCATAAGATCGTCGACATACACAACAGCTTTGGCGCTCATAACATGTACCCCACCAACTAACCTACACCCCCCACCACCACCATGTGTGCCTGGACTCAGGTCAGCATGGAAGATACCACCCACACGATGAACACCATCCACTTGGGCTCCCCAGCCGATCCCTGCCCACACCACATCTTCAACAAAGCCGACTCCATCATCGCACCCAAACTTCGGGACATCATCAACAACTCCTTCAAATCCGCCACCTTCCCGGAGAGCTGGAAGCACGCAGAGATCAGTGCCCTCCTGAAGAAACCCACCGCAGACCCCTCAGACCTCAAGAACTTCCGCCCCATCTCGCTCCTCCCCTTCCCTGCAAAAGTCATCGAGAAAACCGTCAACAAACAGCTGACAGCCTTCCTGGAGACGAACGGCTCCCTCGACTCATCGCAGTCCGGATTCCGAGCGATCCACAGCACCGAGACCGCCCTCATTGCGGCCACCGACGACATCCAGACCCTGCTGGACAACAGAGAAACCGCTGCCCTCATCCTGCTCTACCTTTTGGCTGCGTTCGACACGGTCTGCCACCGCACCCTGACAACCCGCCTCCGCCACGCCGGGATCCAAGCAAAGGCCCTGGAATGGATCATCTCCTTCCTCTCCGACAGAACCCAAAGAGTCCATCTCCCGCCCTTCCTCTTAGAAGCCACCGAGATCATCTGCGGCGTACCTCAAGGCTCCTCGCTCAGCCCCACCCTCGTCAACGTCTACATGAGCCCCCTAGCAGCCATCGCACGCAAGCACAACCTCAACATCATCTCCTACGCTGACGATATCCAACTGATCCTGTCCCTCACCAACGACCCCACCTCCGCCAGAGCCAGCTTCCAGGACAGAATGAAAGACATCGCAGACTGGATGAAGCTCAGCCGCCTGAAACTGAACTCAGACAAGACGGAAGTCCTCATCCTCGGCCCATCCATCTCCGCCTGGGATGACTCCTGGTGGCCCCCTGCTCTGGGCCCCCCAACCAAGCCCACGGACCACGCACGCAACCTGGGCTTCATTCTTGGCTCCTCCCTCATGATGGCCAAACAAGATAACGCCGTTAACTCCTTCTGCTTCAAAACTCTCTGCATGCTCCGTAAGATCTTCCGCTGGATCCCCACTGGAACCAGGAAAACGGTCACCCAGGCCCTCGTCACCAGCCGTCTGGACTACGGGAAGGCCCTCTACGCTCGGACCACCACCAAACTACAGAAAAGACTCCCGCGCATCCAGAACGCCTCAGCACGACTCATCTTGGACATCCCCCGACACAGCAACATCTCCGCCCACCTGAGGGACCTGCACTGGCTCCCCCTCAGCAAAAGGATCACGTTCAGACTCCTCACCCACGCATACAAGGCTCACCACGACTTGGGCCCTGAATACCTCAACAACCGCCTCACGTTCTACACGCCAACCAGCCAGCTCCGCTCCGCCAGCCTCCCCCTCGCCACCGTCCCACGGATCTGCAGAACCACCACCGGAGGAAGATCCTTCACCTACCTGGCGGCCAAGACCTGGAACACCCTCCCCACCCACCTACGACTCACCCAGGACCATCTCTTTTTCAGGAAGCAACTCAAGACCTGGCTTTTCAAGCAGTAGCAGCCCCCACCCTGCCCCCCCCCCCCCCCTGCCCAGCGCCTTGAGACCCTAGCCGGTGAGTAGTGCGCTTTACAAATACTCTTGATTGATTGATTGAAACAGCAGTCAGTCTAGAACTGTGGCAGACACTGACTTTAAACTTTAGATTTGCCATTTTTTCTTCTCAACACCATTGGTAAAAGTAGAATTCATAACTGCATATATTTTATCTGGAGGATATCTTCGATTCCAAGAACAAAGACGTCTGCAGGCAGTGGAATCCTATTTTCACAATAACTATCTTCGTTCTATATTTTGCATTTACCACAGTACCATTCTTTATAAAACAAAGAACAAAAAATTCTCATCAGTATTAAAGGTAGTTCGTTTAATTAAAAACAGGAAAATGGGTGATTCCTACCTGCTGTCCTTGCAAAAACATATTAACAGCTATTTATAACATCTAATTGTGATTGGTCAGGCTTGAAATGTTCTCATAAGATAAATAAAGCAAAGTTACTCTGCCTTCAGTGTCCCTTCAAGACCTTAATTAACTTGTCACTCCTAATATAAAAATGTCTATCCCAAGAAAGTAATGAAATCGTGTCTATATCTAAATTGTGTCGCCCACTGCTCATTGAAATACATGAATAGAGATCCCAGTGCTCTAGGCTCTGTCACAAGAAAGTCAGACCTTTTGCAATCTCATCATAAATCATCTTCATATGCACCGCATGGCTTTATATTTTTCTCTCGTATGAGTGTGTTAAGAAATGCAAACTTTACAAATAACACTGCATGTACGATGCCTGCTTCTTTCCAACTGTTTTTGATTTAAGTATATTTTTTCTCAAAGGAGGTGAAGAATGAAGGTGGTTGACTTAGCAGGCTTTCAACAGAGAGATGCCTTACATAATTGGTTTCGAATGGTTGTGGTTCACACTGTAGATCTAATCAATACAGTGAGCCTTGAATGAGTTGGCTCTGACATGCAGGTTTGAGTGATTCATTGTTTTTTGAATGAAAGTGAATTTAGGACAGCAAGAACAGAGCTGGAAGGAAAATACGAACTGGACTATTTGTTTGGAGATGTATGCTGGCATTCAAACTGCATTAAGCCGAATGTAAGTAAGATCTTTATTAATACAACTCTATCAGCTTCCGAGACATATTCTCATAGGCACACTCCCAGTGTGTTTCAGGATAGATGTGCTAACTGCTCCCATGGTGGCTCAAGTGTATATGTTCTACTTCCGGCAAAATGAACTGAATGTATGCTTTTCTGCTGTCGCACTAGTGGGACATTCCTGAATCTACAACCTCTTTGGAAGGACTGTGAAATGTAGCTAGATGTGAAAGGTAGTGTAGCAGGACGATGAATTCATCCATGAAGCAATGAGAGAACGTAGAGTAGAGATGCGAGATTATGGGCCGGATCACAGAACGTTTTTGACTGGCGCTCTTTCATATTTGTGGCTGTAAATTAAGCCAGTGTTTGCTCTAGACACATTGTACCACTCCATTACCAAAACAGGATTCTTGAGGTTGTAATGTCTGACAGGAACATTTGTGCATATACGTTATATGGCATTTTATTGTTGTGATGGTGTACTCTGTTGTTTCTGTGCTTTTGTGCAGCATTATTGCAATGTGATTTCGCTGTCTGGACTGCAGTTGTGGTGCATTCTGTATTGACTGTTTTTTGTGGTGTACTCAGATATGTTTTAATTATAGTGTTATGTTAATTTTTGTATGTTGTTGTATTATGTTGATTATTTGCGATATGTCACTAAATTGTGCTATTTTCCAGCCAAAAGCAGCACATACGTGTGAGAGTTCTTGTGGCAATCAACCATGTAACACTGTCTATGGAGGTAAAATAGCCCTGATCCAGCTTGGCAGCTGCTTAAGACACCAGCATCCTAAAACTGTGGCTGAGTTTAATCTATCCCTCTCTGTGCGCAGTTTATGTGATACAGCCCTCGAATCTTCATGACACTATATTCTGAATGTTGCTACTGGTTTCTTATTACAGTTCCTTTTTATACCAGGAGAGATTGTATAGAGACATACCGGTTATTTGAAATAAGTAAACCAGAAGGGCATTGGTCAGTTTGGAGTGCAGCAGAAATTCAGCAGTAGGTCCAAGCATCAGTTTCACCAGGTCAGGATTGGCAGGGCCTGGGGAGGTTAACATGTACTAGAATAGGGTGCTGCATAACAGCAATCCTGGCCACCGAGGGGTTTCTTTGGTGAAAAACGATATTGTGTGTTAATCAGATTGTGCTGCTTACTAGTCACTGTCAGTATCTAGTGCTATCTCAGGGGCATCAGCACTAACACCTCCAAGAAAATTGTGTGGTATAGAAGCAGAAAAAAACTTTATTTTTTTAGCTACTTGTTTATTTATTAATTTAGAGCAGCAATCAATACTTCTTACAGGTTTACATTGTGGTAAATGGGAAAATGCATAGATTGAGTGGAGTTTAAGTTACAAATACCAACAGGGAATTGCTGTAAAGAACATTACATCCTAATGGTTTGTGACAAAAAATAATTTATACAATATTATCATCTGGCAGAAGATCAAGGCACATGCAAACCAGGAGTTGGTGGCAATAACTGACGAACCTCAAGAGATTTTGCATATGTTCCTCATAGTTTTATGGCTTTAATACTAGCATACTATGGGTATGGGTATGGGTAGGGAACGATTTATGGACAAAAATAAGCAAACAGAGTTGTGCACTATGCAGTACCTATCAAACTAATGTATAACACATCAATGCCTGGCAAGAAATACGTAAATTAGTTGGGAATTTTTGTTTTTGTTTCTAGCTGCATAAAGTGGTGTATTGTGATCAACAGTCTTTCAGTGGCTTCGATATGCTTGTTATGTGATTTTCAAAGAGATAGCACCGCTACTACCTATAATGATGAGATTGTATAGAGTGCCTCAAATCACACTTTTGCCACTTCAAAGATATGTCATCCGTGGACAGGTGTATTTCATCTGGGTGCTTAAGGCGTGAAATTTTTTAAAACTGATCCAAGGTCATACTGGCCTGTGCGGCAACCTGGTAGTGCTGGGAAGGCAGAACTGACAGTTCAGTTTGCGGGCCGTGCTTTTATGTCTCACCTGCAGATACGCTAGAAAGGGGCGTTTCCCCACAATAACTTACCATTGACTGACTTCATTGTCATTCTTGATTCGTCGCTTCTCATTAGTCTGCATCTGGTCCGTTCACTTCCTGTTTACTTACTCTTCGTGTCTTTTTTCTTTTTTTGGAGCATGGGCCAAGTACTGATTAATTAGAGTACTGGTGTTCTCCTGCCACTTATTCCACAATTGAGGTACTTCTTTTGTTGCTCTGCTGTTGTAACTTGTCATGGTGTTCAGTGTTGTAACTGCCGCCCACGTCCGTCATTGTAGCAGCTTGCTCAATTTATCATCATTGTTACATTTCCCTCATGTTAGTTGTTGTTGCAGCTTGTCCCGTTTTTTATCATAGTAACTTGCTCCTCTGGTGTCCGTCCTTGTTGCAGAGTACACTGTGTTTATACTTATGAAGCACGCCTAGCTATATAATTTCTACATAGCGCTCTACTCAAAAAGTGTTTTTACTATGTACCAGGGATACTCACTATATCAAGTTTAGAGGCATTAAAGGTGGGGATGATCTTTCCAAATTACTATCACCCACATGTTTTGAACAGCTCATAGCAGTGAGCACATTGGCCTACTAAGATATTTTTCCATTAATTGCGTAAATTGGAGAATTTGGCTAGTAGACACAAGTTTCTACCTGCATGTGGCTGCAGTACTGCACAAGAGGTGGCTCCCAGGAGCTGTGTGGTAGACACCTTTTTATCTATTGAGTCTCTGTCCTAGTCTGGAGTTCATGTAGTTGTTACCCCGGCAGTAGGTGGCACATGTTTTGGGGGGCGGCAGCCTCCCCCCACTCTTACTTGCTGCTCTCGGGGCGGCATTCGCCCCCCCCCGTTCTTCTTTCAGCCGCCGAGGGGCAACAAATAGAAAAAATCCCACCAGCACCCCGGCACCCGCTCTTTTATGCGGCCACACAGGGGCGGCAAACACGAGGACTGCCACGGAGGGGGCAAAGTGCTTGCTACGCCACTGTCTCCCGGCCTGGGTAACAATGTTACACAGAGCTTCTAGTGTTATTAAAAGGTGACACCAGAAATAACTAGCTGATTTCCCTTCCACATAGCGTAGTTTCCCTCAAGAGCTACTTCTGTGGGAGATGAACATTTAAACACGTCTCAGATGTTAAAACGACATGATGTACTGTCTGCACTTTTTATTTTCAAAGCCAAACACCCCCCAGAGCGGAATCTAAGTTAAATCCTTCGCAGCGGCACAAATTCCGCCACGGCGTGGGGGGTGGGGGCTATGGGCTGACCACACGCTTCGGTGCTCATGACGGCTCCACGTCGTCATGAGTCACGGGCGGCGTGTGCTCATGATGACGTGGTTCCGTCATGAGCCCACCCGCTCATTAATTCGCACGCACAGGTGGGAAATTAGTGCCGCGTGGCGTGGTTCCGTCATTAGCACTCAAGGGGTTAAAAATAATAATAATATTAATACTCCGTCACTTGAAAATTTTTAAAGCCAAAATGGCTTTTCGAGAACATTTTCTGTTCCGGGCATCAGTGGACTTCCTAGCTAGAAAAACAAGCATTGGCATTGCCACTAAGTTTCGCCTATGCAAGATCTATTGATTTTGTCAATGCTTTTTTGGCCATATTTTACTACATCGCAGTGGCTGCGCAGCTTGGTTGAAAGGGCAAAAAAACGGCTGAGATGCAATAAACATTGACAATGCCAAAGAGGTCTAATATTGCCTTTGTCAGTGGTTTTGAAGCCTTGTAAAGCGGCGTGGCTGCATTGTTGAAAGGAAGGAAAAAATGCTATTATGCAGTCAGTGTTCACTGCGTCATGGCACTTTAAAAAAAACACTTTCAACCATGCTGCACTGCATATGGCCGGGATGCCCGTCACCCCCTCCCAACACAATCCCCAAGGATGGGAAGTCGGACGCAGGCTTGAACTTTTGGAAGGCGGGAGGGAGTCACCCTCCCGGCCGTATTTATGAAAATATGAAACAAAATTTAAAACATTAAATAAAAGTTTCATAATCATCTACAATTTTACATTTATTACATTTCGATGAAGACGTGTTCTTTGGCTAACCTTAACAGATCTCTAATACAAAGGTTTCCTAGCCGAGTCTAACATCCTGCAAAAGCATACATTCTAAATTAAAATTGTACATCCTAGCATTAAGGGCCAACGGCAAGGTCTTAACCGGTGTCAGATCCCTACTACCAAAACTCTCGCCCTCACGGTGTGAGTGGCGCATGCGCAGAGGACTGTACCCTCTTTGCCAACTGTAATTTCCCTTGTCGTGGTGGGGGCCCCCTTTCCACTCGACGCCATCTTAAAGGTCGTCCGAGTTCCCGTGTGAGGTATCTGTAGGAAGGACAGCGTGGACTCCCCCCCATCCCCACACTCTCTATCCGCCGTCGCGGATATCCGGCCCCCGGGAAATTAGTAGGAGGGGCATATTGCCGCCTCCTCCCCTGGGAGGGGCCTATGGCCGTCTCTCCTTAGGCGACCCATCCTTAGTGGGTGCCGCCTCCCCGTGGGAGGGGCCAATGGCCGCCTCCCCCCGGGAGCTCCCATCCATTCTGGGTGGCGCCCCCCTCTAGGGACCTTGAAATTACTGCTCACCGATCATGACCTTACCGCCCGCCCAAAAGATAAATACGACAGTTGCTTACCAACTAAGGAAGGAAGAAATTCATCATACCTAATTGTATCAAGACTGTTTACTCCTAAAAAGCAAAAACAGTATCCTACAGACAGAAGTCACACCCTCTCAACTAAAACATTCCTTTACTTTTCTACAAAGGAAAAAAAGGGGCTAACTCAGCAAAACTTTATTACAAAACAAACATTGCCATAAGGGGCTGGTGGGTGGGTCAAAATTGCTGCTTGTTCCGTCGAGGGCTCACGAGCCACGAGTGGGTGCAGCCTTCAGAGCACAGGAACAAGAGGACGCTTCTTCGGATTTCGCTCTATTTATTCTTCTGCGGGAGGGCGTGTACCCTCCTCCGGGACGCCTTCTGGGCGTGGTCATTGGTGTAGGTGTCTAGGACAACCCCTCTTGGGCGGGAAAAGGCGCGCCCCGGCTACGCCGCTTCGGGCATACCAGCCGAGACACGCCCCCCGCCCAAAATGGTTTCCCGGGAGGATCGGGGCACCCGACCATACGTTCGGGGGGACCGAGTGGTCGCCCCTTTCCATTCGAGCTGCTGTATCACATGAATAAAAACTTTGACAAAGCCAATAGATCTTGCATAAGCAAGACCTATTGGCTTTACCACTGCTTGTTAAATGTTTGAGGGCTTGTTTCATGGTTTGGTGGGCCAGTTTTAACTATTCATTTTCCTGATATTACTGCACACTTTGCTTGCATCAAACATAAATGCAGCAGATTCTCGATACGATAAACGTTATTTTGCCTAATTATAACCATAAAAGTTCACATAAAATTCACAGAAATAAAATACATTATTACATTATCAAACGTTTCCAGATTGACAATGTGTCTATATACAATTAGAAACACACATAAGACTCATATCGGTCTACAAAAAAACTCATAAATGTGTCTGCTGTGCATGCTGAAAATCGCTAGGGTATCTTCAGTGTTAATGTCTTAATATATCATACAATAGTCCAAACAAAAAACAAAAATAAAAAGCCCAACTCTAGAAATTCATTAACTTTCAAACTGCATTATGCTTTTGCATTTGGTTTGAAAATCATGTTCTTATAGTAACATATTTTCCAAATGGTCTATAGAGTACCAGATTAAGATCTAAAATTTGTTTAGCTTAAAACACAATACATATATAAATACTTAACATCTCCCATCCATCTAGTATAAGAAACTTGAGAAAAGTGCAGAGTGTTTTATAGCAAATCGAAACATCATATTCTGTTATAGTCGACACTTCCATGTTGTCCAATAAACGGCATGTCAATTTCAATGCAGTACATCATGGGTATATTAAAATCTTCAATTCTAAAGTTATAAAATGCTAATCCTTGACATGGGAAGTAATTCATTTGAATACATTGTTGCTCGAAGTGCAATATATATTTAATATAAATTTAAAGGCATGTCAAACATAATCAATCGTGTGTATTTATTTCTATGACGCAAAAGCTTATTTTTTCAGTTTTACATACCCTTAAGGCATGATGCCAATATCTGATATGCAGAACCGGCAAAGGGGATGTAGTCTCTTATATCATGCAAGGCAACTATCCTGCATGTCTTTACAGGTTCAAAAGTGTCCCAATTTGAACATGCTACCGCTGTGTTAGCAATATTATTCATTAATGGGAGCCACTTTCATTTTGGTGCCCGGGACAATTTTTTGTTGCAGCCTGACTCTGCCATGATCTCCTGAGAGATTTGAATTAAAATGTGGGCCTTGCCGGGTTGACAGGTTGGCCGCAGTTTCAAAGGTCATTGAGTCAATCCTGTTCAGGGCCGGACTGGCCACAGCAGGCACCGGGCAATTCCCTGGTGCGCAGCACGGGTCGGGCCGGATTTGGGCCCCGGGGGCCGTATTTGTTACAGGGCCGTTTTTGTAGCATAGCTGCAAAATCGTCCCTGTACCAAAATCTGCCAAAAACCGGCCCCGGCAAAGCTCGGCGGCACCTCCAACCCGCCCGAGTGGGGAAGGTGGGGCCGGCCAAGCACTTTGCCAGGGCCCGTTGTGGTTCCCAGTCCGGCCCTGATCCTTTTGCATCGAGCCCATCATGATTGGTCTCCCGAATGAATGCCAAGTCAGGATGTCCTCATAGTTAATTCACTACAAATTAGGGGGCATATTATCAAGAACCGCGTTAAAATTATAGCCCGTTTAGCGTCAGAAAACTGCAGCTAAAGCGGTGATAATGGGCTTGATAATATGCCCTGGAGAAGTCCATGTTCTGTTGTGAACATGGGATTCTATTGGAATTCTCCAGGGCATATTATCAAGCCCATTATCGCCGCTTTAGCAGCAGTTTTCTGCCACTAAACCGGTGATAATTTTAACACCGTTCTTGATAATATGCCCCTAAGTGTCTGTGTAGTGTTGTGAAATTGGGACAGCAATCAGAGTGCAATGGGCCTAGAATGCTTTGATACAAAATCAATTAATTGAGTTGTGCATTACTTCTGCGTTCAGATTTCTATACTTGAAAGGTGGGCTGGCTTATTGTTATGTCTGCTATATTGGAATCCATGATGGTTCAATTCAGAAGTCGTTTAAATCACCAATTTTTAGGTTTACCGTGTTATATGCATCCCTGTATCTAGTTCTTCAGAGTATGGTCAATTCTGATGCATCCTTTGATGTCGCCATTGTGAAAAAGACATGGCAATCTGGTATTTCTTTTAGTTAAAAATGGTGAGGGTCCGTACAGGCTATTTTATTGAACTGCGCTAGTTGTAAATAGGTTTTCGTATTTGCAGTCCAGTGGCGGTTGTTTTTCAGGATTTTTGTATCTTGGTCATTTGAAGTGATGGGAGTCCTGTTCTCCGTGGCACGAATTTTCGCCTGCTGCTATTCAAAGCAGTTATTCTTATTATTGACTAGTTTGCTGTGTGCTTTCTGCACTATTCAAGGCACCTTGTCTTCTTCAATGGCATGCTTTTATATTCTGAATGTTATTTCTTTTGCGTCCGTATATCTATCAGAATTAATATTTTCTCAGGATTATTTTCCAGGGATAGATTATTCACCGTATCATTTTTTAACCATATTTTAAACATAAACTGCCATATTTTTAAATGTCCTTTGGGACAGCGTGCATTTAATGCATTGACAGGAATAGCCATCAAGGTGGTTCCTCTCGCTGCATTGTAACTTTGCCATATGGCTCCAGTAAACATGATGGAGCCATACAGCAATGTTACTTTTTTTTTTTTTAAACAAAACACCAGAGCGGGATTTTAATTTTTAAAATAAAAAAAAATATGTCACTCCTTGCCATGGGAGTTATCTCCTGTGGCAAGGGGGGCATTTTGCAGTTTTTACTGCCCCCATACCGGTGATGGGCAGTAAAAACTGACCTGCATCTCCGCCCAAGCAAATTTGTTGGTCAGACATACAGGTCAACCTGCAAAAACCCTTACTCTGTCGGGCTGTCAGAGGGTTCTAAGCACAGCAGAGACAGAGAAACCTCCACTATGGTTAAACCAAAGGTCTGCACACTTTTAAATCTGTCTGGCAGATGATTATTTTGGTGGGAAGGGTAATTCGTCGCCGTTGTGAGAGAGTACCATTTTCACCAATTATAAATCAAGGAGAAACTCACTTTTGAGCCCATTCATGGGGAAACTTATCGCAAAACTTATTTGCCAAATCTATTTTAGAAAAATTGCAAACATACTTGCTCGCAAGGACACTGATGTAGTGGGCTGCAGAACAGGAAAAATACACTTTTTAAACATCCATGAACCATGTGTCAGGCACCATGCAGTGCCTGCCACATGATACATGGATGTTTGGCCTTATAGCAGAGGCTGCAGGAGACAGGGGCAATGCTAGGTGTCCATTTCCGAGAGCCTTTCTTTGGCGGTCAGACCATCATAGAAAGGCTGTCTGAATGGGACATTGTAATCCCTATGGCAGTGCCTGAGCAAGAACTGCCCCTACTGTAGAATATTACTTTCTGACCGGAGGTCAAATAAGCTCCTTGAGCCCGTCAGAAGCATTGGTTGGTCTCTCCACCCCCTGCCTCCAACCGTCCGCATCATAATGAGGTGGTCAGAATGTGGGACCAGATGTCGGTCAGACCGCAACCAACGGCTTGCGATCCGAGCAAAATCGCAATGAGGCCCAAAGTGACTTATTTTACCTTGTGTTTACCATGCACAATGAAAGAAAAACTATGGGGCCTATTTGTAACCTCCGTCATTACACTTTTTTTATTTTTATTTTATTTTTTATTGCATTTTAAGACAAACAAAGATAATAAACAATAAGATCAATACACAATCTGCTTTCTGCACCAGTCAGCCACTGCAAAATTATGATCAGAAAAAAAAGAAAAAGAGAAACCTTTGGATCTGTTACATAACAAGGTAATCCAGAGGGCATAATGCATATAGCTGGTAAACGGGATTGTCTTTAGTATAAAGTTCAATCGTCACTCAGTCCTGTGGTTCATCCGAAGTATGTCTCTGCAGTAATTGTCGCAATGGCTTCCAAATGTCTCTGGGCTTTGATGACACTGTCAGTTCTTCTGAGTATAATTCACGTTTTTCTTAACAATAGACCATATCTTTAATCCAATGTGGCACTTTCGGTTTCTGTTTTGTAGCCCACCTTATAGCAACTCTGCGCCTGGCTAACTGTAGTGCAATACGTATGAACTTCCCTAGGCACCCCTGGCTTGACGAACATAACATAGCAGACAGACCTGCGGCGTAGTCTGAAGATCCGTCCCCTCACCACTTGTTCCAAATAAGGAGCCACTCTCCCACATTCCCATGCGAGATGGATGAAATCAGCATCCGTTTGACCACACCACTTGCATCTGCTGTTATCTCGCAATCTGTATTTGTGTAATCGCTTGGGTGTGTGGTAAATCTGGTGTAAGTACCTGAAGTGTATGATACAGAGATTCCCGTTAGGAGTGAGTTGACCTGTCAGACCGCATACCCGCTCCCATTGTGTCAATGTCATAGGGGGGGCGAGCACAGGATTCCACCGGTCCAAACCCACATCCGATGCTCTCTCCACCTCGATTCTTATAAATCTATATAGCCTTGTGATTAATTTTTTCTGCGTGGGAGTTGTAATCACCAGTTGCAGAGATAAAAGGCTCGGGGGCTCAGCCGGCTATGTGGGGTAATGTGCTTTGATAACGTGTCTCAGTCTGTGTATAGCGAACCCAAATAGAAAAGAGGGACATATTGTAAATCTTCTAGTGTGAGGAATGTGCCACAAGGGTAGACATCCTGCATTGTACCCAACCCTATCTCTCTGAGTATTTGCATACATTTAGCTTCTTGTGTCACTGCCGTTCCAGTGGCAATGCAGGTGCGTACAGAGGTAGTTTATTAGCGAGTTTGCCTTTTGCTTGCCATGCCGCTATGGTAGTGTGTATTGAATTTATTTCTGTTCTAGGAGTATTCAGCTCCACGTGAATGATAATGGCACATAGATGGACTGGATGGGCATCACCATCACCATCCTCCACCGCTATGTGTGGTATGAAATAATGTTCGTGAAACCAGTAATATGTGTATTGTGCCTGAGCACTCAGATAGTATACTGGATCCGGTGCACCGAAACCACCTTTGTCATAATCTAGCGTGATGGTTGACCCAGAGCCCCGCGCCTGCCTACCCCCCCAACAGTTTTATTAGCGAAGATCGCAACATACTGAAAAACCTTTGTGTCAACTTCATGGGGATATTGGTAAACAGATAAAGAAAACAAGGCAGCACCACCATTTTCACAAAATCAATGCGATCTGCAAGAGATAGTGCTAATGCTATCCAGGTGTCCACCTGTTCGTAAAGCCTAAAAGCTGTCATTACACCTTATACTCACTCACAGACCACACTCTCTTCAGACTACGGCAGCTTGCATATTTCAGTTTGGGTACTAAATGATAAAATGTATGTAACAATGACCACATAAAATATTACAAGATCACATGGAACTCTACTTTATCACCTATCATACCTCATGTGCCTTACATTCTTGATTAGCCACTACACAGCCTACTTTCTATCTTGCTAAATGGGTAGGGCCTCATTTATGAAAAGTGATGCATCGCTGCGAGAAGCAGCAATGCATCACTTTTCATTGCACCCTTCTTGCGGCGAAACCAATGATGTGTCTTATTTACAGTATGACTCATCATGTCGCAAGGAGTTACAGATATGTCAGTATTTCTGACGTATCTGTAGGCGCACAAATGACGCAGTGCTGGAGTGTGTCACAAAAGTGACGCAACTCCAGCAATGGGTCATTATACATGGGCAAGTCCCATGTGAAAAGTGTCTGCGTCCTAAAAGTGGTGCAGTGAAATCTTATAGATTTCAATGGATCACTTCTACGACCCTTTCTTGCGTCAGAAAGCACCCCCCTGCATACATTATACCTGGCGCAGGTATGATGTGGCGCAGGGGTTTACAAAGTGACGCCTCTATCTAGATAAATGACTTTGTAAATGTGTTGCAACAAGGTCCATTTTTTATGCCACTAGTGCGTTACAAAAAGTGATGCACCAGCGGCGCAAAAGTAATGCAAGGGCTCATAAATAAGCCCCTTAATGTGCAATGTTTTTTCTTATCTACATCCCTCATAATGCTGGGCACTTCCATATTAATGACTCACACCCAATATGCCACACTATCTGTATTCCCCAGACCACGAGGCGACCATGCTGTATCTTATTGTTGAATATCCTTAAAGTAAATACAATATTATGAATTAATCCCCTTTACCTTTTGCATCAACCGCCTTGCATTTTTACCTATATGTCAATTTCACTATATACAGGGCCTATATTATTTACAGCCAGGCACCAAAACAGCTTAGCCCCTGTTTACTATTGTATCTCAATTCCCCACACTATCAAGCATTGGTTTCAATTGTTACAGTTAATCACACCTAGGGGACATACCATTTTTACACAATTTGGTACACCAAATTAGGAATCTGTTTATCTAAGTTGTACTACTCTTGCCTACCTTGTACAGAATCTACATTACTTACCTGGGTGATATGACATTACTCACCTGGCACGATAACAAGGTGAGATTTCTACAACTCTTAAATCACAAACCTTGATGGCGCACCACACTCGGCACACACTTTTGGTGCTTGGTCTGTTATAAGAAGGCATGACCTGGGGCACACCTTTGTTTTGGATGTGTTGCATAGATTGCATAGATTGCATAAATTGCATAGATTGTGTGAGAAGGTGGATTTTTAGTTGGGGGTGGACAGTAGTCCACCACAAGTAATAATGTCAATATTCTTGTTAGGTCCAGTAAAGGTTTCAGTAATTTAAACCTGAGCTCAACTCCTGGCACAGAGCAGACAGGTTTAACCTACGAAAATAGGAAATGCATTTATAAGTAACAAATACTTAAAAAGTAAAAAACACAGCACAATAAATATCCCACTTCAATTTATAATCATAGAGAACAATTTAATGGGCACAACAAAATATAAGCAACAAAAATCCAAGAAGGGCAACTGCAAATATGATTTTTCAAAGTTTGAATTACATTTTAGGGACAAAAAAAGCACAAAGTACCATCCACAGGCACCTGGTTGTGCAAGAACAGGACAAAGATAAAGCTTTAGGCCGACCACGATAAAGCGCTCACCGAAAACGAGGCCCAGGTTGGTTCATTCAGAAAAGGGGGTGGTGATGGACAGAGCATCTGAATTAAACAGAATACTACTACCCAGTCAACAGATCAGGGCTTGATCCATCACCGTTTTATAGCTCACTGCACTGTACCAGGGACAGACTAATTTGCATGTAGCCAGGTTCTGAGCTGGGATGGTGCAGTGAGCTAAAAAATAGTGATGGATCAAGCCCTGATCTGTTGACTGGGTAGGAGTGTTCTGCTTAATTCAGATACTCTGTCTATCACCACCCCCTTTTCTGAATCGTTTTGTCCACCATAAGCGTGGAAGGGTATGCTCAGACATGAGTCCCTTGCTCACTGCACCATCAGGATTCAAGCAAGCCGGGCCGAAGACGGCTGTAATGCCAGAAACCGGTCCCCGGAAGCTTGTTTCCTTTCCAGTAAAAGAATTGGCTTGGTAGTTTGGTCTGCCCTGTTCCCATGATGAACTGGACCAGGGACAGACTAATTTGCATGTAGCCAGGTTCTGAGCTGGGATGGTGCAGTGAGCTAAAAAACGGTGATGGATCAAGCCCTGATCTGTTGACTGGGTAGGAGTGTTCTGCTTAATTCAGATACTCTGTCCATCACCACCCCCTTTTCTGAAGCAGGTTGGTTCATGGCATGGAATTTTCAGATTAATGAAGAACATGGTCTCAGCAAAGCCATCAATTAAGGAACGTAAAACTCAGAGTGAGAACAGTCCTAAGTTCGCACCCAGTAAGCAGAAAGAAAGTAGTAATCCAGTGCAGGTACACAAACACACACTGCAATGCATTATGGGAGATGTAGTCACGTGCACATTACATTGGTAGACTTACACCCAGCCATTCCCCAAATGCATATGTGCATCAGGAAAGTTAGATACGAGAAATGTGTAATTAGCGAAAGTCAAATTTATTTATTTACAAGTGCTAGTCAGAACAGAAATTATATGTATGCCTTTATGTCCACAGCATCTACTTCAAATCAGGCAACAGGCAGTGGGAGACAAGGCAATTCCCCCACCAGAACAGCAGCTGCGCAGGAGCAAGAAAGTGAGGACGGGGCTAGTCCATTGAACCCCCCAAGCGTCGTAGGAGGATTGCTGTGAGAACACTAACCCCTTTGGAGGACGAGGGCCAGGACACTGATGGGGATGGGCAAACCAATGACACACAGCCTGAAACACAACAGCACCGCCGTGCAGAGCAAATGCAAGAAGTCCTAAACAGGCGCAGGTCCCGTGCTGCAACAAGTGCTGTAGATCCTGGGGGTGGGTTGGTGTTTGCTGGGCTTGAGCTGAATATGTTGCAGGTACAGCTCCTGCAAGCAAAAAAATCAATTCACACCAAAGGGAAGTCAGGGCAGGCTTCAGGAGCATTACATGTGCCATCGAGGCACTCTGTGGCGAACTCAGGGCTGACCGTGCAGCCAGGCGTAAGGAGATGCAGCGCCTGGACCTGTATACACGTGCTGTAAACCGCCTGGCCTCCTCCAACAACATACTAGCTAGACGCTGCATCAGCATGCAGCGCGAGTTTGCGCACAATAACCAGGATGTGGGATTGCCCTGCTCCAAATCTCTATGGCTGTAGATGAACTGCGCGCAATCGGCACCACAGGGCCAGGAGTCCTAACTCCAAATGATGATGATGTCCTATCAGTAAGGAGCAGCGCCACCCCCTCCCCACCAACCATGGCCGTAGTGGATGCAACAGTAGGGCGACTGAAAGAAGTGAAGGAGGCAATGTGCATCCCCAGACAGGAGCTTCCTCCCGCCCCCGCCGCTAGAAAGGGCACATCAATGGGACCACTGGATTGGTGCAGCTAACCACTGTGCAGGGACACTTGACCATGAATGGATACATGCACTGTGCATTAACATGTGCTGGAAATTATGAAGGACATTGTTTCTCACTCAGCCTGTGTGTCTTTTACAATCCTGATGTTAAGGAATAAACATAGTTTGAAAATTGTAAATTAGCATTGTGTCATTTTCTCTTACCTAAAAATAGTTGCGCGTAAACTCATCCCGCCTCTGACGGCCAGCAGCTGCACCTGCTACACCGGCAGGCATACATCCTTGAGCTGGGCCCTCCACATCAGATGTGTCAGATTCACTGACCTCCACCGGTGTGCCTTTCCTGGTTGCAATGTTGTGCAGGATGGCACATGCGACGACTATTTTGCAGCAGGTTTCTGGCCTGTATTGCAATGCCCCTCCACTTTTGTGTATGCACCTGAATCTGCTTTTGAGAATACCAAAGGTCCTCTCTTTGGTGTCTCTTGTTGCAATGTGTGCCCTTTTGTACCGCCTCTCTGCTGCATTTGTTGGAGTGAGCTAGGGCGTCAGAATAAAGTCACGTACTGCATTTGCACTGTCACCTGAGGGGGAAAGGTATATGGTTAGACACTGTCCAGCACATGCAATAATTGACAAGTGTGTATACTGGGCAAATGCATTTACCTAGAAAATAGCCATCGCCAAAGTCCCCATTTAGGAGCCTACGGTGTATCCCACTGTGTATGTTATGATGTGTTTACCATCACACACCACCTGTATGTTCAGGGAATGGTAGGATTTACGTGTCCTAAACACGTACTCATTGTGGGAAGAGGAGGATATTGCAACATGCTTCCCATCTATGCACCCGATGACATGGGGAAATTGGGCAATTTGGTAAAAATCCTGTTTGGTCTAATGCAATTCCTGTGGGGTCCTTGGAAGGTAAATGTGGTGTGGCATCCTCTGTACCATGGTGTCAAGGAATGCATGGAAAAAGCGCGAAAGGGCACTTTGTGAAACCCCTCCTGCTGTGGCTATCACCCCCTGAAAACTACCTGAGGCCAACAGCTGTAGTGAACAAAGGACCTGGATCTGAGTGGGGATGGCTTGTGTCCTGTGTGTGGGGTGTTCTAGGTAGGGTCTGAGTTCTTCAATTAAATCATGAATACTGTCTTCATCCAGTCTGTAATGGGTAAAGATATTCTCATCAGTGCGCTGGTCGATGGTGACGCGCAAACGGAATATCCTCTCCTGGCGTCTCCTCCTCTGGGCAGTAGCTGTCAGTCGCATTCTCCTGGCTATCAGGTAAAGCCCCGCCATTGTGGAAAGAAGTCTGTTGCATTCTGATGCTGCTTAAATAGGTTGCACCTGGTTACCACCTGCTCCTACTTGGGGGTAATTGCGATTCTTTAAATTGCGATTTTTTCATACATACCATTGCGATTTCTTGTTTTGCGATTTTCCGTTTGCGATTTTTCAAAGTAAGAAATCGCAAATGTAGGTATTCGCAGGTAATTCGCAGATTTTTCATTATCGCAAATTAAGGAATCGCATTTTATGCGATTCCTTATTTTGCAATATATTTTCCTACATACATACCTTTGTGCGAATCCGCATTCGCAAAGGTCGAAATTCTGCGAATTCCGGCCTTTGCGAATGCGAATTTCAATGATACATATGGCCCTTTATAACATTGCTGTGCTTTGTTATAGGCTCATCATCAGATATTAGAGACCTAGAGCATGTGGATAATTGGACTTGTTGTATTCCTTCAAGCCCCGATGTAGTAATAGGGTTACACACCATTTGACAAAACATGTCGTGGCTACTCCATGATACCTTGAAGAGACTGAAATGAATACTAGGTCAGTGTCCCCCCAGAGCCTTTTCAATACAAGTTTAGTGTTTGTGCAGTGTTAAAAATTGAGACAGAGGTCACATTGTAATGGACCTAGAATTCTTGCCATAAATGACATGAGTATTGCATTACTTGTGCATTCAGATTTCTCTACTTGCAAGCTGAGTTGGTTCCTACAATGCCTGTAATGTTGGTGTCTATGGGTTTAATTCAGGAGTGGTTTACATCAACAATGTTTAGTTCTAATGTGTTATATGCTGCACTGTAAATAATTCTTCAGAGCGTAGTTAATTCTGATGTTTCATTTGTTTGAATTTTGCTGTATGATATTTATTTTAGTTAAAACGGTGGTGGGTCTGCACTGGTTACTTTGCTGAGCTGTACAAATGTATGTGAATACCAATTCACATTTGCAGTCTGATGATATTTGGTTCTGTTCAGGATTTCTGTGACTCATTTGATTGAAGCTATAAGGGTTCTATAATTCGAGTCAAGTATTTTTGGCCTGCTACTATTCAAAAGAGTTTTCTTTGATTTGCTATTGTGTGGTTCTTTATCTTCTTTAATAGAGTACCTTTATATTCTAAATGTGTACATGGAGGCTGTCTGTTCTGAGACATATTTTGGAGGTGCTTTGAGTCTGCCCATTACTTACCATAGTTTGGCTTTCAATTATCGCTTTCATTTGCCTGCTTTTTATTTGTGTCCCAAATTGTCAATCTTGTGTGTGTCTCTCTTAAGGAGAATTTCCTCTTTCCAATTTCTTTGATGGGTGGCAACTCTGCTTACATTGCTTGCTTTTAAAGCACTATTTTTTTCTTTCGTGTGGAGTACCTAATCAAGATGAGTGTGTTTATTAGCAATCTCCCATGCGTACGTCTCTGATTTACACTCTTTTAAAAAAAAAAATATGTTTTATTATCTTTATTGAAGGATGCGGTGCAATAAAAGAACATAGGAATTAATTTAGCATAAACAGCAATAAAACGATTGACGCAGGAATATAGTTACATAAAAATAACACTCAAATATAAATACGTAAAAGCACAATTCATGATGTGGGGATAAAATACATTTTGTCTACAAATAAATATGTCAAACAATGCAGATCAGGTTCAGATTCTGTCATCCCTCCACTTCGTAACAGGGGCCCAAAAACGTCTGCCCATCTCCCGATTTTTAGCCCCGTAAAATTCATATAAACAAGACTTTATATTGTGTATACCTAAAAATCTCGAGAGCCACATCTGGTAAGTGGGGGCTGTGACATCCTTCCACCCAGCAGAGATCAGAATTCTTAACACAGCGATCGACATAAAAACCAGGGCTGCCTTAACCTCTGTCAGGCCAATTTAGAATCTGTGCCCATTAACATCAGTGTTGGGAATAGATCAATTCTGTGACCTAGCAGCCCCTCCCAAAACTTCATAATCGCATCCGTAACTGGGCCCAGTCGGACGCAGGTAGCAAACATATGTACTAAATCTGCTTGACTCGTATTGCATCTAGGGGAGCAATCGTCATTCCTAACACCCCACGCAAATAGTTTGGCTGGCGTGTGGTACAGATTAAAACAAGTTTTAAAGTGCTGAGCCCGTAAATTAGAGGCCCGAAAGAGCTTTTTATTTAGACGTAGTGCGAGATCCAGATCAACATCCGGATTTCCCAATTTAATTGCCCAGTCACTTTCTACCTTCCCTACATCATCCTGAATCCTTGAGACCAAAAGATTATATATCACTTTAATCTTCCTGCACCCTCTAGCCAGGGCCTCAACCACAGAAAATTCGACCAGAGGCTTCAATTTTGGTCTAAGGGCCATTAAAGTACGGGAGATTTGGCCACAAATGAGCCACTGATTAGCAGGGACGCCATACCTCCTTTGCATATCTTTGAACCCAATTATCTTTTCCCCTTCCATTAGATCTCCAATGGTCTTAACCCCCAATCCCTTCCAAGCCTGTAGGTTCCTATCCGCTCTTAACTGAGGAAAAAGACTTAAATTTTCCAAGTGGAGATACGGATTAATTTTAGGGGCATTAAACATTTTTAGAATAGCTTTCCATACCTGCCAAGCCCCGTAAGAAATCTTAAATCGAGCCTTCTTATAAAACATGTGTTCCACTTCAGTCAGCAACAGGCCGGTTGCTTTCCCCCCAACAGCATCTTAAAAATGTACTCCTAAATAGACAGTAGAGTCCACACATCTTGAATCAGATTTCGGGATATTTGTTGTACATATTGTCTGTGTTTTGGATTCGTTAAGGAGGTACCCTGAACCTAGACCGAAAACCTTCGCCATCTGTACCAAAATCGGAAGTGCTTGCTGGGGATTCGTTGTGATAACGGGCAGATCATCTGCATATGCTAATATCTTGTTGACATGACCATTAAAAATCACTGGGGAGATAATAGGGCAGTCTAGTATATTCTGAATAAGGGGGTCAATATACAGAGAAAAAAGGATGGGGGAACAGGGACAGCCCTGGCGCGTCCCTCTCCGTATCTTAAACTTATCCGACTTTTCACCCATAACTGTAATTCTTGGAACTGGGTCTAGATACATAGCCTTGATAGCTCTGATGACTTTCTGTCCAAAACCCCTCCCCGCCAGTATACCCCAGAGAAAGCTCCAACCAATACGTTCAAAGGCTTTCTCTGCATCAAGCAGGATCATGGCCACCCCCATCGTGGCTTCCTGGGCATCAAACAGAGTTATAGCTCTGCATATATGATCTGTTGTGCCACGCCCAGAAACGAACCCATGCTGCCACAGGGAGACGAGACCACCAATGATCCTGCCCAACCTCTTTGCCCATATCTTTGAATAGAGTTTAGCTTCGGCATTGATAAGGGATATTGGCCGGTACGAGCCTGGTTTTTAAGCTGGTTTCCCCTTCTTATGAAAGATTATAATGTTGGTTTCCTTCCACGAATCCGGAACCACCCCTGAGTACACTATCCCATTAAATAAATCAACCAACAAAGGCACAATCTCCCATTCCATAGCTTTGTATACCTCCAGGGGGATCCCGTCAGGGCCAGAGGCTTTCCCAGATGCTAGCTCCTGCAATGCAGATTGAACCTCAGTATACGAAATATCTTTATCTAGGTTCGCTCTTGTTTCATCATCCAATCTAGGGCCCGTATCAAAACACCCCTCGACTTGAATACTGTCCGAATCCCCCTCTTCATACAGTTTTTGATAGAAGTTTTTAAACACCATCAAAACATCCTTAACATCCGTAAATGTATTCCCATCCTCCTCTATACAGGTGATCCTATTCTTAGATTTTTCCTGTCTTAGCCGAAGGGCAAGAACTCTGCCAGCTTGCTCCCCTGCTTCATACCTCTTAGCCCTTGAGGCTTGAAAATCCCCGATCGCCTTCTGTGTAACCTCTTTCTGCAGTGTCGCTTTAACCACCAGCAATACACTCTGGCTATCCTCACCATCCCTACCTGCGGCTATATCCCTAATATGTTGTTCCTCCGCGATGACAAGCTTACCCATTAATTTCTCTACCTCCCCACTATCCTGTCTTCTAAGCCTAGCAGAACAGCTGATTGTCTCCACCCTTAAAGCGGCTTTAAAAGCCTCCCACACTCCGTTCTGGGTCGTACTATACCTATTTGCCGCAAACAATTCCCCTACCCAATTATTCATATGATCTAAAAACCTGCTATCGGCCAGTAGCTTTCTTTCAAACATCCAGCTAGCTTTTGACATTTCCTGCCTTCCCAGATCATATTTTATCACCAGAGGGTTGTGGCCTGAATTTACCCATGGGAGTTTAAAGATCTCAACTTTTTTAATTTCCGACTCAGAAATAAAAAAATAATATAATTTTGAATACTTTTGGGGCGGATTTGAGAAGTACGTATAGCCTGAATTCAGGGGCTCCTTAACTCGCCATACATCTTGCAACCCATGCGAGCTGAACAATGCCTGGACTGCCTTAAAAACTCTGGGTTTCCTCCCCTGGTATGATATTCCATTACCCCATTCAGATGATATATTTAAATCACCAGTAAATACTATGGGGGTAGGCCAGTTAGCAAGCTCCACTTCTAGAAAATCAAAAATGTCAGGGTCATCACCATTAGAACCGTATATGCCACAGATAGTAAAGCATAGCTCCATTTCAGCTATCGCCCATCTTTCATTACTGTCGGTTTTCACTCTCCTAGCCTTCCCTAAAGAGGTCCTTCCCAAGATAGCAACCCCCCTAATATTTGACGATTGTGTCATACAGGCCAGCAACTCAAAACCATTAATGAAAAGCAGATTTCTCTTTGACCATGGGAGATGGGTCTCCTGAAGGCAGAGAAAATCTGTCCTACTATGTTTCACCACATAAGCTAACCTCTGCCTTTTCCTCCAGTCGTTCAATCCCCCCACATTCATTGTGCAGATACTAATGTTCGCCATCCGATTGAGTGAAACAACCTAAAACAAAAACCTGCTCAAATATTTGTATCCTTGTTAACGCTTTTTGTCCGTGACCGATAAAGCACCATTTCCTTCTTATTTCAGTTTTCACCCCCCCACCGCCCTCCCTCTCCCTCTCCCACCCCATAAACCCCACACTCGCAACCTCCCTCACCCCAACCCCCCTTCGACCCCTCACCCTCCCTGCTCTGTGAGGCGCTCAGACCTAGTCTGTGCGTGTGATGGAGCACAGTGTGTGTTGTGAGGGCTAGCTTAAATCAAACCACCCAACAACCTAAAAAAATCTTGGAGCCCAACAGATCCCAAATCACCCAAACAGCCAAACATGATAGTCAAACAATACAATCCGAGATCAGCCCACCATCAGTGGTCCAGTCCAGTCCAGCAATATTCATTCTAGCTTCCTATGGAATCCAGATATTCCTTCGCTTTAATCTCAGAGGAGAAGAAGAATGTCTTCCCGTCATTGATCATTTTCAACTGTGCTGGATTTATTAGATATACCTGGAGTTTTTTGTCCTGAAAGGGCTTAATCAAACATCTTAACCGCCAGCGTCTCTCCACCGTTGCATGGCAGAAATCCAGCGCACGAAAAATGAATATCCATCGCAATCCCTTTTGGCATTAGGTTTTGCTAAGTCTGAGATAGATTGTCGCAGAATGAAATTGCCTAGAAAAATCAAAATCGCCCTAGGTTTGTCCCCTTCCTTCTTATTCCTGCGGGCTTTAAAAGGAGTGCAATGAGCTCTCTGCAGCTCTGAGGCCCAATTCCAGCTGGCGAGCTCGGGGAATGCTTTTTCAAAAATCTTAATAGTAAATGCCCTAATGTCGGTCCCCTCTGCTCCCTCCGGAATTCCAAGGACCCTCAAGATGTTCCGGCAGAGCCAGTTCTCCAACTCCTCTAGCTTCCATTGTATGTCAACTACCTGGGAGCATTGTGCGTCCACCTTAGCTACTGCCTCCCCCACCTCCGCCTCGGTAGAGTCAATCCTGTCCTCCAGGTTTGAGACTCTGTCCCCGGTGTTTACGCAGGCCTTGGACAACTTCCTAACGACACCCCTCATTTTGCGCATCGCTGCCTGCGATTTACAATTTTCCTGTTGTGTCTCGTGCCTATGGGAGATAATTTCCTGGTGAATTGTTTCCAATAAAGTCATTTGTGCCATCTCTCTATCCGGGCTACCATGTAGGGGCGTCGAGATGGACTGATCTCATTGCAATTCACATTGAAGGTCGCCCTGACCTTTTGCCACAGCGACTGATGCTTTCAATGCAGTAGCCGGCTTTTCCAGCTCCAATTCACTCTCTGAATCCCCGAAGGAGCTACAGTCTCCCTCCTCCTCTTCCTCGGACCACTCCACACCATCAGAGGCTGAAAAGAAGGCTTCGTTCTGTGTCTCTTCCCCAGCACCGCCGGTCTCTCCACCCTGTTCCAAAGGAGCTGGCTGCTCACTTCCACCTGCCTGAAATTGTATCTGAGGATCGATAAAGGACCCAATAATGACCCGTGAAAATGCTGCAGAATCTCCAGAAGCAGTTCCCTCCGTTGTCAGTTCCACCTTGCCCTCCATCAAGGGGGTCCCAGATGCTGGGGGTGCTGGGGATATAGCTCCATCGCCATCTTTATTTACCTGGGGTAGTTGCTGAGTCTTATTATCAGTTACACTTTCTTCTAATATCCCAGGTGCACCCCCTGCTGCTGTACTAGGCGCCACCTCCACTACCTTCTACTTACCGGTTTTATTGAACATGCCAGCGATCGAGGTGGTTGCCTGTCTGGTCCGGACTGCCGGCTGCTGCTTTCCTTTGATATTCTCCTGCGTCGGTGAAGGCTCTCCTGTAGTTTTAACTACGGACTCTTCTCGCAGGTTTGGATGCTTGATTTTGTTTTGGGGCCATCCTCGCCCGCTGGGGTCCCTTCTGCAGATCAAACGAGCTTGAACGCTCTGATTGTTTGGCGTAGGCACACTCCGATCTCCGTTCAGACCTCCTATATCGCAGCAGCACTCGCACACAGCTCCGCCCTCTGGGAAACCCTCGACGCTGCAGGCTGGGAGAAAGAGCCGCCACCGCGGCTACCAGTTCTCGCTGCAGTCGGAATGCTGAGCCGCGGCAGGACAGTGCCGCAATCATGCCCCGAGACAGCCCACCCTCACTGCTCCGCTCTGCTCCGGGATCCACAGTATATGAGGTATGTTGCCCTCAGCTTGGCGTTTCACCGTTTTGGGCTCCTCACAATTGCCAGCTCTCACCACACCGCCGCTACGGCCACGGCTATGCAGCCGCCATCTTGCTACACTCTCATTTACACTCTATGTTGCCCGTCTTCTTCTTACCATCTTCCTACCTCTTGCCTTTGTGCTTTTGTCCATTTCTCCTCCCCATCCGCACACTCCATACTGTGTTCCACCATCCCCTACGATTCCTTGACTCCTGCCTCCCCCCGTGGCTTTTGCATCCCCTCCAGGCCTAACCCCTATTCAGGAGCGGCCAACGCAGGTAGGAACTTTAGGGCAGTGGGGTGGGGGAGACTCGACAGACAAGGGAATATGCGAGAGAGGCTTAAAGCCACCTAACGACATGCAGAATGTAAGCGAGCTGACTGATCACTACTTAACCTCAATTGGAAATATCGTCAATGAAACCATGCCACTAAAACTGAAAAGAATCACAGATAAGCCAAATAATCCTTGGTTTAGTGGGTCTCTGAATGAGGACAGGCGCAAACTGAGAACAGCTGAAAGAAAATGGAGACAATACCCTTCCTCACCAGAGCTGAAAGCCCTCAGAAAAATCAGAAACGAATATAACAAAAAGGTAATCAACTCCAAAAAAGAATTTATAAGAGCAGAACTTGACAATGCCAAAAACAGACCAAGAAAACTCTTCGAGATCCTAAAGCAGCAATCAGATAAACTAGCCAAATCAACTCAAGAGAACTCAAAAACTCCCTTAAGCTGCGAGGAATTCTTCTCATTTTTCTCGGAGAAGACCAAAGCGCTAGAGGTAGAGCTCGCAAACGCCGCGGCTACCCTCCCGACCCAACCTTGGCCGACGAGCGAGGCCTGCACGACAACGGAGAGTAGTAAGAGAAAAAATAAAGCAAATTGGGACACATTTGAACTATATGACCAGGACAAGATCGCCAAAACGCTGTCCGAAATCAGACCAAATAACCACTATCATGACCCTTTACCTGCAAAATGTGTAAGAGAAATCAGCCACATTGTGGTTCCAATCTGGACGAAGATAATAAATGCTTCACTTACACAAGGGATCCTCCCTGATTGCCTAAAAACAGGACAAGTAGTGCCAATAATCAAAAAACCAACAGCGGATGCATCAGATCCGAACAACTATCGATCAGTAACCAACATCCCTTTACTGGCCAAACTAATTGAGAAATGCGTGCAGAGCCAATTGAATCAACACATCACCAAGTTCTCCTTACTAGACGAATGCCAATCGGGGTTCAGAGCAGGGCACAGCACGGAAACAGCGATCCTGCATATTGTTGATGACGCGCTACAAGCCCTAGACCAAAATCAATCATGCCTATTGATTCTCCTGGACCTGTCATCTGCTTTTGACACGGTAAATCACGAAGCACTATTGATCAGGCTACAGGACAGGATGGGACTGTCCGGAAATGTGCTGAGATGGTTCAACTCCTTCCTAAGAAACAGATCTCAACGATTCCTGGTTAACCAAGCAATCTCACCCCCCTGTCCTAATGCAATTGGGGTCCCGCAAGGCTCAACATTATCCCCAGATCTATTCAACCTGTATGTCGAACCTCTCACAGACATTCTTCGGAAATCTAAGATATCCTACCACATGTATGCAGACGACACGCAAATATACTTAAAGATCGCCTCCCTGGAAGACATAGATCTAATGAATGAGACACTAAAGATGGCTTTGCAATGGTTAACTTTGAATCATCTGAAATTAAATGCCCAGAAAACAGAATTCTTGTTAATTGCACCTCCAAGGAGCCACCCTGAAGTAAAGGAATGGACCAAATTGGTGACTGCGCTAAACTGCACACCAACCCTAGTCAACTCAGTTAAATCACTAGGAATCACACTAGATGAGAATCTCAACATGAAAGCCCACATTAATTCAATGGCGAAAAGTGCCCGCTTCCACCTGAGCTATTTAAGAAAACTAAAACCATTCATCTCAGAGGCAGATCTAAAATTGGCTATACAATCCCTAGTGATATCCAGGATCCAATATGGTTGCTCTACCTTAATTGGCCTACCTAAAACATCCACAGCACCACTCAAAGCCTGTCTCAACGCTGCGGCAAGACTCATCACTGGATCCAGGAAATTTGATCATATTTCTCCCCACCTGAAAGCTCTAAACTGGCTACCATATGAGGCCAGAGTTCAAATGAAGTTAGCATGTATTACTCACAAAGCGGTGCACTATAACATGCCAGGATACCTAGCCAAGAAAATTAAGCTATCGGGAGGAATCAGACCAGCTAGAAGCGCCAAGGAGCTGCTGTTGAGGCCAGCCATCTTCCGAAAGAAAAAGACCTATGATCGAGCATTCTCCGGAGCTGCCCCCAGAGTCTGGAATTCACTACCCCCAAGCATTAGGAAGATTCAAAATATTGTACTATTCAAATGTGAAGTGAAAAGCCTCCTGATGAGTTAATTCCTTGCATAAGGAAGCCGATGGATCGCTGGTATGATCATTTCCATCAGCTGAAAGGTGGCCTCTTATTGAATACCTTCACTGACAGGAGATTGACTCCACACACAACCCTCGGCTGTATCATTATGACTACCACAGTCGTATGTGAACGTATAACGGTTTTCACAGCCAATCTTTATAACCTCTACCTCACCTTATCGAATGCTATGTATCGTGATATAAGCTAAGCCTTCTCACCTTGTATTGCTAATTGCACAATTGTTTGGAATATTTATATTTAGGCACCATTTATAGCCATAGTTTCTACTACCTCATATCTGTTTGTTGTATAATTGATACTGTACTGTCATTGTGTAACCTTCCTCGAAGTTAAGCGCTCTGATACCCACGGGTCTTGTTCGCGCTATACAAAACTCTATAATAAATAAATAAATAAATAAATACATATTTTTCCTCGCCATTGTCTGTTGACCACCCGCAACCGCCCCAACCGCCCCCACTGCCCCACTGCTCTTACCTGCACACGCGCTTCTCCCAGCCCTATTGCATTTTTGTCCCTTCCCTGTTGCTTCATCATTCCCCCACTCTCTTCCGCGTTGTTTTGTCTTCGCCCCTCTGCCCTCCCACTGGCTCTACCACTCTCCATTGTGTTCCTTTTGCTCCTGCACCCGATTTAAAAAAGAACGATCTCATGTTTCATTATCTTTTTGGATAACAACCAGCCTGTGTCATTCTGGAATCAAACCCCCGCATGGTGCATCCACCCGCAAAATTACATGAGCGGCCATATCAGAGCCTTTTTATTTTACGTTGACCTTTTAAAAGTCATTGGTCACAAAGGCAAGACCTATTGACTTTGCCAATGCTTCTTTTGTTTTCTTTTGCATTCGTACACGTTGCAGATTCAGTTTTTTTCAGGATTCTTTCTAGAGATATATTCGTCACCTCATTTTAAGCCTAAGCAATATTTTAATGTGCGCAATAAATGAAGGTGTGGAGCACCAGTATACTGAAAATGAAATGGAGGCTTCAGCAAATGTCACAAATAATAAGGCACGTTTCCACCATGAAGCTCCTGACATTCATCTGTCACTATTCGATTATTTTTGAAAGGTTAGTTAAAGTGAAGAATACGATGTTGACTTCATTAGCACCATTAGCATTGAGGTGCTCATGTGATTATATGATTCTCTGTCAGTGAGAAAGGCCAGTTCCTCACCATTTTTCATACTAAACAGACAATAAAGTTTAAAGGATGCTACTGAGAGACAAGTATGTCGTACAGACAAATCATAGTTATGTAGTTTGAGTTTTGAATGCACCATCGGTGTCATGAATGCATTGTTTTAGGCAGGTGATGTCAGAAGCGAATGCTGTGTGGCTATTTTTGAGTATGAGTTTATGTGTGTGCCTGTGTCAAAAACTTGAAAGAGAGTGAAATAGAGAGAAAGAAAGTGAGAGATATAATAGCTACCTGGTAGTTGTAAACTGGAGGAGTAGGACTGTGAAAGATGCTTGGTAGGGGAAGCAGTGGAGCAGAGTGCGCTCCGATTTTGTTTTCTTCTTAGGCTAAACAACAGATTTATTTTCCAGCGTTGACTGATGAACTTTGAAAGAGGTGGAGCCAGGAAAGGGCTGCTCCTCTGCTAAGGCAGAGGAGCATCTCCCCACTGCCATAAAGCAGTGCAAAGTAAATTTACAATGATAATTATGGAACGTCTGTTATTATCATTTTATTTTTGCTATTGCAGTTCAGTTGCACTGCAGTGCAGCCCCGTTGAGAGGGTGGGAAGGGGCCAGCCGTCAATGGCGTCGAGCCCAGAGGAGGAGTAATGGCTACACGTAAAGTGCGCATGACGCTTTGGCCAGCCGTCTCAAACTGGCCAAACTGCCATGCGAACTGTGCACGTTTTACTCAGGCTGTATTATACAGCCTTAGTGGAGAACATGCCCAGCCCAACCTCTAAGCCCCGTATCAGTGCAGAACCACGGCACTCAGACCGATAGGCAGCGTTTAGATTGCTCAGGGGATTCTTGGAGGCTGAGTGCTTCCTGCTGGAGGAGAAGCATTTTTGGCCCACCACCCCACCTTCACCCATCCCCACCACTGTTCCCTACCAGCCGCCACTTGGTAAGACGTACATGGAATCAGAGAAAGTGAGCAAGTGTGACACTCTTAGAGAGTGTTTGGGAGGGGGGTTCTATCCAGCAAGAACATCTTGAAAATACAAGGCCAAATGGGGTATTTTTTCACTACAATTTGTACACAAATTGGCTAACAATTCTAGGGTGCTGGATGAGATATCCCAGTGCTTTTTGTGATCTGCTAGGCAAGTGTTACTCCCTGTCAGGGTTGGAGCTCAACTTCCCCAAGACAACTGTGAAGGAATAGTGGCAAAATAGTAGAATTTGCATTATACTTTTGTAGGAGAGTAGGGTCTGCAATCCTATGATCACCCAGATTTTTTGCTCTTGTTTCACTGGTTTACGACTTTCTCTGGCTGTGGGCCTGCCGATCAGACCCACAGCCTGGCTGTTCTCTCTCTAAATTACAACATGTACCCTAGGTGCATTTACCAATTGGTACTGGGCCACCTTATCAGACCCTGTAACTCAGGGCATAGGTGTACCCAGGGCCTACCAGGGGCTGAAGCATGTATTATGCCACCCCTGGCTGGCCTCCTAAATTTGACACAACTGGCTGCATGACAGCTGGGGCAAAGTCGTGTAATCACCCTTTGCTGTAGATATAGTATACCTATATCTAACCCTAAAATGGACACACAGATTCCTATCAGTCACTCCTATGGCAGGCCTTAACAATCCTGAAGGCAGAGTGCTTGGAATCGTGTGAGATGGTGCTCTGGCATGAGCTGAGCCTGTCTGCAGCTTGCGGAACCAAGGCCATAATAGCTGTTCCATGATATCGCATACCATATACTCTTAAGTGCATTATAATCCTCGCGGTTAAATGCTATCTTTGGTATTGCTTTATCAAAACATGTCGAGTAAGGTGTCATACGAATTGGAATACTAACCCCTCGCCAATTCTGGCGACGGGGTTAGCATTCCACCCTTCTAGAGGGACACAACATGTATGTAACTGTGAACCCCGGTTAAAGTTAAACGAAGCCTCAGCTCCACAAAATGAATGCTGCCACCACAGACACGAGTCTGACCCCCTGCAGCTGGGAGTCCTTCCAGCGAGGGGAGCCTGGACAAAGGGTTTCCTGTCAGGGGCGGTGCTAGCACCGTCCCAGACATGGTTTTGTGTATCCTGGGTAGGCAGGGCTTTACAGGAAGGTGACTGCTGAGTGGCACCCCGGTGCTCACTACGCATAGGCCGGTCAGAACCAGTTCCAGGGGCACACCAGCACCTGGCCTGGGGAAAGTCCAGCATGGCAGAGGGGTGTAACCACCCCCCTCCTAGTCCCACCCATAGGCAGGACCTAGTCACCGGGTCAGCCCCCTTTTTTAGTATAAAGATAGGAGCGGGCCCCCTGTTCAAATTAGATCATCTTTGGAATCAAGACACGACTTTCTGCGAAAGACATCAAGATTTCCTTCTTCAAGATTCTCCCTTGTGGCTAAGGAGTAGTCACCCTGCATCAAGCGGGCACCATCCTAAGAACACTGCGGTCTGCTGCAATTCCTTCTTCACGAATCCGACGACCCAGCTCGACGAGAACCGGCTTCCCTGGCACCTCTGACCTCTACTCACCTCTACAGCAAAGCTGAGAACCGTGAGTGCGACGAGACCTCGAGGGACCGACGGTCGCCAAGACTGCACAACTTCTTTGCAACAAGCCCACCGTGTGCTCCACTGGTGAGTGCTTTGGGGTCCGAGAAGCCCTAACCCTGAGCAGCTCCAGCACCGAAGATCAGCCCTCCAGCATCTCCACGATCTGCGTGGGGCCCTTCTGCTTTTGCGTGCTCACCGCGCTGTGTGGCTACTAGCCGGCTGGCTTGTGGCCTTCTTCACGACGCCCGACGACATCACTGCTGCTGGTCTGGTTGCTCCAGACTGGCCCTTGCTTCCTTCTTCAAGAGAGGCACCCCAGACCCTCCTGGTCCACTCCAGACGCCATTTTGAGTCCACCGCGTGGGCTTGAATTTGCCAAGGCTTTGTTGCCCAATCCTGGGTCCAGCGACGCCGACAGCTTCATCCATCGTGGGACAGCTCGCTCCTCCATCCTGGTCGCCGACAACGCCTCCTGGTCCGTGAGATCTGCGAGCACAGCGTCACCAACTCACCTAGTCGAGGTGGCTACCATCCGGTGCCCTCCTGGTGCCCACTGACTACTGGCTAGTAGTCTCGAACTTGGTCCCCTCTGCTTTCAGGTGTCATCTTCCTTCGATCCAGGCTTGGATCCATCGAACTTTCTTCACTGGTCGCCTGCCAGCAACTTCTTTCTTCCAGGCTCCTGGTCCGTCTACGAGGATTCCCGACGTCTTTTGAGACCTATGCAGCTGCAGCCCCTGGGCTAGGTAACTTCGGCATTTCGGTGCCCCAGCATAGCCTCACTATCCAAGGGTCAGGATCCACTTTCGTTTTCCTCCTACCAGGTCGGGTTCGCCCGAGAACACTAACTTTGTCATTACTAGCTACCATAGACTTTGTCCCGCATCACGCGTGAGAGTGCACACTCTGCACCCGAGTCCCCTAGGCCTCCTAGAAGTAATCTGAAGATTCTATAGTCAAGTCCTAGCGATTCCTAAGTCTATTAGTACTGTACTTACCTGCTAGTAATTTCGCATTCCACTTTCAGAGTATATGGTTTTCCGTGCCCCTCGGGCATTTGTATATACTGTGCTAACTTAAGTATTTTTTTTCTAAGAGTTTTGTTTTGTGCTTAGTACCCTGTCCTCATAAAGAGTACAGGGCTGTTGTGATTTAAATAAATACACTGTTTATTTTCATAACACTTGTGTGGTGTCCTTTCACTGGGTATTCAAGGGGTATATGTGTGGTATAACAGCTGGCTTAACACGCCCTCTCGAGTCTTTAGCCTTAGACTGCTCGTATCCATGCTACTAGGATAGCTGGTCTATAAGGTTGACTTACAACCAATCATCAATAAGGGTTGCTGGACTGATACATAGTGTTCACTAGAATAGTGAGCACTGCATATCAGGCCACCTTCTCACATTGGTGAGCAGCGGTTGGGATTTGAGCTTGCTGTTGTTTTACCACACGTATCCTAAGAATATCTTGTTGAAAGATCACATAAGTACTTCAGGTACATATAACTTAGCTTAGAATACTCTGAGTTCTACTGAACCAGCTGTTGCAGCTCCTCAAGGCTTAGCACACCTTGGCTGCAACTCTTAGCAAGGGATCAGTAGGCAAACACATAGTGTAGGTAGGTGCATCACTTACACCACACTAGAAACAGTATGTCAGACAAAGGAGGAAACTCTGAGTCTCCCCTTGTGTCAGTGGACCCTCCACAGGTCCCCACTTCCAGATATACTGTTCTTAGCTTCCAGGAGTTGAGACAGGTGTGTACCTCCAGGAAGATAAGACAGGGGTCTAACCCCACAACTTCCTTTCTGATTGGTCTCTTAGAGACTTATGATGCCAGGAAAGCTGAGAAACTTCTTAGCTCTCCTAATCCAGATGGAAGCATGCCTCCCCTTGAGGGAACCAGAGGAGACCCTGACCTAATCCACCTCTCAGCTGAGACTGAAGAGGGGGAGGAGGATGAGGATCCCTCTGGGGATGAGGCAGATAAGGGACAGGTAGAAGTCAGCAGACTAACCAGGTCCATCTTAAGCAGACATGAAATTGGTACTGGGGGACCCCTGGGGCCACTCTCAGGTCAGCTTAACATTGGGAATGGACGAGCCAGATCTCTATCAAGAGGCTCTGGCAGATCCATTCAAACCAATGGCTCTCACAACTCTTCTCACAGAGGGATGACTTCCCCTCAGAGGAGAGTGTATGAAGCTAAAGAAAGGGCAGTCAATCTGAGGATTGAAAGGGAAGAACTTGCCCTGGCCAAAGAGAGGCTTGCCTTTGCTAGTGAGCAACAGTTAAGTGGAGTAGTCCCCACTGGTGGCAGCATTGTACCTAGCAATAGGGAAAGGAGTTTTGATACAAAGCACCTGAATAAGATAGTGCCCCCTTTTAAACAAGGGGATGACATCCACAAATGGATTACTGCTTTGGAGAGGGCCTGCACTGTGCAGGGTGTTCCCCAGAGTCAGTGGGCAGCTATCTTGTGGCTCTCCTTTGAAGGTAAAGGTAGAGACAAGCTCCTCACTACTAGAGTGGAGGATGCTAACAATTACCAAATCTTGAAAAATACACTGATTGATGGGTTTGGCTTAACCACTGAACAATACAGGTTGCTGTTCAGGGATACCCAGAAAACTCAGTCTCAAGATTGGTCTGACTTTGTAGATTGTGCCACTAAGGCTTTGGAGGGCTGGTTGCTGGGCAGTAAGGTTACTGATTACACAGGATTGTATAATTTGATCATGAGAGAACAAATTTTAAACAATTGTCAGAACCAGTTGTTGCATCAGCATCTTGTTGACTCAGATCTGACCTCTCCCCAAGAATTGGGAAAGAAGGCAGACAGATGGGTCAGAACAAGAGTTAAACAGAACCAGGGCCAGAATCAAGGTGGTCAGAAGAAAGCAGACCAGAAGGGTAAAGATTCTAAAGGGGAACAAAATGACCAGAATTCTTCGACAGGTCCCCAACAACCCAAAGAGGGTGGGGGTCAGGCTCCCCAGAAGAAGAAAAATCAAGAAGGCCAATCTAAAAGGTGGTGCCAATACTGCAAAATTAAAACTCACTGGTTTAGTGAGTGCACCAAGAAAGGAGGAGGGCAGACTCCTGCCACTGCAGCCCCTAAGGCACCTGTGCCCCCTAGTACAGTCAGCAGTGGTAGTGCACCTCCCAAGGGTTTAGTTGGGTTAACCCTGGGTTCTGAGGGGGGTGACAACTTAGTTGGCACACTCACTCAGGCTGTCCTTGTTTGTACAGGGGATGTGGATATGTCCCCTGATATAAGTCCCAATACTTTGGGCAAATACAGACAGACACCTTTCATTAATGGAAAAATGGGTCAGGCCTATAGGGACACTTGTGCCAGGCTCACCATGGTGACACCTAACTTTGTGGACCCTGGACAGATCATGCCAGGTACAGATTTCCTGGTGACCAATGCAAGCAATGTCACTACCAATCACAGGATGGCAATTGTATCTTTCTCCTGGGGAGGGGTAACTGGCCAAAAGAAGGTTGTAGTTAGCTCAGACCTCCCAGTGGATTGTTTGTTGGGCAATGATTTGGAGTCATCACAATGGTCAGAAGTGGAGCAGAGGACTCACATGGAAATGTTAGGCTTGCCAGCACATGTGTTTGCTGTGACCAGGTCACAGGTCAGGAAATGCCCCACTGAACAGGTGCTGGATCCTGGAACAATGGACCAGACACCTTCCAAGAAGAAGAGCAGTAGGGTTAAGGCTGTGCCTTCCCCCTTGCCCCAGGTTGTGGATCAAGTCTCAGAGGAGGCTGACCTACAGGAATTGAGGGAAACTGAGCCTAGAGAGTTTGAACTTGATCAAGTTGAATTCTTGGGTTCAGGGGGACCCTCAAGGGAAGACCTGGGGAAGGACCAGTTAGACTGCCCTTCTCTTGAACCCCTCAGACAGCAGGCTGCTGCTGAGGCTGCTGGGAACGCCACAGGTACCCACAAGGTATACTGGGAAGATGGACTCCTGTACACTGAAGCAAGAGACCCCAAGCCTGGCATGACCAGGAGGCTGGTTGTACCCTTGTCTCAGAGAGGTTTCCTCCTTACCTTGGCCCATGAGATTCCCTTAGCAGGTCACTTAGGCCAGACAAAGACTTGGGACAGGCTTGTCTCACACTTTCACTGGCCTCACATGAATGAGGATACCAGGGAGTTTTGTCGCTCCTGTGTCACTTGTCAAGCCAGTGGTAAGTCAGGTGGCACAACAAAGGCCCCCCTTATACCAATGCCTGTGGTGGGGGTGCCCTTTGAAAGAGTGGGGATTGACATTGTTGGTCCAATGGAACCCCAGACAGCATCAGGGCACAAGTTTATACTGGTGGTAGTGGATCATGCCACCAGGTATCCTGAAGCTATTCCACTTAGGACCACTACAGCACCTGTAGTGGCAAGGGCCCTAGTTGGAGTGTTCTCCAGAGTGGGCTTCCCTAAGGAGGTTGTCTCTGACAGAGGTGCAAACTTCATGTCAAGTTACTTAACTGCTATGTGGAAGGAATGTGGTGTCAACTACAAGTTCACTACACCCTATCATCCACAATGCAATGGGCTTGTTGAAAGGTTCAACAGGACCCTAAAAGGGATGATTCATGGACTACCTGAAAAGCTCAGGCGTAGATGGGATGTCCTGATTCCCTGCCTTCTGTTTGCTTACAGAGAGGTCCCACAAAAGGGGGTTGGCTACAGCCCTTTTGAACTTTTGTATGGGCATCCTGTGAGAGGCCCCCTGTGTTTGGTGAAGGAAGGATGGGAGAGACCTCTCAAAAAGCCTGAAACCAACATAGTGGACTATGTACTTGGTCTCCGCTCCAGGATGGCTGAGTATATGGAGAAGGCATCTGAAAACCTTAAGGCCAGTCAAGAACTTCAAAAAGCTTGGCATGACCAAAAGGCTGTCCTGACTGTTTATCAGCCTGCACAGAAGGTGTGGGTGTTGGAGCTAGTGGCCCCAGCAGCACTCAAAGACAAATGGTCTGGGCCCCACACAATTCTTGAGCAAAAGGGAGAGGTCACCTACCTGGTGGACCTTGGAACTCCCAGGAGCCCCCACAGGGTGCTCCATGTCAACAGGCTCAAAGCATATGTCGACAGGAAGGACATGAGCTTGCTCATGGCCATAGATGAGGGACAGGCGGAAGAGAGTGACCCTCTCCCAGACCTGCTCACTCAGAATCCTGATGATGGGTCAGTAGATGGTGTTGTCTTTTGTGGCAGCCTCTCTGAGCATCAACAGAAAGACTGTAAACAGGTTCTTCAGTCTTTCAGACATATGTTCTCTCTGACACCCAGTCAGACCAATTGGTATACCCATGAGGTTGACACTGGTGACAGCCTGCCAGTCAAGAGTAAAATCTACAGGCAGCCTGATCATGTTAGAGACTGCATAAAAACTGAAGTGCAGAAAATGTTGGAGTTGGGAGTCATTGAACCCTCAGATAGCCCATGGGCTAGTCCAGTAGTTCTAGTGCCAAAACCTCACACCCAGGGTGGCAAGAAAGAGATGAGGTTCTGCGTAGACTACAGGGGTCTCAATGCAGTCACTAAGACTGATGCCCACCCAATACCAAGGGCAGATGAGCTTATAGATAGATTGGCTTCTGCCAACTACTTAAGCACATTTGACCTGACAGCTGGGTATTGGCAAATCAGGTTAGCTGAGGATGCCAAGCCCAAGACAGCATTTTCAACCCCTGGTGGGCATTATCAATTTGTGGTAATGCCCTTTGGTCTGAAAAATGCACCTGCCACCTTCCAAAGGTTGGTGAATCATGTTCTCACTGGGCTGGATGACTTCTGTGCAGCATATCTAGATGATATTGCTGTCTTTAGCTCCACCTGGGAGGATCACCTGGTCCACCTGAGGAAAGTGTTAGAGGCTCTGCAAGCAGCAGGCCTCACTATCAAGGCCACTAAGTGCCAGATAGGGCAGACACAGGTTGTATACCTGGGCCACCTTGTAGGTGGAGGCCAGGTTCAGCCACTGGAGAGCAAAATACAGTCAATCAGGAACTGGGCTCCTCCAACCACCCAGACTCAGGTTCGAGCTTTCTTGGGCCTGACTGGTTACTACAGAAAGTTTGTCAGGAACTATGGATCAATTGTGACTCCATTAAATGAACTGACAAGTAAGAAAATGCCAAAAAAGGTTCAGTGGACAGCAGGCTGCCAAAAAGCATTCGATGACCTAAAGCAGGCCATGTGCACAGCACCTATCCTTAAGAGTCCAGACTACTCCAAACCATTCATTGTCCAAACAGATGCTTCTGAGTTGGGTGTGGGAGCTGTTCTATCTCAACTGAATTTTGATGGTCAAGAACAGCCCATTGCTTTTATAAGCAGAAGGCTGACCCCCAGAGAGAAGAATTGGTCAGCTATTGAGAGGGAGGCCTTTGCTGTGGTTTGGGCCCTGAAGAATCTGAGGCCATACTTGTTTGGCACTCACTTCAAGATTCAGACCGACCATAAGCCCCTCTTGTGGCTAAATCAGATGAAGGGTGAAAACCCCAAACTGCTTAGGTGGTCCATTTCCCTACAGGGGATGGACTTTACAGTGGAACATAGACCTGGTACTGATCATGGCAATGCCGATGGGCTCTCCAGATATTTCCACTTAGAACAAGAAGACTCACCTGGTCAAGGTTAGCTTATTGTCCCAAAGTTTGGGGGGGGGGTCATGTAGGAGAGTAGGGTCTGCAATCCTATGATCACCCAGATTATTTGCTTTTGTTTCACTGGTTTACGACTTTCTCTGGCTGTGGGCCTGCCAATCAGACCCACAGCCTGGCTGTTCTCTCTCTAAATTAAAACATGTACCCTAGGTGCATTTACCAATTGGTACTGGGCCACCTTATCAGACCCTGTAACTCAGGACATAGGTGTACCCAGGGCCTACCAGGGGCTGAAGCATGTATTATGCCACCCCTGGCTGGCCTCCTAAATTTGACACAACTGGCTGCATGACAGCTGGGGCAAAGTCGTGTAATCACCCTTTGCTGTAGATATAGTATACCTATATCTAACCCTAAAATGGACACACAGATTCCTATCAGTCACTCCTATGGCAGGCCTAAACAATCCTGAAGGCAGAGTGCTTGGAATCGTGTGAGATGGTGCTCTGGCATGAGCTGAGCCTGTCTGCAGCTTGCGGAACCAAGGCCATAATAGCTGTTCCATGATATCGCATACCATATACTCTTAAGTGCATTATAATCCTCGCGGTTAAATGCTATCGTTGGTATTGCTTTATCAAAACATGTCGAGTAAGGTGTCATACGAATTGGAATACTAACCCCTCGCCAATTCTGGCGACGGGGTTAGCATTCCACCCTTCTAGAGGGACACGGCATGTATGTAACTGTGAACCCCGGTTAAAGTTAAACGAAGCCTCAGCTCCACAAAATGGATGCTGCCACCACAGACACGAGTCTGACCCCCTGCAGCTGGGAGTCCTTCCAGTGAGGGGAGCCTGGACAAAGGGTTTCCTGTCAGGGGCGGTGCTAGCACCGTCCCAGACATGGTTTTGTGTATCCTGGGTAGGCAGGGCTTTACAGGAAGGTGACTGCTGAGTGGCACCCCGGTGCTCACTACGTATAGGCCGGTCAGAACCAGTTCCAGGGGCACACCAGCCCCTGGCCTGGGGAAAGTCCGGCATGGCAGAGGGGTGTAACCACCCCCCTCCTAGTCCCACCCATAGGCAGGACCTAGTCACCAGGTCAGCCCCCTTTTTTAGTATAAAGATAGGAGCGGGACCCCTGTTCAAATTAGATCATCTTTGGAATCAAGACACGACTTTTTGCGAAAGACATCAAGATTTCCTTCTTCAAGATTCTCCCTTGTGGCTAAGGAGTAGTCACCCTGCATCAAGCGGGCACCATCCTAAGAACACTGCGGTCTGCTGCAATTCCTTCTTCACGAATCCGACGACCCAGCTCGACGAGACCCGGCTTCCCTGGCACCTCTGACCTCTACTCACCTCTACAGCAAAGCTGAGAACCGTGAGTGCGACGAGACCTCGAGGGACCGACGATCGCCAAGACTGCACAACTTCTTTGCAACAAGCCCACCGTGTGCTCCACTGGTGAGTGCTTTGGGGTCCGAGAAGCCCCAACCCTGAGCAGCCTAAGGCCCGAAGATCAGCCCTCCAGTATCTCCACGATCTGCGTGGGGCCCTTCTGCTTTTGCGTGCTCACCGCGCTGTGTGGCTACTAGCCGGCTGGCTTGTGGCCTTCTTCACGACGCCCGACGACATCACTGCTGCTGGTCTGGTTGCTCTAGACTGGCCCTTGCTTCCTTCTTCAAGAGAGGCACCCCGGACCCTCCTGGTCCACTCCAGACGCCATTTTGAGTCCACCGCGTGGGCTTGAATTTGCCAAGGCTTTGTTGCCCAATCCTGGGTCCAGCGACGCCGACAGCTTCATCCATCGTGGGACAGCTCGCTCCTCCATCCTGGTCGCCGACAACACCTCCTGGTCCGTGAGATCTGCGAGCACAGCGTCACCCACTCACCTAGTCGAGGTGGCTACCATCCGGTGCCCTCCTGGTGCCCACTGACTACTGGCTAGTAGTCTCGAACTTGGTCCCCTCTGCTTTCAGGTGTCATCTTCCTTCGATCCAGGCTTGGATCCATCGAACTTTCTTCACTGGTCGCCTGCCAGCAACTTCTTTCTTCCAGGCTCCTGGTCCGTCTACGAGGATTCCCGACGTCTTTTGAGACCTATGCAGCTGCAGCCCCTGGGCTAGGTAACTTCGGCATTTCGGTGCCCCAGCATAGCCTCACTATCCAAGGGTCAGGATCCACTTTCGTTTTCCCCCTACCAGGTCGGGTTCGCCCGAGAACACTAACTTTGTCATTACTAGCTACCATAGACTTTGTCCCGCATCACGCGTGAGAGTGCACACTCTGCACCCGAGTCCCCTAGGCCTCCTAGAAGTAATATGAAGATTCTATAGTCAAGTCCTAGCGATTCCTAAGTCTATTAGTACTGTACTTACCTGCTAGTAATTTCGCATTCCACTTTCAGAGTATATGGTTTTCCGTGCCCCTCGGGCATTTGTATATACTGTGCTAACTTAAGTATTTTCGTAAGAGTTTTGTTTTGTGCTTAGTACCCTGTCCTCATAAAGAGTACAGGGCTGTTGTGATTTAAATAAATACACTGTTTATTTTCATAACACTTGTGTGGTGTCCTTTCACTGGGTATTCAAGGGGTATATGTGTGGTATAACAGCTGGCTTAACACGCCCTCTCGAGTCTTTAGCCTTAGACTGCTCGTATCCATGCTAATAGGATAGCTGGTCTATAAGGTTGACTTACAACCAATCATCAATAAGGGTTGCTGGACTGATACATAGTGTTCACTAGAATAGTGAGCACTGCATATCAGGCCACCTTCTCACAACTTTCCCTTAAAAACTAGGCAGAGAGCTGAATTTAATACAGCGAGTAAAAAACGGCTACGTCATATCACAGAACTCATCATTAATCAAAATGCAGATGTTTCCATCTTACTTCTTTACGATGGGAATCTGAGTAATATGTTTGAATGAATGTGTGCTTGGAAGGGCTTCGCCGGGGCTAACACTCGTAAAAGCACACCTTGCAGTCAACAGCAACACACATGCAGGTAAGTTAACACAGTGCCAGTACAACAATAAAACAAAATACGATAATAGTAGACAATAGTCAGCAGTGGGAAGTCGAGTGCATTCTCAGTTACTGTTGGAAGACACCCAGAGTTCACAAACATCCTCAAAATACTTATCAGTGCTCAAGAGGATGTGCCTGGCAACAGAAATAGTGGTTACCCAGCTACAAACAAACTCAGATCTAGACTGTTTCTTTCAGCCTTTTCCGCAATTTACCCATACCAACATTAAAAGTGGTGTTGCAAGTTTGTTTATTGCACCCATATGGCTATTATGGCACCATGCAGAATTAGACAGTGGGCAGACTGTGGGAAGACAGTGGGAAGATGAGTGGACTCATTTCCTGGTTGAACCCAATGGGTTTGCTTGGGTGTTTGGGAGAAGAGGTGAACGATGATGATATATAGAATATATTAAAATATATATGTGGTCTATTAGTGTATGTACAAGGATTTAACCAGTGATGTTTCTTTTTGGTACTTACCATTGTATGCACTCATACTTACTGTGGCAGTATGTTTTCTATATTCATTAAGTCACATGACTCACTATGTTACTGTGAAGGGGTGGTCACTGTTTGAATTGCATTTAAAAAGCATTCAGTCTTATGTACATGTTGCAGCGTGAACAAGGGCATACCTTGCCAGAAACGCGTAGCTGCTTTCTGTTGTACCGAATAAACATCGATATGCTGATGTGACGTGGTCCGTCTCCTTCCTGTTTGCTGGTGTGCTGAATGTGCTGAGCAGGCGCGGGAAACATCGAGAAATCCAGAGGAGTCACGTGGTTCATGTTTAACGGAGGTGGATTTGTCTCCGTAACGGACCCCTTCCTTGCGTTGTGGAAGCCGCCTTCAAATCGCTTTTGCCTGCAAACGTCCTATTGGGAATCCCGGCGGCTGCCCCCTGGTCGGCAAGCAACAAGGAAACACTGAGGCGCGTTGGCGGTTGAACTGCAGTGTGGTCCGGGTCGGAGGGCGCGGCATACCGAGCGGATCCTGCTTTTGCTAATCGGTGAGTAACCAGAGCCTGTGCCAGGTGGGGAAGTTTACACAGCATAATTCTTTGTGTACACACGCTACGGAACCCGGGTGGCTATCCGGTGAGAGACTGAAAAACGTGTTACACTATTTTGGATAACGCTATACACAGAAAGGAAAACATTATGTCTGACGAGCTAGACAAACAGCGAGAGGAAGCTGCCATTAATTTGTTTAATGATGAAACTAACGAGAGCGGCAATACCAGAGTGCCTAATAGAATCACTCAAACGGAACAAAAAAGAAATTTGAAAACGATTTTTAAGGAGTTAGAAAAGTTAAAGAAACTTGAATGCACCAAGTGGTGGGAGCACAAATCTTTAAGCAAGTATGAGGAGGTTGGACGTGTCCCTCGTGGGCTGCGCATTCTCTTAGCCCCAAGTTTCGAGAAACCAGACCCCGCTATGTTGCAGGAGTGGGGGGAGAGCAACCTGGCAGCCTCCATGAATCTGGTCTGTATCTTAATAAAGTATGCTGCCAAAGACCGAATCAGGTTGCTAGATGAGATTAGAGCCTTGGAAAATGAACTATCCACATATGCTGAGGGGGAGGAAATGAAAAAACTTTCGGATATTATGAATGAAAGGTTGAAAAAACATGAGGAAAAAATTAAAATTCGAAAGGCAACTAAGTTCACCCGGGATGCTAATGATTACCGTGATGGGAAAATATTCACATTTTCACGGAAATATGATTCCGTCAAAAGACAAGCCTTCATCAAAAAGAAAAACGTCATTGATGGATCTACCACAGCGGGAGCGCGTGCTGCCATGAAAGCCAGTACAAGTGCTGGCGCACATGGTGGGAGTATACAATCCAACAACATGGGTGAAAATGTACAAAATGACGATACTGTAGAAAGTAGTAGCTTGGACTCAGATGCAAGCTCTTTGATAAGCAACTCCAGTGAAAACCTAACTTCCTCCTCCTCTATGTGCTCGGATTTAAACTTGGAAGGACTAACCAAACTCACTTTGCAGCAGGAAATGGATTTTATAGTGGAGGAAAGACTACAGACTTTGAGGCCAGGGCCAAGGCAAAAATCCTTGCTAACAGACAAAGAAGGAACAAGCGAAGGAAAGAAAGGCGCAAGCGGCAACAACGGCGCCCAAACACAAACCAAAAAGAAGAAACCATGGGTGAGACGCCGCTAAATGACAATACAATAATAAACCTTTCAAATATAACATTATCTAAGGCAGAAAAACAACTACTGTCATTAGGCTTGAATTTTTGTCCTGTTCAGAGTTTTAATTATACAATGACCAGAGTTGATCTGTTCTTTTTCATAAGAAAATTAAAACTAAAAAAACACTTTGCGCTCAAATCCATCAAAGAGTCTACTAATGATACATGTGAGGAAACAATTACTGACAACTTAAACATGCTATCAGCTTCGGATGTTCATACTTTTCTGGATGCAAATGACTTATATACCTCTACCAACGACACTGAGGCAGATTTGGACGCTTCCACACAGGCAAGACTTAGCAGAATATCTGTCTCACAAAAGGGAGCGGGCCTCAGTCCGTTTAAAAGTAAATCCAAATTTGTTCCCGTTACACCTAAAGACGCTATCGACGTCTTCCATGACTGTGTGATAAATGACATCAAAAAATTGTACAAACAAACTAATTCTAAATCAAAAAGGAAAGCTACATTTCTGAGAAGAGAATATGGCAAACTAATAAAGAAACTTGGAGAGAATCATGAAATAGTAATAAAAAAATCTGACAAGGGTGGTAACCTAGTGATCTGGCCCAAACAAGACTACATTTTAGAGGCCAAACGACAACTTTCAGATCCCTTGTGTTACAAAGTCTCCAACCAGAAAGAATACCTCCATGCCAAAGGTGAATTACAACGGTTGCTATCACAATGGAAGAGAGAACGACTGATCTCTACCGAGGAATACAAATTTATGAATACAGAATTTCCCATAATGCCATCTCTGTATTTAATTCCGAAGGTGCACAAAGGAGTCACACCAGTGCCTGGCAGGCCAATTGTTTCGGCCATTAAAAGCATGGGCGAAAACGTTGGCCAGTATATAGACTTCTTTCTCCAGGACATAGTAAAACATCTTGATAGCTATGTTCGTGACACCAGTGATTTCTTGGACAAAATTGCCTGTATTGATTGGGAAGAGAATATGTGGCTGATATCGTTGGACGTTGAATCGTTATACACGAGTATCAACCACGAACAAGGCATAAATGCAATCAAATATTTTTGGGACAAGAAACCCATGGCTTATTATGAGCATAACAAGGTTATTTTGGGGTTAATCAATTGGTGTCTTCATAATAACTTTTTCACATTTGGCAAAAACATTTACAGGCAAATGAGAGGGGTGGCGATGGGGGCCTGTTTCTCCCCCAGCTATGCGTGTTTACACGTAGGCTGGTGGGAGGAGCAGGTCCTCACCGCTTTACACTCCGTCACCATGAGGGAACATGTTGTTTGTTATCTGAGGCATATAGATGACATATTCATGGTGTGGAGAGGATCCAAACATGAGGCTTTGTCGTTTATAGATGATATGAATGATAATTCCATGAATCTCAAGTTTTCTGTCAACATCAGCCAAATTAGAATGCAGTTTCTAGATGTAGAGATCTATGTGTCCGATGCCAAGCTTAGCACTACACTCCATAGGAAGGCTACGGCTGGCAGTATGACCTTGCACGCCGCCAGTATGCACCCTAAACATACCATCGTGGGGATACCCTATGGAGAGATTCTGAGATTAAAGAGAATTTGCTGTTGCCCTACTGACTTTGAAATATGTTTAGATGAATTGCTGGCACGATTAAAAGTCAGGGGCTATTCTGATAAGATTCTCAGGGAAGCGGTGGAGAAATCTAAACTTAGATCCAGAGAAAGTTTATTCCCTTCCATTCAGCCAGAGTCTGGAAGTAACACAATTCCTGATACTCTACAAGATGGCCCAAGAATGATTACAGCTTTTAGCAGCGAAGACAGGAAATTAAAAGCAATTTTCAAAAAGAATTGGCCCATAGTACTAAGTGACCACATATTAAATACCAGGTTACCAGCCAATCCTATCATCACTTTCAGACGGGCTAAAAGTATGGGGTCCGCATTGGACAAACCTGCCCCTGAATTGAAAGCTAAAACCCCTTTGTTGAAACCTTCAAGGGTTTTTTTCAAATGCTCCAGCTGCCGCGCTTGTAGATTTGGTGTGAATACTTCACAATATGTGACTCCTTTTTCTACAGAGCCAAAAATGATCACTGGCAATTTTAATTGCAAAACAGACTTTGCCGTGTACGTCCTGACGTGCACCTGCGGCTTACAATATGTGGGTAGTACCAAGCTGCAGGTTCACGTCAGGATTTTACAGCATTTGCGTGCAATTTTGCATAGTGACCCTGCCTACCCGGTGGCACGACACTTTAAAAGAGTAGATAACAAAGATCTCTCGTGCTTAAAGTACTTTGTGATCGGTGCCGTGCCACCATTGAAAAGAGGAGGAGACAGGGAATCACTTTTAAGACAGCTGGAGACTAGGATGATATTAGAGCTTGATACACGTTGGCCAAACGGATTGAACAATATAGATGAGATGCATCATTTTCTGTAGAATACATTATTGTCTTTCTGCCTACATTTCCTGTACACTGCTTCAGACCCATATCCACTACCTTTACCTCCCTCTTAGTTAGGTTCCCTATTTTGAGGTTGAGTATGGGTCTGATCACATTGCTTGCCATTGCTGTAATTAATCATTTGAAACCTTTCCTTTTTGTAAATAAAAATATGTAGATATCCTAAATTATATATATATGTAAATTTTAATATATATATATGTTTGTATGGTTTCTACTTTTCTAGGTTTCTACTTTTCTACTTTTTTACATCGTTGATTACTTGACAAGATGATAAATATCTAAGATATGAACATGAAAACACCATACATAAATTGTTGTGGGTTGTAAATATGTAATATAGATTTATATATATGCTATTTAAATTGGTGTGTATATATATATATCATTAATTGATTATCACAAATCTAGGTGTATTTATTGATGTTCACGGAGCTTTTAACTATGTATACTATTTATTATTATTAAGGTACGAAATATGCACATAGAATGTTGATGTAATCTGAACCCATACGAAATTGAAGTGTGCTCAGATATATTCTTGTCGTACTTTATATAATGATTGGTATTGCACTTTATTTCGCATAGCTTTCTCTTCTTGCGCACTTTTTGCAGAACCTTGCACTTTACTTTTTATCCTTCACTTAGCACTTTATTATACTGCCATGGTCATGTAATTAGACACATTAATTGTACATTTGCTGATGAGAGAATTTCCTGTCATTTACAGTTGCTTAGTATGCACTTAATGAAATTAAGTGGGCTCATATTTAGTTATAACATGATATAAAAATGCTAGTAATAAATTGACAGGCCTCTAAATGTACATTCACATTTATGGATTTAACCAGTTATTTATTGTGGTCTATTAGTGTATGTACAAGGATTTAACCAGTGATGTTTCTTTTTGGTACTTACCATTGTATGCACTCATACTTACTGTGGCAGTATGTTTTCTATATTCATTAAGTCACATGACTCACTATGTCACTGTGAAGGGGTGGTCACTGTTTGAATTGCATTTAAAAAGCATTCAGTCTTATGTACATGTTGCAGCGTGAACAAGGGCATACCTTGCCAGAAACGCGTAGCTGCTTTCTGTTGTACCGAATAAACATCGATATGCTGATGTGACGTGGTCCGTCTCCTTCCTGTTTGCTGGTGTGCTTAATGTGCTGAGCAGGCGCGGGAAACACCGAGAAATCCAGAGGAGTCACGTGGTTCATATATATATATATATATATATATATATATTGCCATTGAAAGCCAGAGGCTGAAGGCTTAAGCCTGGCTCTTGCTTAACTCCAGGTCCTGTTGAAACCTCTAGCCGATGACAAGCCAAGCTTTTAAGTGGATTATGCGTGCTACTCTCCCTCTTGCCAGGATGTTGAAAGTGGCATTATGGCCAGAGCTGTCGAGTTTTGGAACTGGGGAACCAGGTTTAAGTCTCCGTACTGGCTCGACCTCCTGTGATGCAGTGAAAATCACTAAGGGCTTGTGCTGCCCTTATGTCACACAAGGTGACATAAGGGCAACACATATTCTCAAGTGAGATTTATAATGTCACACGGAGCCACCATGAGTGGATCTGCGTGCCATAGTAAATCTGGAGTAACACAAGGCAGTGCAAGTTACAGCCTTCCATTCCTCTGCCCTGGCAAGGTGTAGTATGGATATTCCCATACACCCAACCATGGTCTATGGCGCATTCCCTGATATTCAAACAATAGTAAAGCTGGAAATGTGTCAACATGTTACACCTTCCCAGGGGATGCATAGCAAGGAGAAATATGTTTATGTTTCCTTATCTTTTCCTCTTTCTATGTGCGCTGAATTCTGCTGCACACAAGGAAAGAGGAAACTACAGGTACCCATGCACCATGGTGCAAGCGTGCCTCTGTTTGCACTTGGCAGCCAGAATTGTGTGCCAGCTCAGAAAACAATAATGTGTCATATCTTCGTAGATATGGTACATTCCTGCCCTCTCCATGTGATGCAAGTTGTATTGCTGCATTGCGCCACCTCAAATGTTAGTAAATCTGCCCCTGAATATCCCAATAGCTTTATTAAATTAATTTGATTTTGTGTTATGTAAGTGGTGCTAACTAAAGAGCTCCGATTCCTTTTGTCGAGTTCGTGCTGCATAAAAACAACTCAAAAGGCAAGACAAAGTAAACACAAAGTGGCATATTTACAACCCCCTATCGCCACCACAAAGTCACTTCTTTTTGATGTTGTGGTGGTGATAGGGACTTCACCTCATGCACAAAGCTGAGTAAAGCCACTTAACGTGGCATAATGCCACGTTGTGAATAGGCACCCTTTCATGCACAGCACCCATTGATTTTGACGCTGCCCCATATTTACAAGGGTGGCGTAAATATGGGGCAGCACCAAAATTAAGATTAAGGAAACCTGGTCTTACACTGGGGCAATGAGGAGAAATATTTAATTTCTACTCGTGTTTGCTATTTCAATTTGTGCTGAGTTGTGCAGCAGACATAGAAACAGCAAAACACAATTGATTGTTTATGTGCAGAAAGGTCTCCCTTTCTGCACACATAAAAGTAACAAAGCGCCATTGCAGATTGTTTATGTGCAGGAAGGGACACCTTCTTGAATTTCTAAAAGTGTGTGAGACGGACTCACGCTGGATTCTGCTTCTTATAAGACCCAACGGACACTGACACACCCGCCCATTTGTCTCGATTATTATTTTATCACTGGATTGTAGACTACCGAGTCTTTGTTTCCATGCTATACCCGCCGTGACCGAGTTGGAATTATCACCGGTCCATCGATCACGCATTTTAGCGTGACGATCAGCCCTGAAGAGTCACGGATTACTACCCGGGTGATGAAACACGTGTTGGCTGGTGCTTTGATTTGATGAATTCTAAGTTTGCATAAGCATCATCTATCTCATGAAACAATCAGTGTCGACCTCTCTAATTTCTCATTAATGACCTTTTGAAAAGCAAACCATGTACATGCCACATTCCTCTATCTACTCATTCCTACTGATCAATCATAATTTTTTATATTTTCATATAGACAGATTCTCCAAACAAAAATATATTGGACAGATTTGTATACATTGAAACTAGATGATATAGATAATTCTCTCAGTATTATACAGACATAAATCTCATGGTTAGACTTTGAACATAGTGCAATAAATCTGTCACATGAAAGCGATTGCTATTTCCGGGTGGTTTCATGTCATCTAATTTAGGGCTGGATTCGTGCCCAGCTTAGGGTAGCCGCGGTGCGTCCATTGGGGCGTAGGGGCGTAGCCCCACTAGCCCATGGACCTGTGGCTGCAAGGAAATTATAATTTGTGTCATTTACTTTTATTCGAATCACACGAACGCGGTCAGGAATGGAATCCGGGCAGCACCCGGCGTATCCAGATGTCGGCAGAGTGCTCTGCACGCAGGGGGGCTGGACTGCTGTGCAGCTTGAGTTGAGTGACAGTCCACGTCACTCAGCTGCAGCAGCAGAGGTGTACAGAGGCTCTAGCATGCAAGTAAAGCTTAGGGCTGAAACTAGCCCAAGCATGCGCATTGTAGTTTCCCTGATAGCGAGTGGTCAGGGTGGTGCTGGGTTTAACCAGGCCACAGCCCCCGGCGATAGAAAGGACTACAGGGCGAGCACTCAGTGTGCGCCCCTAGCCAATCCTGGGGCTGCATGCAGCGCCAGAATTGGCAGGTCACCGGCGCAACAGGGCAGGGCAATCCATTATTGGATGCCGCGCATGGGTGGCTCAGCCGCACTGATAATGGCCAATCACTGTGTCTGACTTCATTGAGTCATGCAGTGATTGGCCAATACGCGGAGCGCTGCGATGCTGACGTTGATCCTGTTGTTTTCTATACTCTGTCTGACTCTCGCCTTGTGTGGTGTGTACATCAGCCAGCCTGTGCTCTCCAGTAGCGACCCGTCGTTATCACAGTGAAGTGACCACTACTTCAACTTCAGTAGTCCAGCAGTAGGTGTCTGAGTCTCTTTTTTTAGTGAGTATATTGTATTCCGATCGATATAGAGTATAAGGAGACTAAGTTGTTGTTTGTTGTTCTTCTATCTAATATAATCTGGAGTCGAGAACGACGTCGCTGCCACGCTGGGCCTTGTGCTGCAGCCAGAGAGGCCTAGGGCAGGGCTAGGCTGTTTGTCTTGAGGAGCCGAGCCAAGCCGAGTATTGATGGAATGTGACAACGTGATAGGGAGGGGGCGTGTGAGGAAGAAGGGCTGAGAGCGGCGATGGGTAGAGAAATGGTGACAGAAAGAATGGAAATGAATGAAGGGTAAAGTATGGTAGAGAGAGGACTGAGCGGAGACACGGCAGAGGTGATGGGGAATGAACAGAGGGAGGATGTTAGGGAGGGTGGAACATTGTCCTGACCTAAGTTGGTAAAAAAGAAATGATCAAATTTGGTAAAGAAGATACAAGACGACGAGGCAGGATCGGGAATGGATGAGGTAAAGTGGGTGGGGGCTGGCGGGAGGAATCATGATCCTGGTGGGGTACTGTGGGGGGGGCTAGAGCTTGGCAGGAAGCTGGAGAGGGGGGGAGTGAAGGAGAATGAGGAGGGAAATATCATTTTATGGAGGGCTATTAATTGGGGGGCTGGCAGAAGGAAGCATAACACTGAAGAAGTATGACAGGGAGTGGAGAGAGGGAGCATGTTAAGAGGTAGGGTCGGGACTCTCGGCAGGAGGGTGTTATAAGTTACCGACTATATAAGCCTCAGACAGTTAAAAAGTCACCCCTCTGTCCACTCTGCTGCACTGAGAGGTGTGTGTGAGGTTTTCTTCAGTTTGAGGGCAGGTAACGTGTTGTTTTAGTGTAAATGTTGCTGCGGTGCTGTGAATAGGTTTCCTGAAAAGTAACGTTACGTGCATGCGTTACACATTTAGGAAATGTCTTGACTCTCGCATAGACAGATTGTAGGACATTTTGAGCAGGTGAAAGTTTGAGTCAGCTGGCCCCATGTCAGGCAGAGCTGAAAACGAGTGTCTCTGTCCAGCCTCACCTGCCTTTTAAAGGCATGTTGTTGTTGTATTATTAAGCGCCAGCGTGGCCACTGATGTGCCAACAAGTATGAACCAACCAAGGTACTTCTGAACGGGAGGGGGAGGGTAGGGGGGCTACTATGTCTGAGACTGTCCATTTTTTGGGAGGGAAGCTCACGTTGAATTCTTGTACTTTACACGGAGGCTGACTGGGAGCTGCTGCATACGAGGGTGCACTCTAGGCATTACTGAGCCATGTGAAAAATACACTGGGCAGTGCACTGCCTGAGGGGGGCGGAGGTTGCAGCGGCTTAATAACGTTTTACCTGTCGCCTTTCGGGAAACTGTGCTTTTGTAGTCTTTTGACAAGCTACTTGGCATATTGGTTAAGAATGCCTAATTTGTTAACAACTTAGTGTAAGAACACATTCGGTATTTTGTAAGGAACGTACATAAATGATAAATGATGTTTGCTTAGCGCAGACATAGCCAGATGGCAGATGGAGCATCTCGCCTGCTCCTAGAGGACCGGAAACAGCAGTACAACCCCCAGTTCATGAAAATAGAAGATATAAGTGCATTGATCGTTTTTTGGCACGCCCTGAAATTGTGAGTTTTCAGTTCTTTCCAGAAGACTTGTTTTGAGCATCACAGACAGCCTTGGACTGGGGAAGTGCTGTCTTCAAATTTGGATATGTAGTGTGAAATGTGTGAAATTTTGTCCTTCCACTGTGATGGTGTGGCCCTAGTCTGACATGATCTTTTCTACTTTCATAATCTTATGGCGTCTTAAACAGCAGGTGGGCATGCAGCTTTAGACTAACACAATGACAGCTGTGTACCAATCATCACTGGACATACCCTTCCGTTGCGTTTGGAGGAGGTCCTCTGTGCAGTGCACACTTTGCATACCAGGCGCCTGCAGTGGCAGAGCGTGGGCCCGATAATACATATTTATGTTTTGAGAGCTGGACATGTGACAATGCACACATGACCTTTCGTACTTTCCAAAGAGCACCAAGCTGGTCTTTTTAAGACCTCTTTGCTATGGATTTTTTTAACATGGGGTCTAGGCACACCCTGGAGAAGCCTTGTGGTTTGTGGTCTGGGGGTTAGGCTGAATTTGTATTCCTGGTTTGTTATAACATCTGAGAAACGTGCAAAGTTCCGGCAAGTATAGATGGTAAAGTTGCTTTGCTCTACTGCTGCATCTAGCTTTTAAATCCGCATGAAACAGTTGTCTACAACAACACCATGGGGAGTGTGTGTGTGTGTGTGTATATTATAAAATGTGTGTGTGTTTAGAATGAGATCTCAACGGGCAGCACAAAAGCTGAGATTTCCATGAAAGTCTTATAGTCTGAATTCAGCACCTGAGCATAATAGGACGGAATGTATGAAGCTCTGTGGTTATACTGAATAAGCAGCTACCTATGTTATGCCATCTAATAATGTAATAACTGCATTTTCACAATTGCTTTATTAACCTTCCTGCTTTCTCAAATTTGCTTGAAAATGGACAATTGTTCTTCTTTTTTTTCAAAATTTTCTTGAGGGGGGAAACCCCCCCAAACCCCCTTTTTGGGTCCGGGCTCGCTTGCTGCACTCACTCGCTACAGTGCTGGATGCAAATCACTTTGCGCCCCACCACTTTCAAATTTCACCCACTGCCCCTGGCTTAGGGATGGATTTACAAAAGGGGGTGGTGATGAACAGAGTGTCTGAATTGAGCAGACCACTCTTACCCAGTCCAAAGATCAGGGCTTGATCCATCACCGTTATTTATCTCACTGCCCCATCCCAGCTCAGAACCTGGCTATATGCAAATCAGTCTGTCCCTGGCCCAGTGCATCATGGGAACAGGGCAGACTAAACTACCAAGCCAATTCTTTACCAGAAAGGAGACAAGCTACCTGGCTTAGGGATGAGCAAGAGAGCAGCTTCTAACATAACATCAGTGAGGAAACTGGAGTCAGCAAAATAATTATAAAGCTGTGTAAGTAGAGGAGTGAGCTCTTGACAGAAGACCTTGTAAAATAGGGTTCTAAAACCGTCGGGACCCAGAGATTTCAGTAGCTTCAGGAGAGCAATAGCAAAGATCACTTCTTCAATATGCTTGGGTTAGTACAAAGTATCAGCATCCGTGGAAAGGAGGGTAGTAAGGTTCACCTCACTAAGGTAAGAAAGAGTCTTGTCTGTCTGTGGGAGAGTATAAGGACAGAACAGTAAAAGGACTGGAAAGCCCAGACGCTTTCCTCATCAGAGCGGGCTTCCAAGTGTGGCCAGTGCTAATCTCCTTGACCGTTTTGTAGTGGATTTTGCTATGTAGGTCATGTGTTAGCATCCTCCCAAAGCGATTGATGCCAAGGTAGAATTTATGTTCGAGGTGCCTTAGAGTGTATTCTACCCTATCAAGATCACGAGGAGAAGCCTACTTTTATCAAGCTCTCTCCACACTCTGGGATCAGCCGTCTGCTTGTGTATAGCTTGAAGTTCTGCAACTCATTGATCTAGGAGCTTCCCCTTCTCCCAGAGTGCTAAGAGCTCTCCCCGCACTTCCAGTTTCAGGGCCCCCCAAACAGATGACAAGGGTACCGCCCCTTTATTGTCAGTATGGAGATAATCTGTTATTGTTTTTCAGAGGGACTCCACGATGTCTTGCAACTGCAATTAAGAATCTCAAAGTGACCAGCGAGAAGTCTGGGGTAGGAGAGAGGGACATGATCTGAAAATGAGCGGGAGGTAATGGCTGCATCTGTGACGAGACCTAATAAAGTCTGGGTTGCTAGGAGGAGATCAATGCATGCATATGTTTTGTGGTCTGCTAAGTATTTCATGTAGTCCCTAGACAGTGGATCGAGATGGTGCCAATCATCCTGTAATCGGCAGTCTGTCATACACTATAATTCTAAAGTGGAAAAAGCTCCCATTTGCTCAGAGTGCTGTCCAGAGTGATCTAAATTGGTGTCCATTACTAAAATGTCCTCCCCTATCAGAATGGCTACATCTGGTGATCGAAGTGCCAGTGTCAGGGAATTAATGATAAAGGGTTCCCGAGATGCATTTGGTGCCTAGATCTTCATCAGGGAAAAGTGAAAGGTACCTAGCTTAAGTATGACTGCAAGCAGACATCCATTGACTTCAGTGACTAAGTCCAAAGCCTCCTCCCAGAATCCTTGAGAGAAGAGGATGGCTCCCACTCTTAGAAAGACCAGATCTGCTGTGGAAACCAGTGGGATTGCATTCTCAATCAATCAGGGAATTGTAAGCATGCTACTCTTCTGTGAGTGTCTCAAGGCATTAAGGGGGGGGGGCTTCAGATTTGTTTAGCTGAAGAGCTAGGTCTTGAGGGCCTTCCTGAAGATGTTCAGTGAGGAGGCGCATCTGATGTCTGCCGGTAGCTAGTTCAAGGTCTTAGCTGCAATGTTAGAGAAGGATCTTCTGCCTGCTCTTGCTCTGTGGATGTGCAGGGTTTCGGCCAGTGAGAGGTTGGAAGATCGGAGATTTCTTTTGGGTACGTAGAAGTTGATTCTGTCGTTGAGGTATTTGGGTCCATTGTTGTGAGGCATTTGTAGGCGTGAGGGAGGATTTTCAAAGTGACTCTTTTCTCCACTGGGAGCAAGTGGAGACTTTGTAGGTGTTGACTGATGTGTTTGTGTTGAGGGATGGCTAGGACAAGTCTTGCAGCGGTGTTCTGTATTTTATGGAGTTTGCGGAGTAGGGAATTGTTAATGCCGGCGCAGAGTACGTTTCCACAGTTTGCTGGTACGTAGGTGACTGTCTTCCTTGACTCAGGGGGCATCCACTTGAAGGTCTTGCGGAGGATGCAGAGAGTGTTGAAGCAGCTGGAGGTGACGGAGTTGACCTATCGGTTCATGGTGAGTGATGAGTCGAGTACGATGCAGAGATTCTTGGTGTGGTCTGAGGGGGGCAGGTGGGCTTCTGAAGGTGGTCAGCCACCAGGTGCTGCCCCATGCAGAAGGGGTGGTACAGAGGACGAGGTCTTCTGTCTTCTCTGCGTTGAGCTTCAGGCAGCTGTTGGCCATCCAGACTGCGACGTCTTGCATTCCTTTCTGGAAGATGAGCTTGGTAGTGGTGGAGGAGAGGATGAGCTGGGTGTAGTCGGCATAGGATACGATGTTGAGGCCGTGCTGTCAGATGATGGCTGCGAGGGGGACCATGTAGATGTTGAAGAGGGTGGGACGAACCCTGTGGGACTCCGCAGGGGATTTTCATGGGGTCAGAGAGGAAGGGTGGGAGTCTGATCCTTTGGCTTCTTCCAGTGAGGAATGATCAGATCCAGTCCAGGGCTGTTCCTTGTATGCCTGCGTCGTGTGGTCTGGCGACTTGCTTGCCGTGCGAGACGGTGTCGAAGGCCGCTGATGTAGTATGAGGCTGCAGAGTGGCCTTGGTCCCAGAGGGCGTGGATATTATCTGTGGCGGTGAGTAGGGAGGTTTCTTTGCTGTCGTTGCTTTGGAATCCGAATTGGGACGGGTCGAGGACGGCGTTCTCTTCAATAAATTGTGTCAGTTTCTTGTTGACTGTTTGCTCTGCAACTTTGGCTACGAAGGGTAGGAGCGAAATGGACCGATAGTTCTTGAGGTCGGTGGGGTCAGCTGTGGGCTTCTTAAGAATGGGGTCTGACTTCTGCATTCTTCCAGTAGTCTGGGAAGTTGCCTGTTTTGAAGGTGGTGTTGATGTTGCATTGTAGTTTGGGCGCGATGGCGGCCATAGCTCTGTGGTAGTTGTGAGGGGGGCAGTGGTCGGTGGGGGCCCCCGAGTGGATGCTTTTCATGGTTGAGATGGTGTCTTCAGCCGTGATCAGTATCCAGTTGGAGATGGTGGGCTGACTGATGTTTCTGGGGGGCCGGGGCCGTCTGTGGCACCTGGTGGATGGTCAATGAACTTGTCATAGAGGTTTTTGATCTTGAGGTGGAAATAGGTTCCAAGCTTGTTGCAGAGGTCTTGGGATGGGGTGATGTCATTGGCTTCACTGTGTGGGTTGGTGCATTCGTGAATGACACGGAAGAGTTCCTTGGAGTTGGTTGAGTTGGCCAGGATTTTCTTGTGGGTGAAGTTCCTCTTGGTGACTCTGATCAGGTTGTGGTAGTCCATCATGGCCTCCTTGTAGGTGGTGTGGTTTACGGTTGTCTAAGTTTTTCTCCAGTTCTTCTCCTGATGTCTGCTGGTGTGTCTGGCTTCTTGGAGAGTGGTGGTGAACCAGGGGACTTTCCTGGGGTGTTGTATGTCGGGGTTGCAAAGCGGGCAAGCTCATCTGTGCAGTCGGAGGTCCAGGTGTGAAGTTCTCTGGCTGCGTAATTTGCATTGGGTGCCCAGGTGTGGTTGTTTTGGTTGAGGGTGGAGATAAGTTGCTCGTCTGTAACCTTGCTCCAGTTCTTTTGAAATGGGAGTGGGGCTGGTTTGGGTGCCTTGGTTTGTTGATGGCGAAGTGTACACAGTGGTGGTCGGTCCATGGCGGCTGTGTTGTGTGGCTGAATTGGATGTTGTTTCCTGCCACGAAGATAGGGTCGTAGGTGTGTCCTGCTCTGTGGGTCGGTATGTTGATGAGTTGTTTTAGTCCGCTGCTGGCGAGGTTGTCATGAAGGATAGTGGATATGAGGTCACTGGGGTTGTCCAGGTGGAAGTTCTGGTCTCGATTGAGTATGTAGTTTGTTAAGGCAATGGCATAGGGTGCGAAGAAGTCGATGATGGTGGCAGTGAAAGGTGTTCGGGGGCAGGGGTCCTCTAGATGAGAGTTCCTGCTGCTGCTGCATTTGCTGGGGCACTTTTTAACCTACCTGGATCCTCTCAGCTGTCCCGCAGCCGATTTGGGGCTGAAGTGAGACGCTGACCGGAACGACGTCATCTTGGGTGAGGAGACGAGTTGCGGACCAGCTGGTTCTTCCGCCCCGCCCTTGCCAGTATATTAAACCCTATTATCGAGCCCTCCCCCCCCCTAATTTGCTGCTAACCTGAGCCCTGAGGCGGAAAGCCGGGGTCTTAGGCCACTGTCTAATGAATTTTGTTCCCTGATTTTTAGCTACTTGTATTACCTGCACGATTCATTTCTAAATTGCTTTTAAAGCTGATGCATTTGCAGGGGCACTTTTTAACCTACCTGGATCCTCTCAGCTGTCCCCGCAGCCGATTTGGGGCTGATGTGAGACGCTGACCGGAACGACGCCATCTTGGGTGAGGAGAAGGGTTGCGGACCAGCTGGTTCTTCCACCCCGCCTTTTTTTCTCCTGGCCCCTCCATAGTACTTATGGCAGTGATTTCCCGTCCGCGCAACGGCGTGCCCGTCTGCGCCCGTCCGCGCCCAAACGGACCCAGGGGCCATACTCCCTGGCCAAATTGCCAAGTCGCTTCCTAGACTCACCTACAGCTCATTGCGAGCTTATATGCCCTATCACCATGCAGACTGCTCTATGTTCAGTCTAACAACTGAGTCCTCACAGTTCTGCTCCAACTGCTCTCTGTCACTTGAGGTTCCCCAACTTTGTCATGGCTGTACACCTCAACTGCCGATTGTTTCTAAAACAACATATAATTTTCTTAGCATGAACTGTCGCTCCGTACCTAAGCACAGACGTGAGATCTTTGACCTTCTAACTGATGAACAACCGGATGCCCTCTTCGTTACGGAGTCATGGCTCCATGAAGGTTCGGGCCCGGATGTCGCGGAAGCACTTCCGATTAACAATGCCATGGCCAGGTGTGATAGGGTGGCCAAAATTGGTGGGGGCATTGCTATTATTTTTAAAAATGTGTATCAATGTTTTTTAGACCGTATTAACGTACAAAACTGCGAAGCCGCATCTTTTAGACTTGTCCTTCATCCCAAAATTTCTCTAAATGGCATTCTGATTTAACGCCCACCAGGGCCAATCAATGACTGTGTCACTCACCTGTCTGACCTCATTGCCTCCTTGTTGCCTAACGTTGGTACTCTTCTAGTTGTGGGTGTCCTTAATATTCATTTGGATGACCTTAGCAATATTGTAGCTAGAACTTTGATCACTGACCTTCATGCGATGAATGTTATTTTACATAATCATGGTCCCACACACAAAGATGGACACTTCTTAGACCCCATCTTTTCCAACCTGCCAGATCTGCAATGTCTTCCGGCCTTTCCCGTCCATTGGTCAGATCACTACCTAGTCAATTTTAGAATTTCGGCTCTGACCACCGCAGCTTTGCACAGAGGCAACTACGCGGAAAGGAGCAGGGCATGGAGGAATTTGGACATCGGTTGTCTGAATAAAGCTCTTGCCTCCAATCTCCCTTTGGTACTGTCCACACCAGTTGATGTGGAAACTTCTGCCATGCTGATCGATTTCTGGCTAAAAAATGCCATTGACACCGTCCTCCCTACCTCTCTAAAGCAGGATGGATGTCATAAGGTGCCCCCCCCCTGGTACACCGCAGCATTAAAAGCTGAGAAGTCTCGGTGTAAGATGCTTGAGCGCCTTTGGCGCAAAGACTATTCTCAGCAGGCAGCTTTGACCTACAGGATTGCTTTAAAATCTTACACACAAAGAGTGTGCCTCTACTAGGGCCAACTTTGTGACAAAATCTTTAACAGATGCCATCGACAATTCTAAAGTCTTATTTAGCTTAGTAAAAAATCTCACATGCTCCTCCACAGTAGCTAAAACTCCTTCTCTGACGGACAGGAAATGCGATGAAATTGCAACAGTTTTTCCTAAGCAAGGTGCAGAAGATCCACCAGGACATCTCCTCCTGTAACTCTAACTACAAGACCATAGCCCAACCTGCTTCAGTAGAGAAAGCACCCCGACCCGAGATCTCCCTCGCCATCCGCTCCTTGCTTGGCCAGAATTACAGCCGGAGAGTCTCTGGGAATTGCGCTGTAAAGTAAAATCTGGTTCCCCCTTGGACCCTCTCCCTATTTCTGTACTTAGGGCGCTTGACCCCCCGCATCTGTTTAAAATCTGTTCCATTCTTAATTTATCACTAACGACTGCAACGGTTCCTGCCATCTGGAAACATGCAATGGTCACGCCACCTCTAAAAAAGCCAACTGTCGACCCTGAGCTTCTCGCCCCATCTCATTGTTACCTGCTTTTTCTAAGGTCTTGGAGTGTCACATCCATCTTCTTCTTACTCAATATGTGAGCTCCAACAACTTACTCCATCCTTCACAGTCAGGTTTCCGGCCGGGTTTTTCAACGGAGACCGCTATCCTGGGCGTTACAGAGAAACTACGGTCTCTGCTCGACAAAGGTGAAACTTGATCTCAGCGTGGCATTTGACACCATTTCTCACAAAATCCTTCTTGACGCCTTAGCCACCATGGGCCTGGAGGGATTAGCCTTAGACTGGCTGGCCTCCTTTCTTTCCAAGCGCACTTTTCAAATTTCTTCCCGTTCTGCCACTTCCAATACCTTTTCACAGCACCATGGTGTCCCCCAGGGTTCTATCCTCAGTTCCCCTACTTTTTAATTTATATGTCACCCCTTTAGCTCAGATAGCTGACAATGTCGGTCTCACGTTATTCACATATGCAGACGACTCCCAGGTTATCTTCTCGCTTACAAACTGTGGCGAGGCCTCCTCCTCTCACCTTCAGTTTGGTCTTGGAGAAATAGCAAAATGGATGAATTACAACCTTCTCAAACTGAATGGCGAGAAGACGGAGGTCCTTGTCCTAGGACAGAAGCCTAACCTGTGGACCTAGAGACACTGGCCAGCTAACCTAGGTCCCCTTCCTGTACCAGTGGAGCAGGTACGAAATTTAGGCGTTGCCATCGACAGGGGCCTGACAATGCAATGTCAAGTTAGTAAAGTATCTGCCATGTGTTTCACCATTATACGATGGCTTCGTAAGATCCTGTGGATGTTGCCTGTTGACACAAGAAGGACAGTGGTGAGTGCCTTGGTCACCTCCCGGTTGGACTATGGCAACATACTCTACCTGGGGGCGGCCAAGGCTGTTACCCGACGCTTGCAACTAGTCCAAAATGCTGCAGCACGTCTTCTTAGTGGAAGTCGCAAAACCGACCACATATCCAGCCGCCTTCGTGATCTTCACTGGTTGAAGATTGAAAACCGGGTGAAGTTTATGGCTCTCACCTATATGCATAAGATCAGGCATAAGGTGGCACCTAGTTATCTACAGACTTTAGTAAAATCTTACTCACCTTCCCGTTCTCTCCGCTCTTCCTCCCAATGCCTCTTCTCAGTCCCCAGGATCAAGCTCTCCAGAATGGGAGGTCGTTCCTTCTCTTACTTAGGGCCCAAGTTATGGAACTCCCTTCCTTTGGCCATTCGGTCTGAGGACAGCCTTATTTGTTTTCGTAAAGCCGTTAAGACCTGGCTTTTCGATCTATAACTAATTGGCCAACCATCCCTTGTTAGCTGCAGTATCTTAGCGCCGGGAGACCCTTACGGGTAGCTGTCGCGCTCTACAAGCTTACATAATAAATAAAATAATAAATAAGTGTGGCTTTGGGGGTGGTCTGGATCTGGAAGTGCAGGTGTTCGGTGGAGGGGAAGGTTTTGCTGAAGGTGATGAGGCAGAGGGTACTCTTGTGGGCGATGGCGAGCCCCCCTCCTGGGTGGTTAGGGCGGTGTTTCCTCTGGATATTGTATCCATCTGGGATGGCAGTGCTGATATCAGGGGCGGAGGATGCGTTGGTAGAGGTCTCTGTGAAGAAGGCAATGTAGGGCAAGAGAAAGTTGAGTAGGTTCCAGATTTCCATGGCATGTTTGTGTACTGAGCGTACATTGAGGAGGATTCATTTTTAGGTGTCACTGGTGCTAGCATTGGCAGTGTTGGAGGCCGGGGTGGCCGTGAGAGTCTGGTGGCAGTGGAGGCAGGAGAACTGGCTGTGGGTCATGTTCGGTGAGGCCTCTTGGCATTGTCTAAGTCTTTGAGGGTTGAGTGCGAGGAAAGTGGTGGTGTCATAGTGATGGGTAGTGGGAGGTCCAGGGTTCCTGGCGCTGGCCGCGGTTGGGTTGCGGATGGGCGCAGATGGGCTTGCCTTTGGCGCACCTTCAGTATACTGGCGCAACACCCGCTGTGCACATCCGATGCGCAACCATGCAGCAGCTGGCATTAGGTAGGGAAGGTGGGAGGGAGGAGAGGCTGGGAGGCGGGAGCGGAGGTATTCCAGGGAGGAATTCCCAGGGGGAGGGGCCACAGTGGCAGCAGCGGTAAAAGACAAAAGGAACAGGCAGGCACTAGAAAATAAAAACAGTGGTGGAATTAGAGGAAGACACAGATGGGCACAATAACAGAGGCACAACAGGGAAAAATGAAGGAAAAAAATTGGCTGAGAAAGGATACAGTTGTTGCACGTAGTCTGGTCCCAGTTGGAGCGGACAACAGGCGCAGAAGTGGGCAGCAGCCTCAAACCTCCCAAGGAGCTGCGGGGAGAGAGAGGACCGAGACTAAGTGATGAAGGTCTTCTTCTGGATATGTTTTTGGAGAGCAGATGTGTCTCTTGTAAGAGGCTTATATCACTATCAGACTGTACTAACAGTGAGAACACAGCAGACCATTTATGGGACTTTTTGGTGCCCATACATTGAGGCGGCTAGTGATCTTAAGATCCTGTAATATGGGGCAATGAGAGAATAAGCTTTGATGTCTGTCAACTCCTACGGTTAGGGCCAACTAATGAAAAGCCCTGCCTGCAAGGAAGAGGCTGAAGCTTGCCCAGAGAAGGGTCGGAGAGTAGGCCTTCATGGAGGAGTTAAAGAAAAGAAAAACCTCTAAAAGAAAATCGATATATAAAATTTGCATCAAACAGTAAACATAGTCCATCATAGGATGATACGAGACTGAAAGCATGAGCCAGACAAAGGAGGGCACAATCCGCCATCACCGCAGGAGTGGTTAATATCCACAAGGGGACTAGTACGTCTAAAGCACAATACAAAGTACATGTCTTCTCCCATCCCTGCCATCAAGATGCCCTCCTGCCAAGAGGAACAAAACTGTGGAATATAAGTTCAGGTGATTTCACACTGGGTCAGACTTATCAGTGCCATCTGCCAGAGCCTTCAGGACTGATTGTCTTTCTTGTGCCATAGTTGCATAGTTGGGTCTGGCTTTGTGTTTAAATTGAAGCTTCCAGTGTGCTGCCATCGGGTAGGGCTGTGCACTAAGTGATCCTGGGAGCTGGAGCAGAGCTTTATTTTCTGGAAGGGCAGTAATACCAACAACACTGCAAGCATCTATCAAAAATCGGAGATGATACAGCTTGATTTTTTGTCGAAAAACTATCCTAAATGGGTGACTCAATGCTTTTGATATGCTGGTGTTTCTGAGATGGGCAATAACTGGGCAAAAGTCCCTGCGTTTCTGGAGAATTATAGCTGTCAAATCTTGGTACAACACAGCTGTGTACTCCGGGAATTGGAGCGGGTTGGTTTCTCTTGCCAGGCAGAGAATGGACTTTCTCAGTTGGAAATTGTGTGCACAGACCAGGATATCCGAAAAAGGAGCACTAAGAATGTGCCGGGAAAGAGCCTCAACAAATTTTCTCAGGTCAGTGCCCTCAGCATGGGTGAGAATCCCTTTAACACGGACATTAAATCACCAAGAGCAATTTTCTGGGTGTCAGCATGGGCCTGTAAATCAAGATGTTGGTCTTTCAGATGCAGAACTTCTAGTTGGAGCCGTTCCACCACATCATCTTGTCCTGAATTATGCTCCTCCAGGGCCAACATGATGCAGAGTGATACACAGTGATAGATCTGTGCAATGCTTTCTTTACTGTTCCATTGCATCCAGAAAGTCAGGCAATTTTTACATTTCGATTCCAAAATCGTATTTTAGCATGGTGTAGAATTCCGCAAGGGTACACTGAAAGTCCATCAATTTTTAACCAGTTGTTGAAGAAATCATTAGAAACTTTGAACATTCCTGGAGAGTCTGTGTTAGTGCAATATATTGATGACCTACTGTTTGCATCAAAAACAAAGGATGCTTGTGTAGCTGATACAGTAGCATTGTTGAATCATATCGCTGAAGAGGGACATAAAGTGTCTCCAACGAAATTACAGTTTTGTCAGAAAGAGGTACAATATTTAAGGGTGGGCGTAAAATCCGTTTCGCGGGCGAATTTGCGGAATTTCCGCGATTTCGCGATCCGCGAATCTCGCGAAATCGCGGTAAAATCCGCGAATCAGCGGGGACGAATTTTCAGCCAAGCAAGGGTTACAGCAGCAGGTGCAAAAGTTGAACCTTATTTCTTTGTAACCTTTTACAAAAGGGTTACAAACAAATTAACTTCAACTTGGACACCTGCTGCTTATTGCTTCCTGGCGCCTCGTTATCTACTTGCAACTATTCTCTGACCCTGCTCTGACCCTTGAAACAGGGTCAGAGAATAGTTACAAGTAGGCAACGAGGCACCTGTCCAAGGAATTAAACCTCATCAGGAAGCACTTACAGATATAAAAAACAGGAAGAAGGGAGAGGATGGCAAATACACCCATTTTGAGTTGTCAGGGGGGGTTAAACTAAAAGAGACCTTTACAGCACAATTTTCATATGCATTTTGCTAAAAATAAAAAGCTGTATGTTCTGTAGGGGCAACTCAGGAATCTGGCCCTTCAGAGATCCGGCCTCTCTTTCTTTCTCTCGTTCTCTCTCTCCCTCTCTCTTTCCCTCTCTATCTATCTATCTATCTATCTATCTATCTATCTATCTATCTATCTATCTATCTATCTATCTCTCTCTCCCTCTCCCATAAACGACTGCATGGGTAACTTCGCTATGCAAGCGGCTCGCGAAGACGCAAAAAGTCCCGCGAACACGCAAAAAACCCCGCGAACACGCAAAAAAACAAAAAACCGCAAATTCGCACAAATTCGCGAATTTTGCAGATCGCGAATTCGCAAATCCTCAAATTCGCGGATCGCAAATTCGCAAAATTCGCCCATGCTTAACAATATTTATGTCACAAGATTGCTAGAGGAATCAGACAAGTTACCATTGAAAGAATTAAAATTATACAAGGAATGCAACCAGCAAAAACTCAAAGACAGGTGAGAATGTTCCTGGGAATCGTAGGCAATTGCAGACAGTGGATAAGTGGATTTTCATTAATTGAAAAACCATTGCAGAGACTGACAAAGGCAGATATCAGAGACCCAATTGTTCTGACCAAGACCGAGATGGAAACATTTGAGCAATTAAAAAACAAACTGTGTGAAGCACCAGCATTAGGAATGCCTGATTATGAAAAAGAGTTTGAACTGTACTGCAGTGAGCGGGAAGGATGTGCTTTGTCAGTATTGATCCATGATATGGGAGAATGAAAAAACCGATGGCGTATTTCTCAGCTGTTTTGGACCCTGTTGCAAAAGCTTTGGAAGGATGTCTGAAAGAAGTAGCAGCAATAATTGTAAGTCTGGAACAAAGTGAAGGAATTGTGATGGGATTTCTTGTGAGGGTGTATGTACCTCATTCAGTAGAGATTCTCCTCACAAGAGCGAAAACACAGTACATGACTAAAAGCAGATTGACACATTATGAGAAAGTGATTTTAGGGGCTGAAAATGTGACAATTGCAAGATGTGTGAATGTAAACCCATCTACATTGTTACCAGAAACCATTGAAGCAGAAGTGAAAGGTGAGCTCGATCACAAGTGTTTGGACTTTTTGGAATACTGTACCAAACCTCGCCCTGATATTAAGGATGAGCCCTTCATTGAATCAGATTATGTAATGTTTGTGGATGGATCATGTTTAGGAACAGAAAGTGGTGTTCTAAGTGCTGCATATGCTGTTTGTATAGTAGCAGAAGTGTTGGAAGCATCTTGTCTGAAAGGAATTCATTCTGCTCAGATAGCGGAATTGATTGCTTTGATACGAGCATGTGAGTTGGGAAAAGAGGTGAGAGTAACCATAGTGACAAGTGACAGATAGTTAATATGGTTACGGAGTTGTTCATGATTATGGTCATCTCTGGTCCCAAAGAGGTTATTTGACCTCTGCAGGAACACCTATACGGAATGCAGAATTTGTGAAGACATTGATAGATGTGTTTCAATTGCCTAAGAAACTGGCTGTGGTAAAATGTTCTGCTCATAAAAAAGGTGATGATTATATAACCAGAGGAAACAACTACGCAGATGCAATTGCCAAGCACTGTGCTAAAAACCAAATTTCAATAAATCGGGGAAAAGCTGACGAACGTGTTCCAAGTCCTTTGACGCTAACCACTGTAGTTGAGACCTGGCGGGAAGTGAAACAGATGCAGGAAGAGGCAGGAACAGAGGAGAAAGATGTCTGGATAAAATCAGGATGTAGACGGAAGAAGATGAAATTTGGGTTTACAAAGATGAAACACCTGTAATGCCCGATAGCATGATTTCAGATATGGCCCGAATGTATCATGGTCAGGCCCATATTGAAAGAGATGCCATGATTCGTCTTTTTAGACAGACTTGGTATATTCCCAAATTTAGAATGATTGCTGAAAGTTTGTGCCAAAGGTGTTTAGTATGCCAACAATTTAACCCAAACAGAAAAACTGTTGTAAGTCTGGGAACCATAGGACGGGAGGGTGGCCCATTCACAAGAGTTCAAATGGATTTTATTGAGCTACCTCCATGTAACAGACTCCGATATGTTCTTGTGATAATCTGTTTTTTTTTACAAGGGATTAAGGCTTTTCCTACATGGGAAAATGATGGAATTATTGTTGCAAAACTGTTCTTACGTGAGATAATACCACGGTTCGGGTTTCCGGTCACAATTGAATCGGACAGAGGCCCGCATTTCCAGAATGAACTTCTGCAGATGATCTGCGAAGCTCTGGATATTCGCCAGAAACTGCATTGTGCATATAGAACTGAGGCTTCAGGGGTAGTTGAGCAAGTGAATGGAACAGTTAAGAATAGAATTGCAAAAATGCGTTTGGCAAAAGGAATGAAATGGCCAGACGAATTGCCGCTTGTTTTGATGACATTGAGGAGCATACCTGACATAAAAACTGGATTAAGCCCTCACGAGATTTTGATGGGGAGGGTGATGAGACAGGCTTATGTAACAGTTAATAAGCTGTTAGCCATTAATGATGACATCATACTGGATTACTGCAAGAATCTATCTTATGTGGTAACTTCTGTGCTCCACCAGGTGGGAACTGAAGCAAATTCCAAAGAGAAAAATCCAGCTCACGACTTAGTCCCTGGGGACTGGGTAAGAGTGAATGTTCACCGTAGGAGGAATCGTTTGGTACCAAGGTGGCAAAGACCAAGTCAAGTTATCTTGGTCAGTACAACTGCAGTCAAGTGTGCTGGACTGAAGAGGTGGGTTCATGCGAGTCACACAATCCGTGTGCCAGAACCTGAATACCCACACAATGGTAAAAGTACAACTGACTCTGATTCTGAAGGTGATTCAGACAAGGATCCAGATACTGAAGATCGACAAGAACGTCGATATCTGAAAGTATCAGAAGCCAGTTTTGCATCTGAAGGTGAAGGTGACAGGGCGATTGTTGAAATACCAGATTCAGAAGATCAACTTGAAGATCGAGAATCGGTAAAAGCAAGCACCAGTAAAGACGCAACAGAAAGTGAAAAGAAAGTTGCTGAAGAGGAGAAAACTGAACCGCAAACTGAAGACTCTGGAAGCAGGAACGAAAATCCTGAAACAGGGGAAGAGGAAGTAACGCATGATGAAAATGAGATTCCAAGTACCAGTTATGAAGGTGTTCTTAACAGAGTGACAGTAGAGAAAACTAAACCTAATGAAGACCAAGACATTGTGAAAATCATAATTAATGATACAGTAGAAGACACTGAAAGTGAAACTAATGACAGTGCAGACGAGTCTCCATTAAGAAAAAGCACAAAAAAAAGAGCTTGGAGAGTGGAGCATAATATAACAGAGCCAAAGACTAAGAAAGTCTGCAAAGGAGACAACTGGCCTAAAGGAGCTGGAGGAGTGAGATTCAAAATAGTGAATACAGCAAAAGAGCAAGAAGATCAAGTGAACGAGATTACCAGTCAAAAAGAAACACTGGGAAAGAAAATAGAGACTATTTAAAGGCCAAAAAGAGTGATACGTCCAAATCAGAAGTACAAATCATCTGAGAGAACGTACATTGTCCTGCCACCAATTGTTGAAGTAAATAGTAGTCAAGAAAATCTGTACGACCCAAAGTCAATTAGGAAAAGTGAGTAAAAAGGATGGTTAAGAAATAAAATTTTAGATGCTCAAAGTATATGATATGAAAGTAAAAAGCCTGAAGTCCTGTGAGACGGATTTGTAAATAATAGAAAGGGTCAGAGTTGACGCAAGGTCGAAGAAAACTTGTTAGAAAACGTAAATATAACTTAGTGTGGAATAAGAACTGACACAAGGTCGAAGAAAATTTGTAAAAGTGCTGAGTAGTGTGAAACTTATAGGTGACATAAGGTTGAAGAAACGTTGTTAGGGAAAATGGCAATGAATAACCACCGTACGAAATGTTCTATTTTTTTCAAATGGTGTAGGTGTTTTACTATTTGTATGAGTTTGTTAGTGGTAATATGGACAATATTAGCTAGTGTGATTCCTTTCCAAACTAATTTGAAAAAATTAAACTGAATGCAAGCTCAAGTAAGCAAGTTGAGAAAGAAAAGGTACCTGAGACTCATGTATAGAATCCAGAATTGCATCAAGATAAATCTATTAGTGATTATAGTAAAAACAGTTTTTCGAAATGACTGCTTGAATATATTAAAACTATGAATGTAGATGACTGCTATGTGTGTGTAAAATTACCAGCATCAGTGTCAGAAGGGGTGACCTATCACCATCTTCCTCTTATACATGGAGTAACTTGTAGTGTGATTGCAAGCTTGTTTTATAAAACTGGAAAGCTGGAATATCAACATTCCAATGTGGATGAAATATTTGCAAAGTTAAAGATTGACAATAAATCGAATAAGGGAAAGCATGCAGAGGTAATGGGAGAATATTTCCTAGAAGTAGATGAATTAACACATGAATATGCTTTTGCTCATAATTTAACATGTAAAATGAGAGTTGAAGAGAAAACTTTTTTAGGCATGGTTGAGGAAAGAAGAATTGCTTATAAACGAAAAAGAGAAAATGGAGCATGAAAAATCAAAATATTATATGTTTGATGATGAGAATATTGAGGATAAAAATGTGAATGTAGCAATAAATATAGATGCGCCAATGATGGGAAAATGTTGTATCAGAAGAGATAACACCATGCATGACAATTATTTTGTGGGTACAAATCAATGTGAAGATACCTATAGAATTTTAGGGGATTGGGGATTTAAAGGATGAAATGATCCTGTTTTCCTGGAATTTATTTTATTTGTGGGAACAGAGCCTATTATAGGTTGCCTAACCACTGGTATGGGACATGTTATGTGGGTTTTGTCTTTCCTAAAATTTTTCATGTAGATAGAGGTACTAACGGAAAGCATGAGATAGGTAAAGTTCTAAGTCGAAAAAGAAGAGAAACTGTGTTAGAAATAATAGGTGATGTGTTTGGAGCACTGACACCAGCAGTGGGAATTTCGTTCAATGCAAATAGAATTAGAAAATTGTCCACAATTGTTGATCGATTATCAACAGACACTGCAGGAGGATTCCTGATGGTGAATACTGAAATGATTGCTATGAGAACTATGGTTTTGCAAAACAGACTTGCTCTTGATATAATTTTAGCAAAAGAAAGAGGAGTCTGTGGGATTTTGAAAGTTCAACATTGTTGTACCTATATCCCAGATAAAAGTCAGAATATTGAAAAATATATTTTAAACATTACAGATTTGCATGGAGAAATTGAACCACTGGAGGTTGAGGGTGTCCTTGAAAAACTGGGTAAAAGTTTACCAGCAATCAAACTTTGGTTTCAAGAAATAGGTAGTTCAATTATAGGTAAAATACTAATTCCAATAACAGTCATAGTAATAGTGATTTTTATGATAAGATTGTCCTGTATATATAAAGGTAGACATGATTTTAGAAGGTCAATAAAGAAAGGAAATTAAGCACAGCAGGCAAGAATGAGAGAAAAGAACAAAATAGAAATGGAAGAAATAAAGAAAAGTTTTTCAAAGATTCAAAAGAGAAAGAGACAAAAGTATAGATGATATTAACAAGAAAGGGAACTGAAACATGTTCAAGTAAATTTTACAAAATTTTGGGAGGTGTTTGGTGATAAAATCACCAGATGAGGGAATTGATGGAGCGAGGTGGCAAACACAAAATTGTGTGTACCCCTCATGAAATCAATGTCCCATAACTATTATATTTACTAATTGCATGTGTTGTGAAAAATAACCAACCATAGAATAAGATGAACTTGTTATTTTTATTTTTGTTTTAAATTACACATGGGAAACACTAATTTTGCTTATATGTTGCAATAATACTAGCTAATAATGTATTGTTGTTGTGTTGTGGATTAATGCATAGCTTTAGTATAAATAAAATGCTATTTAAATGTGCTTTTGTATATGTTTTGTGAAAGGAGAGGGTCGATTATGTAAGTATAAAACGCATTTGTGTGGCATATTGCTAGGTAACGACTAATGGGAAACATTAGCATGGGGGGAGGTTAACAGAACGGGTTTCATTATTAAAATTAACATGGATTTCTGTTTGTTTTATGATAGTTCCGAATGTGGCCCTTTGAAGCCTAGTGAGAAAATGGCCGCTCTGAGCTACTGTGAGTGGGTATTGGTCTGCGCAGGCGCGCCAAAGATTTTTGCCAGCGCAGGTGAGCTGACTGTGCTTGAGGGAGAAGTTCAAGGTTTCAGTATCCGGAACCTAGGATGGGTGCCAAGCATAAATAAGAGTATATCAAAGCCATGGGAAAGAAGGGCAATGTTGCTCAAACGCAATTTGCCTAGGCCACGGACTGTTTAAACAATGGACATTTATTAAATCGGCTGAATCATGTGAATAACAAATGCAGTAATGGTGAGGAAGTGCACATCCACCCGAATTTATCCTATCAGAACACAAGATGGTGATGTTAGTTACTTTTCTAGATAGATTAAGTTGAGAATTAGGGTATAAAAACCCCTGGACTTGTAAGGTTGAGGTAGCTTTTTCCATTTCTATCGGAGATGATGCCCGTTTGCTGACTGATTCCTGGATGTAAGAACTTTCATGAATTTCTTATTTGTTTGCTTTGCAGGACTCCTAGGATAAGATGAGAGTGTTAGTCAGGGATGTTAGGAGAGACTGAATTTGGAACTATCTGTTCTTTGCTAAACATTACTGAATTCTATAATAAAGCGATTTTGTGAGCTCTTAATAAAATGATCAGGTTTTGATATAAAGTCTAAGAATTATTGAATAAAGAATAAATAAATGCATAATGTCGGACATACTAAAAGTTTGCTTTGAATATAAATTAGATAAATGAAGAATTAAAAGCTGGTCTTTGTTTCTTCCTACGCCTAATTTTCATTCTAGCAGATCCATTGACATTATGGTGGTGTGTCTGAATATAAATGTTTAATATGAAACCATGGTAAACTGTTTAAAACTTTTAGTGTAAATATTAAATAGGTTTTTAGACGCTCCACCAAATGTTACAGCATTTCTCCATTGCGATTCACCAGAAGCCTTGAAGCCAAGTGTAAGTGAACAGGATAAATGTGCAGTGTTATTGGCCCCACTGGTGCATGTTCTCCTGACCAGCGGACTGATAGGATTGGAGGAACACTAGGGATGGAAAGTTGAGGCAGGAGTGGCCTTAGAGGGTAGCTGATGCTACGCAGAGGTTGCACAGCAGTGGAGCTGCTCCTGATCGTTCCTGATGGCAACGGTTTTACTTAAGGATGCAAAACAATACCTGAGCCTGTTAACTAAGCAGGCAGGCCTTGTAACAGTACAGCTGTACTGCGACCTCCTCACAGAGGGCGTGAATTGCCCTAATCCAGCCACAGGATCAGCTCAGCCTGATCCCCCAGGTGTCAGGAGACTCAGAAGGGGAGAGGATTAAGTGGAAAGGGGGTAGTGCTTTGCACAAGTAAAAACGTGATTAACGGCCTCCTGTCTCCATTAGAACCTGAGAATGTGGACCTGGACAGCACTGCATGGGTAAAGGTTCATGCACATGAATGACGGAAATGCAAGCACGGAAATTGAAGGATTGGCGCAGAAATTGGGCCAGTGCCACCTATAAGGCACGAGAGCAAGATAAGCTCAGAGCTCTCTAGTGCACCTGAAATCAATGGAATAAACGAAGGGGAGGCAATTGTTAAAGAGGAGAGATCTCCGTCAAGAAATGGCAGAAGTTTAGGAAAGGGATGCACAATTGGTGACTTTGACAGTTTAAAAGGGATCCACCCCAAAAGCGCTTTAAAATTGAAATATAGTCTCTTCAACCAGCCCCTAATCACTGGTAGTATTTTTTACATTGCGCTCAAGATCAAGTAAGAAGCTTCCGGGAGTGCCCTGTAAAATCCTGATGCAACCGGCAAAGGCAGAGACAACTTCTATCTTACAACTCAGGAATGGGAATAGCTGGCAACCTTGAATAACCGAGACATGCCCCAAGAGAAAAGTAGCAACAAGCTCGACATCAACACCAGTCAGGACAAACATAAGGGGGTAGACAACATTTGGGCTTCATTATTGATGGTCATGCAACTGTCAGTCAATGCAATGCAATATCAAATTGACAGAATAGAAATTCAACTATCACTTCCAAACTCGTTGTCCATGTATGTCTCAACCATTGACATTAAATTTGCCAACCTTAACATCTATATGAGGGGGGCTCCAGCTGAGGCACAACTCACACAAGCTAGCTGCTCCTGAGTTGAAATGATAGAGAAGTTATCAACATTACCAACTACGATGGAGACCTTCTGTTAGATATAAAGGTAGCAACTAAAGCCACCAAGACCGCACAACAATCTATCTCCAAGCCAATGGCAGTAACTGACTAAGGAAATTATAGGAAACCAAGATTGCAAAATAAATAAGGAAAACAAACAAATCAAAGACAAGAACCCACTCACGGATAAAACAGATGAGAGAAGTAATGATTAAGAGCAACAGCGGTAACTGACCCCTGCTTCGGGGGAGCTACTCTCTCCAGGGAACTTGTCACAGAGCAAGAAGGATCATGCCTGGTCAACTGTCCCACAGTGGTGGCTGGTGACATTTGAAAGTGGTAGGGGGAGCAAAAGTTGCAATGAGTGCACAGTAGCAAGCGAGCGTAGCGAGTGAGCCCGATTGGCATAAGAGGATTTCTGGTTGTTGCTGTGGAGAATAGTGACATGTATATGTTTAGTGGTACAAGGTTCCAGTCTGCGACAGTAAGCACTGTGATCATGTAAGTCATTATTTTAAACTTGAATTACACTCAGTATAAAATAGACTCCTACAGAATGCAACATTTTTTACGATAAAACGTGTGAGCAAAATATTGATTTTTTTTCAGAGTACGTAGTGCAGTTTTTTTTATAACAGTCTTTTAAAAGCACACACTACACAGTTTACCTTTTCCTGGTAGCGCCTTACAATACCCCTCAAAAAGAATCAAGGTATATTAGGAAGCTTCCATTTATTCCATCAATTAAAGTCAATACCTTCCAGGCACCCTTTACATTTGCATATTGACCAATTACGCACATTTACATTTCTTTCTGGGAAGCAGGCAAACTGGCAAGAAGGCTTTTTTTAGGTGTCTGCCTTTCCTCGGTTTCAAGGCAGAGGGAGACTCCCTGCCTTAAACTGCAGCTGAAGAATTTCAAATGGGATGGTTGAGATCTTCAGATTCCCCTTGTCTTTCGCAGTTTGCACCATTGTGCAAACACCGTTTGGCCGCCATTACGCACACAAAGAGGGGAGTGGGAAGACAAGACTGCTGTGATATAATGCTTGAAGTGTTCTCAAGAGGCCTGTGCAAAATATGATGATATGAAGCAAAATTTCGAATGCGGATACCAGTGCGCAAGTTACGGTGCACGCACACTGAAGCCGAAACACACAGGCATGCAGAGGTGGGCAGACAGAGAAATCAAATGCACACACGACAAGATTTGCATCAAAAGATTCTGATCCAGATGCTGCATTCCTAGAAACAATAGGTTTCTGAAGCCTTTGAACCGGTAAAGAAATATTTTGGAATTGCAGCTGATTTTTCACCTCTCTCAGTAACATATCATTTTGAGAATGCTTTCAAGAGTGCATACCAACCAATAGCCATGACGCCGATATTAATTTACATCACAGATATGCCGAAATCAAATGTTAAAGTATACTATTTTATGATTAACAAGAGAATGGCAACGCAGTATTAATACAGTTTTGAAAATTATCAGATTGTTCATATTTTCATTGTGTGAGCAAGACAACTGTAAGATGTTACTTTTACCTTGCAGTATTCTTTTGGCTACTCAACTGTTTGTGCACAGTGATGTGTTCAAAGGTGGAGCAGCTAAAACCCTCCACCCATGATCCACAGAAACCTACACATCGAATAAATTCAAATGTATATGCACCGTGCCAGCCCGAAACACACACAAAGACACACTTAACCTGATAACATATCCCACTTCATGTACATATACATAAAGCTTTCTTTGCACGCATTTCAAACATGTTGCATACTGGCATACCAAGCTCAAAATACTGCATCAGCCACAAATCAATACTGGACAGGTATTCACGACACTACCTCACAGACTCCTAGTAGTAGATGGTTCCAGTTCAATGACCATAAACACGATGAGTTAAAAATCTCAGCCACTTACTAACGCTTCTCATTACACAATACACACGCCTAGTGCTTACTTATGTTCATTTAAATATGGGATTCCTGTTTCCTTTGGTTTTAAAAGAATAATGCATCTCTTTTTTGCGCTGACCAGGCCGATTTATTTATTGTAATTAGCCCATTTTACATCTCTTTGTTATGCGATGACCTCTGCTGGGGGTAGCAGAGGCCATAGAAGAGACTAAACACCTGGAAAAATGCTGGCTGGCAGGACACTAGAGGCGACTTACCCTTGAAAGGAAGAAGAAATCGAAAATGCTCCGTTCAGGGTTAGAAAAATAGCCATTAATTTAGTCAAAAATGCGGCTTGGTTCTTTTCTTCAATTCCTAACATACGTGAAAGAACAGTATACGCTGCTGCGACGTGATTATTCCTTCTGTAGGCCCCAGCCCGCCAATCAAAGTGCACAGCAGTTGCCGAGACACGCCCATCCTATTGTTAGCTCCATAGACCTACCCCGCCCCTGGCCATTTACTTTAATGGCACTGCTCAAGACACGCCCTGGGCCATTGCAAAAAACGCCCAAATGTGATTGTGAAACTCGCAACGAACAATCGCCACTCCCACAACTAATTACATCACATTTAAAGCTTATGCTTGCAGGGCGAGCAAGACTTCGCCCTGCAAGCTCTTCACAGGCCATTCGTTCAGACACTCACCCCTCAAAAAAACAAATAATCAAACAGATGTCAAAACTTACATTTCATTTTAAGCAGTGCTGCCCAGTGTTATTTTCGATCCTCTTCTTCTTTCTCCCAAAAAGTGGGAGGGCAACGCCCATTTCGACCATTAATGCCAGCCGCCCCTGCTGTCCCACTTGACTCAAAGCAGCAACAGATGCAGAGAAGGAAGGGCAGGAAAAGAAAGATAGACATAACTGTGTACTTCCAAACTGGCTCCATGTTCCCAACTTCTAGCGGACCATCGGAGAAGACAATTGGAGATACCTTCACCGACAGTCAACTGATGAGGGGCCAACAAACAGGAAGGGACAAACAGGGCACGTATCAACTGCCTAGGATACACGAGTCAGAGTGACACCCCTAGGGAGTAGCAATTCCCCCATGAGGAGCCAGTCCTAAATCATGGATGCAACTCAGTACCCAAACAGACAATATCACTGAATCCATATGAACCTGGGGATTATGAACATTATGTTAAAACACCCAGAGGACCGCCTGCGCAAACAAAAACATGTCCTACCCTGTACTTATCAGAATACAAGTCAAAAGGACATATGGACATTTTAAACAGGGGGAACATCCTATGTCTACAAACCTCCATCAGCAGGCTGAAAGACCTAAGATCACGCAACATGAAATCTATAGAGTTTGTGGCATTTAATACCCCTCTGGGGAATGAGGCAATAAAAGTGATTTTTGGATGTCACCTGGAATAGCTAGGAGGGTCTTGGATGAAGGAGAACAACTAAGTACATGGGGAAGCAAACTGATACTTTATCAAAAACCAGGTTATCCAGAATCTCTTCTATTCAGTGCAACTATCATCCAAAATCTCGCCATGAATGTGCCCTGATGTGGACATACCTCGTACTAAGGGTGGCAAGGGGATCAAAGCTGATGTACAAGTAGGACACAGCTGGCCAGTGGAATATTCCTACTGCAACCAGAACTCTTGCACCACAACACTGGGGTTGATTAGCTTTCACAATAAACCCACAAAACAATGCCCCATGACTTAACTAGAATCCCCGACCCCAACAGTTAATCCCTTCGCTGCCAGGCCTTTCCCTTCCCTTGCTATGCCTTTTTTTGGCTATTTGGGGTAGTTCGCACTGAGGCCCCGGTGAGATTTTGACCGCATAAGGTATCCACGCCAAATTTATGTCCTTTTCTTCTGACATTATGGGGATTTTAAAGGTACCTAGAGTTTGTTGATTACCCTGGAGGGGACCCAGAAATTAGCCAAAACACAGCAAAACATTTTATTTAATTTTTAAATAGGAAAAATGTTTTTTTCCCCTGCACATGGTATGAACAATGGGTTTGTGCTGCTGAAATCACCATCTTCCCAGCTTTTATAGACTGACAGACTTTTGACAGAAAACCAACATTATTTACATTGTTTTGGCATTTTACCTGGACATATCCTTTTTTTGATATATTTTGTGCCTTCAACCTCCTTCCAGGTAATAGTAAAAATGGGTATAAAAACAATATTGGAACCTAGACAGCTATACAAATCTGGAAAGTAGACACAATTCTAAAATTAGCAAGGGGGCATGTGTGTAGATCGTTCAGGGTTTTTTCTAGAGAACTAGAGAAACTAATAGGTGAAAATAGAAAACATTGAAAATTAGTTGAAAAAAACTGCCATTTGTGCAACGTTTTCCCCTGTACCTTCTTCTAAGTATGATGGATTTTTCAAAGAAATATACCGTTACATCCACTGGACTCTTCTGGTTGTGGGGATATATAGGATTTGTAGGTTCACTAAGAACCTGAGGAACCCAGAGCCAATAACTGAGCAGCGTCTTGCAAAGTTTTTTTATTGTGTACCGGCTATATAGCAATTCATTTGGGAAAATGTGAATAGTGAACAATTGTATGAAAGACACCTACTTATTTTTGAAATGGGAACAAAATATAGAGTTTAGAAATAGTAGCTACTTGCACTTCTCCAAAATTGTGGGTACCCATCTAGCATGTGAATTATACGACATTTTTCAAAATGACTTCTTTTTTATGCATTGTCTTACATTTGGAAGGCAGAAATGCATGGAAAGTCAATAGCTAATAACAGTTGCTCTACAATTCTGTATTTCCCAAAGTCTCCCCATAAAAATGGTACCTAACTTGTGTGGGAAGGTCTAGTGCCCGTGAAAGGAAACGGCCCAAAACGCAGCATGGATATACCACATTTTTAAAGTGAAAATTGACCCTTTTTTTGCAAAGTCCCTAGCTGTAGATTTTGAACTTTAGCTCTGCCAGCACCTATGGAAACCTATCAAATCTATACATTTTTAAAAAGCAGACATCCAGAGGAATCCAGGATGGGGTGACTTGTCTGGCTCTTACTAGGTTCTGTTACCCAGAATCCCTTGCAAACCTCAAACTTTGTAAAAAAAAAACAAGTCCTCACATTTCTGTGATGGAAAGTTCTGAAATCTGCGTGGATCCACAAAACCCCACCCATCCCGCAATTCCCTAAAGTTTTCCAATAAAAATGGTACCTCGCTTGTGTGGGGCAGTCCTAGTGCCCATGAAAGGAAACGGTCTAAAATGCAACATGGACCCAGATTATTACAGTGAAAATGGACCCTTTTTTTGCAAAGTGCCTAGCTGTAGATTTTGAACCCTAGTTCTGCCAGCATCTAGTGAAACCTAGTAAACACATACATTTTTTAAAACTAGAAACCCAGAGGAATCCAGGATGGAGTAACATTTGTGGTTCTCATAAGGGTTTCTTACCCAGAATCCCTTGCAAACCTCAAACTTAAAAAAACACAACATTTTCCTCACATTTCTGTGATGGAAACTTCTGGAATCTTCATGGATCCACAGAATTCCACCCAGCCCACATTTCCCAAAGTCTTCCGAGAGAAGATTATACCTCACTTGTGTGGGTAGGTCAAGTACCCACAACAGGCAAGAGCCCAAAACGTATTGTGGAGACATCAAAATTACCTATCACAAAAGTCCTGCTTTTGCAAGGGGGGCACCTAGGGTTTTGGCACCAGTTCCAGCAGCCATCTAGGAAAAACCTACCAAACCCACACATTTCTGAAAACTAGACATGCAGGGGAGTCCATGGTGGTATGGCGTGCATGGATCCTCCAACGTTTCCTGACCCAGAATCACTCTGCAAACCTCAGATTCTGCTGAAAAAATCAAATTTTCCTCACTTTTCTGTGTGGGATTGTTGTAGGATCTCTGGGCTGAGACAAATTTTCTACAAACTAGCGTTCCCCCTGGTCTCCCGATTAAAATGGTACCTCACTTGTGTGGGTAGGCATAGTGGCTGCAACAGGAAATGGCCCAAATCGTACTGTGGAGACTTAAAAAATATCTATCACAAAAGTACATTGTTTTGCATGGGGCACCTGGTATTTTGGCCCTGGGCTCGCGGCCATCTAGGGAAACCTACCAAACCCACATATTTCTGAAAACTAGACACCCTGAGGAGTCTAATGAGGTATGGCTTGCATGAATCCCCCAATGTTTCCCTACCCAGAGTCTGCGGCACTTACTAGTCACAACTCAAAGTTATTCCTTGGAAAACATCTTGATCATAAACCTGAACAAGTCCAAAGTAATGCATCTGAAACAGTGAAAGGAACACATCGCTGATACCTAGCAAAAGAACAGAGAGAAATCACCCTAGAATATAAATATCTAGGTGTCATAATCGACAGCAAAGGCTCATTCACTGTCCAGAAAGAAGCGCTGAACAGGAGAGCACAACAGCAGTGGCCCTAAAAAAACCTGAAGGAAAACAGCTGTTGGACAAAGCTTCTCTCCATGGGTCCAAGTGATACAGGGGAACCTCATACAAACAGTCACTGACGGAAGTGAGGCCATGAGAGGAATGGATGCAGCCACACTAGATAGTATAATAACAGATGCACTGCAAATGATCTTCAACCTACATAAATACACATCCCCAACATAAATACAACTTGAATTTGGTGTGCAGAGGCAAGGGCTGGCGCACCAAGGAGCTTAAAACAAATACAAGATCAAGAGAGCAGAGCCTGGGACTTTATTGCTCGCTTTCAGATTGAGCTGTTGATCAAGGAGGAAAGTGCAGCATGGTCCTACTTTTAAGACTCAGTTGATCTGTTAGGCTACAAGGATTATGGAAGACCTCAGCGTTACATGATTGCTTCAAAAAGCATGTCAACAAAAACATCAAAAGATTCTCCTTGTAGAGGACGAAGCCTCATTCACAGGCAGGGCGCATGTGTTGTTTACCCTACATAGTTACACCAAGGCAGCTCATCAATGTTACCTATGCACCGGATTCACTAAAACTACTATAAGGAATTCCTACAGTATCTACTCAGCATTTTACCATCCACATTCCATCTCCCACCTTAGAAGTGCCCTTCAGCAACACTTAACTGCTGTCTGAGTGTGAAGGAAAGAGAAGACATTATCCATTAGCTAATTTTATGTAAGCAATTTATGAGTAAACGCAGAGCCCAGCTAAGGCCCCTCATTTACCTCAGAGGTAGATTAGCATGCATGCAGGCGGTAAAAGCGTGTTTTGCGGGTGAGGATGTGGAGCTAAACTGCTACCTTGTAAAATTCCTGATTTTTGGCGGAATGAGATTAAACAACGAGGACACATAAGGAAAGGAAAATAGGTAGTGGGAAGAAGCAGAGGATGCAGTTTAACAACAGGAGGCAACATAATCAATATCAACGCCGCACTTACGCACTCGATTCATCTTCCACTTGAAGGCAGGAATCACTCAAGGGGCCAGCTACACAGAGTTGGACATCTCCAAGTATTTTATTGTACGTGACAAATGACCTCAATCCTCACGCAGAAACAGCTTGACCTTTGCTCGGTCTCCTATCCAGCACGTGACAGTGGGTCTTCTGACCAATAGGGGGGTGGGGGGCATCAAAAAGCACGGTGAACAGGATGAAGATGTAATCTTTAAAATGTTCATTTTGACCGGTGTTGTGTAATATCAGGTATCCCCTCGGGATCGTGTATCCCCTTCGCTTCGGCAGATTCCGGACGTCCTGCCTACTGGACAGCTCAGGCGAGCCCGACTGTAACGCATTCAGTGTCATGCTCTGTTTGTAAAAACAAGCACGGATTCTTGGGGACTATAATACGATGCCACCTTAGGGAACGTGGATTTACGTATAATTTTAATGGAATGCATAATTTGTACAATTATTCTTTGTCGATCTGGATTCATGTATATTTTATAGGAATGAATCATTTACACAGTTATTCTTTGTTTATCTGTCCCAGTGTCGGGCTGAGAACCTCTCAAGAAGGAAGGAAGCTCCTAGCTGCTCACTGAGGGATGGATGGCCAAACAAATTTATTGCTCCTCTACTCAGAGCTCTTTAGAAGACAATTCCAAATACTGGAGGCCGGCACAAAACTGACAAATTAACATCCTGTTAGCCACCAAAAGTGGATGTATGGCTTTGTGCCTACATCTTCTCATATCTTAAGGGGCAAATTCATGGGATTTGTAAAAGGGCAAACTGTTTTAAACTGGATACACAATAAGGAGAGAAACTCAGGACCTTGGGGCATATTATCAAGGGATTTATCTCTGCTTTTTTGGCTTTTAAAGCCAAGAAAGCAGAGATAAAATTATCTTCCTATCAGCAACAGGGTGCTAACACGCAAATTCGCATGTTAGCACCCTTTTTCTCTACGCTTCCCCTTGCATCTCTAATGAGATGCAAAGGGGGCGTTCCAAAGAAAAATAATAGGACAAATGTTGTTAAGCGACATTTCTCCTATTATCAAGGATATCGCTAACCCTGTTAGTGATAAAAAAGCAGCGCTAACCGCAATTAACGTTGCTTTTTTTTCACCTGGTATTTTCCTGACTTAGCCATGATATCCTATGGAAGGTGGATATCATGGCTAAGTTTGTGAGCCCCTATCATCAAGCTAACACCAAACTTCGAGAGATTATCGTTGGTTTTCCAGCGATAATCTCTCATTTGGCAGTTAGCGCGAGGATTTTTATCACTTCTGAGATAAGCGTTGCTAATAGCACGCTATCTCAGTAATAAAAATCCACGCTACCCGGCGATAATTATCCTAGCGCTAAGTGCGCTTAGCGCTAATTATCGCTGGGACTTGATAATACGGCCCCTTGTTTACAAGCCCCGTGCGCCGCCAGTGCGTTACTGTTGATATGGAAAAAGGGCCATACTTGTAAATAAGGCCCTCTAGGCTTATTTACAAGCCCCGTGGCCGCCGGTGCGTTGCTGTTGATATGGAAAAAAGGTCCATACTTGTAAATAAGACCCACTAGGCTTATTTACAAGCCCCTTGCTCCGCGGTGCATCATGTTTAATATGGGAAAAAGTGACGTACCGGCTGCGCAAGAGGCTTGTAAATAAGTCCCTCAGGTTTTGTCACTGCCGGAAGGCTAATGATTGTTTTATTCTTCATTGAACTCTACCTCACTGTTTTTAACTACATATGATTTAAAAGGCAGAGCTGCTGCAATAATATCCATTTTGTAATCTCCGTTTTAAAGTATTTTTTACATACTTAGCACATCCTGCTTGCTAATTTAGTTTTAAAAAGTAAGGGGCATATTACCAAGCAATAGCGATAATTATCGCTATTGCTTGATTAGAGACAAAAAATTACCGTTGAGCTGGGGCGATTTGTATCGCAAATAAACCTTGGTATTACCAAGGTTTATCGCAAATGCGATAAAAATCGGCCGCAATGCATGAATATCGCTGAAAAGTCAGCGATATTCATGCATTACCGAGCTAATGCTCTTAGCCAAGTTATCCACCTCCCATTGGATAACATGGCTAAGAACTGCTCAGGGCAGGTGTTAGCTTTTGGAGATATTCGCACTTAGCGCGAATATCTCCAAAGGTTGGTAATAGGAGATAGCGATGTTAGTGACTGTTTCCAGTCGCTAACATCTTGGGACGCCCACTTTGCATGTCATTAGTGATAAATATCACTGACATGCAAAGCGGGGCCCAAGATGGTCGCTATCTCCTACTAGCTGTCGCTAACTGGTGTTAGCGACAGCTAGGTAATAGGGAGATAATTTTATCTCCGCTTTCTTGGCTTTTAAAGCCAGAAAAGCGGCGATAAACCCCCTTGATAATATGCCCCGTAATGCTTTGAAATGGTTTTAATTAATCAAGCAATAAAGATTACGTCCTTACTTACTGGATTATTGCATTAACTATAAGCGTTCTGAATAATGCCTATTTCTATCACCGATTTCACATAACCTGACCATTTTTATACAGAGATGTCTATGGTTTCTAAATTACCTATCTGCTTTTACCCTGCACAAATATGTCTTTGATGTACAGCACAGTTTTAATATTATGTTACAAATTCCCCGAATACCATTAAAAGCATCATCTAAAATGAATGTCTTCTCCATGAGTCGTTTTGGAAATACCAGCCCTCTCGGTAATTATAACATGTTCCTTGCTTGTGCTCAGGCGTTCCTATAGTTTATTCAATAGGACCTTTATTAACACTAAACTTTAGACGGTGATATATATTTCCCATTACTGTCTGCATAATTTAAGCATAAGAGGTTAGAAAACCACTTTAGAAGTTGATTCTGAACGGCAACCTTTGTATACTACTCGAATGCTAGTACAAAACACACGGAAAGGACATTATATTACATATTAATCAATAATATTTATTTGCTATGGGTTTCAGAACATACTTTGACACCACAATTAATTACTCGAGCAACAGATCCACATGGATGCACTATTGCAAATTGCTTTGAGGTCCTGCATTGGGCCATGAGAAGCAATCCTTTCAGAATGTCAAGGTTAATATGGGAACATAAAGCGAAAGCTTCCTTTTTCTGCTTTACATAAAACACGCAGTAGATAATAGTTGTTTGGTTATGTGCTCCATATCAGACAGAATAATATTCCTAGGAAACTGGCGGTGATCTTTGGAATGTTTAACTATGATTTTCCAACACTTACATAAATGAACAGCGCCACCCGCACCTAGGGGCGTGGCGCTCTTAGTGGGACCAGGGGGCGGGAGCCGGCAGAGACAGCCTTGATGTAAGAGGACAGGGGATGGAGACACGTCATCAGAGGAGGTAGGGTCGACCTTCCCTCCCCCGAGGGTACAAAAGCCTCGGGGGAGGCGGAACTAACCCTCTTTGTCCTCTTCCAACAGCTCCGGCGGCAGCAGACCAGCGAAGAATTACCCACCCACCCATCCCTGCAACAAGGAGGAGAATGGTGGGGTCCCAGCCAAGAAAAGGGTGTGGACTTCCTTTGGTATGGATTGGCTGCCCATGGAAAGGGCAAGCATTCATTGATGGGCTCTGGGCTGGCGGGAGCGGGGACTGACCTGCTGGTGGTCCTGGCTGTTCCTGCCCTACCCCAAGAGGCCGGTGCGTAGATTTATAATCATTGGAGGGGGTATACCCCGGTATGGTTGTCACAAGTGGTGGCAGATTTGATTTACCTGCGGCTCTGTTGACCGGAGGGCGGTCAACTTAAGGAGAGCAGGCTACCTGCGGCTCTGTTGACCGGAGGGCGGTCAACTTAAAGAGAGCAGGCTATCTTGGTTGGGGCCTGCTGGCACAGCCCGAAGGTAAAGAAGAAGGCCCCTTGGAAAGCGGGTTGCAAATATAAGGGCAACTTATAACTTTGAGATTTATAATGAATCCTGTGATGTGGATAAGCGAAGTATTTAAAGATCTAAAGATCTACCTTAATCAAGATGAATAAAGCATTAAAGAAATGACACTGCTTAAAGATTTAATAAAAGACTACGCGGTGAACGACAACAATCTGCTTCATGTCTTTATGTGTGAAAGGGGGGGGAGGCGACTTGCACCCGGTAGGCACACTATGAAAACCCCCCAACTTTAGGAAAAAAAGGTTGTTTGATGTGTTGGCAAAATGTCAAGTCCAATCATGATTTGCAGTAAATTATCAACAAATGTGGCAACGAGACTTCCTAATATACCTTCTGTAATACAATGACATTTTTTACATGCCTAGGTGTATTAATTTGAAGTACATTTTAGACTGAAGCAATGAAGACCCCTCTCCTCGCCCCCTGAGGTTGACAGAATATTTGTTAAAATGTGTTGGCTTCCTTGAGAGCCATACACAGCCTCCCAGAATTTCATGGTCTTGCCAGCATAAGAGACCAACAAAAACCCAAAGGCCTCTGTTCCCTTCCCCAAACTACCAGTTTTTTTTTTCTTTTAAGAAAATTATTTCACTCTTTGCTCTCTATCTTCTCCTACCTCTCTGTTCCCCTTGTATGGCCGAATTCCCTACCCAGTGATCCCTCTTTCTCAGTCTCTCTTCTAGATTCACCACTTAACTTTATCCCCTTTTCTCACTACTACTGTTGTCCCTCTGTTCCTCCTGTGCCACTACTCTTACATTCCATGCTCAAAGCTGATCTATTTCCTGTATTGCTCCCCCCAGTTTTATTCATCAAACATTATTACATTTTCTTGCTCTACCTCTGCCATCTCCATAACTCGTCCTCCTTTCTTTTTATAACATTTTCCTCACTTTCATTTCTTTCTAATGCTTAGCTTTTTTTCCCTCCCTTTTTTCCAGACTTCTCATATCTGCTCGTTTTCACCTTCTACTGGGACTCTTCCACCTTGCCTTCCTTTATCTCCCCTGCTGTTCCATCTCTCTCTCTCTCTCTCTCTCTATCCTATTTCCTTTCCAGGGTACAAAACACAGTTTGTGTTTTTGCCCAAAGCCTGCACTAGAAAGCAACTTGCGCCCCAAAGGCATTAACCCGTTTTCCCAACAGCACATATTTTTGCACAAGCTAAGATTCACAACCACTTTTTCAGTTCCAGCTCTGTAATTAAGGCATTCTTTCGCATTTCTAACAAGTAGGCTTGGAGGAACCCTCAGAAACCTAGGAAGGGTTGAGAGATCATTTCTACACGAAAGGAGAGTGGATACATACTCCCACTGGAACAAACTTAAAACAGGTATCCTCTCAACAAAAGTAAATGGTCAAGGGTAGAAGAGGCGAAAATGTGTATACATACATCCACGGTACTCAGAGGTGGAAAGAAGAAAAAACTATTTTTCTATTTATAACCCTCACCCACTCTAGTAGTAGCATGCTTCATCATTGGGTTCACCCTGACTCCTAAAGGTTAGGGTGGGCTCGACCATATTCCAGGGAGCACTTGAAACACAAGTTGTTTTTAATGTTTAGGGGTTTATCACATTAAGATAAAAATCCCTAAATCACCTTAGGTATCCCTTTATTAGCGATGTGAGCGGGGATAATAAAAATAATAAGGAAATGGCAATGTGGATATAGTGGGCCTATGGCCCTAATATAAATGTTCCAACATGTTTCTGCCCTGCTCTATTGGCCCGCGTGGGTCTATAGTGGTGGATTAAGAATATTTCCCTCAATGTATATCAATAACTAATTTATTTACAACTTGCTACCATTTTTGAATTTTATTTATCAATATTCACATAAATGTGTACCTTCATTTCATTCATGCAAGTATAGGAATTTGTCTCTTTGGACTGTGCTGTAGTATAAAAATATAACTAACATTCATAAAACTTGTATAACCTGTTCCGTTTGTGCAATGAACTCCACACATTTTGTGATAAATATTTTATAAATTTCCATGGACAGTCCCAGGCCCCTGCGGATAGAATACCCTGGTCTGTACCTTGTGCGAGAGCGTCGGTAGCATGTCAGTATTTGTGTTGCGGTTCCAAAAAGTGATGCAACAGCCGGATAAGGGCCTCATAAATAAGGCCCTAAGTGTTCTAAGGGGGTTAAAGGTGTGTAGTTGCCAAGGAGAGTTGATTTGGCCTCCGTGCTTTGTTCCACGTGCTTGCCACAGTAGGGAGTGCAGTGAAGGAAGTCAGTGGTTTCCTGAGATTTCCTTGGTCGCAGTATTTCAACCCAGGCCACTAAATCCGTGTGACCTGATGTCTTCCTCTGGTTTCCAGTCAGTGTGCCACTTGCAGCGTGGGCCCATTTGATCAATTCTTTTTGCAATGCTTCTCTTTCCTAATTTCCAGGACATGGCTATTTGTCACTTAGTCAGTAAAAGTGCTAGCTCTACAAGACTGTGCATTGCTCTTTCCGTTGTCTGTCTCCTATATGAACCGAGAGGATGAAGGCTTCTGAATTCTATAATCTGATTTTACCGTGAGCTAGGGTACTAAAAGCACAATACCTTCCAGTAACTGATTAATGCTGGGCGGTGCAAAGGAACAAGTGCATCATGTTCCCGATACTAACTGACCATTATGGACATGTGTCCATGGTGCTGAAATACATTTTGAGCAATCTATGTGGTGTCAGAAAATTTATTTGGACTATATTTAATCGTATCAGCTTAAATCTCACATTTTTGAGACTTTTAATCTGTTAGTTGGGTACTTATGTCAAGCTCTTATTTTTCCCATAGTGTTGAAAGGTTTGTCTTTATGGGGCATATTACCAAGCAATAGCGATAATTATCGCTATTGCTTGGTTAGAGACAAAAATTTACCGCTGAGCTGCGGCAATTTTTATCGCAGATAAACCTTGGTATTACCAAGGTTTATCGCAAATGCGATAAAAATCGGCCGCAATGCATGAATATCGCTGAAAAGTCAGCGATATTCATGCATTACCGAGCTAATGCTCTTAGCCATGTTATCCACCTCCCATTGGATAACATGGCTAAGAACTGCTCAGGGCAGGTGTTAGCTTTTGAAAAAGTTGGTAATAGGAGATAGCGATGTTAGCGACAGTTTCCAGTCGCTAACATCTTGGCACGCCCACTTTGCATGTCATTAGTGATAAATATCACTGACATGCAAAGTGGGGCCCAAGATGGTCGCTATCTCCCACTAGCTGTGGCTAACTGGTGTTAGCGACAGCTAGGTAATAGGGAGATCATTTTATCTCCGCTTTCTTGGCTTTTAAAGTCAAAAAAGCGGAGATAAACCCCCTTGATAATATGCCCCCATGTGTTCAGTGATGCAGCGGGGACTTGTGGTGATTATTTTCCAAGTCCTGCCATGTGTTAGTACAAGCTGTACTGTTTAATGAATTCATCCTCTCTTCTCCATATTGGTTTTATTTGTTGAGAGCGGGCTCTGTAAATTAAGAACCGACCCAGTGGAAGTGTGCTGCTTTGTCACAGCTACTCGAATGTTTTTAGTTGATTTCCTGCCAGAATGCGGTGTTATTTACAAATTGTAATATACAGAGCTTGGGGTAAAGCTAAATAGGAAGTTCTGGAGAATAGCACTCATCAGTTTAAGTGTGGAGAGGCATTTTTCCAGCAGTGTCTGGTTGCAACAAGCAATCTTGACTGGATCTGAATTTTGCAGCATGAGTACAGGGCTGTGGGCACCAGTGCCGTACAGTGTGTTGGCCAGACATCAGTAGCTTGATTCTTCCGCTTGTGGGCCATGCCCTCCCTCTGAGGTGAGCAGTTGCAGTTAGCATGGAGAAATGTTGGCCTTCATTTACATGGATTTGGCGAAGGGCAGCCGCACCAAGTCACCTTGCTGTGCTGCCCTAGGCTACAGTGAAAGGGCACAAATGCACTATATTTATTCAGTACGTGCATTCCTGGCTTTTTCCCCTGCTCTGGTGCAAGGGTGCCTGTGTTGCTGACGGAGGCATTTTCCTCCTTCTACGTGTGCTGCAGAATGCAGCACACATAGAAAAAGGCATAAACAAGGTGGGGAATAAATATTTTTCTCCTCAATGTGCCTCACTTCATGAGGTATAAGGATTTGGGGCTTTCCCAGGTTTACATGGTCTTGTAAATCTGGGATTGCATCCATGGGTGTTCCGTGGGAAAACCCACTGCAACACCATGGAATGCCTCCAGAGTGCAGAGTTAGGCAACACAGCGATTTGCGTTGGCTTGCTTTACTCCATTTCTATGAGGCAACCCAAAGCAATGCATAGTGGCTTTGCATGGCCTCATGGATATGATTTTGTAATCTGTGCTGCCGGAGCATCAAAATAAGTGATGCTCTGGCAGTGCTGGGGGCTCGTAAATAAGCCTGTTGTTTCTGTCCCCTCCCCAAGTAAGATCAAAGAGCATCATATAATATATTCCAAATTCTGTATTTGGAAATGTCATAGGTACGTTGGCCAAGAAATATGGATGGTGATGCAACATATTGAAGTGTTAGTCTGTCCATTGTGGGCAGTGGTAGATTTTTCCAGATGTGATAAGGTTCTTTTGACGATATCAGTAATATGTGCACATTTCCCTCTAATATTTTAGCATCTTTATGCGATACCTAGACCCCAGGTATCAGGAAAACTTTAAGGTCCATTGCAGTGACAACCTAAGGAATATTTGACCAGATGTACAAAGCTTAGTGTCTGTGATTACCAAGTTGAGAATTTTTGTGGTGTGCTATTTGGTAATTGAAAACACTAATGTACAAAAGTGCATTTTTCACTTCCTGTGAGTCGCAAATAGACATACCTCATGAACATTAATGAAGTATGTCTCAGTTTGAAACCAATTGGTAATTGAAAAAGTCCCCAGAATGGTGGCCTGCTGCGATCAACAGTCCATCATGTCTGTGATTGCTTTTAAATGAAGCAATCTTTTTTTTCTTTTTTTTAATGCAGCCTGGAAGCATTTAAAAAGAAAAGAACTGAAAGTTTACCCTTTAATTTTTAAAGATTAGGCAGTGGTTCGTGGGGCCACTGCCTGCTCTTAAAAAATAATTTGCCAATCCCTTGGGGACCCATTCCCATTTTCGAATGGGTTACCACCAACTTGGTGGTAAAATGCGAAAGTTTTGCGTCCGCATTTAGGTTGCAAAAAATTTGCACATTAGGGTATGAGCGTAATGAAATGTTAGGGGGCCCCCCTGCAAACTACATTGAGGTCCCCCCTCCAGACTCAATCAGGAGCTGTCACGCCAGGGTACTGTGCTGATAGGGGGGTCCTGGAGCACAGGCACCCTCACTGTTGGGGCTATGGGGGTCTTTGACATGCCACTGTATCCATACATACCCATGTGAATCAGTATTTTGAAGAGACACCCTAAACACGGCCCTTCCAAATTCCGAATCACAATAACCAAATAACGGTTCAGTTAAAAGTTACTGAGCCTCACTTTGGACTTTGGACATCCCAAAAAGCATTGTTCTGGTCACAAACGGCCTGATTCTGCAAATTGGCCCATTTGCGACCAAAAAAATGTTTCATACATTTGGCCAATTGTGTCTTGTGGCAATGTCTGGGGTTTTAGCAGGAACAAATATTTTTTATTTATTTTGACAGTTTTGTATAGCGCGAACAAGACCCTTGCGGATATCAGAGCGCTTTCCAAGGCACAAAAAGGCGATATGATAAATGCATACGAATATAGTGACTTTAGCAAATTCATATCTGGTAAAAGTTAGCGACTAAACACATAACAACAACTATACATCTCAAAAGTTCAGGCGAATCTTGCTAAGAGGATCGCTTTCACTTCTTTTTTGAAGAATGCAGCGGATTTGTCCCTATTCATTTTTAGCCCTGACTGCAGCCCAAGGTGTGTTAGTTGGCTAAGAAGTACAGTTAGGTCACCAGCATTATTTTTTAAATAGAGGAGTACATCATCTCCATATATTGGTATGCCATAAGTGTGTCCATATTGAGATACGCATATGACTGACTTCTATTTTCAAAACAGAGCAGTCAGGGGCTCCGTGGCTAGATAGAACAACATAGGTGAGAGTTACAGCTTTGTCCTGTTCCTCTCTGTAAGAACCAGGCGACAAATATTATCTTACCACATCAAACATTGGAACTGTATAGACTAGCTCTATCCAGGCTTTAATTTCTCTTCCAAAGCTCACTTTGTCCAGCACCACAAACAGGTAATCCCAATTTAAGGTATTAAACGCCTTTTCCATGTCAATACCAACAAATACTGGTAGAGCTGCCTTGAATAATGGGTTGACTATTATACAAAATAGTCTTCGGATATCGGACACGATGTTTCTACCACGCACAAATTCCTACTGAATGTGGTAGATTAGCTTAGGTATTATGTGGAATATTTCTGCTTCTAGGGTTTTGCTAACATTTTATAATCTAAGTTTAACATCAATAGTGGCTAGTAGGAGCCATTCTCCATTGGGTTCTTATTTACTTATATAAAAGTGCTTATGATTAGGCCTGGGTGAAGTGCAAATTATGCTGGGGTAATTTATGTAGTATAAGGAATATTATGTTATACTTGTGCAAAATTCCCCAAATATGTATTTTGGGCACTTTGCATAATTATGTTCCATTTGCAGTAGAAATGTACAGCAAATTTACAATTCATGGTCTACTTTTACTATCAATGCACACGGGACACCAGAATGCAAGCCGCTGTTGAAAACAGTGTTTCTTTTTAAATGCATTCTCATGCCAAACATTGACATGAGGATGTATTGCATGCTAAAATATAGCATGAAATGACAGATTTACATTTAGTTTAATTGCAAAACATTTTGCATGATTTTGCCATCATTTTGTGTAATTTTGCAAAAACAATGCATTAGAAATTTCATATACCTATATTTATGATTGTCTTTATGAAATTGAGGGGTGAGGAGGATGTTTGGGCTATGCGAGATCTTGAGCCCTTTGTACAGCAGCATGCTCTTAAGCATATGTCTGCTACATTGATTAGTCTTTGGCAGCAACACTTTGGGGTTGATGCACCACAAATTCTATTTGATATTGTAGATCATGTGTATGCTAGCGATTTGGAGCCCTGCCAAGTTTTTAGGAATGTTACAACATTATTTGCTTATAGGGATAGTTTACATGAGACGAGTCGTACACCGGTGTCTCAGTTTCAGATGCAAGAGGCTCATCCTATGGATCACCCCGACTAGTAATCAGATGCAATTGAGCACCCTGGGTCATTTGATCCCAAGGAGGAAGACCCCAAGAGATTAGGGCTTGTGTTGACGGGATAGCAGAGCACTTCATTGCTCTAATGGTGAGGAGGCAGCACAACTAGCGTCCGTCCTACCCTGGCTCCGGGGTGCTCAACTGCATCTGGTTACAAGTTAGGAATCACTGAACCAGGTGTGTGGTAGTGCTAAAGTACCTTTAAATCACCCTTTTGGTCCTGATGAAGTGCCGCCAGACCCGCTAGGGGCTAAATTAGCATGAAACATGCCGACCCTGTTTACCACACTAGCCCTATAGGATCATTTAATCCAGCTGGGGCTCACTACTTTTAGTTAGGCTAGTGCCCCCTGGGAATAAATACATTAGTTTGGGCTGCCCTTTACCTATTTTAACCTTCACAATCACTGCACTAACTAGCCCGCACACCCGCACTCACCCTACGGCTTCATCACTAAAAAGATCTCCACCAAAGAGCCGCTTCATGGGTGCCCGTCGGGCATTGCAGCGCAGGCCCAATGAGGAGCAGGCCAGATGATGAAGCATGACATCCTATGAGGTGTGTGAGGGCACTTATTAGAAAAGAGCTTCTTTCACCCTCCACTCTTAGGAACTGCACACCCACCGTGTTTGTTGAATTTGCTAAAGTACCATTCACTCTATGGGCGACAGGTGATACAGATGTAGGACCATTGTATATACCACCAGTTTTGATACAGGTCAAAGACAATGTTATTTTGTCTCACAATCCTCAGTATAATATACCTCAGGCAGGAGAATTAGCACTTCTACAGATTATTCAGGATTTGATACTTAAAGGAGTCGTTGAGGAGACGTGTGCTAATATTTGTAATAGTCCCATTCTTTCGATTCTTAAATAGACACCCTCAGTTTCCCCTGATGATCATGAGGATGTATAACGCTTTGTGATTGATTTGTTTGTGGTTGATAAAATTGTGGTTCCTCAGTTTCCCGTGGTTCCTGAAATCACCACGCTTTTAACAATGATTCCTCCTACTACTACATTCTTTTCTGTTATTGCTTTGAAAAAAGCATTCTTTAGTATTTCTATTCATCCAGATAGTAGATATTTGTTTGGGTTCACACTACCTGGTAGAAGCTTTAGATTCTGTTGAGCTCCTCAGGGCTATAGAGAGAGTCGAGTATTTATAGTCAAGCTTTAAAGAGTCAGTTGGATTCCCTTTTGCTTCCCTCAGGTAACGTGTTGGTGCAATATGTTGATGACCTTCACATTGCTTCTGACCCTGAACAAGGTGTAAATTCCTGCTTCATTTAGCTCATCATGGGCATAATGTTTCTCTTTTTAAATGTCAGTATTGTCAACAGGAGGTCACCTATTTAGGTCACCTGCTGTCAAAGGAGGGTAGGAGGTTGACCCCTGGGCATATAAGTACTATTGTTAAAATGCCCATTCCACAAACTGAAAAAGATGTGTGCATTTTTGTAGGTATCACTTCCTGCTGTTGCCAGTGGATACGTAGCTACTCCTTACTAATCAAACCCTTGCCTACATTAACAAATAAATAGGAGCATGAGCCTTTGCCTTGGACGCCTGAATGTCAGCAGTATTTGAGCAATTGAAATCTGCTCTTTGTTCAGGTCCTGTGCTTAGCACACTTAACTATGGAAAGCCATTTGAGTTATCCTTCCATGAGATGGCTGGTTGTGCGCTTTCTGTCTTAAGACAAAAATGTGGGGATAATAAACAGCTGTGTGCTTATTTCTCTGCTGTGCTCGATCCTGTTGCGAGAGCCCTCCAGAGTTGTCTAAGAGCAGTCGCGGCTGTGGCCACTTCCATCAGACAATCGGCTGGACTTGTACTTAAAACTGACCTCACAGTCATGGTACTCAATGCTGTGGACACGCTTTTGAATAAGACAAAGACACAGCACCTCACCAGTGCACGTCTCGCCGGCTACAAACTGACATAGTTTGCTAAACATATCACAATTAAAAGATGTGCTACTATGAATCCAGCCATGTTACTACCCTTCCCTTCCGAGAGTGATGAAGTTGACAAACATGATTGCATCTTCTGAACGGAGGAAGAGATGAAAGGACGGGTAGACTTGACTGATGTTCACTTATCTGACCCACAAGGGGAACATTATGTCGATGGCTCTTGTTTTAAATTACCAGATTACACCACAACTGCAGCCTATGCTATTACAAAACTGCACACAGTAGTAGAGCCAACAATGTTCTCTTATCAATCAAGTCAAGCTGCTGAGTTAGCTGCCCTTATTTGAGCTTGCGAATTAAGTGAGAAACTGGTTATCAAAATCTATACTGACGGCCAGTAAGCCTTTGGGGTCACACAAAATTTTGGGTGACTCTCGGCGGAGAGTATGTCCCTTACCTCACATGGCACCAAAATCCAACATGGGCACCTCATATGAAGGTTTTTGTCTGTTTTGACACTCCCCAAGAAATTGGCAATAGTGAAGTGTAGTGCCCACCGGAAGGTCACTGATGATATAGGTTGAGGAAATGCTTTTGCAGATCAGACAGCTAAGAAAAAGGCCAGACAGAGATGAAAAGAATGTTTACAGCAGGTACATTTGGGTGGGTCCCTGAGGTTGTCATGTTTGACGATACTCTTGAAAATGTAAATGAGATACAAAGGGAAGCTAAAACATAAGAATGAGCATTATGGCAGGAAAGTACAGCACAGTTGAACGACAAAGGATGTTGGATTGATAAATCAGGGAAACAGAAATGGATGTTGCCAGATGCATATGTCCTTCCTGTGGCTACTTTGGCCCACGGTGTAGCTCTTACTAGTGCTAAAAGGCATATGTAAATTGTTAGATCCCATATGGCAGAATGACAATATCTCTAAGACAGCTGCACACTTAGTGAAGTAATGCATGGTATGCATGATGCAAAATCCTGGGAAGGGTGCCCCTTCACTGCATGGTAATTTCGCCCCACTCACCTTCCCTTTTGAAGTCCTTCAAATGGAGTACATTGAGTTAGAGAGATGTAATAATTTGAAGTATGTTCTGGTGGTTGTATATGCATTCAGCAAATGGGTTGAGTCTTACCCCGCTAAAGACAATACAGCAATTACGACTGCAAAGGAACGCCTGAAGTAGTTCTTTCCTCATTTCGGCTTGCCCCAAGTGATCTGAAATGACAACGGAAGTAATTTTAATGCAAAAGTGATTTAATTATTTTGTGAGGGTCTTCATGTGAAGCAGAAAGTTCATTCTGCCAATCGTCGTCAGTCAGCGGGTTTGGTTGAGAAGTACAATGGTACTCTCAAACCTAAACTGGCAAAGATACAGGAGATGAAAGGTTGAAGGATCCAGATGCTTTGCCGTTGGCTCTTTTGTCAACAAGAACAACAGCACATTCTAAAACAGGATTGTCACCGTACGAGGTTGTGTTTGGACGCCCGGCAAAAGTCTGGGGCATCCCTCGCACTAGTAAGTTCTCTGTTACTTTATTATTTTCGCCGGTTAACAGAAAGTTTACATTTTATTCACCTACAGGTTCGGGAGTCCGTGCCTTCTACACCAGAGAGATCCAGTCATGACATTCAGCCTGGAGATTTTGTTCTTCTCCGGAATTTTCAGCGAAAGAAAAGTTTGGAGCCGGGATGGAAGGGGCATGAACAGGTCCTGTTGGTGACGCACATGGCTGTGAAAGTTGCTGGCTGCAAGAACTGGGTTCATGCGACCCACTGCCGTAGGGTTCCTTTGCCCTTACCCTACGACCAGTGGGTCAAAGACGGCAACGGGGACTTTGAGTGCAAACAAGTGCCTCGATTTGTTCCCTTTAGCGATGCCCAACTGACATGGAAGCAAATAATAAGGAGAATGAAGATGTGCTGAATGCGGCTGCTCCTTCGGAAATAGGAGCTATCCAAGAGCCCTTATTTGTTGGTCATTCTGTGCCTGGAGCTGCCAGGTACAATTTACACTCTCAGGAGAGGGAAAGTGCAACTAAGGAGAAGAGAGACTAATTAGGGATGGACTGTGTAAGTAAAGCTGTAATCAGTTATAGTACCAACTGAGTTAGGTAGATTGATAAGAGGTTTGCAAGTTATTTGAACATTGGAGAGGGAAAATAAAGTATACCTTGGAGGCATACCAACCTGGCCGACGGGGGCTACGAGCTTTGGACATAGCAAGCTCCACCACTTGTGCTCGAGAGCGTCAATGTATTGATGAACAATAGGAGCCTGTGCCAGTGAGAATCTGATGGACACTGTGAACTTGTATTTTTCCTTTGTATTTTGCCCCAATTTCATCATTTGTTATGCATCCCTTTGGTAGGTTGGTTACAGAGGAAGAGCAGCCATTTTTTTCCCCAGCATAATGTGACATGGACCCACAAGAAGAAAATGATGTGGGTGACTCTTGTAGTATTATTGCTAATAATATTGTGTAGGGTTTTATGGGTTTTTGGAGGATGATCAGGATGTGCCATTACGTACCAAGGCTAAAGTTATTTCCCCACCAAGACAGAAAAGGACAACCCCAAGTAATGTGTTTCTAGATACACATGAGATTCTTTGGAGAAGGGACCACTTGTTACCCCACTGTGTCTGTCACTAGTTTATGGACTGTATACCCATTGTCTCTTGTGAACTATACCTACACTTGTCCAGAGCAATTTACCGAAGTGAAAGGAGTTTTTGGTTTTGGTTATTCAGATTCTTGTTTATATTATAGTAAGCCGCAGGGTATATGTAATCCAGGGTGTGATAACAATACATAGTGTGATAACTTCTGTATGGAACAACAGAATGTTACACTTGGTGGGTTGGCACTACAAGAAACTGATAGATACCTGAGAGGCTGATTATTATCCTGCTTGTTGCCCCATCGTGAATAGTACGGATACTTCTCTATATATCAATTGTTCAGGAATAGTGCAGTACCAAAAGTACAATGCCCTTGGTGAATGACAAATATCCAAGTATCTTTGAAATAAACACTCGATATGCTGCAGTAGATTATGAAGGACCAATTCATGCACACAGTGGTTTTATTTTTTATTTAACAGTACTTATTCTAATGTTTATAATGGTACCCACGATGTCGCTTTTGGGATGGTGTTGCCCTTAGGTGTGCCCATGCAAAGTCTAATGTTCGTTGGGTTAAGAGGACTCTGACCAAAGAATTCTGTAAGGGAGTGACTGATATAGAGGTCAATAACTATATTAATGGGATCACCTTTGGATACATCCTTTCCTCTATTTTCACAGTGGGCGGTACCTCTACTGCCAGGATGAGAAAGCTAGAGAATATTTGGGTGCAAGTTACAAATTTTATTTAACACTACCATGGCTGCTCTATGTGACATCATGACTCAGTTGGAGAGTATGTGAATATATTTTGAATAAACTAGATACGCAGTTGATTTTATTCTAGCCAAGACTGGGGTCGTGTGCACGGTAGTGGGAGACCAGCGTGTAATCAGGATTAAAAATATGGAAAACAATATTACTAAACACATATTGGATTTCTTAGAGAATGTCAAGGGAACGGAAAGTAGAAATTGGAGTTGGCCTCTTTTTGGTGGCTGGGGTTGGATTCTTGAAAAAGTGATTTACCTGATTGTGGAATTGGTGCTTTGCTGTGCCCTTATTCAGTGCCTCCCCTTATGTTGCTCTCTTTCACCACCCTTCTCACTCCTGAGAGGAAAATATTGGTTCATGATACCGATGCCGCAATTATGGTGCAGAAATAAATAAATGAGCTAACGCGGATAGATGATGGCATATTCAAGACTCCTTACAGTCTCCTTTCCTGATGCCGAGAATATGAAATGTTCATAAGAAGGTATACTAAAGGTCTTTTGTTTTCCTGATTTTATATTTTTCTTGTTGCTGTCAGAAAATATTTTATCTCATGCTAAAAGGAGGGTCTGTTAAAATAGAAATGTTGTGCTTGCACATTATCCTATGTAAGTTAGAATTTGCTGCACCATTTTCTGTTTAGACGTCATTTTAAATCATGATCAAAACTAATCCTTTGCTATTTCTAAGAAAAGGCCTCTGCTAGGTTTCATTTCTACAAGGATGGGTTTTACTTCACTAATGAATAGACTGCTCTTATTAGCGCATACCTTTCTCACTAGATAGAGGGCTTCTCCCACTTGTCTTGTAACAGCCCAACTGGAACAACCTTGGACTTTGTAACTCTGTATAAGATATGAGCACCGAGATTGTTTTTCTCTTGTATTCCATTATTTTGCGGCACCTGCCTGGAAAATTCAACTATGGGTGTGTCTTAGACCAGTTACGAAATGCACATAATGTATCTTTATGCTTGTCAATTTCAGTCCCTCTACAGCACTCCTAGAGGCTGGGCGGACTGGGCGCCACTCTGAGTGTCCCTCACTAAACAATTATTGGTTTGTATCCTCTACTGTCTAACTGACTCTTCATTTGGTATGGAAGCCTGAGATGTGGTCATTAGTGACTCGAGTGACCTCAATCGGGCCAATTCCTTCATATGGACTAGCCAACATCTAAATACAGTGTGCAGACTGCCAAGTCAGTGGGTGGGCAGACAGTCGAAAAATCACCTGCGGGACCTGATCCTTCAATATCTAAATCAGTCCCTTTCTCTCCCAAGCCATATGGCTGTTCTCAATATTTTTAAAGCACTGTATAAATGTGACAATATCATGGTTTAATGATATTTCCAAATCAAAATGTAGGTCAAACACCACTGACTTAAAGTGTTTTAATAGATTGCAGCAGCAATGGCTCACCTAAAAGGAATACTTCTTCGGTTTAAATGAGCTTCCTTGCTAGATGAACATGTATTCAAATTAATAATATATGACCTAGGTCTTGGTATGTTTTATGTGTTAATAAATAATGACTCTTTGTCTATTATCACATATCTACAGCTTATGTTCTTTGGCCTACTGTGTACATAACATCTTAAATACTAAACTGCCTGTCTTTAATAAGAGGGGTGTGATTCTGATAAGAAAAAGGGACAAATCCCTTTCTGAATCATTCAAATTGAATCCCATTACTGTATCCGATTGGGCTTAAGAAGTACAAAACGGCCACTTTCCACATGAAGTTGAGTTACTTATCTTTAAATAAATCAATAAAGGGTCTGTAGATCCTTTTCCTTTTCACTGTGTCAGACAGATAAGGCTACATTTAACAAATTGAAAGCCTAATGTCACTTTTTTGTCTGAGGCCTTCTCTGTAGCCACAAAACATGAAATCATTCTGAAGCCCTGGTCCCACGTTTCAAAGGAGTGGGCACTTTGTAAAATTTCGCTCACACAGAACATGGTACTGGATGTGAATCATCTCCCATTTTTGACCCTCATACCGGCCCAAGCGGAAAGGTAATTCCACATACTTTTTGATGAATTACAACCATACCGGATTTCAAATTTTAAGGGTGCAGTTATGCTGCCAGGAATTTTTTCTCTATGGGAGTTGAATAAAGTAAAGAGGTCCTGGTAATTATTGTACTTGCATGATATTCACCGTTCTTGGCTAAGAATCTGTGACCGCTGATAACTGTGGTAAGTATTAACAGCCAGAATTGGAAACACAGGACATGATAGTGTCAGCCTTTGCTACCAGGCACCTAGAATTGAAGGTATTTATGGTGATGGGATTTGCTTTAAAACTATGAGACTTCATTCCCGGAGTTGAGTTGTGCAAAAAGTTGGATTTTGTGACTGTGCTTGCCCACTGCACCGTCTTAGACGCAGGCAATTGAAGTGCCATAGAACAGACAGCTTACAAAGGACATTTGTTCTTGAACACTGTGCAGTGTAAATAATATGGCTATTCGATTTTCAAATTTACCACATCAAAGCCCTAGTATTTCTGACATTGTAATTTGTATACACTAACAAAAATCTTTGATTTAGGCCTTCTTGAACTTGAGATCTGACTTTAAAACTAATCACAACATGCCTGAAGACATTAGCATTGTCCTATGCTCACATCTAGATGAACTCTTTCAGTCCAAATATTGTAGGCCTGTTTTAAAGATTGTTAGATATCTATGTGTGGTACTTAGCTAAGCACAAACTTTTTTTGAGATAAAAACTGTAAATTGTGATTCAAGAATGTGGATGCCTGAAATGTTACATTTACAACATGAGTATATGTTAGTTAAAAATGCTTTTCACGCACTCCTGAAGAATACGTCACATGGTGACAATTCTGCCTCCATAGATTTTACACTATCATAGATGTTTTGAACTGTTCCTGGTAATTTGGGAAATCTCTAAAAACTTGAATCTAAAATTATTTAACTCCGCAGATTTTTAACCTGGAGCCTTGATGTCTGATGCAGAAGATTTAACAGAAATAACATCAAACACATTTATCCCTGGTGGTATCACAGATCTAGTCCACTTAGCCCACTCTTAAATAACCAAAAACTTCCCATTTGCAACTTATTGGATAGGGGGGGGGGGGGCAAGAATCAGAAACTCTAGAAAGCAAACCGACCCTCAAATAAATGTGTGCTTTCTGTTCCTGCTGCTACCCTCATAGTCTCTGAGACCAGGGGGAACAAAATTAAGCAGGTGCCCAGGTCTCTGCCCCCTGACTTGCCTGGACCAGTCCACCAACTGGTCGAGGCCCTCACTGACCCGGCTCCAGCACCTCAAGTCTCCCACCTCTGTTTTTGACTTTGCCACTGTTGAACTTTTACCTTTTGGATGTATATCCCTTTGCCTTTTGCCCTTCTTGTTGGCTTTCCCTCTTTTTTCAGACTCTGTCTCACCATTCTATCACCTTTTGCTCTTCTCTTACACTCATTATAACCCTTCTATTGTTTGTTTTACACTGTTGCCCACACACACTCTTTCTCACCCGTTACCGTACTCTTTCTCACCCTTTTGTTGGCATACTCTTTTTCACCCTCCTGCTGTCTTCCTGGTCCATTTTTCAGTTTTTTGTACCATTCTGCTTTTCTCACACATTGTTACCATCTCTGTGTTTTCCCACCTCTGAAGCACCCTTCATCGCTCCTTGCTTGCTACTCTCTGGCACCGCCGCTCCTCCCTGTGCTCCAAACTAGCCCCACTCACTACTCTCTGTGCTCCTTCCCTTTCCCAGGGACTCCTTAATGGCAGCTGCAGTGCCATTATGCAGAGGATGTATTCAGCAGGCACACCACTAGGATGTCAAAGGCATGCCAAAGGCAAGTCTGTCTGCACTTGTCCTCGTCTGGACTGTGCCCAGCACCATAGACCCTTGTCCTTAACCCTGAACACTATTACATAGAGGTCCTCTGGCAGTGGGGGCTGGTGACATTTGAGAGTGGAGGGCGTAAATGCCCAGAGTGTCCTGTGGGGAGCGAGCATAGTCCAACTTTCATAATGGGGGGTCTCCCCCGAGAAAGTTTTGGAATGTTGCATTTTCAAGAAAATATAAGAAATAAGGTTAATAAAGGAATCGTACTACAAAACAAAAAGTGTCAGAGGGTCTAAGTTAACATAAACAAGAATGCCAGATGAACAACTACAGAGGACTCCAAAACCATGTGATACATAAATTAATTATGAAGACAAAGGTCACCCTACCATTGGACCCAATAGGTGATCATATGAGGATGCCCATCAGTCACCACACGGAACCGCCCTTCATCATTTGGGTTCCTTTTCCACGACCACTGGAGATATTATCTGTTATCTTTCTCATGGGGGGCTATGGTTGTAAAGGCCAACCCAGGATCAGATAGATTAACATGGCCTTGTTTCTCAACTGGGACGATGTTACAAAGAAGAGATCAAGACAACCGAATTATTGAGTCATCTGAAAGAGTTCAAAGGGTCAACATGTTTCAGCAATAATAGACATAACTTGTCATTGCTTTCAGCAGGACCTTCAATAATCTGTATGCTACTACGAATTAGTGTTAGAAAAAACACAAAAGTGCTCAAAATTATAACTAAATATGAAAGCCGATACTCAGATCACCTGTATCCACTAGATGTCTGTATCGGTCACATCCCTTGTCCAAGTAGGGGATTGCTAGAAATAGTGAAAACATGGAAAAATTAAACTGGAGTCATAATAGAGAACATCGCATCCTTGTGAATGTTTTGAATACTAGGTTGCAGAGTGTGGTCTTTAAATCCCCTTTTGACCCTCCTTACATGTTCATTGTTGTTAATAAAGGAATTGTGACAATGCAGTTATGACATCAGTAACAGGATTTCATACGATAATGACGTAGGTAGCTTTAGTTACATTGTCTGTAGAGTGCAGTGATCAGCCAAAGCTGTCAAAAACTTGCATTGGGGTCTGGTTTGCACCAAAGCCCAAACATGTATAAATGACATATAACATGCCACATAAACTTCCACTACTCACACAACACACTGCACAGTGACGTTTATAATACCACAGAACTTAGTCAACCATGCCACAGCATTTCCTCCTCTAAAGACTCTTATTTCCAGTACCTTTGTTAGAAGGATGGTGAGTAGTTCTTGGGTCAGAAAAAGATGACTTCAACATTATCATACTACATATAGGAAATACAACCTGAGAATATGTCAGTGGGAGACCCTTTAAGAGAAACAGATAGGGGGGGAATCAGTGATTTAGTGTCTAGTTCATTTGTTTGTCCAGACAGGGAGGTGTCCTTTATTGGATGCCCCTGTCTTTGGACCCGCAGCCTGCTTCTGATTTGCCATTTGTACATTTCCAGAGTAAGCCATGTGTGGCAAAGCTAGACTGGGAACGCAAAGAGGCCCTGCAAATTATGTAAGACCAACCCCTACAGGGTGAACAGCACAAGCTTGAGCACTACAGTGAGGCTCCCAATTAAGAATTTTTGGGGAAGAAATTGCAAAAACGGTGCATTCTACAAGACATTTTTCATTATATATTAAATTGTATCAATTTTTAAAGCATAGTAAATGATGACCTCACAGTGCACCAGAACACAGCAATCTGTATTAGGGCTCTTCAATTATTTCACCCTCCAACAGTGCCCTTCATCTCTCCGTAAACCCTCTTTACCATGTATTTCATTTGTTTTATAGCACTTCTTAAATGTAAATTGATACTTGTATAGCGCACTACTCACCCGCAATGGTCTCAAGGCGCTTGTACAAATACCGCTGTGGAACCCATCCTGGCTTTCCCTGTGAGGCATCCACTCCTGGGCACCCCCAAGGTGGAGGCCAGGCATCCTTAGCGTTGTGGGGGCCGTTGTGGAGATTAAGCAAGCTATTTCCCAGAGTTGCAGAGTGGGATTCCATGATTGGAATAGGCACCGAGGCGAGAATTATCAGGTCCGTGGAATTTTGAGCCCAAGACCCGCCGAGACGGGGAATATAACCCTGGTCCCAGGCTAGACCTCTGCATTAGGGTCTGCCGCTCTAACCATTGAGCCACACTTCTCCGCTTCTACTTACCAGAGTTGGGTGTTTGGAACACCCTACTCATCACACATAGTTACAGAGAACATTAATTAGAAAAGTGTTATTCAGCGTATATTATGTTACATAGACAAAGAGGACTAAAAAATGTAGGATTCACATGTCATCCATACAAGTCGGCATTTTTTTAAGAGTGCTTTCTGTGTTGAAGCAAACCCAGGATTCAGAACATAACACAGCAGTTAGGGTTGACTTTACAAATATCAATTTCTATCTACCCAAACAACGTTTTGCAGCAAAATTAGGGTAATTAAAGTTTGGGAAAGAGCATAACCTGTACCTTGTAGTTTGCATGCAGCTCTTTGAGGGCAGTTCATAGCTCACTGTGCTAGACTATGATTGTTACTTATAAACTGCACAACAACAAAAGGATCTCTGTGACAAAAGCAGTAACCCACTGAGCTGTGCACATACAATATTATTCTGTGATCTGCATGGTACATGTCCTTTGCAGCAGGCATTGAAACCCTCAGTGCTACCTCAGCTGGAACATCACCAGAGTTATCTTGGCACTTTTATTGTTGGCTGAAAGCTGTTGGGTATACAAGGAACTCTGCAGTGTTTTTAAAACTGCTTCACTGATGAACTGCTCCAAAACTGGCCCCACACCCCTTCCATCCTCCCAGGAAAATGCCTGATTCACAGTACAGCCAGCCCGCCCTTGACGCGGGGGCTAAGGCGGCCAGCAATATGATTCTTGTTAAATGCCAGTAATGGAGCGAGGATGCAAGCAAACCTTTTTGTATACCTCTCTCAAAATCTGCTTCGCATAACAGTAATATGTATTAATCGTGTGGTTTTGAAATTAACCAACATAGAATAGAATGCACACACACAAATACATGTGGGATACTAATTTGCTTGTGTTGCGAATCTTAACCTACTAATTATGTGAAATTGTTATACTAATCTGGTACGCAAATGTCATAGTCTAACGAAAATCGATGTGTCTATGCCTTTTGTATGTCTTATTGTGGCAGAAATGATGGAGAATGGTAGGAAAACCACGCCTAATTGTCACTAACTTGCTTGGTAATAACTAACAGGGTTACCTTAGAATGGGGGCGAGGTAAACAGAAGGGCTGTACTTGGAGATCTAAAGTTTAATTGTGTTTGTTTCTATAATAGTTCCCATTATGGCCCATGGGGCCTGTAATAAAATGGAGGTTTGCAAGACTCCGAAACTGTGGTAATCTACGCATGTGCCACTATGTTCGAGAGAAGTGCAAGCAGCCTGTTCCTGTACAGTGTGGGTCAAGGTCAGCGTGGCCTGGAGTGTTGACGAGTGCCAACAATTTGTATATCCGCGTCATGAGCCTGGGAATTAATCCACAAATTACAATTAAAAAAGATCTAAGTGAAAAAACTGTTAAAGAACAATCGAAACCTTATTTTTGGATTATAACGACGACTTGGCGGAAATATGGACAATGAGGAGATGAGGTTATGCTCATCCACCCCTTACACGGACCAATGAGAGTAAGCGAGGACCCTAAAAGTATTAAATCTTAGATAGATAAGTTAGGGAAAAAGGGTATAAAAGAGGATGTTTGGAAGTAAGAAAATAGCTTGCTTTTGATTTGATTTTCGCACCACGACATGCTGTCGGACTGACAAAACATTCCTATGGTGCAAAGACTTTGAACATTTTCTTGACTTTAACTTTTGATGGGTGCGGAGTCCGGATGGGAGGTGAACATCAAAAATGAACAAAGAGGTGGTTTATGGGACCATTGCTGTCCTAACCCTGATGTCCACTTACCGAAATCTTGGTAATATTGTCTCAACTTATTTTTATGAACTATTCTGCTAATAAATGTAAACTGTTTGAATTTAACTTTCTTTTCCAGGCTATTACATGTTTCAGTGATGATCGAATTTGAGCTAAATAAAATAAGGTCATGCTAGGAGAACTAGTCTCTAAATAAAATTGAATAAATGGAGAATTAAGCAGGTCCTATTGTCCATTAGTTAACTTTTTACTAGCTGATCCATTGACCAAATGGTGGGGTGTTTTAATGTTTTTTAAAGATTAAACCATGGTAATATTGATAAACTGCAGATGTATATATTGTATACATTTTAGAATGAAATAAGACACTTTGCTAAAATCCAGCATCTCTTCCTCTAGTTTTCACTGATCCTGCGAGCAGGGTGATTTGTGTGAATGAGTGACTCATGGTGTTATAGGCCCCACCGACGAGTAGTGTGTGGTAGCTCATAGGGATATAGTGATGGTTTGGAGGTTTGGTTTGGACCGCGCTGGATCACCAGCCAGAAGAAAGTTCTCCCTTGTAGATGATTTAGAAGGCTCCAAGTTTTGCAGACGCTGTGTGCTAACTGATGGATAAACAAAACAGCAAGCATGTTTCTAGATTTTGCTGGAAGTATCATGTGGCTGCTTGCCTGTTATTAATCACTGTTTACTAACGTGTTGTACTTTCAAGCTTTCAGTAACTAATGTTTAGAAAATATATATAATGTTCAATGATGAGATCCAAAGATTTGAACCAACATTTTGGGTAAGGATATTGGGTACGAAGGGCAATACCATGTGACTTCTAGGACCCCTATATGTTTAATGAACTCAAATCACTGCTGACACCCCTCTAAGATGAAAGAATGAATAAGAACATGAGAAGTTTGTTTAAAAGGAAGCATACAATCCATCACCTTTAGCTGGCAACATCCGTAGTGTCTGCAGTAGCAGCTAATGGTGCACCATACAGTTCTCCGATACTCAGCTCTTCTTGAATAAAGTACAAATTAACAGTTAGCAAGCAAAACTAATAACAAATAGTGGATTACAACCTGTACTGTTGCGTTAAACTCTATCTTTGAGGTACTGTATACACTTTACAGGATGTACAAATATTTTCAAGACTTACAACATGAATACAAACCTAGTCCCATCTGTTATTGGTAAAGCATGAGCTCATCCAAGTTGTTGTTTGGAGATTTGAGTGTGGGAAAGGAGGAGGTCAGTCGGGTGAAAAGTGAGGCCTCCAATCTCTGGTAAGGAGAAGGGGGTTTGTTATACAGGGATGGAGCAAATAAGAAATGGAGGGGCATATTATCAAGGGGGTTTATCTCTGCTTTTTTTTCCTTTAAAAGCCAAGAAAGCGGAGATAACATTATCTCCCTATTACCTAGCTGTCGCTAACACCAGTTAGCAACAGCTAGTAGGAGATAGCGACCATCTTGGGCCCCACTTTGCATGTCAGTGAAATTTATCACTAATGACATGCAAAGTGGGCGTGCCAAGATGTTAGCGACTGGAAACAGTCGCTAACATCGCTATCTCCTATTACCAACTTTTAGAGATATTCGCGCTAAGCGTGAATATCTCCAAAAGCTAACACCTGCCCCTGAGCAGTTCTTAGCCATGTTATCCAATGGTAGGTGGATAAAATGGCTAAGAGCATTAGCTCGGTAATGCATGAATATCGCTGACTTTTCAGCGATATTCATGCATTTCGGCCGATTTTTATCGCTTAGGAGTTAAACCTTGATAATTTCAAGGTTCCTAAGCGATAAAAATCGCCGCAGCTCGGCGATAAAAATATTGCCGCTAAGCCAACATAGCAATAATTATCGCTAGCTATTGGTAATATGCCCCAGAGTTTTTTCTTGTTATTTTGTTTTATTACCATTAGACAATTGGGCCGGATTGAATACACTGCCCTGGTGATGGGCAATATTACGCTGGATCAGTTACGTTTTCCCAGCAGTATTTGCTACCAACTCTTCAAACCAAAATGAAACAAGGTTGCGTGCTGTTCAATCAAAAAAAAGCTTCACATTATTGGTCATGTGAAATTATTCAGCACCAGTCCAAATAGTGTCCGCAGCCGACCCTTCACCACGGCCCGCATCAAATTGCTTGTTAGTTTATTGATTTGGTTTTGCGTTCATGTTTGTGTTAGCTAGTCTAAAATGAACTGATGTTAGCACATGGAACAAACTTCTTTGCAAAAACTCAGCGCCACAAGTTGTGAATGAAAGCATCTCAATTAATGTGAAAACAGTGACTTACTCAGCTTTGAATTACCGACTAATAAGTTAGGGAAATCACATTTCACAAACAACATTTATCAAGCAGGGCAAGTCACAAAAAATAAACCTGTACATTAGGACACCAAGTCAAAGCATTTCCCTATTTTGCAGTGATAATCATTTGGTGGGTATGACCTTCAGCAGGAGGTCCGAAAATGAAAATTGCCATACTGAATTTGAATCCATTTTAATAGAACTTTTAGGCTCAACTAGCATTCTGAGACACTTTCAAATCCTACAAGTGAATTGTTGCTGTCTCAGCCAGAGTACACTTTTGTGGAAGGAAGTGTGAAGCAGCCCTTATTTCTTCAGATCAGTGCATGCGGTCTGCCTCTCTTCGTCACGCAGGAGTAGGAGAGAGACAGCCTCCTTCCAGGAGCACGTCCACTCTCTAAGCCAATCCAGACGCTGCTCCTGCTGTTACAGCATCCTCTGGATTAGCTGGGGCAGACAACTGCAATGCTCATTACTGGGCCCGGGGGCTGTGACTATGAGTCATCCCAGCTTTATTATGTGCAGTTGGAGAGACCCCGAGCTGTCTCTTGTGCGCATTATGGCCTGGCCGGTGAAAGGCAACAGTACAACCAGAAATACACACTTTGGGCCTAGATGCCCTCCTCTCACTCCAGTATAATGCTGTGCTGTCTATTAATATTAAAACCCCTCCCACTTCACAGCCGCTGACGCCTAAGGCTGAAGGATGACTGCCGTAGGCGTGGTGCTCTGGCACATACCAATGAATGGTGCATGCAAAGTGTTTACAAAATAAAAGTGAATTCATTTATGCACATGGGGGGGCAACATATGAGTGGGCAACGCTCAAAGGCAGGAACAGCCCCTTTCCTCTGGTCTCTGTACCCAGGGCACCCATCCACCTGCCACTGCCACACTGCCCCACACTACATGGAAGGAGCTTTTGCCTATACCCACTACACTTCACCTGCACCACCACACAAACCACACTCACCAACGGAGCTCTTCCACACCACCCAGATACCGAAACCCCAAGACAAGCTATAATGCATGCTCCTTAATGCCCGCTCTTTCAGCAAACACACCATGGAAATCAGGGATTTCCCATTATAAAAGTAATCCAGATTGCATGCTACTTACAGAAACAAAGATGACCTCTAAAGTGGTGCCTGACATGGACAAGGCTATCCCAACAGGATACAGACATGCACACTGAGACCTCCAGCACTGACCAGGAGGAGGAATCACAATTGTATTCAAAGACTCCTTCAACTGCCCTACAACCATTGAAGCACCCATCCCCTACATGAAACACATTAACTTCAAGCTACTGACATGTGAAACATAAACTCTAAGTGGAACCCTCGTACACCAACCACAGAGACCCAGAGCTACTTTTGCAGACAACACCGCTGACTTCATCGACCCCTTCACCACCGACTCCAGCAACTACATCCTACTGGAAGATGTCAACTTCCCCCTTGAAGACAAAAGGGAACCCAACACTACAGGTCTCCTTGAGAGCCTAAAGAACCTAAGACTGACACAGCACATCACCAGACCCAATCAATCTGCCAGACACACCTTCAACCTGATTTCCACTACCTTCACCAACATTGAAATCACAACAACTATGCCACTCACCTAGACTGACCACGCCATCATCTAATTCCTCATCCGCATACCCCACCCAACAAAACTCACCACCAAAAACATAGCCAGACAAAGCTGGAGCACATCCAGGAGTCAAACTGGGAAGACATTCTAGGCTTATATCAACCAACCTTCATTAATGACGAACAGTGACATTAAACATGTGGATGATTGTATCACAAATGTGTACATTCCCTGGCACCCCATAAAGACAACACACAGAGAAGAGGACAGAAACAGTCCAGCCGGTACACCAAACAAGTCTATGCAACAAAAAATCACTGCAAACTACAGAAAAAGAAATGGAGAATAAACCATCTAGAAAACAACAAAATGACAAACAGGACAACCATGAGATTCTGCCATCAACAAATTATAGTAACAAAGAAGAAGGCCCTAGCTAAGCGCATAGACAATAGTGGAAAAGAAATCTTCGCGATCATCAAAGACCTCATTTCACCAGCGGTCACCACTAATTGTATCAGCCCCACACAAAAATGATGTGGCCAACTCTCAGAATTCTTCGGTGACAAAATCAAAGCAATGTACAGCAATTATAACCTGCAGCCACCCACCATATCTACAACATGAGAACCAACCCTTATGGCGAAATCCTCATCCACATCATAAGCCCGTCCATTACCGGCAAGATATTCCCTGATCCCTGGAAACACGTGTTGGTCAATGCACTGTTAAGAAAACCTCAACAGACCGTACATATCTAGAAAACTACCACCACTCTCCCTTCTACCCTACTCGCCCAAGCAGTGGTGGCTCACAGAAGGAGTGCTGCGAGGCGGCGGGTGGGGGAGGGGCAGGGTAGGGGGGTAGTGGAGTCGGACATATGACGGCAAGGAGTAAAGAAAGTAAATAAATAAATAATACTATTTACATTGTGCTCGCTGCAGCACTAACTCAGCGATGCAGCGAGTGAAAGGTAAATAATTGTATTTATTTATTTACTTTACTCCTTGCAGTTGTATGTCTGACTCCACTACCCCCCACCCTGCCCCTCCTTGCGACCATGCAGCACTCCCTCTGCGAGCCGCCACTGCACCGTGGTGGTGAATACAGCCATAAATAAACAACTTTTTCACCACCTCAGCGCACAACGTCTCCTGGAAAACACACAATCAGGTTTCCAGTTGAACCACAGCATGGAGACAACCGTCATTACAGGAACCAATGATATCAGGATGATCCTAGACAGTAGAGACACAGCAGACCTTATACTACTTGAAATCCCCTCCAACCTCATCAAAGACTGCATGACACAGGCATTTAAGGACCTTCCCTCAACTGAATTTGTTCTTTCCTCTTAGGAAAACAGAAAAAGAGTCAAACTGCCAGTTTGTACACTTCAAAGGCCAAGAACCTCATATGTGGAGTATCCCAAAGGTCACCTCCAAGACCAACGGTATTCAAAATATACATGACTCAGTTAGCAGACCTATTGAGATCTTACAATATCAACTTACTCTCATATGGAGACGATGCCAAACTGATACTGTCCCTGCCAGAAAAAAACCATACTACAGGAAACAACTTTTCAATATGCACGACAGCAGTTATCACATGTATGAAAACTAACTGCCTCAAACCAAACAGGGAGAAAACTGAAGTAGTGACCTTCTGAAGGAATGTCTCCCCCTGCAGTAACTATTTGAAAGAAAACTAACTGCCTCAAACTTAAAACAGACAAAACTGAAGTAGTGACCTTTGGATGGAAGGCCTCTGCCCGGGGCTCAACATGGTGACGAAATAACCTCGGACCCTCTCCCACCGTCTAAGCTCTGCACCACTTACAGAGAGACATGCATGTGGAGGGAGGTGCCCCTGAGCAGGAGAGAGTTTTGAATTGGTTCTCCTGGCTCCCCTGGTGGACCACAGATTTGCATAGATCACTGTTGCCAGTTTCCATTGTGCTCCTGTTTTTGTGTGGGTCTGTACAATTGGGGATTATCTGCTGTAAAATGCTGTCCTGAAAAATGGGAAAAATGCAAGTAACTAGGGAAGTAGGCATTGTCGAGAATGATCATAAGAAGCAACATACCCCAATAAAAAAACTATCGAAAGGTATGAGTCAGATAGTGTAGTTGTCAAATCAACTGGAGGGGGAATGGTAAGAAGGTAAAAGTTGATTATAGTTTGAAAAATTATACTTACGTGTATGAGAGCGAAGTTGCATCTTTATTGATGAATTTACCTGTTGTGAACTTCACATCAACCTTGAGTCGCAAATATGTAGTCAGGCAGGCTCTGAGACCTACGCCCGTGGTCACTGATTGATAGATCATGAGTAGCGTGGCTTATAGCCTGCAGATAAATGCTCGAACATGAAACCCTAGATCAATCCCACAGGTGCAGGGATACTACAATGGTCCATTAAGATTGGTCCCAATAAGGTACATATGGCCGGAGGGGTATGCGTGCTTCCAAATCACCATAATGTCAGATGGCACATGAGTTAGGAAGTCGATGAAGTCAGATGACACATGAGTTAGGAACATATAGCCAATCAGGACACAGCACATGCAGTGACCACGCGCTCCCCATGCCAGACATCTGGACATGTTACCCACTGCCCACATTGTGTCCACACAAAGCTATGACCATCTGTACTTTCTATTAGACAATTTATTTATGGCTCCAAAGGTAACAGCTTACATTCCTTACCATACATGGGCCTCTGGAAAAACTTTATTGTCTACGATGAACTGTGTAAAAAGAGGCAGCAGACAGATTGTAAGTTGAAACAGTCCTCAAATCCTGACCCTGTAACTGTTCTCCGGGCTGCCTGTTCAATTATACAAACCGTTCCTGTTTTGCCAAATGTCTCTTGATGATTTTTCAAGGTATTTCATGTTCAAGCAAAACTGGCATTGCCCTGACACAGCACTGGTGCCAGCATTGATTCTTCACTTTGAGAAACAAGTGGTACTCACAAGCAGTTTCCTGGACCATTGCAAACACTCTGGGAGAGCACTGCTGGTCTACAAGTTACTTATCCTATCCCCATCTGCAGTTGTTGCATCCTACCCTGCCCCAGCACTCTCCAATGACTACTCCACACATGGAGAGTAGTTACACATAAGGCTCCCTGTTTTCTGTTTTTACTGATTTTTTCAAATAAATACAGAAAGAAAACCATTTATTTTCTTGTCTGTATTTATTTGTAAATGTGGATAAAAACGGGAATTGGGTGCTTTTTGAGTGATTCTAAATACACTTTTCCATGACTGCTAGGCCAATAACAGTGTGGATCGATAGGTAAGGTGGTTAAAAAAGAAAGGAATTTCAGTATAGAGGCTTAAACAGCAGTAGATATGCAGTAGACTAATACTGAAAAGTGCATATTTTCATAAAAGTGCATTGATTTATCTTCAGCGGGTGTTCAAATCACTGAAACCTGACAGGCATTCAAGTATGACTGTATATTTACTGGTTAAATAAATGTTAAAATATATCAGTTTCAGCTTTATTTTTTTCACAAATCCCATAACAAATATGGATAAATACAGATAACATTGACAAAAAATAAATATGAATACATACAGACGAAAATGTAAAAAAAAAATGCCATAAACCGGTAGCCCTAGTTATACATGTCTTTAATCTTCAGCATGTAAGCAAGCACTCAATGTTCTAAACCTGGTTCACTTCATTAACCTCCAATGCCTATGTCACAGGTCCTCGGAGCCCATCTAAAACCAAAAGAGTTCTTTCATTATTTATTTACATGACACTACATCGATGAATCAGGTACAAAGTGCATATCAAAATTGTATACAACTTGCAGAAGATTGTTAAGGCAGGTCAAACAGTGATTCTTAGCAATGCACTCTTAACAGCAGGGATTGACATGTTTTAATTAGGTAATTAGAAACATTTCCAAACACTCCTCTGATACATGTACGTGTTCCATCATAAATATTATTGCAAGAGCCGCACTAAAATTAAAATAGTATCATCACCTGTAAAAGCGGTATTGAACTGGCACTTTTCACCCTCAGGGACAGGCAAGAATCTGCTCGGAGTTATCTCTTTTAGAGTACAGACACACTGCTTGCACAAAGATCAAAGAAATGTGCAGACTGCAAGAGGGAAAGGTTAGTATTTCCATTGACCTTTCCAGTAAGTGCTGTGCTGTAAATATGTTCATCCTTCTGCTATTTACGGTTCTAATAAAGGTGCTGAAATACCAACCGCACTGCCATCCTTCATGCGAGTTGAAAAGAGCCAAACACTGAACCCGATTGTGTGGCTATTTTCGACTGTCTGCCCTAGTATGTGTGCCTTGATTTATGTAGTTAGTAGAGTTGGAATAGCTTTCAAATTTAATTTCTTTGAAGAATGGTCAATTCTAGATGTCTCACAGTTTGTGTAGTCTTTTTGTTTTTTTAATCTGACTGAAATAAAACTTTCTGTGGAGCTCAGAACTTCCTGTGGAAATTAGGAGGAAAAGCTTAGCCCTGCGATCTCTGCTCCAAACCCCATCCATAATAACAGCTGATTGCGTCCTTTGATGCTCGTTTGCGTAAGTTGAAGCTGACGATGGGAAGAAAATAGTCAGCCTTTAAATTCATATGAAATATATGTTGCACTCATCAATACCCATTAAATGCCCCACAGATTTATGGTTTGAGATAGATCGAAGGAGATTGCTGAGTTGTTCATGTACAAATGGGTTTGTGGTCATGGGCGTAGGAGTGTGGGGGACGCGGGGGACATATCCCCCGCAGATTTTGGAGCGTGGGGACATGGGGGGCAAGAGTGGGGGGGACGAGGGGACAAAATAATTTTCCCTCTCCCTTCTGTTATTTGCAGGGCCATTAGCGCGCGAAAGTGCTACCTAATGGCTCTCTACTTGACCTGTGACCTCACCAGCTTGCAGTCAAAGAGGCCACCCGCCCTCTGCCCTTTGTTATTCTGCAGTAAGGCTTGGCCAGTCTGGGAAGGGCAGAGAAGGGAATAAAACTTGTCTCTTTTCCGTCATGCCCAGAGAAGGCATGGACAGTGTCCGCTTCTCCTGCTCTGCTTCTGGTAGCTTCCCTCCTCCCCCCTCTCTCTCTCTCTTTATTCCTCCATCTTTTAATGTCTCTGTCTCACTTATCCTTAAGTGTTGATTTCAAAAGACATCTGTTACATACTCTCTCTTGCCTCTCCTTTTCTTTATTTGTTCCCCTGTGAAATGGATCCGAAAACGAGCAGAACACTTTGGCTGGAAATGTCCTCATTTTCCGACAGGGTTCTATTCCAAAGTACAACCTCGGGACGGAGAGAAAAAAGTATCAAAATAAGAAAAATCATTAAATAACCAAATAAAGCAATACAGAGTGGTCAGCAGACAGGCCAGATTGTTATTTACACCCATGCACCTTAGCTCTACTTTACAGAGTTTTCCAGTGAAGCGCTACTTTCTTTTTATCTTCTTTCTTTGAACAACATTGTTTTCCCAGGTTGGGGAAGTGTACCATTCATAAAGGGATTGCTATAACTTGTTTGAGGGATGGAGTGGAAAACGTTTAATATGAGCGTTTTCAACTGTTTTAATTAGTTTAGCCTATAAAATGTGTACCGCAGCTCTGTGTTGAGGGATTTGGTCTTTTTTCAACCAAACTGCTTACATTTTGTAAGGATATAAGCATTGACATTGAAACAGGTCCCTTCCTAGTCCTGTAGTCATGTCCTGAACTTTACAGGCAAAATCACTTACTGATTTCTGAATAATGAGTTTAAAACTGTTAAGGTAACGATGTTGTTCCTGCTTACATTTCAGATGCTTTGCTCATCCTTGCATTCAGTGTTTGCTTTTTAGAGGGTGTTGTTACTTTTTTTCAGACAGCATTTTACTCTTGTCCAATGCATAATTTGAATTGAGTCTCAGCACAATTGGGTTGTAGCTGAGACTCAGTTGCAGTGGAGCAGTATGGAGTTCAGTAGGGGAGAGGATGTGGCACTCTGGCCAGAGCTGCCAAATTTGGAACTGGAGCACAATTTTCAGCCTTCATGACCAGTCCTCCAGACCACACTCCTGACAGAGCTCATTCCGATGCTACACCTTTGAAGGCCCGATAGACCTGAGAAGCCCTGGTGTCTTGACCCAAACGGTGGCAAGTGTGAGTTAACCTTGAAGGCCTGTCCACCACAATCCATGCCGTTCACCTCCAGTCTTGCGAGCAGGCATACGAGGAAGCAAACACTTGAGCGACAGTGACTCTGTCACTGAGGCCAGTCCACCTCGTCCATTGGTACCTCCATTGGACTTTTTCAGCACTAGTAGTGCAACTTACCAGGTGTTGGTAATGTTGGATTTGCATGCACATTAAACTTAGTGGGTGATTATAATGGTGGTAGGACTGCTACATCACCGCGTCGCTGACAGTCCCACCACCATTGATGACTGCATTACTGCCCGCCATATTACAATGGCAGGCGGTTCCCTGGCAGTTGGAGAGACCAATCGCCACGCACACTTCTCCCTTCCATAGGGAAGGGAGATGGCTGGGATCCTTGTGTCTTGCAGAAAGGAGAGCAAAAGGTGTATCTGCTATTCAGGAAGGATATACAATGCAGAAAGGGCCAGAATAGCCACTCTGGCATTTCCTTTGGGGGCTGCAAGCTATTGATGCTTAATTTAAGTTGGTGTCTGCAGGTGAGGGGTAACTGTATTCTTTGTTAGAGACTGGTACATTATTTAAACCATTAGACTGTAAAAGCGAACAAATGAAAGGCATTAAGAGTTGCTGGCAGAAGGAGGAAGGGAAATATGGAAAACAGAAAAGCAAAGATGAGAAAGAACCTGGAAGAGTGAGATAATGTGGAGGGAGAGTATGTTGGTGGATAAGGAGGCAGGAGATGAAATCAGATAGACAGCCTTGGTATTCAACAACCAAGTTCCACCACGGATTCCCTCACTACCACTCTTTAATAGTGCTGCTCAGGTCTCCATAACCACTCTAATAATAATAATAATAATAATAATAATAAAGGAGTTTGTAGAGCGCATGGCGACGCCATCCTGGCGTGTCCCCGCGCTGTGGAGAGAGAAGAAAAACAGCCGTGATCGAGGGACCAGAGCTAGAGGGTGTACAGGTAGGTTTTTAATATTTTTCTGAACTTAGTTTCAGTTTCTGCTAACCTGATGTTCACTGGAAGGGAGTTCCATTTGTTGGCCGCTAGCACTCTGAAAGAGCGGCCTCCCATTCTGGCTTTTTTTACACGGGGGATTTTAAGTAGGCCAGTTCCCTTAGAGCAGAGTGTTCTTCTAGGCTCATAGGTAAGGGCAAGGTCCTCCAGATAGAGAGGGGCATTGTGCGAAGTGATCCTATAGCACATTAGAAGCGCTTTGAATAAGATCCTTTTTTTTATAGGTAACCAGTGTAGAGCCGCCAGAGTTGGTTTGGAAGCTGCTCTTTTGGGTAGTCTAAGGACCAGTCGTGCTGCGGTATTTTGGAGAACCTGCAGTCGCCTGATGTTTTTTTCTGTGGTTCCTAGGAGTAGCACATTGCCGTAGTCTATACGGGAAGTCACTAAGGCTTGGGTCATAGTTCGTCTGGCCTCTAAGGGTAGAAGGTCCAAGGTGCGATTGAGAGTCTTCAATACCCCAAAGCATTTCCCCACTACTCTATGGATGTGGCCATCAAAAGATAGTTTGGGATCAACCCAGATACCCAAATTCTTCGCTTCCTTACAGGGAGTAGGTAGAGGGCCAAGACAAGCTGGCCACCATTCTCTAGTCCAGCTTGCATCATTTCCTCCTATCACTAGTACCTCCGTTTTGGAGCCATTAAGCTTCAAGCAGTGTCGGTTCATCCAGCCTGCTAGATCCTGCATACAGGCTTTGAAGTTGGCAGCTGCCGTGGTGGGAGCTTGGGATAGGGAGATGAGCAGTTGGGTATCGTCGGCGTAAGATACTAGTTCAACACCGTACGACTGCACCACATCTGCCAGAGGAGCCATGTAGAAAGTTGAACAAGGTGGGGCTCAGGGCAGAGCCCTGAGGCACCCCTTGTTCTAAGGCTATGCTGTCTGAGAAGTAGGTTCCCCTCTGTACCTGAAAGCTGCGGTCAGTAAGGAACGCTTTCAGCCAGCCCAGTGCCGACTTGGTGACCCCGGCTTTGTTTAAACACTGTAGCAGGATGGAATGTGCTACAGTGTCAAACGCGGCACTGAGGTCCAGCATAATGAGTGCCATAGTATGACCCGCATCTGCTCCTATCCGTAGGGTTTCAGTCGCTCTCAGTGGGGCTGTCTCCGTGGAGTAACCTGACCAAAAGCCAGACTGAGAGTTGTGAAGGAGATTGTTGTTTTCCAGATGGGCCATAAGCTGATTATTGGCTATTTTCTCCGCCACCTTCGCTAGATAGGGTGGCAGAGAGATGGGGCGTAGGTTTTCAAGGGTATCTTGGCTCACATTAGGTTTCTTTTTTATTGGGAGAGCAATAGCTTTCTTCCATACGTCAGGCAGTCTGGCCGATGCAAAGGAGGCTTGAAGCACATGACTAAAGAATGGTTCCAGTACTGTCAAGCTCGCTCCTAGTACCTTGGGAGGAGCCGGGTCACGGGGAGAACCCGACTTGATGTTTTTACATATGCTAATAAGAATTTTTGGAGATGGGGCCGAGAAACAGTGTAAGCATGACTCTGTGGAGCTAATACCTTCCATTTAAACAAAATCATGGCCAGATGTCAGGTTACCAGAAAAAGTGGCATAAATGTCTTTTATCTTTCCTGAAAAGTATTTGGCGATTTTATTACATGTTTCCACCGAGTCAGTTTGGGACGTATTGTCATTGGTTACCACAGAGATTTCCTTGAAAATCTTAAATAGCTCCTTAGAGGAGTTCTCTGCTTCCCCAATGCGTGATTTATAATGCAAAGCTTTCGTAGTGCGTATTTTGATGTTGTATTCCTTTTAAGCTTTTTTGTATTGAGTTATTAATTGTAGGGCAGAAATTTAGGCGCCATTCTCGTTCTAATTTTTTACAAGCGGATTTAGCAGTCTGTAGTTCAGTAGTGAACCACGGGGAGGTCTTCTTCCTATTATTAAGTTTTTTCATGGTACGTTTTGGGGCAGTACTATCTAAGGCAGTTAAAATACGATCCTGTAGCCTACTATATGCGGTTTTGCAATCTATGCCCCCTGGAGGTCCTCCTAACTCAAGTCTTTTATTAAAAGTTTCTTGAGAGAAGTTTTTCCATTTCCGACATTGGTAACGTTATTCACAGTCTTTTTTAGTGTCATACTCTAATATCCGTAGGTGGAACGGAATTAGGGAATGATCAGACCAGGGTATCGGTAAAGGTGGTTGAACTTGCACTCCGGTCCAGTTCCGAAGATAGGGTCCAACAAATGACCAAGTCTATGAGTAGGGGCACAGCTTTTCAGGTCTAATTGAAGGGATTGTAATTCTTGTCTGATGTCCTTCGCTTCTTTGTCGAGAAGATCCTCAAAATGGACATTCATGTCTCCTAACACCATAAATTTACTTTTTCTTATGGCTAGGTGGGCTGCAGCTTCCGCTAGGCCAGCCGTGAAATCATATAGCCTGCCTGGAGGTCTATATACAAGAATTCGCGAAAGGGAATGTTGAGGCCCCAGTATAATAGTGAATGAACCAGCTTCACAATGGTCAATCATCAGGGGTAATAGAGAGCATTCCATCGGAGCTTTGATCACAATAGCAATCCCTCCGCCCCAGCCCTCCTTCCTGTCCAGTCTGGAGAGGGAGTAGCCAGGTGGCATGGCCTCTATGATTTCATGGTCAGAGTGTTCTCCTAGCAAGGTCTCTGTTAAAAAAAGGATGTCAAGTGCCTCGTCTTCAAGTAAGTTATGTATTTGAATACTATGTTTACTAAGAGATCGACAGTTTAGTAGTCCAGCTTTTAGCTGTCCTTTATCAGAGTCATTAGTCGGAGCTCTTTCAAGTGTGAAAGGACATACTGAGCTACTATGTATAGATTCCGCCTCCATAGTATGCCTACAGGGTAAGCTAATTGCCGGACAGAGATCCAGCAGGTCTTGTCTCCCATACCGTATGTGAAGGGACCCTGGACAACCAGGGTTCGTGGCCCCGGGCCCCGTTCGGCCACGGACGGGCGCAGACAGGCTTGACTTAGGCTCGACTTCGGCGCGCTTCCGGCGCGCCCGCTGCACGTGTCCGCTGCGCGGATGCGGTCCCACGCACATTTATAGGAAGGAAGGGGCAGCTAGAGCGCTGACCTTGCAGCCCTGAGCCCGGAAGTGCTGGGCTCCTCCTCCACCCTCCGCTTCAAATGCCTATAATGGACGCGGCGGACCGGGGCGGGAGTCTAATGCATCAATGAGCGAGCAATATTAGTCAGCCCACAGGTGAGGCACAGTAAAGTTTAACCCTTTCGATGCTCATGACGAGCTCAGCTCGTCATGATGCACAGTTGAGCTGTACTGATGACGAGCTGAGCTCGTCATGACACCAGCAAAATGGCAATTTCCAGCACAGGAGGGGGAAAACACCTAGCAGCCAACATGTTAAAATGATACACAAGAATTACACTGTCAACAAATTAAAAATAGCAGCAATCGCTAAGTTTAAAAACGCTCTGTAGTCAGCGCTCGCAATGCAGTTCTTGTCACACACAGCGCTAGCAGATAGAATCAGCCACTGCCAGCGGCTAGACTTGTCTCCACCCCGCGCGTGTGAAAGTGCAGGTCTTTTATCCTACCTCTCGTACAACGCAGCTAGAACGCTGACCTTGCAGCCCTGAGCCCGGAAGTGCTGGGCTCCTCCTCCCCCCTCCGCTTCAAACGCCCATAATGGACGCGGCGGACCGGGACTGGAGTCTAATGCGTCAATGAGCGAGCAATATTAGTCAGTCCACAGGTGAGGCACAGTAAAGTTTAAAATGATACACAAGAATTACACTGTCAACAAATTAAAAATAGCAGCAATCGCTAAGTTTAAAAACGCTCTGTAGTCAGCGCTCGCAATGCAGTTCTTGTCACACACAGCGCTAGCAGATAGAATCAGCCACTGCCACCGGCTAGACTCGTCTCCACCCCGCGCGTGTGAAAGTGCAGGTCTTTTATCCTATCTCTCGTACAGCGCAGCTAGAGCGCTGACCTTGCAGCCCTGAGCCCGGAAGTGCTGGGCTCCTCCTCCACCCTTCGCTTCAAAACGCCCATAATGGACGCGGCGGACCGGGCGGGAGTCTAATGCATCAATGAGCGAGCAATATTAGTCAGCCCACAGGTGAGGCACAGTAAAGTTTAAAATGATACACAAGAATTACACTGTCAACAAATAAAAAATAGCAGCAATCGCTAAGTTTAAAAACGCTCTGTAGTCAGCGCTCACAATGCAGTTCTTGTCACACACAGCGCTAGCAGATAGAATCAGCCACTGCCAGCGGCTAGACTCGTCTCCACCCCGCGCGTGTGAAAGTGCAGGTCTTTTATCCTACCTCTCGTACAGCGCAGCTAGAGCGCTGACCTTGCAGCCCTGAGCCCGGAAGTGCTGGGCTCCTCCTCCACCCTCCGCTTCAAACGCCCATAATGGACGCGGCGGACCGGGACGGGAGTCTAATGCGTCAATGAGCGAGCAATATTAGTCAGCCCACAGGTGAGGCACAGTAAAGTTTAAAATGATACACAAGAATTACACTGTCAGCAAATTAAAAATAGCAGCAATCACTAAGTTTAAAAATGCTCTGTAGTCAGCGCTCGCAATGCAGTTATTGTCACACACAGCGCTAGCAGATAGAATCAGCCACTGCCACCGGCTAGACTTGTCTCCACCCCGCGTGTGTGAAAGTGCAGGTCTTTTATCCTACCTCTCGTACAGCGCAGCTAGAGCGCTGACCTTGCAGCCCTGAGCCCGGAAGTGCTGGGCTCCTCCTCCACCCTCCGCTTCAAAATGCCCATAATGGACGCGGCGGACCGGGGCGGGAGTCTAATGCGTCAATGAGCGAGCAATATTAGTCAGCCCACAGGTGAGGCACAGTAAAGTTTAAAATGATACACAAGAATTACACTGTCAACAAATTAAAAAATAGCAGCAATCGCTAAGTTTAAAAACGCTCTGTAGTCAGCGCTCGCAATGCAGTTCTTGTCACACACAGCGCTAGCAGATAGAATCAGCCACTGCCACCGGCTAGACTCGTCTCCACCCCGCGCGTGTGAAAGTGCAGGTCTTTTATCCTATCTCTCGTACAGCGCAGTTAGAGCGCTGACCTTTCAGCCCTGAGCCCGGAAGTGCTGGGCTCCTCCTCCATCCTCCGCTTCAAACGCCCATAATGGACGCGGCGGACCGGGGCGGGAGTCTAATGCGTCAATGAGCGGCATTATTAGTCAGCCCACAGGTGAGGCACAGTAAAGTTTCAAATGATACACAAGAATTACACTGGCAACAAATTAAAAATCTCTCAGATGCATTTAATTAGTTATATAGCGCCACTCATACCAGTGCAGGGTGTCAGCACTTTACATCATTCACACTACACAGAGGCAGTCAATCATAGGTGTGTAAATCTGTGTATAGGAAATGTTAAATAAAACTACAGGGTGTAGGAGTCACATGTCATCCATACTTGTAGACAGTTTTGTTTAAGAGTACTTGGCCTGGATGTTGGAAAGTGGGTTACTAGTAAGGGCAAATGTATATATGTCCCCGGCAATAAGGACACTACCTCAATATATAGCTCCGTACCGGTCTTCGAAAATTATTCTCATGCTCAAGCCTTGGTAGCTTGGCTCTGAGCAGGTATTTAAAGCACTTAAAAAGACCAATTCAGTAAATAATTAAGACACAACACACAATAAAAATCCAACACCAATTTATAAAAGTACAAAATATTTTTCTCTTTAAAATGAAAAAAATCCACTGTAGGGAACCGGCAATATGACTTTTTAAAAATGTAGCATGATATAGCACAATGAAACGTATATCCCCTTTTGGTACATCTGGTCACGCTGGACCTGCTGAAAGTCAAAGTTTCAGGCCGACCACGATGAAGCCGTGTGGGGCTACTCCTTGCGGTAGGTCTCGGTCACAGTTTTTACCTTCTGACTTAGAAACTTTTCTGGAGCTTTTCTTCACGGGGTCCGTCAAAGTTCTCAGCCAGCCCTGATTCGGTGAGGGTTCACCGGCTTGCCTTGCAACGAACTCCCGGTCAAATTTATGAAGTCCAACCTCCGGAGCTTTCCAGCAGTACGAGCTAGGGATGCAGGCTGGCACACAGTGGATGGTGGGTGGCTTGGCTCTCATGGTTGGCCTGGGTCACCTTTTCTAAGTTCGGAATTAGAAATGTTTGCAGAGCTTTTTCTTGCAGGGTCCCTCAATGCTTTTCACTTGGCCGGATTCGGTTAGGGTTCGCCAGCTTGTGTTTCCGCCTATGCCCGATCAAACTCTTGAAGTGGACCCCTGGAGCTTTTCAGCGGGAGGAACCTGGACGGCAGGCCATCTCATGGTTGATGGTTGTCGGCTTGGCTTGCCAGAGTGAGTCGGTCCACTTATGGAGCTTTTTACGAAAGTTGTTCCAAACTTCTCCAAACCTCTGGAACTTCTTCTTGAAGTTTTTCCAGAGGGTCTCAAAGTATCCAAAACTTACTCCAAGGCTCTGGAATCTCCAAGATGGTCCTTGAAATGGACTTTAGTTACCACAATCCACTTGGACAAAACCCTTTCAAATTCACAGGTAGTTCTCCAGGCTGGGGATTCTTGGTGGTCCAGATGTGCTCTGTTTACCTTCAGTTTGCAGGGAGTCCACTCTTTAGTCCTTTTGAAGCAAGGTAGTCCATAGGACTGTAATTCCAAATTGTGCAACAGGCACAATCTTTAGTTCAGGGCCTGGAAGGTTCAAATCAAACTCCTCAGCAGGGACCCTTCTGTTTGAAACAGCATCATCTGAGAGGCTTTGTCCTTTTCAGATACTTATTCCAAGTTGTCTGTGTCAAGAAGGAAGACACTCCTGTCCAATGAGGTACAGGGCTATGCTCCAGGGTGTGACCACATCCTCTAAAGTATGGCATTATTTGCCCAAAGAGAGCACATTTTCTCCAAAATTCATCATGGCTGATTTTCCAGCAGAGGGAGCAGAACTAACTAAACCAGCCTACAGGATGGCTTCATCTACCTAGGTCCACTCCCCTTACATCTGGGAATTCCTTCTTTATTCCCCCCATCCGGCTGTAGGAGAGGTGTACATTAAAGTGATTTTTGCAGCTTGTCTCCTTCTCTTGAAGATCATTGTTTACTACCCCTCCCCCTGGCTCTGGCATTCCTATGCCCAGAAACCTTTACAGGCCTCCTAACTCTAGGGGTCATTTATCACCTCTTCAAACAGCCAGTCCAATCCACTTACCTCTGACAAAACAAGGCAGGGCACTAGAGGGCTAAATTGTGGCTTGCAGACAAGAAAGTCTTATAACTTCTTGTCTGTACATTTTAGAATAAATTCAACAATACCACATTGTTGCATTTATCATTAACATTCTTCTGAGTCCTTTAATCCTAGTTGTATGGCTTTCCTTTCTCCAGTTATTAATTGATAACCCCATGCAATGTTAACCATGTTAACTGGCCAATTTCTCTAATACCAGGGCCTATTTAAGAATCCTCCTTATACCTACAGGACCCCCACCCCTAGAATACATAGGAAAGACTTTAGGGGTTCTGATTATATCAAAATATTGCAGATCCTCACTTCACAGTGCTCCTAGCACAAAAGCCGATTTTGGGAAGCACTATACTACAATGTAGGCAGTATAATGTGCAATTTCACTAAACCCAGGGCATATAACACTCATTTTATAAGGTTCCCTAGGGGAACCCCTGGGGATACCTAATATGCCCCAACATTGTAGTTTATCAATTTGTAAGTGCGCCAAACCCCAAAGGCAAGATTGGGCACAATTTGCATTTTAAAAGCAGTCATCCAACCCGGGCCTGCTTTTAAACTGACCTCAGGTTACAGCAGTGCACACATGGAAGTGCAGGAAGGGCTGCTGGCCTCTAAACCACTATGCCCTAATATATACTAGGGACTTAAAGGTTGTTTCAATCCTCATGCCCTATTATGTACTAGAGCCATATAGGAGAGGTCATGTCAATCAAGAGGGGTACCCTAACTCATAGTGCACCCTATTGTATGTAGGTGTTTTACTATATTGGTAAGTGTCTCTTTCAACATCGCACTGGACCTGGGCCTGGTTAGTCAGAGGGGCCAGGGTCAGTCAGAGTGAGGTACCAACAGTACAAATCAGCAAAAAGTTGGGGAGTGCCAGGGCACAGATGGCTTTGCAACACTAAATTAGCACAAACCCAGAATTTAAACATACCACCATGATTGGGGTTCTCTTTAATAATCAGAATTGATTTCCATCCTAAGGATCCCATTTTTCAACCTTAGGATAATGAAGAACTGGGGAAAAATCATAACGTTCTAATCTATACCTTGCAGTTTTCATGCAGCTCCTTGATGATGGTTAATACCTCACTGTTCAATGTTTGGATTTTAACTTATAAACTGCAAATAGCAAAAGAATCTCTCAGACAAAAGCAGTAACTCGCTGACCTATTTACATTATTTGCATTTTGTGATCTGTGTGGTACACGTTCTTTGCAGCAGGCAGATTACCCCACTGTGGCTACCTTACTGTGAGTCAAAACTTCCACTAGACAAACCTCCGATCTCTCTCAATAAAGAACATTAAACACCAGAGTTATCTTCACATTTTTATTGTTACCTGGAAATTGCTGGAGACCAGGAACGCACAGCAGGTACTTTTCAAACCATAATGCACTTGCAAACACGACGCCCCACCGAGTAAGCGACCTTTTTTGCTTGGTGCATGAAGATGCAAGATTCGTATACCTGTTTTTTTTAACGTTTAGTCTGATTACTATGTGAATGTAAATAACAATAAAGCATAATGCAAACTGTGACTACATGCCTGCTTTTCTCAATATTTCACTTCAAAACTATGCGACTGAATTTGTTTAACGGGCGGTGATTTGTATAGGGTCAATGGAAAGTCCACAAGGTTGCCCCTGTCCCCCCCAGAATTTTAATGTCTCCTACGCCCCTGTTTGGGGTCCTCTTTCTGGTCCCAATGCTTCATGTTATGTTTGTTACAGTGATACGTATTTTCAAGAATATCCATTAGTTAATTGTTTTCAAAAGAATTCCCTTACTAGGTAATATATTCCAGGATTCCACCACAACAGCACAATAGGTAGAATCAGGGACATCTTAAGGATTTTGGGGGCCCTGGGCCAAATGTATTTCATGGGCTCCTGTTCGGAACAGCTTTGAAGTCATGATCCAGTTTCTGCTCTGTCATGCTCTCTTTCACAAAGGTACACTGGTCCCGATTCTAAATGTGTTACAACTAATATTTATGGACAGTGACTTGTGTTTGCAATATAGTAACCAAGCAGCGACTCACCAATATTACTGTAAATAATCTCAGTAACATATGATAATGTGAGGTCCTGTTTTGATCTAAAAGAAAGAAACCTTTTAATGGATGTTGTGAAATGAAACATAAACACAACATTTCTCTGTAAAATGTCTGTTATGGACTCTCACTTATCACACATTTTAGAAATAAAGTAAAGTCAAACAATTTTTGAAACAATCTGCTTAAGAATAATTGAATGTGATCAGAGCGAGTCTCTGCAGAACTGTGCTGGCTCTATGAGGTCCCCTGAAAGGTTGGGGCCCTGGGCCAGAGCCCACTTTGCCCATGCCTGAAAATGTCTCTAGTAGTATGTCTACACCATGGCCAGGTTATTAAAAAAATTATTTGGATACAAAAGGATGCCCAGGTGTGAATAGTAAAACAACCGTAGTACAGGCAAATATTTTCACACCTATAAAACAAGTTTTATGACTGTAAACAGAGACTCTTAGACTGGAACGTTGCGGCTGTCTTACCACACAAGAAATTAGTGATTGTTATTTTAGCTTTAAATAAAATATATTCTGATACTGAGTTTTAGTTCACCCAGTTGCACAATCTATTGCTTAGATGTGGTAGACTATTTGTGGGATGGTTAGAGCTGCGACAAGCAAAAGCTCACCATCATATATGTGGCTTTGCTTCCCCAAGTCAATGAGTTATTGCAAAAATGGACCAGAATTACTTTAAAGAAGAACCTGGGGATCAGAGAACTTCAAAGTTGCAAATGGTAGCAGCAGAATATGCCCAGAATTGAAATACATTCAGTCGGAATAAAATGAACAAGTTGCTTTTGAGGTTCAAAACTGTCTTCAGTTTTAGTCAGTGGAAGACAATTGTTGTCTTCACTCTGAAACGTGGCGATCAGGTGGACAGGGCGGGGCAACACATTTAAAGGTAAGAACATATTCATATATTGGATTAAATAGAATTGAGTGGGAGAGCGTGGCTAGCACCCAAGGAAAATTGCGGCGGTCCCCTGACTCTTGCAGGATGACGGACGGGCCAATAGAACAGGTGATATTACCAGTGTCTGTAACTACACCAAAATGGTGGTGCGACCCTCGGAAACGGGGGTGACTTTGTTGACTGAGCCGGTGTCCGGAAGCTTTCTTTCGCACTTAGTGCGCATCATAGTGGCTACATCAACATTTTGTTTCTTTGACGGGAGAGCAGTTCACACTCGCAGTGACTCGATCGCTTTCTTAAAATCATTTATGGAAACTTGACGACTGATATTATGAAAATAAGTGCATCTTTGCACCACCAGTGGTCTTTCTGCCCCTCTTTCCTGTGCTGCAGTGGCCCCTATAGAGATTAGGGGCCAGATGTAGAGATTAGGGGCCAGATGTAGGTCGCCAAATACCGGTCAGTAACAGCCGAAATTACCGAATTTCGGCCGTTACCAACCGGTATTGGGCTTTTTAGATGTAGGTGGCATTTTTTTAGGATTCTGTATTTTACCGAATCAGTAATTTAAGAATTCGGTAAAGTACTGAATTCGTAACAAACCGATTCGGTAAATTACCCTATCCAGGATGTAGGGAACACTTAAGTTGGTGCATTCCTCAGTTACGGATTCGATATTTACCACCAACTAGTGGAGGAGTGTGGCTCACAAGTTAGAGGCGGCAGACCCAGAAGCAGAGGTCGGCCCGGGACCAGGGTTCAATTCCCGATGCGGCAGGGTACGGAACCAATGTCAGCGGGCTCGATAAATCTCCCCTTGGTGCCTCTCTAACCATGGGTCCCACGCTGCAACTCTGGGCAATAGCTTGCTTAATCTCCACAATGGCCCCCTTGCTGCCGGGGATGCCTGGATTCACCTTGGGGATGCCCCATAGGGACCATCTCACAGGAAAAGCCAGGACAGGTTCCCCAGCGGTACACAGCACCAAGAAACCCCGGGGTGAACGTGCGCTCTACAAATTCATACTAACATAACAAAACCAACTACAAGTTGGTGGTAAATAATGAAAACCTTTGAAAAAGAATTTTTTTTGCTTTTCCACCAGTTCAATGTGGCAGACATACATGCCCTTTTGTGTGCCACATGTGCACCCATACACAATTGAGGGGTGCAAAAGGGTGTCAAAGTGACACCCTGCCACCCTTCAGTGTTTTCCCCCTTTCACCGAATTGGTATTTATCCATTCGGTAATTGCCATTCATTCTTATGGGCCTGGAGGCCCAAAGGAATGAATGGTAATTACTGAATGGGTAAGATTAGGTATTTAAGAACAGGTAAATTGAGATTACCTTCATCTGGCCCTTCATCTCTTCAATTCCTACAAAAGAGGTGGCTATATTATGACGTTTTCTTTCTCCTCACTATCTGCTCTCATTCTTGTGCTCACTATGAGATGAATGATCACTGTGAACTCCTCATTTGATATTTCTTTGTCATTACTACAACTGTTCTGAGCACCTGTAATTTACCACTTGTAGGTTATGCTTTGTATTGTGAGAACCTTTTGCAACCCTACAGAATAAGTGCGACATTGCTCTTTTGGCACCTTCTCTTCTACGTGCTCCTTCGCCTATGTCATTTTTGGTTCACCACTTCATCAATGAAAGGCATAATTAAGCTACAAATAGTCCTCTTTTAGTGTGACTGTCTCATTGTCTCCAATGCAAAGGTATCAACCCAGGCCAAATTTCAAAGAACAAACACTGGCTATTTAAAAACACAAATTATGCATAAACTATAACACAGAAAGTTATACTGATATAAAAAAGTTTTTTAATTATGTTGATGAAAGAGATTAAACACATATATCTTGTATACACAATAAATTAATACAATAAAAAGTTGTTTGTTGATATTCAAAAATAAAACATTTGTTCTAAAAACACTCAAGGGACAGTATTGTTGTCCTATATATTATTGGCGCGGCTGTAGTCTGTCAACGCGTTTCGACACGTCGTAGTGTCTTCATCAGGACAATATATTTTGCAGCCAAATTTTCTTAAAAGAACAAAACATTTTTAGTTCTTCTAAACACATGATGCAAAGTGTTATAGTGCCTTTTTATATTCTATATTATTATAAAAAGGAAACTTTTACTTTAATTTCAGATATTCCTTTTTTATATATATAGCCAGGTATTCGATTTGATCACTAATTTTTCCACTGAAGATGCCTAAAAAAAGAGAGAGCGGTCCTAACAAAGTCTAAGAACACAATTCCTATAGTAATTTATGGCATTAGTAAGAGATTGTATATTTCTTCAGAATTTTCAATACATTTGGTAAACGCTATTGATCACATATTTAATCAGTAGATAGCACATAATTGCATTTGTGTTTTCCAACATATTTAAATCCCAATAGTCTTATCTTCGAATTTCACATTTTGCTTGATTAGAGAAAAGGGGATAAAAGAGAAAATAAAGAAAAAGGAGCATGAAAATATTAAAGATATAAAAATATACTTTTCTTCTTGTGACCGGTGTATCTTGTAAGGCTAATCTGCTCATAATATTACATATTCCCTAATGTCTTTTATCAAGTCATTCTACATTTATAGATTTTATTAGTTAAATTGGCCTATTTTGTATCTGCTTCCAGTAGCTACTCTCTATATTAAATTCAGAATCAAGAAAAAGAGAGAACTCACCAATTATATATAGGATGAACTCAAAATCACTAAGATTTCTGTGACTCCTGTGCTTTCAGGTTAAAAATCGGTCGAAAATTTATCAAACCTGAAAGGTCATAGTGAAAAAAACAAACCCTTGTTTACTATCTGTTTAATTATGATTATTCTTATTTATTTTCACTTATTGATCTCATGATCCCAAGTTTTATTTATTACTTAATGAGATTGGAAGCATTTTTTACCTGGCGTGGCTTTTTTTGTGTCTTTAAGTTTTCACAGTAGCACACGAAGAGTGAGGCACCTTAAACAGCTTTATCTCATTGTCTCCTCCACTGCTCTTGTGTATGGGCAAACCTACTAAAGTTAAATTTCTGTTAGCACCATCTTCGTCTAAAATCTTAACACGCTCCAGTCATCGTGCGCACATGTCTTCAATGGATGTCTCTAGTAATTCACTGCCAAAAGGCACCTCGTCACCTGCCATTCATCTAACCCCTGGCACTAATAAAGCATTGAGCAAACGACTGAAGATGGATCCTCCTTTTCCTCATAAGCAATCCTCAACATTCTCTATGGACCTCTTACTAGAAGAGATCCGTGCTCTTCACCCTTTTGTAGAAGAAACAAACTCTAAACTACAAATCCTAACAGAACAATTGTCACAATTAGAGGGAAGGATTACTACAGCGGATCATAAAATTGAATCTTTGGGTTTATCCAACATCAAGGTTGAAGCTCTTCATTCTCAAGTGACGTTGATACAGAAACAGGTTGAAAATCTTGAAAATAGAAACAGGCGAAATAATCTTCGTATCTATTGTCTACCAGATGTCTCAGAGGGTTCTGACCCTATTACCTTCTTCTGGTCATTTCTTCCAAAGATCCTCAATCTACCAGAGGGTACTCCTCCTAATATTAAACGTGCCCACAGACTGGGCCCTGCTTCTTCAATGACTTCTTGCAGTGGGAGGAAACCGAGAGGAGTCGTCTTGTATTTCCTAGAATACACTTATTTGCTTAGGGTATTAAGCAAATATCTTTGTCAGGTAACTCTTTATTCTTCTCACAAGACTATGCAAAGGCTACTGCTGACAGAGGTACAGAGTTCCTGGCTATGAGACCACACCTTTGTTCTATTGGTGCTCATTTTGGGCTCTTTCACCCTTGCCTTGCCTGTACAAAGTAACTTATAATACCAAAACTACTACTTATGAAGATCCTATCAGACTGCAGGTTTTCTCAATTCTTGTTTCACAGAAACTATGGACACTTCGTAACACAACAATTACTAGTTGCTTTCATTATGTCTTATGGTTCATGACTTGCTAACTACTTCAAGAATTCGTCTTTGTTAAATAATAGAAGATGTTTTTGTTTACTATGTTCTGCTAAACAATATCTAATCGCTTTTCTCTTCCGACAGGTTACACTTCCTTGACGTATGATGAATTTGTTTTATTTGTCGTCTGTCGTGCGGCCTTCCCCGTCTTCCCTAATGGAATTCGGACGTCTCATTGTTCATGTGGCCTCATCCCCTGCCACCTTTCACATGTTTTGGATTATATGTATGAATGGTTCTCTCTTTTTCTCTAATATTTTCTGCCGTAACCTCACCTTTTTCTATATTTTCAATGTTTCCTTCTTAAAGTTCAATTTACTACATTAATCCTACTACCTACATTGTATCTTTTTCTTCTCCCTCTCTTCTTTTCTTATTCTTCTGTGTTTCAATGTTATTGTATTCATTTTTGTATTACATGTTTCACTTGAATATAATTGCATTATTGCTGGTTATTTCAATAATTTATATTTTATGGCTTTAAAAATTGTCACTTGGAATGTTATAGGCCTAAACTCTCCCATTAGGAGTCAATGTGTACTATCATATTTATCTAAACTAGATGCAAGTATTGCTCTGCTGCAAGAATCTCATTTAACGGAAACTGAATCTTTAAAACTCAAGAAAAACAGGGTCGGTGAAGTTTTTTTCTCATCTGGTGATGGCAAAAGAAATGGAGTCATAATCTTGCGTCATAAAGCTTTGCAAGCTAAGCTTCTTTTACAAGAGGCGGATGTGGATGGGCGATGGTTGTTTACCAATTAAATGATAGGGAAGTTTCCAATTTCCTTATTTAACACATTGGCTGCTATGACTTTTCCCCTCCTGTGCTGGATCCTCATCGAACCCCATTGTTCATGACAAGCTCAGCTCGTCATAAGCACAGCTCCAGTGTGCCTCATGACGAGCTGAGCTCGTCATGAGCAGCAAAGGGGTTAATGTTTATGCTACTACCAATGGTGATGCTCATTTCTGGTCCATAGTCTCACGATTGATCGTGCAAAATACAGCGGAGATTCTTATTCTGACTAGTGATTGCAACAAGATAGTTGATCCTTTCCTTGACAGGAACTCCGGAGTCTCTTTCATTCCAAATAAGGCACACCGACTTTCACACATGCTATAAAACAATGTAACCTAACTGTTGCACAGTCATCATGTGCCCTGGGCACCCCCCAACCTTTTGCTGCCTGATGCTGGTGGTAACTGTTTTTCACTGACCCTGGGCTCTACCTAACCAGGCCCAGGGCCAGTGCTGAGCTGAAAGGAACACATTAGAATGCAGTTCAAACACCCAAAATACACTAGGGTAAACTATGGTATCGTGGGGTACCCCTGTAATTGGCATGACCTACCCCGTAGGCCCCTAGTATATAATAGGGCAGGGTATTAAAACTACATAGCAGTCCCCAGTACCCTGGGGTAAGGCAGTTTGGAGGCCATCAGCTTTTTCTGCACTAGCTTGAGTGCAGTGCTGCAGCCTGAGGTCCGTTGAAAAGCAGCACTGGTTGCCAGGACTGCTTTTACGCAGTAAATTATACCCAAACTCGACTTTGGTGGTAGGGGAACTAAAAAATGGAAATCCTATAATGTTGTGGCATATTAGGCACCCCCAGGGTCTCCCCTAGGTATCCCAGGGGTGGGGGGGGGGGGTCAGATTACTATAAGGTACACCCCTATAAAATGAGTTTTTATATGCCTGGGTACAGTGAAATTTCACATTTCACTCTCCACATTATGGTAAAATGCTGCTCAAATTCGACTTTAATGCTAGAAGCACTGGTTAAGGAGGATCTGCAATATTTCTGCAGACCCAGAACCCCTAAAGTCTTCCCTGGTCAAAACTCTTGACTAAACAAGCAAAAAGTCTGTCTTACGAAAATGATGCCCAATCAGTATCAAAGCTCTTTCACAGCAGTTGGGCCTCTAAACTCTATGCTCCCAAAACATTACCACTCTACCTCTCATTACCAATAAAACTACACATCAAGCACCAATTAATGCGGTTTCGGTTTGGCCTAATTCCACTAACGGCATACAAGTATGGACAAGGATATAAAAAAGGAATTTCCACAAAATGTCGTTTTTGCAATCTAGAGGAAGAAAATCTAATTCACATCCTGTGCATTTGTAGATGTTTGATTGCCCTTCGAGTCTTCTCGCTTCGTCCGATCTGGCTTTCTTTCAACATTAGGACATGTCATGAAGCATTAGAACTGTGTATAAGGGGTGACTCACCTCAGATGGCCACTCGCTTTATAAAATCTATGTTAGGAATCAAAAATGTATTATCCAAAGAATGAACTTTAATCCTGAAAATTACCTCCCCCTTCTTTTATGTGTTTACAGTTTTTCTTTTTTTTCTTTTAATCTCAACTATTGTCTGTACAAATTGCAATGATTTTAATTAATGACGCAAATTAAATACTTACTTACTTACTCCCCTAGTTTCACAGGGAGTGGGGGGTCCTGTAAAAATTGGGGAAATACTTATAAAATATGTTTTAATAAGCCCTAGTGCTAGAAAACTGGCTCCAGTCATTTTCCCAATTGCAAATCCAATGGCCCATTGATTAGCATTGCAGGGAGTTATTAAAGAATAACTCCTGATAGGAAGGAGATTGAGCTACCTTCCAAACTCCTACTAGAATAGTAGGGAAACATCCAACAATACTATATTGTTGAATTTCTCCTAAAGTGTACATACAAGAAGTTATATGACTGTCTTGTTTGTAAGTCCAAATTCAGCCTTCCAGGGGTTTGCCCTGATTGGTCAGGGTTAAGTGGATTAGCTAGGCTGCTTTGAAGAGGTGATAAAGAACCCCTTGGGTTAACAACTCTGCTGGGAGGGCAGTGTGTTGGTCTATAGGAATGCCAGGTCAGGTGGGGGAGTCGTAAACCAAGGTCTTTAAAGGCAGAGGGAAGGCCTGAGTTTCAGTTTCACTCTTATACTCTTGACCCAGAATCAGGGCTAGGCCTAAGGAAGGTATGTTGCAGATGGTAGGGTGAGAGTGCATTGAAATAAGCCATCCCCGGGGGTGTGTTAAGCCAGCTCTTACCTCTTTGGTAGAAAATCAGCTATTTTAGATTAGGAAGATTAGTGCACTCTGGGATAAAATAATGCCTCACTCTACAGGATGTGGTCATACCTATGAGGAGTTACCCTTCTCTCATTGGTCAGAGTGACTTTGTGCTTGGCCCAGAGAATTTTGAATAGGTATTTAAGAGGGATAGCCCTCCAGATCTGCTGCTTGAAACTTACTGAAGCAAGAAGTGCCCTGCTGTGAACTTTTGCTGTGCAAAGATTTCTAAGGCCTGTCCTCTGAAGACTGCACCAACTGAAACTACAGCCCTGTGGATTACCTTGATGCAAAAGGACTAAAGAGTGGATTCCCTGCAAGCTACAGGTTAACAGAGCTCACCTGGACATCCCCACAAAGAATTCCCAGCCTGGAGTACCAGTGGATTTGTCAGGGTTTTGTTCAAGTGGAATGTGGAATTGAAGTTTCACACTTTCAAGGACCCTTCTGGAGATTCCAGAACCTTGGATTGTGTGTTGTATACTTTGGGACCCGCAAGCAGAACTTCAGGAAGGAGTTCTAACTGGACCCCGGCTGCTGGGGAAGGAGGCACATTTGGTGAGATTCTCTAGAAGCATTTTTAAAGGTGTCCCTGGCAGAAAAAATGAAATGACTAAAAGGGGCACGGTTGGTTACTAAGCACTAGAAAGTGACTAATCTTTAAAAATCATATCTATAGTTCCCTACAGTGGATTAGTTTTGTTTTGGTGGCATTTAAAATATAAAAATATTACCTATTTTCATAAATTGGTGTTGGATTTTTATTTTGTGTTGTGTCTTAATTACTTACTGAAATGGTGTTGAAATGGTATTGGTAAATGCTTTACATACCTGTCTTTGAAGTTAAGCCTGTCTGCTTGTAGCCACGTTACCAAGAGCTGAGCATAGAAATAATTTTTTAAGACCTATGCTGGGTCCTATCATGTGTTAGTGGCCTTATTGCCAGTGGCAGACCTACATTTGCCCCCACCATTAACCCACTTTCCGATACTAACCAACGCTTGGAGATTGACTACATCTTTGTCTCACACAATGTTTACCAGTCTTTACAGTCTTTACTTTCAGCTGATATAGGCCCTATACTCATCTCCGACCATGCCCCATCTCTATTCAGGTAGATATTTGATCCCAACCCGCATTTCCCAAAAGATGGCATTAAAACAATTCTTTGCTGTTAGACCCTAATTTTAACGCTTCCTTTATAGCCTTTTTTCATGAATTCTTCCAATTTAATAGCACTGACACCATTTATTTCATACAATTTGGGATGCTTTCAAACATCTGCACAAGATTTTATAATTAGATATACATCTAACAAGCGAAAGAGTGCCCGGTTCCTTAAGGCAGAACTCCTTTCTGAGAGAAAGAGATTGGAACATTCCTATTATGCCTCTAAATCAAAAGAGTGTTTGGCAGATCTTATTAAGGTTAAGATTAAATTTAACAACGACACCACCGATAGTGCTTCTTTGTATCTTCTGAAAACCAGTGCGAAATTCTATGGTGGGAAAAATAAATCAGGCAAGTTGTTAGCTGATTACATCAAAATCAAACAAAACAAATCCCATACTGAATCTATAATAAAGGACATTTAAATACCAAAACATAAACATTCCGATATTTACAAATAATTTGTACATTTCTATAAACGGTTATATACACACCAGAGAACATGTCCACAGAAACAGATATCTCCCTTTATCTTTCTAATATTCAAAAACATACTAATCCCCCAATGATTTTAGAACCTTTGAAACTAACCATTTCGGTGGCACAAATGCACTGTGCACTCAAAACCCTTAAGAAAAATAAAGCCCCAGGACCTGATGTTTCACTGTTGGATTTTACTTACATTTCACCCAATTACTCTTCCCACACTTACATAATCTCATTTCCTCCTTCACTAATTCTGGTAACTCCTCTGGATCCATTTTAGATGCCCTCATTTTTGGGATTCGGAGAGAAGGCAAGGGCCTACGATTTTGTAAAAATACAGACCCATTTCTGTGGTCAACGGTCAAAAATTCCAAAGCTTTAGCCCTTCGTATTGAGTCAGATCTCCCTCATTTATTGGGTAAGGAACAAACAGGGTTTGTGAAGGGGCACTCTATTACGGACAACACTTGTTTGTTTTTTGATATTATATCCAAGTCTTTATAATACATAGGACCCCATGCTGCAATTGCCTTAGACTCAGAAAAGGCTTTTGATAGAATGCATAGACCTTTCATCTTTCAACCACTATCTTGGTTTGGTTTTGGCCGAATTTCATTTGTTTTATTCTTTGTTTTATTCAGACCATAAAACTGCAATTTTTTGCTAATGGTCCTACGTCTCCATATTTTACGCTTCACAGAGGAGTACGGCACGGTGGCCCCTTATCCCAATTTCTTTTTAACCTTGCTTTAGAACTTTTTTCATCCAGAATACTACAAAACAATTTGATTCATGGCTTTATTTCAAACTCCAAACATTTTAAATTAGCAGCTTATGCAGGTGATGGACTCTTGTTCCTTTCTCAACCTCACTTCTTGAATGAAGTCCATTCCTATTCATTGGTTTCTGGCTATAACTTAAACAATGAGAAGTTTGAAATATTGCCTCTAAGCTAATACACTTTTAAAGAGGACTTTTCGACCTCTAACTGCACATGGAGTCCACATCAAATTAAATACCTTGGCTTATGGTTCACTCCTTCTAATACATCATTAATGTCCATAAATGTTTACCTATGTATAGAAAAACTGTCTTCTCTTACAACTAAATGGTCCCCTCTATATCTTTCCTGGTGGGGTCGCTTTGAGACTATCAAAATTATGTTGACTCCTATTGTTCTTTATATTATCTCCAACATTCCAAAGCCCATACCATTAAGGTTCTTTCATAAAGTTAACTCCATCCTCCGAAAATCTAGAATGTCATTACAAAAACCGTCACGTCCCAAATCTGAAGGTGGTGTTAATTTTTCTGGTTTCCCTTATCACAAAGCTTTCCTATTAAGGGCCATATGCAGGTGGCCAAACACCGGTCGGTAAAGCCTAAATTCAGTAAATTTCGGCTTTACGACCGGTATTTAGCCTTGTGAGATGTACGTATTTCCGAATGGCATCGGTAAAAACGATTCGGTAAATAATTACCGATTCCTTATTTACCGATCGGTGAACACCGAAACAATGAATACCGAATCGGTAAATAATGAATCGGTAAAAAACCCAAAATGCGATTTAGCAAAAATCGGTATTACCGAATTTGATCAAATTCGGTATTAACGATTCGGTATTTACCACTGATCCTGAGCAGGTGGTAATCAGGTGCAGTGCAGAAAAACAGCCCCAAAATACAACAGTGTGAACACAATGGCGGGCCTCTGCCTCATAGAAAGGCGGATACACTTGAGAGCAGCAGGAGTGAGGATCTGGAGACTGGAAGAGCAGGTGTACGGACTGCGTATCACATTGTTTCAATTGAATGAACCAGAAATCCATGAAAGGTACAGGCTGCACCCACACACCATCCTTGACCTAATACGGGACCTCAAACCATATCGTGCGTTGAATATCTTTATTCGGTAAAATTTGTTCACCATAAAAGAGTACATATACACAATAAAAATACAATTCCCCCGCTAAAAACAGTGATAAATATAACAGTATAATTAATATAGACCTAGGACGAAGCATCCTCAACAGTCACTAAGTTAAGTAGAAGAGCCATCAATTACATACAGTCAATCAATTGGTAGCCTAGAATGCAGCTTCAGTAACCTTGAGCGCGTCAGCCATGCACTACTCAAAAATGTTGCCACCCGCATATTATGGCAGTGGATGTTGAGTCAGTAGAGAGTACACGTAAGGCCAGACTCTGACACCTCAACCCCAACTCCCTGCATACAGGTTTCAGCCAGATCTTCCGAGCCACTTTGTAGGCGGGACAGGCAAAAAATAGGTGGGCCACAGACTCCTTAGGTGCTGCGCAGCCAGGGCACGAACGCGAGGGGGCACCAGAGTTGGACCACCTAGCGGTAAATTCATGCACCGGGAGGGTCCCGTACCTTAGTTTTAAATAGAGCGCTCTGTCTAAGGGTTTGGTTATCAGATCAAAAAAGGGTTCCAGCTTTCTCACCCATTTGAATTCTAAAAACCGATCGGTGAGTGAACCCCCAACCATACCGCGTAATGCCTCGCCCTGTACCCAGTCCCAGTATAGCTTCTTGATCACTAGTTTGGGCGGCGGCATTTGTGACTCCCATGCATCTCTCAGACCCAATTGGAAAACCAGGTCTCTCACATTGTTCAGCCATCCAATCTTATTGCCAGTGTCAAGCAATAGTAGGTCGTCCAACCCTTCAGCATATTTAACAAGCTCTTTAGTCCTTCTTAAGCGGACCCAGAAGAGCAATGGGCGCAGCCTCACTAGGTCCTTAAGGGCTCATCTACCCAAGTCTAGTTGCAAGGGGATCAGCGGGGTAGAGGCGGGGAGAGCCACCACCTCCCTCAAAATCCTATTTTCCGCTAAGGAAAGTTCCGAAACATTTTCGAACCCCCAGAGCTCAGAGCCATATAATGCAGCCGGTAGTATCTGACCCTCATAAATGGCCATGGCCGGGGAGACAGGTTTACTGGTTGACTCTCGAAACTCCCTCAAAGTCACCCCAGATACTCTTTTGTGACCAAGTAACATTTTGGCCAGATGGTCCTTCCAGTTCATTCGACTATTTATCCGCACCCCTAAATAGTCGAATGAATCGACCATCTCCAGGGGGGCCCCATTGAGTGAAAAGTTATTTTTAAATCTTTTGCAGGGTGAGAAGGCCATCAGCTTGGTTTTCGAGGTGTTGATGGTTAAGCCTCTATTTATGCAGAAGGAGCTGAATTGATTCAAGAGTTTTTGCAGACCCACTGGGGATTTGGAGATCAGTATAGTGTCGTCGGCGAAGAGTAGGGTGGGGATTTTTTCCCCCGCCAGGAATGGGGCATCCGACTCTTCCCCTCTCAGATGATCCACCACTCCATTCACAAACAAGGAGAAGAGAGTCGGAGCCATAACACAGCCCTGGCGTACTCCACTCCTCACAGGGACCCTATCAGTTAACTGTCCCTGTGTACCCCATCTGATCCTCGAGTAGTTCCCCTCGTGGAGCTTTACAATTACACTCAAGAGTCTACCGGGGAAGCCCATCCCTCCTAGGATCTCCCACAATTTAGTCCGAGGGACCAGGTCAAAAGCTGTTTTAAGATCTATGAAGGCCATATATAAACTGCCGTTTTTGATGGTAACTGTCTTCCAATAGATAACAAAAAAGCGAAAGACCTGGTCCATCGTGCCTACCTTTCGGCGGAATCCAGCTTGGAAGTGGGAGAGGATGCTAGCCTCCTCCATCCAATCGCCAACCCTTGAGATAATGACCCTGCCAACCACTTTCTGAATTACATCTATCAGACTGATAGGTCTGTAATTGGCAGGGTCATCTCTTGCCCCCTTCTTAAACACTGTTACCACCTCAGCCCCCTTCCAAGAGTCAGGCACAGGGTGGCCCCTTACAATCAGATTCATTATTGTTGCGATTAGGTTGGCCCAGGCCAAAGGTTCCGCAATCAAGAGGTCCCCAGGGATCCCGTCCGGACCGGCCGCCTTCTTGGGGGTTAAATGTCTAATAGCCACTGCTACTTCAGAGGTCGTAAATGGGAGCTTGTCCTCCCCTGTAGGATCCCCACCCCCACAGCTGGCTCCCCCTTAGGCTATTTGTGCCCTCATTTCCGCCATATAAAGCTGAAAAGTGATTAAACCATTGCTGGCTAGTTATATGAGCAGCTAGTGGTTGCGATCTTCCTTGCGTAGCTCTATTGATTAAGTCCCAAAAAAGATTCGGGTTCCTCCTGTTCACTGCATCTGTTAGGTCTTGCCAATGCTGTTCCTCCCATTCGCGTTTAGCCAGCGCTAATACTTTCAAATAATCCTTTCTAGCCGCTCTAACTAGTAAAGGATCCTCTGAAAGTAGGGCTTCTGTCAGGTTTTTCCTTTTACCCTTGCACTGGTCCGAATACCAAGGGTTGCTTGAGATGGGGGGTGTGATGTTCTTCCTACGGCTTTTCCCTTTGGAGATAAAAAAAGTGACTTACTTGCTCAATTGTGGCTTTATAGACTGTGTCAAGGGAAGTGGGAGGGTTCAGGCTACTCCCGTTTTCCCGATCCCAAACCTCCAGATCCAAGTACAGGCCCACCACAAGGGATTTAATGGTCCCTAGTTCGTCCTCCTTCAAGTTAGCCTTATCCCATTTCAGTCTGCGATTGTTGTTATATGGGGTAATCTCTTTAGTTATCTTCGTGGGGGCACTCACCCTCCTATCTTTAAAATTACCCCACTTAAACTTGCTACACAAGGGATTATGGTCGCTATCCTTAGTAGGTATCACCTCCATATCAATTAGGTCAGTCCACAAGCTAACATCCATTAGGATGTAATCGATTCTGGACGGCCCTATGAGACTAATAAAGGTCAATGCACCTGCCCGGTCGGACATAGTCCTACCGTTAAGAGCTCTTAGCTTGTGATCCCTGGTGAGTGCATTAATTTGAATTGCCCTAGCAGACCATTTTCTAATGGGGGGTAAAGATAGGGTTGGGATGGACCATTTCGAATCTTCTTCTTCAATACCTAGGGGATCATCTCCGAGGAGGGGTTCAAACGTACAATTGAAATCCCCCCCCACAATGATTTTAGCTGCAGGAGGACAGTTAGCTAAAGCTGAATCTAGACTTGATATAGTTGCTGAGATGGTATCCCCTGGGGCCCCTCGGGCATACACATTGAATAGTTCAAGCCTACATCCCTCAATGTGACCCCTAGAGGAGAGATGAAGTATATCCCTACACTCCGAGTCGTGGTGGATCACATCCCAGTCTAAATCTATTTTTATCCAGACCGTGAGGCCTCCCGCCGGCCTGCCCTTCCCTCTGCTTACTGCTGGAGCAAAAAAGGTGGTATAACCCAGTTTGTTTATGGGTAGCAGGCTCCAGGTTTCCTGAAACAGACAAACATCGAACTTCTCGATGAATGTATGCCATTCCGGTATGTCCAACTTCCTTTTTAACCCCGCTACATTCCAAGATAACAGGTTTATTACCCGGCGACCCTTGGATACTTTAGTATGGACCCCCTTGCTCCCTCCATCATTACCCACCTTGGTCGTGCAGCTACCCACCGCCCGGATAGGAGATTTAGGGTGTACAGTACAGCCAACCGTACTGACCGTACTCGCGGTTACCAATGGAGCCCCAATGGTGCTGATGGTAGCGGCATTTTGAACTACAGGGGATCCTTCATGCCATGTACATTTACGGCCACCTGACCGCGGAGCCTCCACACCTAACTGGCCACCTCTCTCCCCCTTAGACTGTGAACATCAATCGCAGTCTTCCAACCCGGAGAGCTGCGAAAATCTATTGCAAATGTCCAGAGGAGTAAAGGGTACTAGATGTTCCATCCTAGTGTCATGGTTCATTGTGTGTCTCTGGGGTACTGTAATCCAGGCAAAGTGGTCAACAGCCTGGGCAGGGTACTGCCCGTGCTGAGAATAAGTGTTGCTATATGGTAAAGGGGGGATTGGTCTATAACGGTGGAACTTGTTTTGGTAATTGGGGGGAAAGGCCTCTGACCTAGGATAGAAATAAGTTAGGGGCCGAGGGATGATACGAGTGTCCCCACTTCCAGTGGGCCAGTTTAGAATGTAGTCTACTGCCCGAGGGTCTCTGAAGTTAACCACCACTATATCCCCTTCAATATCTTTGCGTCTGCTACCCAGCCAATTGATCCGCCTGACATGCACTATATCCCCATCTATATTATGTGCTATGGGCCTGTATGTCCTCAACCAGTGTATGATTTTATTTTTTAATTCAGCATATCCCTCCTTCTTATTTCCTGCTAACGGTGGAACCCCGGTCAAAACTACCACAAAGGGCACTGCTTCTGGGGGAATTTCCACTTGCGGCCCCTTGTTTACTGGGCCTCTAATGTATCTACCTTCCCCATGTTCATCCCGTTTGTTAGTTGTGGGGGCCTTCGACACTGACCTTTTGGGGTCACCACCCGTTTCAGTTACTGGAGTATTTGTATGTTTAGGAGGGGGTGGATTTTGAGGGCCGGACTCAGCCCTACCCTGGGGCTGTGACTTCTGTTTAGTCGGCTGGGGTGGGGCGATTGGGGTCTTAGCAACATTATTAGTAGGTAGCCTAACTGGAGGAATGGGATGTACCACCCCGCTCCCCTGGGCTTTGGTTAAAGTGACCATGCTGTTTATAGCAGTCTCCAGGATTGTCAATCTGATTTCAACTTTTTTAATGGTCTCATTAATAGGTAAGAGAAGAGATCTTAGTAAAAATTCCAAGTTCCCTATTAATGTAGGGGGAGATGGAATATCTGATGCTACGACCCAAACATTACTATCAGAACCCACAACCTGTGTGACTATTTCAGGTGATTTGGTTTTTGGCGGTGGTGCCTCAGCTGATGGGAAATCCGGCACCTCTACACTCTCATTTGTAGTGAGAGTTTTTAACCCTTTACCAAAGTCAAAGTGCGGGATTTTAGCTTTACCTAGGGCCGCCCTTGATTATCTCCTTTTTTTACTAGGTGGTGGGCGGTGAATCTGGGCAACAACTAATTGCTTAGGTTTCGGCTTCCTCGGCTTCGCTGTAACAGTGGTACGGCCGGGACTTGGAGTAGGGGAAACAATTACAATATGGTCTGAAGGCAAGCAGGGTGTAGGGGTACAATCACGCAACAGAAGAGGGACACCTTCTTGACTGGCATTTTCCCCACTAATATCAAGTAAAACCTCCCTCCCGGGCCAAAGCAAGAGGAGCACTGTCAGTAAGGGATCTATTTTTCAGACTCTCGACTGAACGTCGCCGCTCAGCCCTTCGCTCAGCCAAAAGAGAGTCCTTGTCACCCTCACACAGAACCTTAGGGAAGTAATTGTCCAGAGATCCATTGCGTAGTCGTCCTCTTTTCCCAGGGGTTCCCTCTTCAGACAGCATAGCCATTCACCTGCCTGTAGCACGGACAACTGAGCTACAGACGCAAATGGGTGGGCCCAGCCCAGCCTACTCTGGCCTGCGAGGGCCTCAGAGGGCCCGCCCTTTGCCCGGGCTCCGTCCCGCGCGCGTCCCGCTACGCGAGACGGGTGGGCTGTTTATGTCCTCCTAGCGGTGGGGGCGGAGCCGCTGCGGGAAGAGGCTTCAGGTGTTGGGAGTGCCTCGCAGTCCCGCAGCGGTGTGGGCGGTAACGGCGGGTCCTTGTACAAACGGTGGGAGCTCGGTGTCCAGAGCCGCGTCCCAGAGGAAGGGAATCAGTGGCGCGCTGTGTCCTTTTCCCGCAGCGAAGGCAGGAGAGATTGCACCCAACAGGTCAGCCCACGTTTTCACTGAGTAGCACCCGCGCAATGGGTGCTGCGAAAGTTTATGCAGGCACCGGGCGGGGGGCGGGGCCGCTGCGGGAAGAGGCTTCAGGTGTTGGGAGTGCCTTGCAGTCCCGCAGCGGTGTGGGCGGTAAGGGCGGGTCCTTGTACAAACTGTGGCAGTTAGGTGTCCAGAGCCGCGTCCCAGAGGAAGGGAATCAGTGGCGCGCTGTGTCCTTTTCCCGCAGCGAAGGCAGAAGAGATTGCACCCAACAGGTCAGAACATATCTTGAGCATCAGACTCCAATGGCGCACGCAATACCCACCCATGTCCAGGTACTCTGTTGCATGCACCTCCTGGCATCAGGAAGTTACCAGGGTGTGATAGCCGCAGTAGGTGGTGTGTCACAGAGCTGTCTATCCCGTTTTTTCAACACCTTCCTGGATGCCATGATGGACAGAATGGATCATTACATAACCTTCCCCAGTACACAGGCGGAGCTGCAGAAGACCAAGCTGGATTTCTACCAACTGGCGCAGTTCCCACACGTCATTGGCTGCGTCGATGGGACCCATATACCAATCTGCCTACCTGCAGCAACTGAATACATTTACCGCAACGGCAAATCCACCCACTCCATTAATGTGCAGGTGATATGTGATGCCAAGTTCATCATAACTGACATCGTGGCCAAATTCCCAGTGAGTACCTACGACTCGTACATATTTTGGAACAGTGGCATCCATACACGTCTGGCCGCTGGTGACTTTGGAGAAGGATACCTACTAGGTAAATCAATGTGACACACCCAGATGTACACCTTGGCTCAAGCTATTGGTGACACAAATGAATGGCACTTTCTTTTGGTGACAGCGCATATGTCCTCCGGCCTTACCTACTCACACCATATCTCAACCCATCCACCCCAAGGGAGAGGAGATACAATGTGGCACATAAGAGCACACACAACGTGATGGAGCGCACCTTTGGACTGTTTAAAAGCAGATTCTGTTGCCTACACAAAGGTGGAGGTGCACGTCAGTACAGCCCCTTCAAATGTTGCAAAATGATTGCTACATGTGCAATGCTACACAATCTGGCCACAAAAAAAAGGAACAGCAGTGGAACTAACTGACTCTGAGGACGAGGATGAGGACAACCCCCAGCCAGAGCCCTGCGCAGCTGGTGTTGCAGTTGAACATGATGGGAGACAGAGACGGGCAGAGATAACGTCAACCTATTTCCTATTTCTGAGTGAGTAACGAGGCAGAGCCCGTAACAGTTTTTTTTTAATGGTGTTTAATAAGCACACCACCAGTATTGTAAGCAGAGTCCATTTGGACATGGGTTACATCACCCATCTAATGTTTGCCAATTGGCAGTAGTACCTATTTCCTGCATCCACGAGCTGCATGTGCACGTTCCCTGCCAACACTGTCTGTAGTGTCAGACTGTTCTTGCGCAGCGCAGTGGTGTTCACTGCGCCTCCTGCCCTTCGTGGGAGAGGGCGTAATTCTACCACGACTGGTAGCCTCCTCACTGTCCCCTCCCCCTTCCATTGTGGCCGCCTTCACATTCTGCAGCAGTTCTAATGCAAAGGTCATTGATACCATGCCCCTGGCCACATCCCTCCTACAATGCACCATCTCCTCCTGCATGGCGATGGACCTTCGACACATTGGGGAGGTTGCAGTGGCCAGCCGGTTCACTGCCTTGGTATAGGCCTGGAGTCTCTGCCTCTCCCTGCACCTGCCAAGACGGTCCTGCTCCAACTGGCTGCAGAGGTTGTCCACAGAGGTTCAACTCTCTGCATTCCCTCACACATGTTGTCTCCCATTGCACTGATACCCTTTCCCATTCTGTGCATGTGTTTGTTAATGTGGGCCACCTCCCTATGCAGTGATCGCATCTCTCTCCATTGCAGGCGCTGGACCTTGAGTATGTTGCCTTCGAGTCCAGCAAACACACTTTCACCCTGTTCGGATGCTTCAGGACTGGCGGGCCTTGCCCTGCGGTGTCTGGATGAACTGTGGGCGCCCTCAGATAGAGTACCAGCCCTCTCTCTGTTGCCCTCCTCATGGACTGGAGACTGTTGACCCCTTTTGCCCTCCTCCGACGACTCTGCCATCTGCTGGAGGGTGGCCACGGCATGCCTCCTGCCTGACTGTGGTGGTGGTGGTGGTGTTGGTGATCGTCGCAGTGGGGACTGGGTATGAGGAGATGGCGGTGTTCCCTGGTGCTGTGGTGATGCCTGTGATGGAATAGTTGCTGGTGGTGGTTGTGCGGAGCTTGCGGTCCCTGCAGGCATACTCTCTTCCTCATGTTGCCTCCCCTCTGGCCTGGCTGTCTTTGCTCTGCTCCCCTCTGCAGCATTGCGAGATGTGTCGCCTGTAATGACACAATGTAGATATACTCACTGCTCTGTCTGCATTTGAATTGCATTAAACATCATGCCTACAGATCACAGTGACTGTCCTGAGATTGCCAATTACTTTCACATTCTATTGTGTTTGCTAGCCTGAGTGTCCTATACATCAGTTCCCTCGAACTACATCTCCCACAATACATAGCAGGTAATGAGTAAGACATGGAGTGGAGTGGGAGCCCCTATGCCACTATGGGGATTAGGGTTGGGGAGGGGGTAGCACAGCATGCTGGGCATGCATCTTACCTTGTTCCCTTGCTGCTCTGACAGAGATGTCTGCGTCTCCCATGCCACTCACACTCTCCAGCTGGAGGGTGGACTCTACCATCAGTTCTAGTGGTGTTGGTGCTGGTGCTCTGTTCTTTCCTCTGCCAGTTTTTCCAGCCTGCCTCTGCCTCTCTGCCATCCTTGCCTTTGCCGTCTTCCTGAAGTCGTACCATCTCTTCTTGATGTCCTCAATGGTACGCTGAGTCACACCAATGGCATTAATTTTGTCCTGTATCCCAATCCAGATCTGTCTCTTTTGAGACTCGGCAAATGGTGGGACTGCTTACCAAAAAGCCTGTCATGATCCTGACTCATATCCTGGATCAGTACCTCCAACTCCTTTTCGCTGAACTTCAGCTTCCTTTTCCTTTCACTTCCCTCCTTCTCTCTGTCATGGCTTGTCATTTCCAAACAGTTTTTTTAGTTTTGTAGCTGTGAGGCTCTGTTGCTCCTGGCTCCTCAGCTCACCTGCCTGCCTCATAGTAAGCTCCAGGTTCTGTGCAGCTGCCTGGGTGTGGCCACTTCCTGTTTGGGAGGTGATTGGGTGACACAGGATTGGCTGATTCATCAAATTCTGATTTTTTGAATTACCGAATCGGTATTTACCGATTCGGTAATGAATTTGGTAATTCCGATTCGGTATTGGTGCTTCTGTATTTTTTTTACCAATTTGTTCCGAATCGGTATTTTGCATCAATTTTTAACGAATCGGTAAAATTTACCGATTTTTTATCTACATCGCATTTTCTGATTCCTTAATACCGAATCGGTAAAATTCGGTATTAAGGAATTGGTATTTATGTTTTACCTACATATGGCCCTAAGACATTTATCCAACTGGGTGTCTGATGATACTCCATTATGGATTGATCTTGAGAGATCTTTCCTTTCACCCTTCTCCTTTCAGGAACCTCTGTCCTCGCGCAAACTACAAAAACTTTCCACATCAAGCATTCATGAAAAGTGTTGACTACTGTTCTCCCAGTGTCCCACTTAATATTGATACATTTCTCACCCACTTGATTCTATTTTTTTATGTTTCAAAAAATAATTAATCTGATTAAGATTATCAGTCTGATTTGAGTTACAAAGCTGTCTGCTTTTGTGGGGTGGGAATGGGGGGATGCCATTCTTCACAGTGAAAGGTGCCATTCCAACATAAAGGCTAGTATTTTCTTGAAACACCCGAAGGAAGCCATTTTTCTTATCTCTGAAGGAATGGAATTTCGTAGCCTGGGGCATTTCTCAAGAAGGATTGTTCATTGTTTTAATTTTCTTCAGCATTGGAGTTTGCGGAAGAAGCATATAAAAGGCCTGTAGATGTCGTTATCTTTCTGGATTAAGGGGTTTTCTTTCAAGATAGGTAGGGAGCCTCTTTGTGTGATGCTGGCCAATTTAATATTGGTCCTTGTTTTGGTTGGGAGGCAATTCACAGAGAATAGGATGGGTGAAATATTTTCACATTTTCTAGAGCCCAAGACAACTTTGGTGACAGCATGAGAGCTGCTGGATGTATGTCAAGTGAGTTTTTAGAAATGTTATGCTCTGGGGTGTATTGTGTGATTCCTATTAGACGTTTTGTTTCAACTTGAGTGTTGATGAAATTAACTTGTAGGTCTCAATGTTTGTTGAGTTTGAATTCCAAAAAATTTCACTCAACCTAGAAAGTTTGGAGTGGTATTGTGGTTCTGAAAGTTATGGACCCTACTATAAGATGGTACGCAAGTCCAACACTCGTGTCAGAAAATATCATCTTACCATGACGAATTTGGTATTTGCAGACCGGTAATGATTAGGACTTTATCCCTATGCATTTGCGTCGTGATTGAGTGATGCTATCTCCCTTAAATCATAGTTTCTGTCTTGAACCCTCGATCGCCATTTTGTGAGCGGCATCCATCTTGTGGCTTGCCCTCATATAGTCAATTGATCAAGACCGAGTTAGATCTCAAAGGACACGTCCACCTTAGCTGACTTCCCCATGACCTGGCCGAACTGACTCCACTGCCTCCAGCCCAACCTGTTCGGGCAGTCCCCAACCCACTGGCCGAGTAAGATAGCATCAAGGCACAACATGCCATAAACCATTCACTACATACAAACCATGTTATCCACACACATACACCTGTCCACGTTTTTTGTTTATGGCCGGTTTTACGATGAGGAGGTGCCCGATTTTATTGGAGTTTCATCGATATCTGATGGTAGTTCTGGGCCGGGCTGGGTCATCCGTCACAAACTGGGCATCTAGAATGTAGGTTTACCATCATGACTTTGCTTTTTCATTATTGTGGAAATATGTGTATTACCGTATCGTAAACTAAAGAATTCTTGCCTAGAGCACATATTTCTGTATAAAAGGAGAAGGCTGGTTCTGTAAAAACGAACAGTCTCCTGAGAACTTACAAACCGTGCTGTTGTACTTCTAGGACGCTTGTTACTTGGTTGCAGCCAATAAAACTCGATCTCTGACTTCACCTAGAAGACTCTGTGTTTCTGTGGTCCGGAACAGGGAGAACTCAGAGGTCTTCCGGTGTTATCCCCTGGCACCACCGGGTTCCTAAAAACCCGGCACCTCAGTTGGTGCCCAACTCGGGGCGGTATCAAGCGGAGACGGTCCAAGCCAGATGTTCGTGAGGAGCTTCGTGTGAAAATTCCAGAGGACGGCCAGCCACTTCAGCGACCCCTGTATGTCGACGTGGTTCCGAAGGTCTTTGCTGCGAGGTTCCCCATGTCCCGACGGCTACGAAGGACTGCTGCCCTGACTATCGGCCTGTTTTGTACCCAGTGATCCTTGGTAAAGCGTGACGTCATCGATCATCAATACTTCAGTTAAGTATAAGTGGAGCGTCTCCCAGTCCTTAGTTTGATTCTTAGTTTTGGTATCCTTGAGATACACCTTGTTTGGAACTTGCAAGCGCCAAAACCAAGGGATTTGTGTATTCACGAGAATATCGTATTCAATAATCCTTTGAAGTTTGAAGCTAGACTAGTGAGCGAAGATGCCTGGTCTTGCAGACTTGGAAACTTGTTTTGTCTTGGTTGTAGTAAGGACTCCCGATTAGAGGATTCGTGTCCGGTTCCTCCGATTGGAACTCCAACGTATGAACTATATATAAAGCACGGAGTAGGTCCTATCACGTATAATGAAGTATGGATAAAATACACCAGAAAGGATGGTGTTTTAAAATGGCCCCATATGGTAGCTTTGACACAGAAATCTTAGATAATCTCGAGGTCAAATTGTTCAAGAAGAAAGCCCGGCCGGCGATGTTTGACTCTTTTCGCCTATGGCGCAAGGAAGCCAAACAGAATGAAATTAGCTAAGAAAAATAAAAGAGGTATGTCAATGGTGCAAGCTGCCATTGCATACAGGGATAATGAGGAAGAGCAAGAAAGTGAACAAATGCTCAGAAGCAAGAAGTTAGCAGTAGATAAATGCTACCCAATGTTGCACCATGAAGGACAAGGTTCAAAAGAGACATCAGAGAAGGATCCATTAATGTCCCATTTACTGAATTCACCACCCCCATATGCATCGAGTGTTACTGCACCCCCAAAGCGCTTTGTTATACCGCGCCCTGGTGCACGAACTCCAGTCCTTGCACAAGCACCAGCTCCTCTTCAGCTGGTTCCTACTTCTCCGGCGCAGCCCTCTCAAGGGCCGCCGCCTTTGCTACATACTCTGTCTATTTTTTCTGCGACTTTGCCTACTGCTCCACCTGTTCTTCATGATACTACTTCTGCCGCTGCCTCGACTTCCTCTGCTATTGCCTCGACTTCTGCTTTCCATCAGCCTGTCTTTTCAGGCACATCTGCCTCTCCGCAAGCTTCTCCTTCTGTTAGACAGAGAGTGGCAAGTACTGTCACTGGTCTGTTCTCACCTTTCTTTGGGTCGCCTAAGACGACCCCTAGAACAGGACGTAGACAGTTGCGTAGTCAACTGCCCGATTACGAGGAAAGAGTAGTGCTGAATGAGTTAGCACGCAAATGGGTCACTGATACTGTAAAGTATGATGTTCAGTCTGTTATGGAAGTCTTCCGTCAGTGGGATGCACCCACTCAGAGATATGTATTCGAAGAGATATGTGTATACCTCTGCGAAGATTTGCAAGACAATGATCCAAAACGCGAAATGCAGGAATTATTCCGTATGCGATTCGAATTTTATGAAGGCATGATTGTAGGTGCCGATGTTGAACGAGCAATAGATTTGTTGTTATCTTATAGGAGTAAGGGAAACGTCTCTAGATCACTATATGAGGATGACATGTCAGGTAGGAAAAAGGAGCGACAGTACCCCATGAGAGAAGTTTCTCCAGTATGGAGGGAAGGTGATGCCTATGCGAATCCAGCAATTCCACCGCATTTTCAGCGTGTATGGGTACATGTCCCATGGAAAAGATCCGAAGTTTTGGCACTCAAGCAGACATTACCTGATCCCCGTAAAAACCCTGCAGGGTATTATAAGGAGTTATCACAGACTGCCAGCTCATGTATAATGAATCTAGCGGATGTAGACATGTTGTTCGGGAATGTTGTTCCACAGCCCTTATGGAGTAAGATTCGTCATGCAGATCATGATCCAGAATTAGGTGACACATGGGCTAATATTACTGCTGCTGATGCGAGACAACTTGGTGGTTCTAAACCCGAGCCTTTGATAGCAGAACTTCCTGGTAGAATTATCACGTATATGAAAACTTTAATGCCTGAATTACGTGTGAATTGGGACAAGTTGTCTGCGTGCAAGCAGAACAAAAATGAGAATGTGTCTGACTTTTTCACGAGATTTGAAGAAACTTTCGTCGATCATAGTGGTCAGGACATGGCTACAGAGGGTGGCCAAAGATTGTTTGTAGACAAATTTGTGCATAATCTGCTTCCTGAACTATGTAATAAATTAAAAGATTCAGAGAGTGCTTGGGCTGTTTCCACTTCAGCGCAGATTTTAGCCACAGCCCAGTACTACGAAAATAGGCGCAAAGACGAATTAGAAAAGGCAGAGAAGAAGACTAAAGATTTGAAAACTAAAGTCCTTCTCCAGCAAGCCTATCCGCCTCGCACTACTAGTCAGCCTGATTATCACCAAATACCACAGTTTTCGAGAAACTCACAAAGAAACGAGTTTCCTCAACAGCGTTTACCATATGGTCCGAATCAGTGTGCGTATTGCAAGGAAGAGGGTCACTTTAAGAATAGTTGTCCAGCTCTGTTGCGACGGTTGAATGGTGTTTCTGGTACAAGAGGTAGAGGTGTTCAGCAGGCTCCTAGAGGTAGGGGCCGTGGAAATTTCCCCCAGAATACTACTTCTTTTCCGCCTCAGAATTCTATGAACAGCTTTGACCAGCAGAATAAAGCACCTTCTAGGACAGCTCAGTACTATGCTGATGACTACTATGCAGAAAATGAGAATGAGGGTAATAATTGCTAGGACAGCCATAGACAAAGAGAGGGAGTTGTTTCAGTTCCAGTAGATCAGAATGGACCATACGTTGAGGTGATTACATCAGGTGTGTCAGAACCTTTTCTGTTGGATACTGGTGCTACAAAGAGTTCCATGATGCACTCAAAACTCCCTGGCGCACCTTTGTCTGCCGAAATGAATGTTTCTGTAGGTTTTTCTGGTGCCCCGGTTAGGAACCCGATTTCATGCCCTATGTCTCTGTCTGTTGGTCCTTGTGAATTCGAAGCACCCCTTATTTTGACAACAGGTTGTGGTGAGAACTTGTTGGGTTTGGATTTGTTAAAGTGATTATATGCGACCTTGTACTGTTCTCCTTCTGGAGTACGGCTTACCTTAGGTAAGAAAGTGATTTCCCCAGTGTATTTGTCAAGAGAATATTCCAACTGAATTGTCATCTCTTCCAGATATACTTTGGGCTACTGGTTCTAACGATGTAGGCCTTTTGGAGATAGCGCCATATGTCATAACATTGCGAGCCAATGTTAGGTTGCCACGTATTCCCCAATACAAGATCTCTAGCGAATGTGAAAAGGCTTTGTTAGCGATCACTTACGATCTGATTGAGAAAGATGTCATTGAAGAGACTACAGGCAATATTTGTAACAGTCCTATTTTGCCTGTTTTGAAGCGTACTGATCCTTCACAGCCACCTGTGTACAGATTTGTGATTGATCTCAGAGAAGTGAACAAGATTGTTGTGCCACAGTTTCCAGTTGTTCCCGATATTACTGCCCTAATGACTATGGTTCCGGCTTCAGCCACTTGGTTCTCGGTGATTGATTTGAAGAATGCTTTCTTCAGCATCCCAATTGCTGAGGAGAGCAGAGATATTTTTTGGCTTCAATTTAGGAGGACGAAGCTTCCGCTTCAAACGCGCTCCTCAGGGCTACTGTGAAAGTCCATCTATATTCAGTCAGGCTCTGAAATCACAACTTGACACGATTGTTCTACCTGATGGTGCGACTCTAATTCAGTATGGAGACGATTTGCTAGTCGCTGCAGACACTGAAGAGATTTGCAAGGAAGCCACATTGTCATTGTTGCGTCATTTATGTGACATGAAGCACAAAGTCTCTCTTTTGAAATTGCAGTTTTGTCGACAAGAAGTGACCTACTTAGGTCACATCTTATCGAAGGAGGGAAGGAGACTGACCCCAGAGAGAATACAGGCAATTGCGAAATTGAGTGTCCCAAGGACACAGAGAGAAGTGCGTGCTTTCTTGGGCATTACATCATATTGCAGACAATGGATACCGAATTTCTCACTGTTGGCCAAACCTTTGCTGGCACTAATCTGTAAAGATACACCCAATCCTGTGCCTTGGTCTGAAGATTGTCAGAAGAGTTTTCACGAGTTGCGTGATGCATTGTGTTCGGCTCCTGTGTTGGGTAACCCCGACTACAGTAAGCCTTTTACATTATATGTCCACGAGAAGGAAGGTTGCGCATTATCAGTCTTGACACAATGTTTTGGGGACAAACAGCGTCCCTGCGCGTACTTTTCAGCGACTTTAGATCCTGTAGCTAAGGCATTACCGAGTTGCTTGAGGGCCACTGCTGCAGCAGCTGTTTGCATTCTGCTGGATTAGTAATGAATAACACTCTGATCGTGATGGTCCCACATGCAGTAGACATTTTGCTAAACAGAACAAAGACACAGCACTTAACTAGTGCTCGACTGTCAAGTTATGAGTTGACACTATTAGCTTGTCACATACACATAAAGAGGTGTGATACACTTAACCCAGCGACGTTATTGCCCATTCCAACAGAGACAGATGAGGTCGAAATGCATGATTGCTGTTTTAGTGCAGAAGAAGAGACAAAAGGGAGAGTAGACTTATTGGACACTCCCCTTCCTGAATGTAATGATGCTTTATGGGTTGATGGTTCATGCTTCAAGTTGCCAAATGGTGATACGACTGCAGCATACGCTGTGACAACATTGCACACGATTGTAGAAACTGCACGTATCCCCTACCATTCTGCGCAAGCAGCAGAGTTAATTGCACTTACAAGAGCGTGTGTGTTGGCAAAAGAAAAACGAGTGAATGTATACACAGACAGCCAATACGCCTTTGGCGTGGCTCATAGTTTTGGACGATTGTGGCATGAACGTGGGTGCCTGACGTCTCATGGTGCAAAAATACAGCATGGTCAGCTAGTTAACGAGCTTCTCGAGTCACTGACCTTGCCACTACAAGTCGCGATTGTGAAATGCAGTGCACACAGAAAGATTCAAGATGATGTTGGTCGTGGGAATGCATTTGCAGATGAGGTTGCGAAAGAGACTGCAAGGAACACAATGAGTCGAATGTATGTTGTAGGTCCTGCGAGATGGATCGCCGATGTGGGCATGTGTGAGGACACTATTGAAAGTGTGAAGTCTATTCAGTCCGAGGCCACTGAGAAAGAGGTGAATGAATGGAGAGAAAGCAAGGGTAAATTGGATGCGAATGGTTGTTGGGTCGAATTGTCAGATCATCAAAGATGGCTGTTACCCGACGCGTATGTACTTGCAGTGGTGACAATGGCTCATGGGATGGCTCACATTAGCGCGAAAGGAATCTGTAAGTTGTTGGCCCCAGTATGGCAGAATAGTGGCATCCCAAAATGTGCAGAGAACTTGGTCAAGAACTGTATGGTGTGTTTGAAGTACAATCCAGGTAGGGGAACTCCAACTCTAGCTGGTCATTTTGCGCCTCCAACGTATCCGTTCGAGGTTTTGCAGCTCGCTTTCATCCACATGGAGAGGTGCAACAATCTGAAATACGTGCTTGTTGTCGTTTGCGCCTTCTCCCGGTGGGTGGAAGCGTATCCCCTTAAGAATAATACTGCCTTGTCCACAGCCAAAGCCCTTGTCAAAGATTTCTTCCCTAGGTTTGGTATGCCTAGAATTGTCTGGAGTGATAATGGAAGTGAATTCGTGGGACGAGTGATGAAGAGAGTGTGTGAGTGTCTAGGCATACACCAGAAATTCCACGCTGCAAATCACCCCCAATCCGCTGGATTAGTAGAATGCTACAATGGCACGTTAAAGCTGAAACTAGCCAAGATCCAAGCCAGCACAGGTCTTAAATGGCCTGTCGCCCTGCCTTTAGCACTCCTATCTACCAGAATGACTGTCCATTCTAGAATAGGACTTAGCCCCCACGAGATTGTGTTTGGTCGCCCAGCTAATATATGGGGAGTGCCAAGGCCCAAGAAACTAAGCGAGATAGAGCACCCTGTACTACTTGACTATTTGCACGAATTGACAACTAAATTGCGTGTTTTACACCAACAGGTCCACAGTTCCTCTCCGCCAGCGTCTGATGATCCGGGACATCCCATCAATCCTGGATCCTGGGTATTGGTCAAGAATTTTAAGCGCACACAGAATGACCAGCCCCGCTGGACCGGCCCTCATCTAGTCCTCCTCTCGACAAGATCCGCCGTCCGAGTGGAGGGTAAAAGACACTGGATCCACGGCAGTCACTGTAAGAAGTTCCTACTGCCTTTGCCTTATGACCGGTGGGTCCAGAAAGGAATTGCTGACTCTGAGAACAAAACAGTGCCCCAATTCGAACCCTTCAGTGATGCACATTTGAAAGGGACAAGTTCTGAGGAAAAGAGCACCAACCTCCTGCAAGAGGCTGTGCCTCCATCGATGCGATTGAACACTGCTGAGCCTGAACTTTTGTTTCTGGACCAGACAGCACCTGGCAGAAACCGTTACAATTTGAGGCAAAGACCTGTTACTATGGACAAATAAAAATCTTTTTTCTTTTTGATTATACAGCTCTCTCGCCCAGGGAACTTGCTCATTTTTGATTTTCGAACCGCCATCCGGTTCTGCTGCTAGGGTCGCGGTTGACAGTCTAGGGAGTGCAGCTGGAGACGTTTAGGTCAACGGTTCTGGTTGGTCTAAGGGAATTACCCTGGACTGAACAGAAGCACTACTTAGCAGAATTAATCTCCCACAGCGGGCAGCAACTAGAGGATGGAGTTTTCAAGGGTAGAGAGACCTGCTAGATCTATGAACTTTGAAAAAAGATATGCACTGTAATGGCAAGAAAACAATTTTTAGTAATATGCATTTTAATGTTGTGTAGCATAATTATGTTTTTGGTGGGTTATGCTCTGTTCATTTTTCGAGTTACCTTTGTACATAACACTCAGCCCACACCTCCGCCTACTGTTTCCCTGCCTTCTTTTCACCCTCTACCCGAACACGAGTCTGCCAGAAGATTAGAATTTGCAAATAACTCATTCGTCCAACTCCTACACCAGCACCAATCTGTAGTGAACACCACGAACTGTTGGGTATGTGGACTTATGCCACACACAACAGATAAGGGTATACCATATTTTGTCCTGCCCTTTGGCTACCATGGTTCTCTGTGGGCCTTTCGAGCAATGTTCCTGTTTGCCCTCGAACCATATGTCCCCGGGAAAAACTCAAGCAATAAGGCACTAGTGGCGGGAATTAGAAATATGAGCAGAGATGTCGACACGTACAAAACGATTCCCAGAGATGAATTGACGCCTTACAGCAGATGGAATATAACACAATATGGAATTTCCTTGGCTGAGAGTCTGAAAGCAAAAAAATCCTCCCCAATCTGGATAGTACCCCACCCAGGTCACTTATGTCTGCAGGGAAATGGCAAAAACCCTGGAGCTCAGTTAGGGAAGAGTGTCTGTACTGAGACTTATGTTTTCTCATCTCAGACCTCCCCTTCATTCTTAGCGGCTAAGGGTACCTACTTCGTCTGCCACGACAGAGCGTATACGTGGTTGCCCCCTGACTTCTCGGGCACATGTTTTATCTCATTTCTGCTGCCACCCACCTACACGGCCGAGGCAGATTACCACCGGACAAGGACAGTTAGAGGTGTCGTGAGCAAAGATGACACCGCGGAGCAAGGGTTTGGAGACTACGCAAAAGGTTTTCTGCCGTTTTGGGGGCCTATGGTGAATAGCAGGAACATTCGCCAATTGACGAGGGTAGTTGAATCCGCAGTGACCGACACGGCCGGTGCCCTTAGTAACTTGACTACTGAGCTCCAGTCGGACCGACTTATGACTCTTCAGAACAGGGTTGCCCTAGATGTCATACTTGCAGATCGTGGTGGGGTATGTAGAGTGATCCAATCCAGTTGCTGCATTTTCATCCCTGATAACGCCCCAACAGTATACCAGGCCATCTCCAAACTGCACAAAATCACTGATTCCATTCACGTGGATAAAGGGGACTGGTCCTTGCTAGGGTGGTTCTGGGAACTGATATCTGGCTGGGGATGGAAAATTCTGATATTCATTGGAATGGTCTTAGCCATCCTGTTCATGTTCTGCCTGTGCGTGCAGTGCGCTCCTGCACTATGTGGCCTCTGTACTACATCATGTGTAAGGAAGCCTGTGTCAAGGGACGAACTGAGCAACAGGATGATGCTACAGCAGCATCTCCGTGATTTCATGAATACAGATTTGGGCTCAGATTAGCGTGAGTCAGTGCCTATATAAGGGCAAAAGGAGGGTCTGTGGTTCTGAAAGTTATGGACCCTACTGTAAGATGGTACGCAAGTCCAACACTCGTGTCAGAAAATATCATCTTACCATGACAAATTTGGTATTGGCAGACCGGTAATGATTAGGACTTTATCCCTATGCATTTGCGTCGTGATTGAGTGATGCTATCTCCCTTAAATCATAGTCTCTGTCTTGAACCCTCGATCGCCATTTTGTGAGCGGCATCCATCTTGTGGCTTGCCCTCATATAGTCAATTGATCAAGACCGAGTTCGATCTGAAAGGACACGTCCACCTTAGCTGACTACCCCATGACCTGGCCGAACTGACTCCACTGCCTCCAGCCCAACCTGTTCGGGCAGTCCCCAACCCACTGGCCGAGTAAGATAGCATCAAGGCAAAACATGCCATAAACCATTCACTACATACAAACCATGTTATCCACACACATACACCTGTCCAAGTTTTTTGTTTATGGCCGGTTTTACGATGAGGAGGTGCCCGATTTTATTGGAGTTTCATCGATATCTGATGGTAGTTCTGGGCCGGGCTGGGTCATCCGTCACAAACTGGACATCTAGAATGTAGGTTTACCATCATGACTTTGCTTTTTCATTATTGTGGAAATATGTGTATTACCGTATTGTAAACTAAAGAATTCTTGCCTAGAGCATATATTTCTGTATAAAAGGAGAAGGCTGGTTCTGTAAAAACGAACAGTCTCCTGAGAACTTACAAACCGTGCTGTACTTCTAGGACGCTTGTTACTTGGTTGCAGCCAATAAAACTCGATCTCTGACTTCACCTAGAAGACTCTGTGTTTCTGTGGTCCGGAACAGGGAGAACTCAGAGGTCTTCGGGTGTTATCCCCTGGCACCACCGGGTTCCTAAAAACCCGGCACCTCAGTCTTCAGAAGTGCAACATCTTTGACGAAGTTCGTGGGTGTCAGAACTGGTAAAATTCCATTGGGTTCCTTAGGAACAGTACCCCCAAGAAACCTGCCTTCCAGTAGCCTTGACTCAAGCTTAGCTGCACTGATTATCAAAGTGGCTAGACGGGGGAAAGCAATTAGGGTGGATACTGCGGGGAGAGACTTGGAACGAGACGTTGTCCTTGATTAACTTTCCTTTGTGCTTTGTAAACTCTTAGACTATATTTAACATGGATTAAGCAATGACCACATACCGGTAAAAGAAAAGCAGGTTATACATAGAACAGTCGTGTACATCTTCTCCGGTATCACTGGCAATTCCTGTTCCTATAATTCTCTAGGATACAATGTTATGGCTAAATCAATCAATCAATCAATGAGAGTACTTGTAAAGCGCGCTACTTACCCGTGATTGTCCCAAGGTGCTGAGGGGAGGGGGGGGGGGGAGTTCTGCTGCTACTGCTCGAAGAGCCAGGTCTTGAGGAGTCTTCTGAAGGCGAGTAGGTCTTGGGTCTGCCGTATGTGGGTAGGGAGGGTGTTCCAGGTCTTGGCTGCGAGGTAGGAGAAGGATCTGCCGCCAGAGGTCGTTCGTTGGGTGCTAGGGACAGCGGCGAGGGCGAGGCTGGCAGAGCGGAGCTGGGCGGTGGGGGTGTGGAAGTTGAGTCTGCTGTTCAGGTAGGCTGGTACGGCATTGTGGAGCGCATTGTGTGCGTGGGTAAGGAGCTTGAAGGTGATCCTCTTTTCAACGGGGAGCCAGTGTAGGTCTCTCAGGTGGGGGTGATGTGGCTGCAGCGGGGGACGTTCATGATCAGTCGGTCGGAGGCGTTTTGGATGCGTTGTAGTCGTTGTAGGTGTTTGGCTGGGATTCCTGCGTAGAGTGTGTTGCCGTAGTCCAGTCTGCTGCTGACGAGGGCCTGTGTCACCATTCTTCTTATTTCGGTTGGTATCCACTGAGCATGCAGAGGATGTTGTAGCAGGAGGAGGAGACGGTTCTGACTTGCTTAGAGATGGAGAGGGAGGAGTTGAGGATGAATCCTAAATTGCGTGCATGGTCGGTAGGTGTTGGTGTTCCCAGTGTGGTCGGCCACTAGGAGTCATCCCAGGCTGAGGGGGTGGTCCGAGGATGAGGACCTCCGTCTTGTCTGAATTCAGCTTCAGACGGCTACTCCTCATCCAATCGGCGACGGCCTTCATTCCCTCATAGAGGTTGAGCTGGGTGTCATCAGCGTAGGAGATGATGTTGAGGTCGTGATGGCAGGCCACTAGTGCAAGGGGGGCCATGTAGACATTGAACAGCGTTGGACTGAGGGATGAGCCCTGGGGACGCCACGGATGATGTTGGTGGCTTCAGCCGGAGAGGAAGGAGGTGGTCCTGTCAAGAGCCTTCTCTTGGATTCCGGCTTCTAGGGGGATTGTCTTTAGAGTGCGATGGCAGACCGTGTCGAAGGCGGCTGACAGGTCCAGGAGGATAAGGGCTGATGTTTCGCCGTTGTCTAGTTTGCGCCTGATGTCGTCTGTGGCGGCAATGAGGGCTGTCTCGGTGTTGTGGTTTCGTCTGAATCCAGACTGGGACGGGTCCAAGATGTTGTTATCTTCGAGTTGGTGGGCCAGTTGCATGTTGACGATTTTCTCGATGACCTTCGCCGGGAACGGGAGCAGGGATTTGGGCTCGAAATTCTTGAGGTCCTTGGGGTCCGCTCTGGGCTTCTTGAGGAAGGCGTTGATTTCGGTGTGCTTCCAGCTTTCCGGGAATGTCGCTGTTTCGAAGGAGATGTTGATGACCTTCCATAGGTGGGGTGCGATGGCTGCGTCTGCTTTGCTGAATACGTGGTGTGGGCACGGGTCAGACGGAGATCCTGAGTGAATGGAGTTCATGACCTTGCGTGTCTCGTCATCGTTGACGTTGGACCAGGAGGTCAGGCGGTTGGCGGTGGTGGTGCTCACAGGGGAGGTGGAGTCTGGCGTAGTCAGGGAGGTCGTGGTGTTGAAGCTGTCGTGGATGTCAGCGTTCTTGCGGTGGAAGAAGATGGCTAGTGAGTCACACAGTTCTTGTGAGGGCGGGATGTGGTTGGCGTTGGCGCTGTGGTTGGAGAGGTCCTTTACGATGCTGAAGAGCTCTTTGCTGTTGGGTGCGTTGTTATCCAAGCGATCTTTGAAGGAGGATCTCTAAACAACCATGTTTCAAAACAAAGCACACATTCATATAAAAAGCCACTTGGCGTTAAGACGCAATGTTTCCGTAATGATGTGCTTTAACCACTGTTAAATATCACAGTGGTACTTCAAACAACAGTTTTGCAATACACAACATGTTACATATGCTAATGAGGCAGATTAATATTCAAACACTCAAGGGAGTGCTTCAGCGCTACCTATCAGAGTTCAAAACATGCTGATGTCCAGGAGGTGCTTCTGTGCGATGTGACACAATGCCAAAGTCATCAGGTATGCAAATGCCCCCAAGAGCGCTTCAGCGCGATGTGCCGAAAATGCCAGTCACCAATATGTGAATGTCCAAAGAGCGCTTCAGTGTGATATGACAAGTTGAAAAAATCACCAAACATGTGAATGACAAAAGAGCACTTCAGCACGATGTACAAAAATGCCAAAATAACCAAACATGTAAATGACTAAGGAGCGCTTCAGCGAGATGTACAACAGTGCCAAAATTACCAAACATGTTTATGCTCAAAAAACACTTCAGCACGACATTCAACTTTCTTTCAAAATGCAAAATACACATATTTCCTTTCAGGATGCTGTTGGTTAAGAATAAATTGTCGTACCTGATTGTAGCTGAGAGAGTATCTACCACCTGAGAAAAGAAAACGGAAGTCTTCTTCCTGCAGACAGAATCTTCTTTCAGCAACCGGAGAACAGGAACAGCTGCTCCTCAAGCTCAGGGTTCCCAATAATCAGCAATGAGAACAGGGTGTGGTTCCTATTTAATGGGCTCAGGAAGAAGCTTCCAGAACAGGGTGCAGTCCTTATTAGTTATCAGATTCCAGCTCACAGGTAAACTACTGCAACTGAGAAGGGACAATAGGCCTTCCAATATTCTGCAACAAGCATTGGCACAGATAAGTGGCAAAGTCATAACAAGCATTGGCAAAAGCAATAGAAAACAGTAAACAGATAACAACATAGTCTGCAACAAGCATTGGCACAGACAAGTGGCAAAAGTCACAACAAGCATTGGCAAAATTGATAGAGCTAAACTCCGCAGGCGAAGGCCGGGAGTAACTTTGTTTTAAAACTAACTTTTAAAATTGAAATTACTTGTATTCCTTGTACTTTGGCATTCTGAACAGCCTGGGCAGCGTTCCTAGCGCCGGTTGCAACGTAAACATTCGCGCCACTCCGCCGTGGATGTAGGCCACGCCCCCCTTGTAAGCCACGCCCCCTGACGCCCTATAAAAGCGCAGGCTCGCTGCGTGCCGCTCCAGATTGAGCTAAACTCCGCAGGCGAAGGCCGGGAGTAACTTTGTTTTAAAACTAACTTTTAAAATTGAAATTACTTGTATTCCTTGTACTTTGGCATTCTGAACAGCCTGGGCAGCGTTCCTAGCGCCGGCTGCAACGTAAACATTCGCGCCACTCCGCCGAGGACGTAGGCCACGCCCCCCTTGTAAGCCACGCCCCCTGACGCCCTATAAAAGCGCAGGCTCGCTGCGTGCCGCTCCAGATTGAGCTAAACTCCGCAGGCGAAGGCCGGGAGTAACTTTGTTTTAAAACTAACTTTTAAAATTGAAATTACTTGTATTCCTTGTACTTTGGCATTCTGAACAGCCTGGGCAGCGTTCCTAGCGCCGGTTGCAACGTAAACATTCGCGCCACTCCGCCGTGGACGTAGGCCACGCCCCCCTTGTAAGCCACGCCCCCTGACGCCCTATAAAAGCGCAGGCTCGCTGCGTGCCGCTCCAGATTGAGCTAAACTCCGCAGGCGAAGGCCGGGAGTAACTTTGTTTTAAAACTAACTTTTAAAATTGAAATTACTTGTATTCCTTGTACTTTGGCATTCTGAACAGCCTGGGCAGCGTTCCTAGCGCCGGCTGCAACGTAAACATTCGCGCCACTCCGCCGAGGACGTAGGCCACGCCCCCCTTGTAAGCCACGCCCCGAATCCGGGTATAACATGTGCTGCCACCGGAAGCGCAGCGGACGAGCGCAGCGGGAGCGCCGTTTGCGCGCCGAAGGCGCGCCTAGGGCAAGCCCGTCTGCGCCCGTCCGCGGCAGTCCGGGGCTTGGGGCCAAACCCCCTGGTCAAAATTACTGTTACTCCGCTGCTTCGCTGCTGTCACTAAGACCTGCTGACAGCACCACCTACCCCCCGCCCGCTCACGCTTTAAAGCGCGCCGCCACATATGGCATACTAAAACCTGACCTCATGCTTACTAAAACCCTTAAGCCCTCTCCACGCTCTACCCTCCCACCCCCACATGTGCCTCAGACTACTTTAAAATGTCTATACCTAAACACCAGGTCCATGGTAAAACATCACCTGGACATCTTTCTTCTGCTTCAGGCCGATCAACCAGACCTTCTATGCCTATCTGAGACTTGGCTTAACGACGCATCCCTACCTGATATCTTGGCGGCAGTCCCCGCTGAGTACTATATACTGCATGTCGATAGGCCAGCTGGTAAGAGGGGCGGAGGGGTCGCTGCGATTATTCGCAAAAACCTTAAAGTCTCTCTCCTGCCATCCTTTGATCTGACAGGATCAGATAATGTAATCTTTAAAATGGATGCGGACACTGGCTCTCTTCTCGTGATCCTCATCTATCGCCCCCCTCAAAATATGCCTACCTTTGCTGCATCTCTATCGGAACAACTAGCCCCCCTTATCATCTCCCACGATAAAATTCTACTCCTGGGCGATCTCAATTTCTGGCTGGATTCAGCGGAGTCTGATTCTCAGGCAGCCACTCTGAAGGACACTCTGTCTGATCTTAATCTCATCCAACACATTCACCTTCCAACACACGAGAAAGGTCACAGCCTTGACCAAATCTGGTCTCAAAACACCCCCCTGGCGGTGAATTCCATCCTGCCTTGCATTTGGTCGGACCACTTCCTTATTAATTTCACCATAACCATTGCTAAAAACAACAAACCTTCGCCTCAACAAGGCGGGAAGGCAAGAATGTGGAAAAAGGTCGACGTTCCGTCCTTCCTCCAAATGTTAACCTCTACTTGCCCCTCACTCGATCTGGACATAGAGAAATCAGTAGCAGTCTTCTCCGACTGGCTACTCCACGCAGCTGAAGCTCACGCCCCCTGCGTTAACTTCTCCCGCTCCCGCCCCAACGATGCTCACAGATGGTTCACACCTCATCTAAAAGCCCTTAAACTTAAAACTCGTCAAATGGAGCGCAAATGGCGCACAGCCTACTTAGAGCATGACAGAGCCAACTTCCGTAAGGCCCGCAGGGAATATCAAAATCTCATCCTCAAATACAAAACTGACTACTTCTCAGATAAAATTCTCAAAGCCCAAAACAAGTCAAAAGAGTTGTTTAACATCGTGGAAAATCTCAGCTCTTGCGACAGAACCTCCCTCCCTACGGTTCCTACCCAAGAGCTCTGCAACACACTCAACTCTTTTTTCTATGATAAAATTTGCAAGATCAAGCAAAGCATTTCTACTACTCAGTCCCCTCTATTATTTGCTGACACCTGTTATAACCCTGCCACTTTAGACTCTCTCCCCCCCATAGACGATATCAAGCTACTCAAATTACTAACCAAAGTCAAAACAGGCTCTCCTGATGACATTTGCCCCCCTCACATCATGAAAGAAGTGGGCACCAACCTCCCTGAGTGCTTACTTTCTTTACTGAATGGGTCACTTGCACAGGGCAAAGTCCCACGCAAACTGAAAAAAGCTCTCCTCGTTCCCCTCATAAAAAAGGCAGGAGCCAACCCGCTAGATCCCATCAATTACAGACCTATATCGCTGTTACCATACTGTGCCAAGCTGCTGGAGTCACATGTGTGCGAAACTATCTCCAGCTTCTTGGAAAAGTCTGAATATCTGGCACCGAATCAAGCAGGATTCCGCCCTTGCCACTCCACCGAGGCGGTCATCCTCTCGGTGTTAAACACTCTGAGGCGGAATGCAGATGCAGGAACCCACCAGGCGCTTGTACTTTTGGACCTCTCTGCTGCGTTCGACACGGTCGACCACACCATCTTGGTGGACCGTGTCGAGCAGGCAGGTCTCAGGGGCCCTGCACTGAGCTGGATCCGCTCTTTTATCTCTGACCGCACACAATCGGTCAGACTCGGCTCCTTCACCGCTCCCACTATACCCACCACCTGTGGGGTACCACAGGGCTCCTCGTTATCTCCCCTTCTTTTTAATGTTTACTTACGCCCTCTTTTGCACTCCTTGCGTCATGCTAATGTAACCATCTTCAATTATGCGGATGATTTGCAGCTCATCTTCCCTCTCAACAACACTGACTCAGTGGACGTATTCCAAAGAACCATGTCCCATATACTGAGTTGGATGAGCTGCAATCATCTGAAGCTCAATCCGGGCAAGACCGAGCTGGTCCTGCCCGGACAGAGCCCACTAAGCTGGAACCCTAACTTCTGGCCCACTAACATGGGAGCCCCCCCTACTAAATCTTCCGTGGTTAAAAGCCTAGGCATTTTTATCAGCGAGGATCTCTCGCTAAAAAGACAGGTTGGAGCGGTGGTATCTTCCAGCATTTTTCAATTGAAGAAAATAAGAAAAATTGCCCGCTTTTTCTCCTCAGCAGCCCTTACACAGATTGTCCTCTCCTTGGTTCTATCCAGGCTGGACTTTTCTAACAGTCTTTACCTCGGCCTCCAAATTGGTGAGCTTAAACGCCTCCAGCTTGTTCAGAACCAAGCTGCCAGGCTGCTGCTGAATATACCCAGGAGGCAATCCATCAGACCTGGCCTTAAGCAACTACACTGGTTGCCAGTTGAGCAACGTGTGGCCTTTAAGACTGGGTGTATTCTGTTCCGCTCTCTGAACGACTCTGGCCCTTCCTTTATCAGAGATCTTTTCAAAAAATACTGCCCCTCCCGTCACCTTCGATCCACCTACAAATCACTCTTGACTGTGCCTCCTTTCAAGAGGAAACGCCACGGAGGCAGCTGCTTCGACCACCAAGCTGCTGTACTCTGGAATTCGCTTCCTCTCCATATAAAGCAGATTGATAACATACTTAGCTTTAGGCAATCGCTGAAGACCTGGCTGTTTTCTCAAGCTTACTACCGATAGCACTGCCTGTCCTTTGACTGTCCTGTTTGGCTCCTTCTACAGCGCCATGAAGCCTCCGGGCGTACGAGCGCTTAACAAATCCCAACTAACATTGTAACATTGTAACATAGAAAACAGTAAACAGGTGCCATACAAGGTGGATCAAGAATCGGATGTCGCAGAATCATGACAGTGGGCGAGAAGAGATGTTTTGTTTTAGTTGAGTTTCATATGATGTGCAGGAGGCCAAGCATGGGTCATAATCAAGGTGTCTGATCAAATTGCGATATATTCTGGAGAGTAGATTAGTATGTATAGTTCTGATAATCTGCGACAAAATCCTCCTTCGATGCGATTGTTGCCAACACTCTATCTTTAGAAACTGTAATAAAGACAACAACAATGCTTCCAAAAGGTTAAGATGTATCCTCAATATCTGTAAGTATTGCGGAACTGTGGGGAGACACAGCAGATGCACACATGGTAGAATGAGGCTTGCATTTCTCATGCTTATCAATACAGCAAAACTCAAAGTGAGTGGTTCAAAACATGTCATGCTGAAGTTTAGCTTGCCCTGAAATCCTGTCAAAGCTCTTAACTGAACTGAAAGATCAGCTATACTACAAATATAATTAAGTTAGTAATGTATTGGGAAGTAAACTAAATAGAACTTGTATGCTGTGTGCATGCTTGCGGGTGAGTGTGTTTATGTGCAAGAGAGAGTGTGTGAATGTGTTGGTAGCTGTAAAGGTGTGTGTAAGTGAAAGTGAAGTTCAAAGGGTTTGATATGTCACTTCCACTGCCCCTGGCATTTTGGTAAATTGACATCCATGACCTTAATCTTATAAAGGAGGCCTATTTCTAATTTCGGTAATTTGAATTCAAGTTATATAGGCACAGTTGAGGTAAACGGCTCTCCTTTAATGCTAGGATGAGAGTATTAGATTAGTCAGATATAACGCCAAAGACTAGTAAATCCTTGGTCAGGAAAAAAGTCATCCATTCAATCAGGTGGCTCAGTTCGACTCGCTGATTAGAAAAAATTGAAAATTCATGAAGGGATCTGTTCTCGCATTCCTTAATTGGTTATGGATAGCATCTTGCAATTTGGACAGTATTAACAGCTTCTGTGAATAGAATGCCGCCGGGATCACATTTTTTAACTTAGTGCCCATTTGACATCATCCTCCACTTTGATGCTGTGAAGTTGCAGATCATGGGAGCGTAGTGTAGTGAGGTGCTGCCGCACATTCAATTAGGTGTCAGTATACCCATGATATGCAATGTGAGGAACAAAGGTCTCCTTCAAACATGAGTTGTACTAAGAATTTATAGTCATACAAGCTGGATTTGGGGGTCAGCTAACCACATGGAGGTCATCGCCTTGGGCAGATTGGGATGGTGGTGGATTCCAGAACTACCATTTTGATTTGAGCTGCAAGTGCAACTCAATATAGCCCAATACTATCTAAGGGATTCCTTTGGGATCCCTGCCACCATTTTAGGTTCTGGTTTCCTAGTGACAGCATGATATTTGAGGCATTTCTTTCCCCACCCGCCTGTCTCTTTAAATAGATTTTTGCCTGGGTCATTGTCAGATGGGTTTTTATTCCTGGCTGCATTGCAGATACGGGTGTGCAGGAGTTATATTATGTATGTTTTTGCTTGGAACAAGTTAGAAATGTTGACATGCACTACAATTTAATGAGAGAGCTGTGGGGTGGACATGCTGGGGGGCTGTAGGAATAAGGGTGGGGAAATTAACTTTGACGTATAGCTAGGTTTTAGTTTTGTAAGGTGGTTGCCAGGTAATGTTGGTGATATGCACCTGTTTCTATAAAGCGGCCTTTTTCACACAACAAAAGTGGTTAGCGATATGTGCTACATCCCACTCTCCCATTGGTATAATCATTGTCCTAGTGTTTCCTTCACGACATCACGTTGGGCCATGCACCCCCTAAACAAATATTTCCGGGTACAGGCATTTGTATTTCACTGTACATACTACCAGGAAACAAATACAATCATTTTATTATAATTATGGTAAACTAGTTACATAATATAACATGTGATACTTCACTAACGCTTGACGTTTAAACTTTTTTCTTGTTAACCTATGTAACATTTCTTCCACGTTAAATGTGAATGTAATTCATCTACAGACCTGTATGTTGCAAAAAGCATTTTATTCAGCAATAACCTTTGTGAACACCAGTAATAATGATGCATTTTCACTCCTTTTATAAATCATTTGATTTTGAAAGCGCAAAGGTTTCCAATTATAAAATGCCCAGCAACTCCTTCGTGTTTTCTCTTTATCTCTCTTAACATTGTTCATTTTGGATGTGAAAATGTACGATACTTTGTCTGTAATGCCCTTCAGCTAAGCATTTAACTCCAAGACAAAGAAAACATAGCTGTGAGAGAGCGCAAATTTGAATAAAAATTATGTATGGATCATATTTACAAGTATATCGCATAACGTAGGAATGAAATGTATATCGTAATGGGAAGTTGACACTTATAGCATATAGTTAACCGTTAAAGTCAAGGTAAAATAGGAAATATGTAGAAATGCTTACGAAATGTAGAACATGCAAAGTAGAATTCATGTACGTGTGTAACTTTAAATGAAGAAACCGCGTGAAATGTAACATGGAGAAATGTGCAGAGAGCATACACGGCGATGTAACAAATGAGAATATGAAAGTTATACTCTATATATTTTATATTCTATGTACAATGTATTCACTTATATGTAAAGGATTTGCTAAATGCGATTGTATATAAATGTATGTTAAAGGTTATACTGTGTAGAAGGCTTTTAGTAAGAATGTTAGAAGGGTTTAGGTCATTTGTGATTTTAACCTGACTGACCAAGGGTTCGCAGAAGGGTAGTCCAATGTATGTAATTTAGTGGGCTCACAGGAGTCGTGAATAGCCTTGCTGTGAACATGCGAGCCAAGGAGTCTAGTTCTTGTTAGATTTAAGGTGACAACGCTGGACGAAGTTTATGGCCTAAACGTGATAAGAAGCGCTTGGAATTTGAGAGTTGTTTTTGAGAAGTCCATTCACAGGACCAAGAAAGGTTACATACATAGTTGTAAAGTTTAAAGTTCTGCTGAGGTTGTTGACTTATGCTCCGAAAGTGTCAATTGTAATGTCGAAAAGAACTCACCAACGAGAAGACGAAGATGACATCGGAGGAGAAAGGTCAACTTAACGGACGGCGAAAGAGACGAAGCAAGGAAAAAGCTAGAAGATGACCTCACGGGGAAAGTCCGTGGTGGGCGTTGAAGGGGCGTTCCACCCACACACTGATTGTGTATTTTAGGGACAGCACCCCGGGGAGAAGAGAGCGAAGGCGAAAGCAAACAGCTCCGAGCAGAGGCCATCATAGAGAGCTCAGAGTAGATGCCTTGAACAGATGCGCTGAGAGAGATCAGAGCGCAAGAGAGCAGTAGGCCGAGGACCCTTAGAGAGCGGATGGGTAGGCAGAGAGGGTACTGCTTCTTAAACTTAAGTTACCTTTAGAGGCTAAGAGAGTTTGAACTTCTTCGGGAGTCAAACTGCTGACACCTTTTTAGGTTAGGAACTTGCGAAGTAGGGATGTCACGTAGTATAGAGTAGGGACAGATTTAACTTGATTATTTTTCTCTTTCTGTAGATGACGCAAAGGAACCACTTCATATCAAGGCCTTTAATTTGCTGATTCTTGAACTGACTTTAATTGTATTCTTTCGTATACTTATTGAGATTTATCCTGAGAGGATTGTATATGCACTTAATTCTGATTTTATATAAAACTTTCAAAACTTCATCAGTTGTCAGTGGTCCTTCAGAGTTGCGTCAGTTTATGGGGTTTATCTAACCTATGCGGGGTTTGTCTTTTACTCAATGACAGGGAAAAATCGATCCAAAATTGACGAATGAGATAAGTTATTAAATTGATCATAAATTGATATCAAAATCTCATTCCCCGCAGTTGGTAGCAGAGAAAGATGGTTCTCTTCTTGAGGAAGACAACCTAGGTCAGGTCTAGATTACCCCAAGGTCCCTAGTCATCGACGACCAGAAGAAGAATCCCTGCCGAAGACGGTGCTGTCGGTGTGTCGAGAGAAAAGCAGCAGAGTCGGTCGAGAGTGAGTATAAGGGTCATGCGTTGTAAGATTGCGGTATTTTATGTTGTACTTGTGTTGTAATGTCAAGCGGAGTTGAATGCCTGTAGTGTGAGGGAAGGTTGTGAGCGCGCGCAACCGGATAAAATCTTAAGTTCAAAGAGAGCTTAAGTGGTTCGGGTGTATCGAACACCCAGAGTAATTTGTCTACCATTGAAAGGGGGTCATGAGGTACCATTGATCGCCCGACAGACCGATGATAGGGGGAGCGTATGAGTGAGTGTATGAGTAACGGACGCTGGTCGTACGTTCACTGTGTGTAAGTAACCTATCAGTTGAGGCGATCGTCTGACCGTAAGAGGGAAGACGTTTCGTCAGTTGAGGTGACAATTACAGTTAGACTGTGGCCGTACAGTCAGAGAAAAGTGATCGCTTGGACGGAAGTAGTCATTTTTCGGCGGATGAATGAAAACGCATGCGAGATCGTGAGACGAGTTGAGAAAGAAGGAGAACTGCTACAGAGGGAACGAGTGACGTCAGCATAGAACCGCGCTGAGATTGGTTAGTTTGTCATACGTCAACGAAGAGTCGCGCTGAGATTGGTCGGTCAGCGTAGAGTCGCGCTGGGATAGGCCGATTAGCGAGAGTCGCGTAGGGATTGGTTGGTTTGTCATCGGGACGTAAACAAGGAAGAGTAAAGGGATAATTGTAGATTATCGAAAATGAAGTGTTTTAAGAGTTTAAGAGCACTCTTTAAGAGAAATAGAAGAAACTTATATGCTGGAGAAGAAGCTCCACCAGAAGGCACACCAGCTTATCATATGGCAGTAAATGTGGGCTTACACTCGATACTATGGATCTCCGAGTGGAATAAGCTAACTGAAGGGAATAAGGAACTGATGTTTCCGAGATTCGGAACGTTTAAGCTAGACGTGTTGAACGAACTGAAAGCGGTAATGCTTGCAACGAGACCTCTACCGAGGCCAACACAGTTTGAAGCCCTTAGTGCATGGTTTAGAGCAGCACATGAAAAGAGCGGAAAAAGGCGCCAAGAAAGAGTGAGAAGATCAGTAAAGGCAGTGCAGGATGCTAAATGGGATGAGGAATCCAAAAAGTGGAGGGTACAAAAGATAGAAGCAGACAAACTGTACCCAATGCTAGAAGTCACGGGAGAAAAGAAACCTCTAGAGGAAGATGAGGAAAGCGAGACAGAAGAGGATCTGATAGAGAGGCTATTAACAGATAGACCACCCCCGTATAGCGGAGGGGCCGCAAGTCCCATATTACAACAGGAAGACGGAGCTAGATGGGGAGAATATAAATCGATCCCAGTAACAGAGTGGGATCCCAAGAAAGATGTGGAAATACCTCAATCTAGTTCCGAACAGAGAGTAGTGGGAAGAGTCGTGGTTCAGAAGGTGCCAGAAACGCAGTATGCAAGGTCGTATCAAATGCCAGATGCTCTGCAAGTACCTGTTACCATAGGGCCTATAGTGTCAATCTATAACCCGGAGGGAGTCCAGCAGGAGGAACAGGCACAAGGGGACAGGGAAAGGGCAGAGATGGAGAATAGGAATACCATGATGAATCCTCAGAGGCAGATACTAGCACCAAGAAGTCGGAGTACCCCATTAGACGCCGCAACAGGTCCCTGGGTAGAACAGGGGGGTCAAAGAGGGCCAATGGACTTAAGGGGACCAAAACCGAAATCCCATAAGGAATTAAGAGAATATCTGAAAGAATGGGACACTGCCGAAGAGATGCGGAATAAAAATTTAGAAACAGGAGCAGAGTGGAGAGACCAGGATAACAAGATCCTCTCTCATTGTGGAGCTGGCGAAAGCAGCCCGGAGTGGGAGAGAGGGAGCCAGGAAAGCAGAGGAAATAATTGTCCTACTATTAGCGGCAATAGGCAAATGTGCGACGACAGGAGTGCAGGGTGTGGCGAAGTGCCTCGCGTCACCTTTAGTGAAGGGGAATGAAGGACGCAGGAGTACCGAAATACTTTTAGATGCACTCACCATACCCCGGGTGAAACAGTGCAACATTGGAATCACGGGAACATGGAGAGTCGTGAAGGGTCTCGCCATGCATCCGGAGAACGCGAGCGAAGTCATGAGAATATAGGGAGTCGCGAAACGTCTCGCCATACTTCTGGTGATCAGGATCGTGATCGCGGGAGCATGGGGAGCCATGAAGGACCTTATCGTTTATTGAGCGACACCAGACAGCAAGCGAGTTACAGTGGTTTTGAACAGAACGGTGGATCCTATCTCGTATCTGGAGAAACCGAGCCGAAAAGACGGAATGTAGGGATGGGGGATGGAGTAATGTTCCACCACACCCCACGGGAAGATGGAAAGGCTTGGGATCTAGAGAGGTGGGAACAAAGAGATGGAAGGAAAACTCCTCATAACTCACCCGTGTTTAGGCGTAGGGCGCATAGTGGAGGTGAGAGGGGTATGAGCGAACCGCCTAGGACTGACATACTGAGAGCTGAAATAAAAGCAAGACGGATTGATGTAATGAGCTTAAAATCAGACTTGGACGAAATAATAGACGGCACAGTGGCAATAGAGAGGTTGGAACTGTACGCACCAGATGAAATATTGTTCTTATCCAAAGATGTTACTCGGAAAGCAAGGGCAGCTCATGAAAAACTATCCGAATTAGCGGAAAAGTATATGATAGACATGTCACGAACTAAAGCTTTACAGCCCAATCATAGGCTAAATTGCACGGATCGAGATCTAGATGAACGTAGAACAATTGGACTAAGAGTACACATAAGGGAACTGATCATGTGTATTAGAATATGGAAAGATCTGGATAGATGGGAGGAAAAATGGTCCAAGAGGGGATCTGTCAGAAGAAGTACAATTGTGAAATCCCAGGATACAGACCTAATGCGAATGGAAGCTTTCCCTTTGCGAGAAATCGCGAACGGAAACTACGTTCATGTACCCTGGAGTAGGGGGGATTTAGCGGCATTCACTAATTCCTTCCCGAAGCTTAGAGAAAACCCTGTAGAGTGGTACAAGCAGGTAGAGAGGTTCGTGAAGATCTCTAAGGTGCTGTGGATCGATTTGAACACATTGTTCGATATCGTAGTACCCGGAGATTTGTGGACAGCATGCAAACTTAGTGTTGAATGGCCCACTTGTGAGCCTCCGAGAGATAATCGGACAAATGGTCCATCAGATAGAGTCATGGAAAAATACGAAAGAGTAATAACATGGCTAAAAGAGAAAGTGCCAGTGCAGGACATAGACTGGGTTAAGATAGATCGAACAACTCAGGAGCCTAAAGAGACGGTACACGAGTTCTATGAGAGGCTGCTGAAAGCATTTAAACAATACAGTGGGTTGGATGTAATGGATCCTAAGGACATAGGACAGTTTGTGTCGAAGTTCGTTCTAGGATTAAGGCCAGACATAAGCCTGATGATACAACAGCATTTGATTTGCTGGCAGAACAAACCGTTAGATGAGATTCTGAGGTATGCGAGGTACTGTAGCGATGAAATAGACTCAAAAGCAAAGAAACTTAAAGAAAAGCTGATGTTGGTGCAGATGCAAGCAGCTGGAAAGGGTGGACAGCGGCAACAGGGAACAGGAACACCAGTAAAGAAGCAGAATAATCAGAGCACAGATGAGGAAGAAAGACCGAGACCGAGAATGGATATTGCGACACTGAAAAGGACAACGAGGTGTCATCAGTGTAACGAAGTGGGACATTGGCGACGCGAATGTCCTTACAATTTTGAGTCAGGGGAATTAGAACAAGAGGAGGAAGAGGTACAGAACAACGTGGTTAAGGGAGCCGCAGTCCCGAAGGGAAAGTTTATCAAAGGGGGGATTCAGACTCCTCGAGCCCCGTTTCCTCAACCACCTCGCATCACAAACGGAGGGAAAACCTATAGACAAATGCCATTGTTCGTAGGAGGAGAAGAATGCTACTACGTTGATCCTCTTACAGGGCAACGAGTGAATAGGGAAGAAGACTGTACACTAGGTGCAGCCCTGGAAGTAGATCAGAGAGGACCATACGTAGAGGCTGAAGTAGCTGGATGTCCTACAACCTTTTTGGTGGATACGGGGGCCACTCGATCCACGTTGAGATCAGTGGTAGTCCCAGGTCTGCCAATATCGGGAGAGACGATTCAGGTGGTAGGAGTCGCAAACAAGAGGATGACGAATCCTCTGACCGAACCAGTATCAGTAAAGATAGGGAATTACAGTGACGAACATCAGTTTGTGATCTGTGATTCTAGCCCTGTGTGTTTGCTAGGAAGAGATCTATTGTGTAAACTGAATTGCACAATACATTGCACACCTGAAGGAGTAGAAGTGCAGACCAATGATGAGGATGCCGATTTTAAGGTTGTCAACTCGCAGGAGTTCGTGGAACTATACCCTACCTTAACAGTGGAGGAGCTTCCACAGGATTTGAGGGAGAAAGTGTCAGCTGAGGTGTGGGATTTTACTGGAGAGGAAATAGGATTGATCAAAGGAGTAGAACCAGTAAAGATCCTGGTAAGACTCAATGCCGAATATCCAAGAACACCACAATACAAGTTGACACCAGAGACGATTGCAGGAATAAAGCCTGTGATCGAATCTATGATTAAACAGGGAATACTGAAGGAGATCGTGGGAAGTCCGTGTAACTCCCCGATTATGGGCTTGCAGAAGCCTAGTGGAAAATACAGAATAGTGCAGGATCTTCGAAAGATTAATAATATTGTTGTCTCATGTTGTCCAGTGGTACCGAATCCATCAGTGATATTATTTCAGATACCGTTCCAAGCTGAATGGTTTACCGTGATAGATTTGTGCCAGGCTTTCTTTTCGATTCCTTTAGATGAAGAGAGCCAGTATCTTTTCGCTTTTAAGCTGGAAGATCGCGTTTTAACATGGTGTCGTATCCCTCAGGGGTATACAGAGAGTCCATCGATCTTTAACCAGCTACTGAAAAAGAATCTTGAAAGTCTAGTACTGCCCAAGAACTCGGTTCTAGTCCAGTACATAGACGACCTCCTAGTTGCGTCAGAAACTGAGGAAGCTTGCAGAATAGACACCATAACCTTATTAAATCACTTGGCCGAGAATGGACACAAGGTGTCTCCAAGTAAACTGCAATATTGTATGACTGAAGTACAATACTTGGGTCATAGGATAGAAAAAGGAAAACGGAAGGTGTCTCCAGACAGAATAGAGGCGATCATGAAAATGAACGCGCCTACAACACAAAGAGAAGTCAGGATGTTTCTAGGCATGGTCGGTTATTGTCGGCAGTGGATAGCCAACTTTTCACTAAAGGCAAAACCGTTATTACAACTGACGCGCAAAGGAGTGAGTGATCCGGTACCATGGGACAAAGATTGTTTGATGGCGTTTTTGCAGCTGAGGGAGGACTTATGTTGTGCCCCGGCTTTAGGAATGCCTGATTACACAAAACCATTTTTGCTTTACTGCTGCGAAAGAGAGGGATGCGCGTTAGCAGTTTTGGCCCAGATACATGGAGATGCGCATAGGCCAGTAGCGTATTTTTCGGCTACATTAGATCCAGTAGCCGCAGCGTTGCCCGGATGTCTCAAATCCGTTGCTGCAACGGGTGTCAGCATTGAACGTTGTGAGAGTGTGGTAATGGGACATCAGGTAGTGGTGTATGTACCGCATTCTGTAGAATTGTTAATGACCAGGACTAAGACTCAGCATCTGACAAATAGCAGGCTCACACGCTACGAGCAAGTCATACTGGCTGCCGAGAATGTGACCCTAAAAAGATGCTCCGTCTTGAATCCTGCAACTTTGATGCCACTTCCAAATGAGATAGATTATGAAATTTGTACAGATCATGACTGCCTTGATGTGACTGAACTATGTACCAAACCGAGACCAGATATCGTGGATGAGCCATTGACTGACCCCGATGAAATATTCTTCGTTGATGGTTCATGCGTAAGAGACGATATCGGTCAGCTGAGAGCAGCTTATGCAGTTTGTACTATTACCAGAGTTGTGGAAGCCGCTTGCCTGGAAGGAGTACAATCCGCTCAGGTAGCTGAAATTATTGCTTTGACCCGTGCCTGTTTAGCAGGTAACAAAATTCGAGTCACCATATACACCGATAGCCAGTATGGTTTCGGGGTAGTTCATGATTACGGGCAGTTATGGTCTCAAAGAGGTTACATGACCTCCTCGGGTTCTCCTATTAGGAATGGAGAATTCGTGAGACTCTTGTTAGAGGCATTGCAAGGCCCGACAGCCATTGCAGTCGTCAAATGTGCTGCGCATACAAAAAATTTAGATTTTGTGTCACACGGTAACCGCTATGCGGATGGAGTAGCGCGTTACTGCGCAGAACAGGGATATTCTCACACTGATGTAAAAGTGGGGGGGATCCAAGAAAGAACTGAATTGACAATGTTGTTAGATACTGTAGATACGTGGGATGAGCTAAGGAGTGTCCAGGAAAATGCACCAGATGATGAGAAAAGAGTTGGGAAACAGCGGGCTGTACTAGAAGTGAGATGAACTTTTGGATCTCTGCCGATGGGAGGGCAGTTTTACCAAATGAACTTGTTAGTCCAATGGCAAGGAAATTGCATGGATCAGCACACATAGGTAGAGATGCTATGGTGAGAGTATTCAGACAAACGTGGTTTAACCCGAAGTTTAGAGTAGCGGCAGAAGCAGTGTGTCAGCGATGTGCGATCTGTCAGCAGCTAAACGTAGGAAAGAGAACACCAGTCACATTGAGTCACATTGGGAGGTCTGGGGGGCCTTTCAATAGAATGCAGCTTGACTTCATAGAAATGCCTAAATGCAATAGACTCAGATACGTTTTAGTGATTGTTTGCATATTTTCTAGATGGGTTGAAGCTTACCCTACACGTAGGTGCGATACACTTACAGTAGCAAAATTGTTACTTAGAGAGTTAATACCGAGGTTTGGGGTGCCATCCTCTTTGGAATCGGACAGAGGAACTCATTTTAACAGCGAAATAGTGAAGATGCTATGTTCAGCTTTGAGTATCGATCAGAAGTTACACTGCAGCTATCGACCAGAAGCTTCAGGGATTGTAGAGCAAATCAACAGTACAATCAAGTCCAGACTTGCCAAAGTTTGTTCAGCAACATCCCTGAGTTGGCCAGACGCACTTCCAGTGGTTCTTATGAGCATACGTAGCACACCAGATAGGAAAACAGGTCTCTCTCCTCATGAAGTGCTAATGGGGAGAGCCATGAGATTGCCATCGGTTCCGACTGCAGCCCTAGTGAACATCACAGACGATTTGATCTTGGACTACTGTAAGGGTCTATCTGATGCCGTTAATTCTGTGTCCCTCCAGGTCCAGGCTGCAGAGGTTCCATCAGCACAAGATTTGTGCCATGACCTGAGTCCGGGGGACTGGGTTTTGGTGAAAAAACACGTCAGGAAGAACTGCTTAGACGTGCGTTGGAGAGGACCGTTTCAAGTCATACTTGTGACGAATACTGCAGTAAAGTGTGGAGGCCTGCCAAACTGGATACATGCCTCACACACCCGAAGAGTGCCAACACCTCTAGAAGAAACAGCTCCTCTCTCGGATGAGAATCCAGCGGAAAGCGGAGAAGCCACAGAGGGAGAAAGCCAAGCTGTGGAGGTGATCGAAGAGGCTGAGACTGAGACGGAACAGGTCGACGAAGGTCAGGACACCAGTGAGACTGAAGTCGCCTCAGGAGAAGAGAGTAATTGGGAGATCGAATCAGATACTGAACAAACAGAGAGTGACCAAGAGACAAGTCCAAGAACAAGAAGCGGGAGGACAAGGAGTGATGAAGCTAGTTGGCCGGAGAGAAGGAGAAGGCCAAGCTTAAAGGCAGATCAAGGAAGAACTCTTGTCCCGATCGCTGAAGAATCGGATCAGGAAGAGGAAACTACTGACTCAGGAACTGAGAGTCCAAGAAGATCGAGAAGGGGACGTGTGCCCTGCAGAAGGTACGCCACCCCAGAGTGGACTTATCTAGCAGATGTCTTGGGGACAGAAATCTGGGAGAGTGAAGAAAGTGAAAGTAATCGATCACGATCCATTTGTGGCAGTGGAGATATGGATGTTGACGCCTGGACTCGAGACTGAGGGATTACTGACTTTCACACTTCCCATACCCCCATATTTGAGTCAAATTCAAGATCTAGTGCTAAATAGATTACAGTTTCCGACTTTTGGTCATCAAATTCCAGAGGAAGAAGAAAAAGTCATTCGTTTTGAATTATTGGAAATTGTTGTGAAATCTGCAGGTGCGAGAATTATTGTTGATGCATAAAAGACTTTTGTATATAAGCTATAAAGAAGAAGATAACCTAGCGCCGAGTGGAAAGAAGAATAAAATTAGGGATTACATTTAGAGGACGGAGAAGGGTTAGGGTTGTCTGTTGCTAAAAGAGAAAAAGACATTGTTGCGAAAAGAGACTTTGTTGATAAAGAGCACTTTACAGACTGAGAAAGCAAATAAGCCAACAAAGACTGGAAAAGAAAAACTTTTCGCAAAGAAGGAGCTACGCTGTTTGATGACATGGAGAACGGCAACCCAAACCGAAAAGCTAGATGCATAGTAGGTACACTAATAGCAGTAGTAAGTTTTCTCATAATTACAGTAGTGACAATATCATACATAATAGGACATGAAACCGATGAAGAAACAGTAGATGTAAAGCCTGTAACGACTTTGAGACCTACTCTTGTTGGGAAGAAGGAGGAGAGCAATGTCATCCGTGAAAAGGCGTTACCGGCAGATGAAGCTCGTAGATTACATGTAGACGAGTCACAGGGAAATTTTAGGTCAAATGCATATGCTAAACTATTGTATGAATATATCGATTGCATGGAGGCCAAAGATTGCTATGTTTGTATGCAATTGCCGGCTTCTGTAGACGAAGGCATTAGATATCATCATCTCCCACTGACTTATGGGATAACATGTAGTTTACTGCTTAGTATATTTTATGGTAGAGAAGGATTTGAGTACTACTTTTCAAATTATGATTCGGTATTGCCTGAAGTTCCGAATTATAAACAAATGAATAAGTGGGACTATTATAAAAAGGAGGATAGATTAGCTAAGTTCTTTCTTCCGTGGGATACATTAGATACTTCATACGCACGCAGAAATAATCTAACTTGCAAGGTGTCAGAGGTAGAGAAAAAGTTCATAGGACAAGTAGATGACCGATACAGAAGGCAGAAGATTCTAAAAATGTCAGGACAGTGGAAAACAGATTGGACCGAAGAAGAGAAGGCACATAAAAAGAAAGGTAGCAATGGTCCAATAGCTTTGGATAGGACGCAGAAAGGAAAGTTATGTTTAACTCGAAACAAGACGTATTATGAGAGTGTATTTGTAGGTGAAGTAAATTGCGAACATGCTTTTCGATTAGAGTACTATACGAAAGATTTCATGAAAGGGATGCAAGCTATTCCGAATGTGTATTTTGTATGTGGAAGAAATGCCTATGTAAAACTACCTGACAATTGTTATGGTTCGTGTTACTTGGCAATTGTCTTCCCCAAAATATATCATGCAAAGGATTTAGCGATCATAGAAGGAAAGGCTTCGAAGAGAGCGAAAAGGGAAGTAGGAGATGCAGAAGTAGTAGGAGATGTATTTGGAGCGATGTTTCCTATGTTAGGTTTAATACTTAACGATGTTAAGGTCAGGAGACTAGCTACAGTAGTAGATAGACTATCTGCAAGCACTGCAAGGTCATTAATGTTAGTAGAGGGAGAGATGCAGTCGATTAGAGCAATGGTTCTTCAGAACCGACTTGCTTTAGATGTACTGCTAGCAAAAGAAGGCGGAGTTTGCAAGGCTTTGAAGGTTCAGGAATGTTGTACTTATATTCCTGATAATTCAAAACCACTTGAGAAAGTCATACAAAACATTACACAAATTCATCAAGAGATCGAAGATTTATCAAAAATAAATGTTTGGGAAAAAGTAGGTCATGGAGTAGGAAAGGTTGGGAGTTGGTTTGCCAACCTTGGTAAAAGCATAGTATGGTATATAATAAAACCTGTTTTAATAATATTGATTTGCATAATTACATTGTTAGGGTTAGTGAGATTGTACAAATGGTATAGGTCGAACCGGTTACAAAGATCCATGAGAGAGCAAGAAAGGAGATTGGCTGCTTTACAAGATCAACAGTACAAAAGTTTAAGAGCTCTCGAAACGATGAAAAGAGGGAATATTGTAACTAGTTCTGTGTAAGGATTTTATTCAAATTGCATTTAGTGATGACTCCTAGAAGTCATCAAAGGGGGGACTGAGAGAGCGCAAATTTGAATAAAAATTATGTATGGATCATATTTACAAGTATATCGCATAACGTAGGAATGAAATGTATATCGTAATGGGAAGTTGACACTTATAGCATATAGTTAACCGTTAAAGTCAAGGTAAAATAGGAAATATGTAGAAATGTTCACGAAATGTAGAACATGCAAAGTAGAATTCATGTATGTGTGTAACTTTAAATGAAGAAACCGCGTGAAATGTAACATGGAGAAATGTGCAGAGAGCATACACGGCGATGTAACAAATGAGAATATGAAAGTTATACTCTATATATTTTATATTCTATGTACAATGTATTCACTTATATGTAAAGGATTTGCTAAATGCGATTGTATATAAATGTATGTTAAAGGTTATACTGTGTAGAAGGCTTTTAGTAAGAATGTTAGAAGGGTTTAGGTCATTTGTGATTTTAACCTGACTGACCAAGGGTTCGCAGAAGGGTAGTCCGATGTATGTAATTTAGTGGGCTCACAGGAGTCGTGAATAGCCTTGCTGTGAACATGCGAGCCAAGGAGTCTAGTTCTTGTTAGATTTAAGGTGACAACGCTGGACGAAGTTTATGGCCTAAACGTGATAAGAAGCGCTTGGAATTTGAGAGTTGTTTTTGAGAAGTCCATTCACAGGACCAAGAAAGGTTACATACATAGTTGTAAAGTTTAAAGTTCTGCTGAGGTTGTTGACTTATGCTCCGAAAGTGTCAATTGTAATGTCGAAAAGAACTCACCAACGAGAAGACGAAGATGACATCGGAGGAGAAAGGTCAACTTAACGGACGGCGAAAGAGACGAAGCAAGGAAAAAGCTAGAAGATGACCTCACGGGGAAAGTCCGTGGTGGGCGTTGAAGGGGCGTTCCACCCACACACTGATTGTGTATTTTAGGGACAGCACCCCGGGGAGAAGAGAGCGAAGGCGAAAGCAAACAGCTCCGAGCAGAGGCCATCATAGAGAGCTCAGAGTAGATGCCTTGAACAGATGCGCTTAGAGAGATCAGAGCGCAAGAGAGCAGTAGGCCGAGGACCCTTAGAGAGCGGATGGGTAGGCAGAGAGGGTACTGCTTCTTAAACTTAAGTTACCTTTAGAGGCTAAGAGAGTTTGAACTTCTTCGGGAGTCAAACTGCTGACACCTTTTTAGGTTAGGAACTTGCGAAGTAGGGATGTCACGTAGTATAGAGTAGGGACAGATTTAACTTGATTATTTTTCTCTTTCTGTAGATGACGCAAAGGAACCACTTCATATCAAGGCCTTTAATTTGCTGATTCTTGAACTGACTTTAATTGTATTCTTTCGTATACTTATTGAGATTTATCCTGAGAGGATTGTATATGCACTTAATTCTGATTTTATATAAAACTTTCAAAACTTCATCAGTTGTCAGTGGTCCTTCAGAGTTGCGTCAGTTTATGGGGTTTATCTAACCTATGCGGGGTTTGTCTTTTACTCAATGACGAGGAAAAATCGATCCAAAATTGACGAATGAGATAAGTTATTAAATTGATCATAAATTGATATCAAAATCTCATTCCCCGCAGCTGTATTTCAAATTGTATGTAGGAAACATGAAAAAACCATAAAAGGCATTTCAAAATGACTAAATCAATCACTTCCAGCTTATTCTACTCATTTGTCTGAATTAATTGTCCAGGCCCGCTCATCCATGTTATAGCAATGTGCCTATACCGTATCCAATCATAATGCAAGGTCTCCTCATACATGTTTAGCTAATATGCACTACGCCTGTTGTACAGAAAGTGGTTTTATACATATATTTACATACTTTGCTAAATACAAATGCGGCTATTAGTAGAGGGGATTTACTATGTTTGTCCGTTCACATCTTCTGTGTCTTGCTTTGATTTGGAGTCACAAACATGCATGCTTGAAGTTCTCCTGGGTGTATTTGCTCTTAGGATCTTCTTCAGCAATACAAAAATGCCCAGCAAAGAAATACTTAACAAAAATAAATGAACTTAATAAAGATATGGATGTAAAAATGTCAGTGGAACAAAGAGGAAGGTAAGGTTAGCACAGGGTAAGCATAGTGCAGTGGAACTCCTCCCACCTAGAGATATGCCCTTCTCACGGAGATGAACCACTTCACTCTAAAGTACCCATGAAACACAGCTTTGTAGCTTAGTTATGCTCAAGGCTTAAAGCCTATAGGAAGCGAGGTGGGGGCATGTTATGTGAGGCATAACTGAAAAAAGAAATACATCTACAAATATTAATTATAGTGATTACATCCTACGTGGCCCCACAATTGCATGATGGCTTAATGGACTTGATTAGTAGATCCTATTCTCGTTACAAAATTAAGATCAATGTTCGGAGGATGAACCTCTCTGAAAATATCAAAAGACATGAACTTTAAGAAGGTGAGTGAGCCTGTAGGCCTTCATCCAGTAACACAGGTTAAACCAGACCTGTTCATTCCTACTGATCACTACAGGGTATGCTGCCACCATTGTGTTTCTTAACTCCTGGTGAAGGCAGTAGCCTTCCACCACTATGAGGGTAGAATTTTGGGCATCCCTCCCAGTCCAACAAGGCCACAATCCTTAAAACAGACCCCTGTCATGGTGCACACACGATCCATGTTTTCCTATGAAAACAGGGATCCAGTCAACACTATAGTTGTGCAGTCAGGGCAGGGGTACACGTCCATCACCACGCAGAGGACTCTCCATACCAACACAGGAATTCGCACAGAAACACCAATTCTGCCAGTTAGTCCACAAAAAAAGTTTAATCCCAGTTATTTCCATTCTGCCCCCCCAGAATTACTGTGACCCCACTGAATGAAGATAACAGGAATTATTCTGGTCCCTTTCCAATGAGGCCCTATGTGTTGGCTCTTGGTAAAAATGTTCAGTAAACATACAGGGCTCCTACAAATATGCCATGGTTTGAGATAGTGCTTGTGCTCTAATTCTTAATCCCAAACGTTTGACTTTCAGAATGCTATTATGGCAAAAAAGCCACAATTTCAATGTGAGTGGTCTAGGGCCTTCAACTGTGAATGAGTCATAGGACAATGCAATCCTAGGACTTGTATATGTTTCAAGCTCTTTAATCAATCAACCAAGAATCACCTGGAAAAAGATCCTTCACCCTTGAGAAAGAGCGGACAAAAGTTGGATAGATAGAAAGATACTGTACATTTAACACTGACATTTTCTCAGGCATTATCTTTCACCTATTGTGTTTCGTGAAGGCAATCTTGGAAAGTACTCAAGGAGCTGGTAGAATTTCTATGCACTATATCCAAGCATTGAAAACAATCATGCTCAACTATTCTCAATGAGTAGTTCAATCGTTTTCTGTCTGAAGTTTTTTAATTACATCAGTAGCCTGTGAAAGTATCCTCCATGTGAGATCTGCATTCCATTTTTCCAGTCTATGATGTATAGTACAACCCTCTTCTAAAGCAGATACCCATCCATCAATACTTTGTCTTGCCGCTTGTGACTTGGGAGTCTAGGTTTTGGCAAGTTAGAATGTCTACTCCAGACTGTCTCTGTGTCTGACATGTCTGTACACCGATATATGTGGCACAGGAATTAATGACAAGTGCACTCTTTACTTCTTGCCATATTTCTGTCAGAGGCACCGTTTTTGCTTATTTAAATGCATGCATCTTGTGGGATTCCTCAAGCTGTAGGATGGTATCCCTAGGGGCATTATTTCTGTAAACCCTGAGGGGGAGACCCATAATTAGTCTCTCAACCCTAAACTCTTATTAGGGTAGCCCCAGTTGAATTACTTTTGACAAGCGATGGTTACTATTTTAATTTTCATGATACAATACCTTGCCCCAGAAAAGCTGCCTACTGGTCTCACCTTATACACCAAGAACAGAGGAATGAGCCAGATGGGGCCTTTTCATGTTTGCTAGGAATTGGGTTTCTGCTTAGCAGAGGTATGCACACAGTCTAATCAGAAACCACAATCCTAGGCTGGGTTCGTCAGATACACACTATAGATTAACCTCTGCTCACTCTCTGGTAGCAACTGGTGAACACCCCCACCCACTACGCCGGCCACACGTTCAACCCCATCTTCTCTGCCAGCAGCCATGTTGCCTTACCCCACTCCACCGGTCTACACTGGACCGACCACAGCTGCATCCACTTCATCTTTAAGAAGACCACATCCCACCACCGCCCGCAACAGATCCCCCGTAGATGCTGGAGCAAAGTCACCGCAGACCAGCTAACCACATCACTGAGCCGGAACTTACATATCACCACCATTGACACCAACGATACAGCCCGCAAATTCACACAGTGGACCGTCAACTGCGCCGACGCCCTTGCACCACTGAAGAACCCTCCTGGCAAGCCCGGCAACAGGAAAACAACATGGTTCAACAACAACCTCAAAGAATCGAAGAAATCCTGCCAAACCCTCGAGAAAACCTGGCGCCGCGTACAGACAACAGAAAACATGGCAGCCCTCACGAACGCCACCAGCAAACACCACCAGCTGATCCGCACCACCAAAAAGACATCGTTCAAAAAACGGCTGGACAACAAGACCTCTGCAACTTCCTCACCACGTTTTTTCACCGCAAGATCGCCAATATCCACAACAGCTTCGGCGCCCAGACTCCGCCCCCAGCCACCGAACCAACTCCCCCTACAACCACCCTCAGCGCTGGGACTCCCATCAGCACCAAAGACACCGCCCATGCTATGAACACCATCCACTCCGGCTCTCCTTCCGACTCATGCCCTCATCACATCTTCAACAAAGCCGACACCATCATCGCTCCCCACCTACGGAACGTCAAAAACAACTCCCTCACGTCTGCCACCTTCCCAGAGAGCTGGAAGCACGCAGAGATCAACGCCCTACTGAAGAAACCCACAGCGGACCCTAAAGACCTCAAAAACATCCGCCCCACCTCTCTTCTTCCCTTCCCGGAAAAAGTGATCAAGAAGATCTTCAATAAACAGCCGACCGCATTCCTCAAGGCCTATGGATCCCTCAACCCATCTCAGTCCGGATTTCGAGCCAACCACAGCACAGAGACCACCCTCATCGCAGCCACCGACGACATCAGGACCCTCCTCGACAACGGGGAAACTACTTCCCTCATCCTCCTAGACCGATACAGTCTGCCATCGCACCCTAATAACCCGCCTCCACAACGCCGGGATCCAAGGTAAAGCCCTGGACTGGATCTCCTCGATCCTCTACGACAGAACCCAGAGAGTCTGCTTCCCTCCCTTCCGCTCCGCGGCCACCGAGATCATCTGCGGCATTCCCCAAGGCTCATCGCTCAGCCCAACCCTCTTCAATATCTACATGAGCCCCCTCACCACCATCGCACGCAAACACAACCTCAACATCATCTCATACGCCGACAACACCCAGCTGATACTCTCCCTGACCAAAGACCCAGCCACCGCCAAACTCAACCTCCAAGAAGGAATGAAAAACCATGCTGAATGGATGAAACTCATCCGTCTGAAACTGAGTTCAGACAAGACGGAGGTCCTCATCCTCGGACCAATCCCATCTGCCTGGGACAACTCCTGGTGGCCCACAGAACTGGGCACCGCACCGACACCCACTGACCACGCACGCAACCTGGGATTCATCCGGGACTCCTCTCTCACGATGACCAAGCAAGTCAATGCCATCTCCTCTTCATGCTTCAACACCCTGCGCATGCTCCGTAAGATCTTCCGGTGGATCCCTACCAGAACCAGAAAGACGGTCACCCAGCCAACTAGACTACGGAAACGCCCTATACGCAGGAACCACAGTCAAACTTCAGAAAAGACTCCAACGCATACAGAACACATCCGCACGACTCATCCTCGACATCCCCCGCCACAGCCACATATCAGCCCACCTGAGAGACCTGCACTGGCTCCCCGTCAACAAAAGGATCACATTCAGGCTCCACACCCACGCACACAAAGCGCTCCACGACATAGGTCCTGAATACCTCAACAACCGCCTCACGTTCTATACTCCAAAATGCAAACTCCACTCCGCCATCCTCGCCCTCGCCACCGTCCCACGGATCCGCAGAACCACAGCCGGAGGGAGTTCATTCTCCTACCTGGGGGCCAAGACATGGAACTCCCCCCCCCGCCCACCTACGACTGACCCAGGACCATCTCACCTTCAGGAAACACCTCAAGACCCGGCTCTTCGAGCAGTAGCGCCCCCCCCCCAGCGCCTTGAGACCCTCACGGGTGAGTAGCGCGCTCTACAAATGTATTGATTGATTGATTCACAGCAGTGATAAATTGTTTTTCACTACTAGGATATACAAAACCAAAAATTACATATCCTACCTTTTGAATGCACAGCACCCTACCCTTACGGGTACCTGATCGGTGTCTTATGTGTAATAGAGGCGGGGTTTGGGGCCTGGCAAGGGGTTTCAAACGTCAAGTCAAAAAGGCAGTGCAAACTGCACACACAGGTTCTACAGTGGCAGGCCTGAGACATGTTTAAAGAGCTACTTGTGTGGGTAGCACAATCAATGCTGCAGGCCCAGTAGTAGCATTTAACTTACAGGCCCTGGATACATTTAGTGCACTTTACTAGGTACTTATAGGTAAATTAAATATGCCAAACAGGTGAATGTATCAATCCAACCATGTTTAATGGAGAGAGAATGTGCACTTTAGCACTGGATAGCAGTGGTAAAGAGCTCAAAGTCCAACACCCAACATAAAGAAGGCCAGAAAAAGAGGAGGAGGAAGGCACAAAGTTTGGGGTGACCCTTTAGAGAGTGTCATTTTCCAATTGTTTAGTGTGTTTCCTGGATGTTCACAACATTTTTTTATGTTTAAGGTGTAATAACCAGAGCTGCTGACTTTGGAACTGGATTTGAGTCTCAGAATCAGCTCAACATCCTTTGATTCGGGGAAAATCACTTAATCTTCCTGTGCCTGGAGTAAAATTTAACTAGCTCTCATGTAAAGCATTACAATACCTTTGGGTCGAGTTCATGCTATATAAAATTGCAACAACATTTTTTTTCTTGTTGATTGTGACTATTTTACCACATGTGAACTGAAATACTTTATTAACTCTAATGATGCACCTGATGTTAGGGTTATTGCAACAATTTGTTACGATTTATTTTATAAGTATGCATTTTTCCTTCTTTTGGGGGAATAAACAAGGCTTCCTGCTCTTCCAATCCAATTGAAGGTTTATCTGGTTAGCTCCATGTAGCCTGTGGCCACGACAGTTAACTCTGCCTGACTTGCCAAGATACCTCTCTGATGAGATAAGATCTTTTAAAGCCGGGCTAGAAATTTTAAAATTTGAGGATACATTGAGTGTTTTCAGTACAACTTGTGCAATAAATATGCACATTGTACAAATTAATAATGTACATGCATTGGAAAGTAAACGTCTCTGAGGCAGGCACTTGCATAAAAACCACTTAAGATATTGGTATATTACATAATTTTCAGATAACATTTTGGTAGTGTGTAGTCTTGTGACTTCTGCCAGCTCCTGCAGAAATATTATTTTTTGCCCTGCAGTTTGCTTTTGTTTTTGTTTTTTGGTGCCAATACATACCTAGCCTCTTCTCCCTTATACCTGCTGCAGTGTTGACTTTTTCTGTGTTTTTACTCCTATTTCATTATTATTTTTTATCTATTGTTTTTCAGATTTACATTTTTTTTTTACTTTGTGTCTTTTTTTGTTTAATGTACATTTTGCAAAATGCCAGAACAAGTCCTGGCAAACACCCACCAACATTGCCCCAAGTAGCTTAAAATGTTCTCCTTTGAATGATATCCGGAAGGCCTTAAAAGGGCAATAGCTTCCCAAAAAACACATGCCCAGTGGATACTTGGGCACCAGTGGATATGGAACAAAATCAGCATTGCACACTCAGCTGCTTACTCATGAGAAGCTTGTGCTGCTGGAGCATCACTTGTTTTGACGCTCATGTGACGCAAGCCTCTCAGTCATAGCTATGAGGTGACGCAATGCCACTCTGCATGACTTTGCATGGCATCATAGATATGGAGTAAGACAAAGCAGTGCACGTCGCTGCCTTGTCATACTCTTCATCACGGAAGCATTCCATGATATTACAGTGGGTTTTCCCATGCAAAACCAATGGATTTTGACGCTACCCCAGATTTACTAAAACACATAAACCTGGGGAAGCACAAAAAAACATATATTTTGTATTTCTCCATATTGTTTCCTCTTTAATAGTATGCATTGTGTAGGACACATAGAGAGAGGAAAACACCTTGCTGGATTGATTTTGTGTAGGAAGATGCTCCTGCCTGCTGAAAAATAATCCTGCCAGTACCAGAGGCACCCTTGCACTTTGGTGCAAGGATGCCTACGTTGGCACTAGGCAGCAAATTGTGTGCCAGCACAAGGGGAAAGGACAGGAATGCACCATATTTCATATATAAGGTGCATGCCTGTCCTTTTACATTGAGGTAGGGCAGCACTGCAAGAAGATTTGCGGTGCTGCGCTAGGGCCAATTCCTCATAAATGATGCCCTATTTAACCAAGTACACACCACTCTTTGGACATAGTTGAATTGGGGGGTGAATCTTGAAAGATTTCAGAGGCAGCGCTAACCCGGCTGCAAAGTGGCTGCAAAGTGGCTGCCTTCTGAGGAGGCTCTGCTGGCTGGATCAATCATCGGGTATTTATCCATGTTCTGCATGAGGCATCAGGGTGAGCCCTATACCAATTAGCCATCCTGACACTCCGCTGTCTACAATTATGCCATCGATGACCTGATGTGAATGGCAGGACCTGAGATAAGGGCCCTGGCATGATGCAGTCTGACCATATCATGTCGGCAAGGGGCAACGGTTGGTGAGGACCACGCTAAAGAGGAGCGTTGGTGAACTAGGCTCATGTCTAGCAGTGAAGACGATGGAGGAGGCCGGGGTGTACACTGCGGCCTCAGTGGTGAGTTCCCTCACTTGGCATGTTAAGCTCCCGGGGACCATGCGGAGAGGTGTAGGGGAGGAGCTCCCTGCTGCTGCGGCCCCTTGCTTGGCCTTCAACTGGGCTCTATGCCAGCAGGGGGGCACCCCTGGCACTGAGTGGAGGTCCCACCCCATGCGCATTGGACTTCCAAAACATGTCCTCTCTGTTTGTACCTCTACTCTCCTGGTTCCAACCGGGTGCCTGTTGGGGGACCTGTGAGGTGCACGGTCTGTGTGGAGTGCCGTGAGGGATGTGTGGAGATGAGGCATTCCTTCTTTGAGCCCACTGGGCTTACCTATATACTGTGCCACCTGAGGCAGGGACCAGGCAGGTGTAGGGGCCCAGACTAGACTGATGAGTGCTTGACCCTCAGAGATGCCCAGGCCTGCCCGTACCCCTTCGGGCAGCCCCCTGGGGTGTGACGGACCTACCACTTCTACTCAGCCCTGTGATGCACCTCAAGCAGAGCTGACTGATTTGTGGGCCTCATCTCATTATTGTTCTGGTGCTGCCTGGGGAGGCCCCGACAGATGCACTTGGATGTGACAACTGCAGAGTGGAGTGACCCTGATTCATTGGGAGGACGCCTGGAGTCCTAATCCCTGGTGCAGGACTGGTGCATTTAACATTTGACTGACGTTGCATATTGCCAGTGCCCTTGTGTGAGCTGCTGCTCTCCCTGCTCGGTTCAGGGTTCTACTGGTTGCCACCTGTCTGCTTTTGCCCCCCCCCCCATTAGTAGAATCCCCAAGGTGAGGTGGGACCCTCCGGTGGTAGCCTTGTAGTAGCGATACAACGGTGCGCCAGCGATCTGGAACTGTGGTCATAGACCCCTGGTATGGGCCTGTTGAGGAATGACTGCGGCTAAGTAAAAACAGACCATTCCCAATGTATCTGTGCCCTGCCTAATACAGCCTCCTTATGCTAATTTTTGCAGAACCCCTGATGGCGACGTTGGACTGTGGGTGAGGTGAACCCCTGACCCTGTTCAACTGCTTCTGCCCTACTTGCGCTGTGCCCCCTCCGGAGTTAGTAGGGTAACACTTGGTGCTATTGGGAAGAATGACAGCAAACAATCAAAGCTGCCCTTTGAGTCGTGCAGGACATCCTGCACCATGAATCCACGCAGGAAGTTCCTGTACCGCACCCCCAGGCTTGGGGCGGTTTTGACTCCGGAGTCAGATATTCCCTCCATATTTATATTCCTCAAGCAAGCCCTATATGCTATACACCAGCACTGACTTGCTAGTGAATCAGTTTGAACATCTGAAAGAAAAAGTTGACTGACATGAAGAGCAGCTGGACCAACTCGAACACCACACCTCTGAAGTTGAAGATTCACACTCCACGTCAGGGGAGCGCTTATTTTAGCTAGAGAAAGTTCTTGAAGTCATTCGTAATGAGAGCAAGCTTTTGATGGCGTGGTCACGGCACCACAACTTGCAAATTATGGGTGTTCTGGAGTCCATTGCTATGGATTGAATGGAAGACTTTGTAGATAATATATTGCGCTCCCCCTTCAGTGATGCTCTGTTCACTATGCTCATCATAGAGAGGGTATTAGAAAAAGTAATGGGGCAACCCAGTGTCCCTCAGAACCTGGGTATATGTATTAGGTAAAACAAATGGTTCTGTCGGGAATCTCAATTGCTTTTAAATGTTCAAGACACATATAGTTTACAGCTAACACATATCAACGATTTTGGAAAGAAGAGGGTATAACACACACCAATTTGTGATTTCAAATGATATATTTTAAGAATACCATCTATTCAAGGGGAACAGCGTTTACAACGCAAATTTTGCCACGCAGTACCTTTACCACGCAACTTTTACAATGCAAGTCGTTACAATGACTTGCGCTGGGGGGAGCTGTAGGATAGGGAATAGTTTAATTTACTATCCAAAACCTTCCCTACTATCCACGGGGACTGGAGTTGGAATACTAAATTAAACTATTCACTATCCAGCGCCCCCCAATGCAAGTCGTTGTAACGACTTGCGTTGTAAAACCTGGCTGGTAAAGGCATGCGTTGTAAAAGCATGCGTAGTAACGACAAAACACAAATCTAATTGAAAAAGGGGTTTGATTGACTTGTGATGAAAAAGTGACATGTGGTGATTAGTGATATAGGCAGTACACTATATACAAAAAATGAACATGCAATCAATAAGGGAGGGTGAAATTTCTGTTTTATCCTTATGATTTTTGCACATATGCTTCAGGATCCTTTACAAGTTAAGCTGTGATCATAAGCGTTGTGCAGACATGGATGCGTCGATGTTTTGGCCCTGTGGGTTGCCCAAATTGTAATAAGCGTCAGGGCGGGTCTTCTTCAGGACAGTAGGGATGGATATCCACGCTATGGGTTTGAATAGAAAGCTAAATAAGGTGTGTGTATGGAATAGAACAATAAATGACTGTTCCCATAGTGGTAATAAGGCTTACCAAACTGCAGATTCTCGGGTATATCTGCATGTATGAAGGGCATCGGAGTCAAGTGAAGGTCCTTATTACTCTGCCAGAGGTAGCCTAAGAAATTATAGTATTCATTTAATCACTCCCAGTAATGCAATTAGTTTAGTTAAGTAATTGCATAATGGCTTAAGCAGGAGGAAAGACTGTCCCAGTAAATGCATCAAATTATTGCTTTAACAATTCTTTTACTTAAAGGCTAATGCAGGAGGAAAGTCCATCCCAGTAAAGACATACCTCAAATTATTTTTTTATCAATTTGTTTATTTAAAGGCTTCCACCCATCGGTTGGAGTCTATAGATTTTTTTGATCAGTCAGGCGATTTACTGGAAAATATTAAAAGGAGGGGTGCATTAATCACAACAAATGGAAAGGCACTTGAGATGCGAGGATGCGTTACTACAAGTGTGCTCAGTGCTAATCTTACTGCGATCTGATTTCCTGCGTCTCTACGGCTCTAGCTCGGTTGAAATAATGAGGACGGGGACGGGAATGTGAGATTTATAGCATACTATGAGTGCCTCCGACATGCATGCTCACCCGTGTCTGTAAGCAAAGTCATAATGGGCTACAGCTGCGTGTGGCTAGCACTGGTACTAAGACATATACACATCATGGAAACACTTCCACACTAAGGGGGTCATTAGTATGGTAGGCAGATTTTGTCCATCCGCCATACCCCATTGCCCGCCATTGCCCACTAAGGGTGCAGCTGTCCTGCACATCCCATTAGGATGCACCCGCCACACTGGCGGGTGCATCCCGCATTTGTAACATTGCAGCGGGCGGTGCTAATAGCACCGCCCGCCGCAAAGCCACAAAAGCAGTGCCTGTCACGTTGTATATTGAAAAGCCCCATGTGCACCCCCCAGAATCCCTGGGGGCCCACTACGGGCCCCCAATGTCAAAGTCTGCATGCCTTTCCGTGGCGGCAATGCCCCCACATGCATACTAATATGGATGGTGGAGTACTCCGCCACCATATTAACAGCTTTTCCTCCCAGTGGTCAATCTGGAGATTTGCCTACCGTCGGACAAACGGCAGACGGTCTTTCCATCCGCCGGAGTCCCCCCTGCCATGGTAATATGGCGGGGGGAATTGGCATGCGGACAGGCACAAATGCCGGGCAGATCCCCACCGCCATGCAGGCGGTGGCGATCTGCCGGACATGCTAATGGGCCCCTAAGCATTTACATGTGCATTTGGTGATATTTTACATAGTTAATTATGTCCATTATGATGTGTGTCAGCTATTATACATTCAATACATAATAAAAGACATATGTGCTCTGATTGCAAATTTAACATGTATTTAGAGAACAGCGACATTTGGGCATTTATAAAATGTCAAAAATATACGTAGTACATTTGAATAACTTAATATCATGAATCAAAGCTGTTACACTTCATTCACTAGCGAATTTTAGTGGTGTTAGGCACAAATGTACAGTGAAAGGAAGACTCGTACACCTATTAGATCGGTAGTTGGCTGGCCAATCTAATAATATTTAAACATATTTATACATAGTTTCAATAGTAATGTTTAAAAATGAGACATCTGGCCTATGGCCTTGGCAGTCAAGTTATTCCTAAGTGACATTATAAAGTGCACCTAGGTGATAACATGTGACTTTCATCTATTTATGCATAGCTGATGGTACAAAACAGAGGATACTGTTCACATTTTGGGCATCAGTGAACTAGAAGAAGGAATTTCAAGGATTCTATAGTTTGATCATTTGTCTATATGTCTCCTTCTGTTTGTTTAGCCCATTTTTGACTGAGTCCAGAAGATGGATCCACCTGCATTCTTTGAAGTTTAGCAGTTTGAGTATGCCTCCTCCTCTGGGATGGAGGGTGGCTTTTCCAGTGCCCACCATTGTAGGTCATCTGCAGTGTGTTTGCTTTTGAAGAAATTATCTACCAGGTGGGCTCCCTGGACCATGCAACAGATTCTACTTTGGTGTTGGAGAATCCTGGTTTTGACCTTTTGGGTCAATTGGCCAACATAAATTTTGTCGCAAGGGCATCGTATGGCATGGATCACGTTATGACTATTGCAGTTACTGTGTTGTCTTAAGTGATATGTTTTTGTAAGTGTTGGAACGATGAGCTTGTCATTGCAAACTCACAGGATTTGCAGGTGCTGCACTTACAATGACCCACTAGAGGTGGTAAATTGAGTTGTTCTCTAATATCTCGTGGTTTCTCAGTTTCAAGATAGGAGCTTACAACATAGTCTTTGATGTTTTTGGCTCTTTTTAAAGCAAACAGAGGTTTCTCCTGAATCCCAATCTCTGTGTTTATTAGGTTCCAGTATTTCAGTAATACTTTCTTTATTTCGTGACTGCATGTATGAAAAGTGGTTACACACACCAGTTTCTGAAAGTCTTCTGTTGGTGGTTGTATCTCCAGGAGAGTCTCCCTGGGGCGATACCAGGCCCTTCTTCTTGCTCGATTTAATAGGCCTTTTGGGTATCCACGGTCCCTACGTTTTTTGATGAGAATGTCCGTCTCTTTGTAGGTCACTTCTTTTTGAGCAATTTCTTCGTAGTCTTAAAAATTGTCCATATGGCAAATTGTCTCTGAGACTTCTAGGATGATGTGAGTCGTATTTCAGGGTGATATTACGCTTGGTAGGTTTTCTATATAACGTGGTGAACAATCTTCCTTCCTCGTTCTGTATGGTGATGTCCAAGAAGCTAATAGCCTCATTGTTATTGTAAATTGTATATCAGGAGTACGTGTATTGAGCCATGATTTAAATTCCATTAGGCTATGTTCTGTGCCAGTCCATACCCTCAGCATGTCGTCAATATAGCGCTTCCATACTGATATGTTGTTCAAGAGGGGTTGGTGAGGTCTTGTAGATGTGTATCCTCATAGTCATCCATGTAGAGGTTGGCTAGACTAGGGGCAAATCCAGCCCCCATAGCTACACCTTTACATTACAGGTAGTATGTGGTTTAAAAGACAAAGTAATTATTTTTCATGGCTATTTTGAGTAGATCGACCAAAAGTTCAGTTAGGATCCACATCGGTACAGGTCGTCTGTCCAGCGTCCTCCTTATGACTTCAATGGCATGTTCCTGGGGAATGCTCGTGTATAGCGACAAATGGTTATAGGAAGCTATCCGAAAACTGATTGAGAGGCTCCAGAATAGACCCACAGCCAGATACAATTGGCTGGACGGGTGGATTATGTAGGTCTTTGTAAATCTTTGGAAGATTGTAGCTGGTAGGTATTCTTGGGTCCGTTTTATTCAGAAAGTTGTACTCATATTGTGACTGAAAGCCTTCAGTTAGTCCTTGATGAGTGAGTGATTGAATGAGATCACTGATTTTCCCGGTGGGATTTTTTGGGAATTTTCTGGTAGCTCTCAGTACAGCTCAATTGTTGGTTGATTTCTGCGATGTATGTTTGCGTGTTTTGAATAACCACGGCACCGCCTTTATCCGCTGCTTTTACTATAATCGATGAGTTCTTGTTTAGTGTGTGCAGAGCCTGATTCTCGTCCTTGGTGATGTTGTACTTGATGAATTTCTTGTGGTTGAGGAGATCACTTCCTTCATCACAATTTTTTCATAAGCAAGGATCTTTTCACTCATTAAGTATTTTGCAGGAAGAAAAATCGAGGCTGGTCCGAATTCAGTAGCTGTTGTGCGTTTACTCCAATAAAAATTATTCTTAAAATGGTATTTGAGGCGTATTTTCCTTAAAATTGCTGCAGTTCCAATTTGATGTTGAAGTTATTGGTTGCAGTCGTTAGAATCAATTATAAGCCTTTAGATAGCACATCATGTTCACTTTGTGTCAATATGTGATCTGAGATATTGATAATTGGATCTTTTGGGTTAACTTGTATCATTGGCCCATGTTCTCCAGCTTCAGGTGTTTCTTATGTGGCTTCAGTGTATCCTTCTATGGGCAAATCTACTTCTAAAGCTGATGTTGGTAATTCTTCAGGGACATCTGTGCTGAATACCAGTTCCTCGGGTCTGGCTACGTCTTCATCTACAACTGGTAGTCTTTCCGGCAATTCATCTTCAGGGGCATCTGTGTTCAATGCCAGTTCCTCAGGTCGGGCGGTGTCTTCATCTATAAGTGTTGGTCTGTCTCCTTGTGTTGATCTCTCCATGGTTGTTGTTTCTCTGGAACCTTACTCTCGTGTTTCCATGAGGTCTGTTCTGTCCTCGGTTTCATCTCGCCGGTCTGTTCCAGTTCGTGTCCCTGCTCATCCATATCTTCTCCCCTAAAAAAGGAACACTGCCTTGTGGGTCTTGGAAGCATTGACCCTGCTGGTCTTGGAAACGTTGTCCTTGTTGGTAAGATCTGTTGTTCGTACTCTCTCTCTGAGCCACTTCCAAAGGATGAGTTGGAAAGATTGGCATACCTACGCTATCCTTGTCGACCCTGGCTAGTGTAGAAACCCTAAGAGTCCTGCTCGTAGTAGTCATCACTTAAGTATGGATAGGTTATTTTCTTGTCGTATACTCTGGTATCTTTGCTGAGTTTGTCCAGTTTGTTGTTGAGATTAATGGTATTGAATTCTGCCAATGTTTTTTCAGCTCGTTCTAAGGCCTCTTTTGCATTTGTGACTGTTCTATTGTCCAAGATTTCTCTTTTTAGGTTGCAATTTCCTGAGCCAGTTTTTACGTACTCAAGTGCGGTTTCAACTCCCAACACCACCAACCACCGATCTAATTGTGTATGACAAACGCCACTAGCTGTACGAGTGTTCCTTTCACTGTAAATTTGCGCCTAACACCACTACAATTTGCTAGTGAATGATGCATGTTGAAGCTTTGATTCATGATATCAAGTTATTCAAATGTACTACGTATATTTCTGACATTTTGTAAATGACTAAATGTTGCTGTTCTCTAAATACATGTAAAATTTGCATTCAGCGCACATATATCTTTTATAATGTATTGAATGTATAATAGCTGACACACATCATAATGGTGCATGACAAGCGCTACTAGATTTACTAGTAACTGTATAACTATGTACAATATCACCAAATGCACAAGTGAATGCTTAGTGTGGAAGCATTTCCATGACGTGTATACGTCTTAGTACCAGTGCTCCCTTAGACACTGTTTTCCTGACATTTTCAGCATATCCCTAGCGTCTGATCCCCGGCAGCCACACGCAGCTGTAGCTCATTATGACTTTTCTTACAGACACGGGTGAGCGTCCATGTCGTAGGCAGGCATAGCATGCTATAAATCGCACAATCCCATCCCCGGCCTCATTATTCCAAAAGAGCTAGAGCCAGAGAAACGCAGGATACCAGATTGCGGTAAGATTAGCACTGAGCACACTTGTAGAAGTGTATCCTCGCATCTCAAGTGCCTTTCCATTTGTAGTGATTATTGCACCCCTCCTTTGAATGTTTTCCAGTAAATCACCTGACTGATCAAAATCTACAGACTCCAACCAACGGGTGGAAGCCTTTAAATAAACAAATTGATAAAGAAATAATTTGAGGTATGTCTTTACTGTGACGGACTTTCCTCCTGCATTAGCCTTTAAATAAAAGAATTGTTAAAGCAATAATTTGATGTATTTACTTGGACGGACTTTCCTCCTGCTTAATCCTTTATGCAATCACTTAACTAAACTAATTGCATTACTAGGAGTGATTAAATGAATACTATCATTTCTTAGGCTACCACTGGCAGAGTAATAAGGACCTTCACTTGACTCAGATGCCCTTCATACACGCAGATATACCTGAGAATCTGCAATTTGGGAAGCCTTACTACCACTATGGGAACATAATTTTATTGTTCTATTCCATAACACACACCTTACTTACCTTTCTATTCAAACCCATAGGCTGTATATCCATCCCTACTGTCTTGAAGAAGACCCGCCCTTACGCGTATTACAACTTTTGCAACCCACGGGGTCAAAACGTCCACGCATCCTATATGTCTGCACAGCGCTTATGATCACAGCTTAACTTGTAAATAATCCTGATGCATATGTGCGCAAATCATAAGGACAAAACGGAAAATTCACCCGCCCCTTTTGATTGCACGTTAATTTTTTGTATATAGTGTACTGTCCATATCACTAATCACCGCATGTCACTTTTTCACCACAAGTCACTCAAACCCCTTTTTCAATTAGATTTGGGTATTGCGACAGCCTTGAATATTTGGTATTCTTTAAATATATCATTTGAAATCTTAAATTGGTGTGTTTTATACCGTCTTCTTTCCTAGAATTGCTGATATGTGTTACATGTAAACTTGATGTGTCTTGAACATTTAAAAGCAATTGAGATTCCCGAGAGAACTATTTGTTTTACATAAAACCATAGAGAGGGCACATGGATCACTGGGACAACGCCTCCCCCTCCAGGAGCCCATTTCCCGCCTGATAATTGAGAGGCTTTTGAATTACTGGGATAGAGATACAACGCTTTTCAGTTTCAGGGCAGTGAAATCTCCTTTGTGGACTTCACCATGGCCGTCCAGGCTACAAGGCAGGACTTCATCCCGATGAAGTGAACACTACAAAAGACAGATGTCAAATACTCCCCAATCTATCCTGCCAAACTCTGGAATCAGCGTTCAGGCAGAACTCACTTCTTTACTGACCTGAAAGCAGCTTCTAAGTTTGGTAATGAGTTAGCCCCTGCTGGTACTTCCCCACTATTTTGTCGGGGTAAGGGAGACAGATGGAAGGGTGAAAAGATCCTTACTGATGTGTTATGACGGAGATGAGCTGTACTAACTGTTCGAGGCGCTACCAAACAGAGGGGCAGACGATGACTACAGGGCGGCGGTCAACGCACTAAATCGCCATTTTGACCCACAAGTTAACCATGACTATGAATGGTTTAAATTGCGCCAAGTGCGTCAAGGTGAAGCCGAGTTGAATCGACACCTACTATGCTCGGCTCAGGAAACACGCCACAGCCTGCGAACAACCCGACCAGAGGCTGAGATACGCGCCCAGCTCATTCAAGGCAGCAGGTCTGTCCAACTCAGGTGCAAGCTAGTGAGACAACCACGCATCTTGCTGGATGAAATCCTTGTCATCGCCAGATCTCCCGAACTTTCTAATGTGCGCGCAGACAAGATGGGGGCTGCGCTGAACCATCTGGAAACGGTGGCTCGCTCGCCGACGATCATGGAAGAACCTCTAGCCGTGATGCGCCGAAGACCACAGCCACCGAGAGGAGGAATGAAGGCTGCGCAGAGCTCATCATGCGGCAACTGCGGGATGGACCACCCGGCCAGCGGAAAATGCTACGCTCGAGGCAAAACATGCTTGAACTGCGGCAAACTTAATCACTTCGCAAAAGTCTGCCGCAGCTGCGGCAGCGGCTGCCATCCCACGCCTGCCACCAGAGGGCCCACTCAGAGCGTGCGCCAACTAACACTCGAAGACCCGGGGCCTTGCAGCGATGTGTCGCGTTCAACGTTCAACCTGGAGGATGATGATGACGACGTCTTCTTCGTGTCCTTTGTCGGCAGGAAAGGTTCCAAGAGGCGACCGCCACTCATGTGTGACATAGCTATCGCAGGCTCTCAGGCACAGGCCATGATTGACACGGGAACCTCAGTTAACGTGATGGACAGCGCCCAGTATGAAAGACTCTCTCAAGTCCGGCTCTCTTGCCATCAAATTCCAAAATCTACACCTATGACAGCGATGACACGCTTCCCCTATGAGGGGTAATGGAAGTAGTGGTAGCCAGCAACGGCCAGGAAGTGAAGACGAAATTCCATGTGATGGATAGAAACGTGGGACTCTGATCAGCTGTCACACGGCAGAGGACCTCCAGTTGGTTTTCTTCGCAAATCAAGTACTCAAGCTGCATGCCGAGATGATGCTGAAAGACTTTCCTGCGCTTTTCCAAGACCTTGGCCGCCTCAAGGGCAAAACCTTTAAACTACACGTGGACAACACAGTCCGGCCGACGGCACTAAGACACCGGAGGGTACCATTCCACCTGCGGCCGCAGGTCAAACAGGAGCTGAGGAAACTTGAAGAACTTGGGGTCATCGAAAAAGTTTCAGGCCCGACCCCCTGGGTTTCGCCCTTAGTGATTGCCCCGAAGCCCAAACAACCCGGCGCCATCCGCTTGTGTGTGGATATGCGCCTCCCGAACAAAGCGGTCAAAAGAGAGAGGCATTTGATGGCCACGATGGACGACATTGTTGCAGATCTGAACTGGGCCCGGTGGTTTACGAAGTGAGATCTCAATGTCATATACCACCAACTGGAATTACACCCGGACAGCCGCAACACCACCATGTTCTCAACGCATGTCGGCCTACGGCGTTACAGGCGGTTGAGCCTTGGCGTCTTCTCGGCCGCTGAGGTTTTTCAAAACGCGATAAAGTAAACGCTCTCCGGATTGCCAGGTGTCATCAATCTAAGTGATGACATCCTAGTCTTCTCCAAAACACTCGAGGAGCATTACACCCACCTCAGAGCCACTCTACAGCGCCTGGCTGATCATGGCCTCACCCTCCACCAGGCCTAGTGCTCTTTCTACAAGAGTCAGTAGACTTCTTTTGATACATCTTCTCGAGGGAAGGTCTGCGCATAGATCCAAAAAAGGCAGAAGCGATCCCATCAGCACCCAAAGCAACATCGACAACAGAGGGGAGAAGCTTTCTAGGGATGCTGTGGCCGTTTCATCCCCAACCTGGCCTCTCTCTCCGAGCCTCTTCGAGTACTGACCAAGGCTGGACAGCCATGGACCTGTTCCGCAAAGGAGGACAACGCGTTCACCGCTGTCAAGAGCGCGCTGATAGACGACAAAGTCATGGCATATTTCCACCCCAAACGGCCCACAGAGGTCGTAGTGGATGCCAGCCTGGTGGGACTTGGGGCTTTCCTCATGCAAGAGACGTAAGACCGAGAATGGGTGCCCACTGCCTACGCCTGTCGCGTGTTAACTCCCACGGAGATGCGCTACACCCAAATCGAACGTGAAGCTCTGGCAATCAAGTGGGCGTGCCAACATTTCCATTTGTACCTATATGGCCATGAGTTCCGAGTAGTCACAGACCACAAACCACTGGTGCCACTGTTCCCAGGGACCACAAGCTCCTCCACGAATAGAAAGATGGGCCGTCCAGTTGCAGACATATCGTTTTGAAGTCATCTTCAGGCCAGGTGCTGACAACCCGGCTGATTTCCTATCGCACTACCCAAACACCTCTTCCCCCACGCTGGGGCAGGAGGAGGTTGAAGAGGTTGAGGAGTTTGTGCGGATGATATCACAGGAGGCATGCCCCGTTGCCCTCACATTGGAAGACATCGGGAAAGCAACCGACAAAGACGAGTGCCTCAGCAGAGTGAAAGCCACACTGATGAACCAAAGCTGGAAACGATTCCTAGATGGTGTCAGTGCCCTCACGGTGACGGAACAGGCATTTCGTCAACAGGTCTGGAGGGCCCAGAGTGAACTCAGCGAGGGGCCCCATGGAGTGATACAGCGCAGCGCAGCCATCGTGATCCCGACGAGCCTGCAGAAGGAGGTGGTGCGCCTTGCACATCAAGGGCATCAAGGAGCATCAAAAACCAAGGCACAACTATGCAGCAAAGTATGGTTTCCCGGTTTGAACCTAGCGGTGGAAGAGGCGGTCCGCAACTGTCATTCATGCACCATCACGAGCCAGGAGCCGACGCCACACCCGGTGATCACTGAGGACCCGTGCCAAGAACCGTGGTCAAAACTCAGCATCAATTTTGGATCTTTCGCCGACGGGAGGAACACGCTTGTAATTATAGACTCCTACTCGCGCTTCCCAAAAGTAGAGGTAGTGCCCTCCACAGCGTTCAGCCATGTCAAGTTAGCGTTGGACCGAACCCTTGCGATGATGGGCCTACCCGAGGAGATACGATACGACAATGGTCCCCCCTTCCAGGGCGAAGACTTTCAGACCTACCTAGCAGCAAGAGGCATCCGCCACAGGAAGATCGGCCACAATGGCCTCAGGCAAATGGGGAGGTCGAGAGGTTTATGCGCATGCTAAATCGAGCCATGCGCATCAGGGTCGAAAGGGGAGGAGCAGAGGAATGCCTGTCTCAATTCCTAAGCGCATACCGGCAGACACCCCATTGCACCACTAGATGCACCCCGGCACACCTGCTGTTTCGGAGGGCCCCGAGAGACTGTGTATCTACAGGCCCCTCCTGGAACCCACCTGAGTTTGATCAAAATGCCACCCAAAACAGAAGACAACTCAACAACGAGAGAGCCAGGCGGGCTCGGAAGGCTCAACCCATGTCCTTAGTCGTCGGTGACAGAGTAGTCATCAAGGACAGACACCCCAACTGGAAATATCGCACTGTGTACGAACCAGAGATATGGGAAATTGTCAACATACATGGCACCATGGTCTCCGCGACCAGAGGCACGAGAGCCATTAAACGGAACGCTTCATAGTTTAAGCGAGTCCCCAGAGAGAGAGGCACCACCGAACAAACATCAGAGAACGTGGACTGTGACGACAATGACCCTGCAGAGGCCGGGGCGGCGACGGGCCAACGCGAAGAAGAAACACCGCCGTCAAGGCCTGCACAGGAACCGACTGAAGGACTGGAGAACAGGTCAGGAGGGTCCAGAGCCCCGGCGGGGCAATCTGAAGAGGAGGAAACTAGTGAACATCATCGGAGTAAGAGATACAGCCTCCGACCAAATCCGACACCCAGCCAGAGACTAAAAGACTATGCTTGGGGTTTGGGCCAGGCCCAAGGTTCCCCCTAGATTGGACTCTGTATCTGTGAGTTTGGAGGGATGTACTGACAGAGCCACCCGGCCCGTCCACACACTCATGCACGCATACACACACCGCGAGGGCGGGCCAGCCCGAGGGGATAAATAAACAATCTCGAGACCACTCGTGGTCTTCGGACCAGACAAGTAGTCAGCCTCTGTGTGTTATTTTGTGCTGGTCAGACTAGGCCCCACTCTGTGGCATAGGTCTTCACTGCCCCTGACCTCAAACACCACACACACCAGAACATGGGTTTCTATTGGAATTCACAAGGTCATATTATCAAGCCCATTATCGCCGCTTTAGCGGCAGTTTCCTGCCGCCAAAACAGCGATAATTTTTAACTCCCTGCTTGATAATATGCCCCCAAATCCTTACAGCTCACTAGAATTCTTTAGGACTTCAGCTTCAAGGATATAAGCCTGAGATTGTAGGTTGCAAACCACAGCGTGAGGTGCAAGGTAGGCAGGGAATGTTGCCCATTTTTTCTGATGACTTCACTTACACCAGACAGGGGCAGACATATCAACAAATGGTCACTCAACCTACAGGTCGAGAAAGTTGCTATACCCACCATGTGTGCAGTCCATCCCACCCGGTCTAATTAAAGTAGGAGTCAAATGTATATTTGGAAGCAGGTGTTTAAATTTGTCAGAATTCTTGAAATTACACAGGTGGTACCTCTGTGGGCTAACATATTCACAATATACATTTGTGCATGTCGCTGTTTCAAATCGCTGTGGGTCCACACAGCCTTTTATCATTTCAAGACCCTTGGTTATATATGTTGCTCTACAAACGTGCTGGTACTACGATTCCGTTTCTAGTTCAATTTCGGCAAGTGATGCAGTAGCGCTGGGCCTTAGCCAGTGAGATTTTAGTGTTCATAGGACATCATGTGACTGCCTGTCTCTCAATTCAGTCGCTATTTTTGTGCAAAAGCTCAAAGTGATACTGTGGCTGTTCGTTAGGATACTTGTCTCTTCGATCAAGTAAAGACAAGTGTAATGATGTTATTCATGTTTCCAGTTAATCTGTTTTGCTGTAATTAACATATGTAATGTACTATTCTTCTAGTTCCACTGTAGACTACTGTCTATGAGAATGTCTATACACGTTCAAGTCAGTTGACCAGTAGCAGTTTGTGGCTGAGGTTAATAAACTTAACTTCTTGTATCCACTTAACAATTTATCTCTTTATTTAAATATGAACAACACCACATTTATTTGGCGACGATCGGAAGTAGAAGGATAAGAAAAGGATCACCTCAACACAAAGGCTGGCTTATTTCTGTGTACCACTCCTCCAGTGGCAGACTGATTTAAAGTGAAACGATGTCTTCCCAGCGGCAGTGCGAGTACGGAGCTTGATTTCCTTCAAAAGAAAACGGTGAGGAGTATGGTGGGAGGATTTTAACCAGCTTCGTTCTTTACTGTAAAAATATCAAAACTGCATTTTTTTTGAAGAGCGACGTGCGTGTCAATCACGTCATTGTCCTGTTGCGCTGCGTTTCATCTCAGCTCTGATGCGTGAAGACGACGTCTTTCATATGCATGCTGCGTTCCAGCTCTGTGTTTGTACGTCACTGCATGCATTCCATTGAGATAATAAACACGAAACAAAGAGTGGAGCATTCTTAACCTAAGCTGCGTTCCAGCTCTGTGTTTGTACGTCACTGCATGCGTTCCATTGAGACTATAAACACGGGAAAAAAGAGTGTAACATTCTTAGCCTAAAAGAACCTGCATGATTCAATTGTACTCATTGGAACGTTTCCTAAGCATCGTCTTTATTACAGCATCGAGGGCTGTTCTTTTACTAAAAAGAATGCTGTATCGCTCATAATTAAATGACTGAGCAAGGATAATAGAAATATTTAAAAAAAAAGAAAATTACTCTGGATATTATAAAAAGAGGTTATTTAAAAAAAAATAGAAATAAGCAATTCTATCGTGACTATTACATATATGATAAAATAAAAACAAAGAAAGGAAAGGAGCATTTTATTTTAGTCAAAAATAAGTTAATTTTATTTATTTTTTTTGGCTTGGAAAATCTAAAAAAAAAAAGAAGAAATGTAAGTCAACCAGCATTTTTTTTGACGAGTCCAGGTGAGCCGAATGTTAAGTGGCAGAAATGGAAGAATTTTTTTGCAAGCTATGCAAGGGTCTGTGGCATGAATTTAAATGCAGAAAGAAAACATTCTTTATTACTACATTGCTTGGGAGGAGAAGGTCAAGATGTTTTGGAGCATTTGCCGGAACTAAGTACGTCTGAGCAAAGAAACTTGAATGTACATGAAATAGCTATTGAACAGTTAGATCGGCATTATCTTCCAAGACTAAGCATTATCATGGAAAGATATCATTTTGGACTACGAGGTCAAAAGAAAGATGAAACAGTAGAAGACTATGTTTCGGCTTTAAGGAAGCTAGCCTCTTCGTGCAAATTTGGGCAAACTTTAGATGAAAGAATAAGAGACCAATTTGTTTTAAAATGTGCACATGACTGTATAAGAAAAGAACTTTGGTTAAAGGATGAGCCCCCTTTGGAAGAAGTAATAGTTATTGTGAAACAAGTTGAACACATGACAAAATGTTTCGAAGAACTGAAAGGAGAAAAAGAGAAAACCACTGATACAGAAACTAAAAGTGTATCTAAAGTTGAGGAAGTTATATGCCAAGTAAAAAAAGATGAAAATGTTACATCAGTAAAAATTGATAATGTGATAAATAGCTCTAGTTCAAATGTTTCTAATTTTAATAATAACTTTTCTTGTTTTAGATGCGGGAATTATGGGCATTTAGCCAATTCTCCTAATTGTCCTGCATTGAAATCTATGTGCATTTCTTGTGGAAGGAGGGGCATTTCTCGAAGTGTTGTAGAACCAAAACAAACAAAAGAGAGGGGTTGAGTAGAAGATGGTCTCAACCTCAAGTTAAAACTGTGACTTTTCAAGTAAATTGTAATCTTTTGGAGCATCCATCTCATTTAGTAAAAGTTGACAATGAGTTAATTGATTTCAAATTTGATTCCTGCTCTCAAATGACCATAATTGATGAAAAAGTGTTTCTTCAATATTTTCAAAACAAGGTTAGACTCTTAAGAAGTGATATTTTTCCTTTGGGTTATGGGAGGAAACCTATTAAGATATTGGGTCATTTTATGGCTACTATTGAGTTAGGAAGTCGCATTATTCCAGGTAAAGTCTATGTGGCAAAACAGGGTGACTCCCTACTAGTTTGGAAACATCAACGTGATTTAGGAGTTAAACTTATTCCCAATGCTTCTCCTCAAGTTCAAATACAGAAGGTGGATGATATGTCTTCCTTATTTGCTGATACATTTCCAAATGTTTTTAATGAAAGTTTAGGATGCTTACAAGGTTTCAAGCACTGTATTAAATTAAAAAAGGCGCAATTCCAGTAGTTGCAAAAGTAAGGAGAATTCCTTTGGGTGAACAGGGAAGTGTGCAGAAGGAAATTGATAGGCATGTGGAGAATCAGATTATTGAATCAGTAGAAGCCACAGAGTGGTTAGCTCCTGTTGTGATTGCCAAGAAACCTTCTGTCGAGATTCGTTTGTGCATTGATTTACGCAAATTGAATAAGGAGGTTATAGCGGACAGATTTCCCTTGCCAAACATTGATGAAATTGTGGGGACTTTGGAAGGAGCGAAATATTTTACTACCTTGGATCTGGCTTCTGCTGACCATCAAGTAGAGTTGGATGCAGATTCCCAAGAGTTAACGGCTTTTATTACACCAATGGGAACATTTAAATTTAAACGAATGCCTTTTGGGCTCATTTCGGCAGCTTCTGTATTTCATCGTATTATGGCGAGATTTCTGAAAGGTCTTCCTGGTGTTAAATGTTATCAGGATGATTTGTTGATTTATGGTAAAGACATTATTGAACACAATGGACGTGTGTCTGCTGTTTTGGAACGGTTGAATAGGGCTGGATTGTCACTCAAGAGGGAAAAGTGTAAATTTAGGATGGATGAAGTGAATTATCTTGGGCATTGCATTAAAAGTGAAGGTGTTTTTCCTAAGAGTGAGTTAGTTGATTTCATTGACAAAATGGTTGAACCAGTCAGTAAGGATGAGCTTCTTTCATTTCTTGGAATGGTCAAGTTCTATGGAAAATGTATTATGCATTTCGCAGAAAAGACAACAAATTTGAGGAGACTTACTGCTAAGAGTGTGGTATTTGAGTGGTCTAGTGAATGTAAGAGAGAGATTGTGGAGATAAAGGAAGAGTTAAAAAAAGCTCAGTGTTTGCATGCATTTGTTCCTGGTTTACCAACTTTCATTTTTACTGATGCGAGTGACAAAGGTCTTGGAGCTGTTTTAGTTCAAAGTAAAGATAGCAGTGAATCCCTGATTGCGTGTGCTTCGATGTGTCTTAGAGGGCCAGAATTAAATTACTCTGTAATAAAGAAGGAATCTTTAGCAATTTTTTGGGCCCTGAGGAAATTTAAGAATTTGGTTTGGGGTACTGAGGTTTCTGTTATGTCTGATCACAAACCATTAAAGGAAGTGTTTTCAAAGAAGGGTTTGGATGCTATATCTTCTAGGATCAGGAGATGGATCATTTCTTTGCAGGAATTTGATTTTGATGTGCATTACATTCCTGGGGTTACCAATAAATCCGCTGATTGTTTGTCAAGATTAGTAAATAAGGGCGTTGTAAGTGATGAGGAATAGGTGGAGGTGGAAGATTTGATCAATGTGTGTGAGATCACAGAAGGTGTTGTTGGGGAGAATGAATGGAAAAATGAACTGGAGAAAGATGAGGAATTAAGCAGGGTGATGTGTTTGTTGAGAGAAAATAAACATTTGGAAAAACCTTGGTCTCTAGTTTGTGAGGAATTATCAATTTCAGATGGTATGTTAACACGTGGCACGAAGTTGGTGCCTCCTACAGTGATTAGGAAAACATTGTTGAAGCATGCACACTCTGGCCACTTAGGAATTGTTAAAACCAAAGAGGTGATGCGTACTCAATTCTGATGGCCAGGAAAGGATTTGGAAATAGAAAGAATGGTTAGGGAGTGTGTAGAATGTAGCACAAGTGACAAAATCTTAAGACTAGACAGATGCCCATGGTTTGCAGAGACTTACCCAATCATCCTTGGGATGAAATTGCAACAGATATTCTAGGTCCACTTAGTCGTGTGTCTGATACTCCATATTTTTTTTTTAAATTAAATTTAAAATTCCTCATACGCCAACAAAGATATTTTCGGCATTGATTATACTGAGAATCTTTATGGAAGCTCTTTTTGCAGACACCCAATATGAATCTTACGGTACCACCATGTCTATAGTCAGCTCAGTCTTGCACTTTACTCGACTCTTGGACTGATCTTAGGGTGGTTCATTCCGCAAAAAGGCATAATCATTGGACAAAGTTGACTTATAGTCCATCGAGCCAATTATTACAAGGAGTCCAAAAATGCTTCCTTTTCTTCCATGCCACTTTATCTAGGCTAAGAGTATGTCTGATTGCCCTAACCCAATCTAAATATATTGGTGCCTTAGTACTCAACCATAATTTACATATTTATCTACGTGCTAAAATAATTAAGTATAAGAATAACTTATTACTATCTTGAGATACTTCCTCATAATTGGGGGGAACTCCAAAAAATACTTGTTGTGTACTAACCTGTATTTCATACCCAAAGAGAGCTTTCATACCTTCTTGTACTTCAAACCAAAATTGCGATAGTTCAGGGCAAGTCATAAACATATGGAGATTGTCTGCTTTTTATAGATGGCGCTTTGGGCAACAGGGAGTAGGCCCCTTTGAAAATTTAGCAATCCTGGCCGGAGACCAGTATACCCTATGGAGAGAAAACAAGTGGTTCCGCTTTAAATTGGCAGGTGAGACCGTAAGGTGTAGCAAATCAAAGGATACTTGCCATAAGGTCTGCAAGTAGGCATCCGGTACTTGGTCTCCCCATAAAGATTTTCTGGGAGGCTGAACTCTCCATCCTCTCCTTCAAGTATTGTCCAGTATAAAGTGGATGTTTTGGGCGGAATTGTTTTCTTCATTAGTAGTTCATCCAGAATAGATTTAGCACCTTTGCCCTCTGTGACAGCCTGATCCCAACTTTTTATTTGTAGATACTTAAATTTAGATACATTTTTATCTGTGAGAGCAAAAATTTCTTCCCAGCTCAAAAGATTACCTTCAGGCATTATCTGGCCCCATAGTCTGATATTTGCGCTCTGGAGAGCTAGGGATAATAGATCTTTAGTCCATTCTGGGGCGCCCGGGGAGTCCCAAATTGGTGCTAGGTTGGTGTAATATTGGATGTTAAGCTTTTTCCTTACTCTGGCCCATACATATGCCATGTCTCTTAGAACTTTTAGACGCACTTTTTAAAAAAAACGCATATCTCCAAACTTAAAGATAAATGCATGAGACCCTCCCTGAGTCTCAGAGAGCATATTTTGAAACATAATGTCTGTTTCTGTACCCCCAAAAGTATTAAATAAACTAATTCCGGCTTTCAATAATAGGGTCCAGGCATACACTCTCAGATCAGGTGCGCACAGCCCACCTTTGCCTTTTTTCCTTCGTAGTTTTTTCCAGGAAATTCTTATACCTTTTGAGGCCCAGATAAACGAGTTCCATTTAGCTTGTATTTTAGTTAATTTAGCTTCTTTAAAAGCAAGTGGAATGTTCTGAAATATATATCTTATTTTGGGTAACAACATCATTTTTACAATATTAATCCTACCAATTAAAGTCAGAGGGAGAAGTGACCAGTTTTTTAGGGAATCCGCCATTTCTTTATTTATCTTTTCAAGATTTTTTTCTGCAAGTTGGTTTATGTCCTGTGTAATTTGGATTCCCAGATATCTGATTTGATTTTTCAGGATTGGGATGTGATTAATCTGAGGAATATTCCAACACATGCACTTTGATTTAGCTTGATTATTCAGGTATCCAGAAACTTGACTAAATTGCTCTGCCGCTTTGTAGATAAGTGGGATTGATTTGATAGGGTCAATGGTATATAACATCAAATCGTCCGCATAGAGGGCGACTTTTTTCACCCAGTTCTTATATTTAAAGGGTAGGATATCTTGGTCTTGTCTGATCTTTTCTGCAAATGATTCCATGTATAAATCAAATAGTAAAGGTGATAGCAGGCACCCTTGCCTTGTCCCTCTTTGAATTTTTATCGGAGAAGATAGACTACCATTTATCAATAATCTGGCCGTCGGAGCTTGATAAAATGCTGCTATTGTGCCACAAAAGTTTTTCCCTAGGTTAACCTTTGCTAATACTTCAGTAAGGAATTCCCAGTTGACACGATCAAAAGCCTTTGCGGCGTCTAAGGTAATAACCGCTAATGGGGTTTTGTATTGAGAAGCAACATCTATCGCTCCCACCAATGTTTGTGTAAGCTCTTGTATAGAACGACCCCTTATAAAGCCTTTCTGGTCTAAATGTAGAAGTTTAGCTGCCGATCCGTTTAGTCTTTTTGCTAGTATATTTGCCATAGGCTTATAGTCAGTGTTAAGGAGGGAGATGGGCCTATATGAGTCACACTGATATGCTCTCTTCATTGGTTTTAAAATGAGAACCACTATGTACTCGTTCCAAGAAACAGGGATATTATCCCCTTCCTCAAATATACCGGTAAATAGTCTTTTCAGAATAGGTATAATTACTGGAGCTAATAGTTTGTAGATTTCTGATGGTAACCCGTCCGGGCCTGGAGCCTTACTATTCTTAGCGGAATCTATCGCTGCAACTATTTCAGTGGAACTGATCTCTCTATTAAGATTATAGGAGGACTGATCATCTAAAGCTTGAACCTGGAATTGGTCAAGCCATGAATATATTGGTTGTTGTTGAGGGTTTAAATCTTCTCTATAAACTTCGTCAAAGTGATGGAAAAAGGCCTGTTCAATATCTAGCCTGTTCTCAGAGATCACATCCGAGTCTATGTTAACACGTGGCACGAAGTTGGTGCCTCCTACAGTGATTAGGAAAACATTGTTGAAGCATGCACACTCTGGCCACTTAGGAATTGTTAAAACCAAAGAGGTGATGCGTACTCAATTCTGGTGGCCAGGAATGGATTTGGAAATAGAAAGAATGGTTAGGGAGTGTGTAGAATGTAGCGCAAGTGACAAAATCTTAAGACTAGACACGTGCCCATGGTTTGTAGAGACTTACCCAATAATCCTTGGGATGAAATTGCAATAGATATTCTAGGTCCACTTAGTCGTGTGTCTGATACTCCATATTTGATAGTTGTCATTGATTTATACTCTAGATGGATAGAGGTGTGTGCAGTCAGAGACATAACGTCTGACTCTGTGATCAAGTTCTTGGACGATGTAGTCAAGAGGGAAAGTTTTCCTAATAGTGTTCTCTCTGATAATGGACCACAATTTTGTTCTAGTCTTTTTGAAAATTTCTTGAGAAAATGTGGGGTTACTCATAAAAAATCATCTTTGTACCATCCTGAAACTAATGGTGCTGTGGAAAGAGTTAACAAAACACTAAAAGAATGTATACGGCTAGCAAGGGTTGGATTGGAAGGTGGCTCTTAAAGAGAGGATAATTGCTTATCGGTGTTCTCCCCATTCCACTACTGGGAAATCTCCATTTGAGTTATTTAAAGGCAGAATTCCTAATACCATGTGGTGTACTGGGTGGATGAAATTGAATAAATGGTTGGTAGATAACAGTATTGGTGAATGGAGAGATAGGGAGTTGGGAAAACAACTTTCTAGAAAGAAATATTTTGATGAAAGAAAATGTGTTCAGTTTCATGATGTTAAGATTGGTGACATTGTTAAGATAAAAAAACCGGTTGGACGCAAGTCCTGGTCTAAGTATACTGATATTAGACCTGTAGTAAAAGTTTTTAAGAATGCTGTCAAAACAAAAGATGGAAGGATTTGGAATAAGAGTCGTATAGTAATTGTGAAATCTGAAATGTGTAGTAAAAATGCCTTTGATACTGATAAGCCATCATTTAATTCTGCCAATGTTTCTTCAGATTGTTCTAAGCCTTCTTTTGATATTCGTGTTAGGAGTAAAAGAATACGGAAGCCACCTGCCTACATGAAGGATTATGTATGATGTGTTTTCTTTTATTGTAAAGTTTTTTTTGTTCTCTCTTTTTAGAGATGGATATTTATTTTTTCTGATGTATTTTTAACCTTATATGTTTTATTTGTTTTTGTTAAGATGGGAGGTATGCAATGATGTTATTCATGTTTCCAGTTAATCTGTTTTGCTGTAATTAACATATGGAATGTACTATCATTCTATTTCCACTGTAGACTACTGTCTTTGAGAATGTCTATACACGTTCTAGTCAGTTGACCAGTTGCAGTTTGTGGCTGAGGTTAATAAACTTAACTTCTTGTATCCACTTATCAAATTATCTCTTTATTTAAATATGAACAACACCACAACAAGCATAATCATATTTAGACTTTCTTCATTTTGTAATTATTAACAAAGGTTGCAATTTAACCTTAGATAACGTCACCTGTTCTTTTTACAGCGCAGTCATTGTTGGTTGTGGGCGTGGTTGCTAAAAATATGTTTCTCAATGTTATGATTATTTTTAGATTTTTTTTTAAATTAATAAGAGGCAGCAAAAATGTTCCTATGTGAGCAGGTCGATAGAGGAGGTCGGTAACAGCGGGGAAAGGAAAACAGTTCCATGCAGCCCGGGACCGGCTGCAGGCCTCGGAATGCAGGAATGTTTTAATGTTCATGTCCAGTATAATGTGCACTTTAGAAAGTAGTTGCTTCTGGGAGTTGTTAGGAAGAAAAGAATCGTATGGTATTTCTATTGTTGCATTTATGAAGAGAATCATAAATGGGAGGAGGCTCGGAAGTGCGGAAGTTACAAGCCGGACCATTAGAGAGTGTTTGTATGGATAGAAACATGTTGGCCTGCGTGGTAACATTTATGCTATCATGCCGAATTTGATCTGAGGCCTAAAAAAAGCATGTAATTCACAGAAGATGGGGATGGTTCTGTCTGGCTGAAAGACCGTATCCTAAGAAGGAAGTATTTTGTGTCAGGCATGATGAGTAATGTGATTTACTACTCATGTTGCTGTGCTCATGTTGCTGTGCTTAAGCATCTTACAGCGTGCTATTTCAATAATAATAATAATAATGATAATATTTCCATTGTAGAAATCGTTTTCTACCTTTGTCTAAATTAGGTGATGATGATGATGGTATTGTCCCTGATCCCCCCTAGTCTTCCTGCGGAGACTTTGTTGCCGCACTTATAAGTGTTGAGTGCACCGTCTTGATTAATAAATTGAGAACCTAAGTGGGAGAGCTGAAAAGTGCCAAACTTAGACTGACCTCTACATTAAGTAAACTCAAATGCTCGAACGATAGTGCTAAATTGATTATCCAGCATAGCCAGTCTACCCAGACCAGCCAGACCACCCAGACCAAACTTCCAGAAGCACAGCAATTTTACCACCCTCGGGGGACTCATTAACCATTTGAGGTAGCTAGAAGCAATAGCGGACCCCAATGCCCTCAACCACTTTTCTAGCTTCCCCTGTACCCCCAGTGAAGTACAAGAGTTATCCTCCCCAGCTGTTGAATAATAATACTCTGATTAATTCCAGCTTATATCACCCCTGGCAGCTACAGCGATTAAGTCCAACACGGATTTATAATCCCCAATACGATTCAATTAACAGAGAGCGGAATTATATTTCCACCACTTGCCCTAGAAACAGGTCTTTTAGCAAAAAAATCAAGTTCCTTTGATCAAGGTACCTAAACTACAGCCTATTATCAAGCATGAATCTGAAGACTCCTTGATCAATAAAGTTATTCACTGAATCAGGCACACTAAAGGATGTTGCTCCGTTATTAGAGACGACATTGTCCGCGTTCAAAGAATCTCTCCCCACAACTCTGTTTCTGATGAGATAGGCCTCGCTCTGAAAGATGCTGGGATGGCAGATGACCTAGTAGCCTAGACATCAGGACAAATCCCCCAAGCAACTCATCTATCAGATTTAAGTATTGCAGGCACGAAACAGATACACAACAGTGCCCTAAATTAAGGCAGGGGTCTGCTTCCGAACTACAAGAGGTAGATTGACTGAGCAATATTACCAGCTTTTTCTGCCATAGCCCAGTAGTGCTTTGGCCAAATAATAGTAGTTTATCTACAGCAATGTCAGATAAGAGCACTAAATTGCGATGTTCTAGTAGCTACACAAGGGGCGAGTCCAACCAAAAAGTTCCCGTCTGGGATCAAGCAGAGAATGAAAAAGGTTACCTCCACCTAGATCACCTAGCTAATGATAATGAGCCAATTCCCAACCCTCAGGGCGACAGCCATATTGCTAAATGAATTACTAGTAATGTGGAACTGATTGCAAACACCGATGTGTTACCCAATATTATCACTAGTACAGCTAAGACTACACCCTCATTGCAATCTTATCCAACAATAAGATTGTTTGATTCGATCAGTGAAAACATCCCACCACGTAGTGTAGATATCCATGGGTGCTTAACCATATAACGAGGTAAAAAATAGATTAGCATTAATATCCTGGAACCTGATGGGGATCCATTCTAAACTCCGAGACCCAGAATGTTGCTCTTCTTACATAGGTAAAAACGATATCTGCGTCTTCCAAGAGACCTGGGCTGAAGATCAGGTGCACATAAATGGCTATACTACATATAGCTAACTCACCTAAAACAATGGATAGGGCTTGCGGTGGGCAGTTACTTCTTGTAAAAAACACTTTAGCCTGCAAGTACAAGCAAATATGAATAAATTCCCAAGGTGTCATGGGGATTCAGCTTTTCTTCCTGACCGGTTTAAATCTGACTTTGTTTAATGTTTATTCTAGGTCACAATCATATAGCAGTCAGTCAGTCAGTCAGTCAAAGAAAGCTTTATTTCGGCCGTAGGCCATAAAAGCATAAAAAAACAGTACAAAGCATTTTAGAAAAATACAATACAGTATATCCTCAGAAATACTATATACATTGTTTCTGTATTTTATAATTGCAACATATCAAGTGAACGAGCTTTGACTGCATTCTCGAATTAGCTTCCCTATGCCTGCTGTTGGTTCTTTAGCAGGATATAGTGCAATGCAGAATAAAATATATAATTTCAAGATTAGATGCCAGGGGATATTATGGCAGGATAAAGTGCAGTGTACAAAGAGAAAATAGGGCTAGCGGTGGGCAGTTAATCCTTGTAAAAAACACTTTAGCCTGCACGTACAAGCAAATACTAATACATTCCCAAGATGTCATGGGGTTTCAGCTTGTCTTCCCGACCAGTTTAAATCTGACTTTGTTTAATGTTTACCCTCGGTCAGAATCATATAGCAGTGAATCTCCTGTACTTTCAGTTCTAGATGATCTGGTGGGAGTCCATCAATCCACTCTAAAATCATAGTTGCCAGGGACTTTAATGCTTAATTTGAACCCTCTTTCTTATTAAGTACTTTACTCAAGGAAGAGGATGAGGTATAGGGTATTCTCAACCTGGTAGCTGGAGAACATGTCCAACATATATCATCTGTCTCCCTGCAGATTGCTTCTTTAATCACAGGCAGGAGCCTGAGGGCTTGTAATGAGAGAACTGCTTCTGATTAAGGTAGACAGGCCACTTTTAAAAGGTGTGCCAGCACAAGCGTTATTGATTACATTTTTTTCGATGTAAGAATGTGGTCGCTAGGGGAGTATATGACTATTGACCAGAGGACTGACACCGACCATAATCCTTTGTTGCTAAAAAATTTTGGCACAGACCTAGGTAGGAACCCATCAAGTTGCATTTGTAAAATCGAATTGCCCCATGTAATCAACAATTGTTACAGAGTCACTTGGCCCAAAGTCCTAGCAAGTCAGGACTTATACACCAGAATATGTAAGATTTTTGTACTTTTTTTTGACTAACCTGTACAGTAGTCGGGGAATTGCACAATCCCTTGAATTAATTCATATTACATCGGTGCACCGAAAATATTTTGAGGTTCTTCAAACTGTTTTCACCAAAAATAGCTCTGGCAGAAGGCCTGTTGGGACAGGGGAAACACATGGTTTAATGACGAATGCAAGAAAGCCAAGGGGGTTCTGCGATTAGCAGCCAGGGAGCATAGTAGTGCAAAAAAAGCTATGGCTCGCAACAGTTATAAAGCTGCGCTAAGTAAAGCCAAGCGAGATTTCACAGATAAAAATTGGCAAGATTAGGTATTAGCTGCAAAATGTAATGACAGTCGCCTTTTTGGGCATATTGTCTCAAAGGGTAGCTCGGAGAATGTTTCCACCCTTAGTTACCACATCCAGCCGGAGGCTCGGTGGACCACTTTTCAAAATTATACTTTAGGACTGAGAATCTGGGCAGCTTAAATACTCCCCGCGCTGATCATAATTTTGTAAATACTGTCCCTCTGGCGACTGTGAATGATACAGCATTTAGCCTAGAAGATACCTTGTCAGCAATTAGTAGACTGACGGCAGGCAAATTCCCCAACCCTGACCTGATACCGGGTGATCTGTACATATCAAAAACCATGATATGGGTCCTGTATATAAATCTTTTGTCTACTTGCATAGCGGCCAGTGAGGAAATTCCAGAAACCTGGAGGGGAGCTGAGATAAACACTATCTATAAAAAAGGTGATGCTACTATCCCCTCTGATTACAGACCCATCAGTCTGATGACAACTTGCAAAAGATTTTTGCCAGACAACTTCTAGATAAACTTCAAGGTTGGATGGGCGATAACAGGATATTGTCGCCTTATCATGGGGGTTTTCGTCCAATAATAAGCATGTGCGACAAGGCCTTCAGATTTACTTTATTAACATGGAAATATGTGCTACTAAGAAAACAGAATCTCTATGTAGCATTTGTAGATCTCAGAGCAGCTTTTCTGGTACTGCGGGACTTGTTATGGAAGATATTGCTCGATCTAGGTGCTCCAGCAGATCTGGTAACATTGATATCCAAACACCACAGGGATTATTACGCCCAGGTTAGATGGTGGAAAACTGGCGAATTAACTGAGAAGATACCCATACAGCAAGGGGTGCGCCAGGGGTGCGTCCTCGCCCCCACATTATTTTCTCTGTTCATTAACAATGTGACGAGCAGATTGACGGGCTGCAGGAACGACCCCTCTCCCTGAATGGCGGTAAAGTCCCAATCCTGCTTTTTGGAGATGACTCCTTATCTTATTAACATCTACAACACCTATGGGTCTGCAAATTTTATTAGATACTTTTTTGTAATTTTTCAGAGACAAGAGATTGGAACTCAATACCACCAAAACAAAATATATGGTTGTGTAGGAAAGTACGGGGAGGCCTTCGCGAGATCAAGATTTCATGCGAATCCCTTGAGTGGGTAAAACACTTTGATTACCTTGGCATAAGATTTAGCGAGTCACTCAGTTGGGAACATCAGTTAAGTAAGAGTTACCTTGTCCTATGTCATAGATCCAAATCAATATTAAGATTCCACAAACAGTCATACACCCAAAACCCTATCCCCAGCACTGGAAATGTATCGTGCAAAAGCCCCAAGTGGAGCACTGTACGGAGAAGAGATATGTGGCTATACTAGTATTAATAAACTAATGTTCTGTGGAAACATCTTTGCTAGGCCACTACTTTTTGGTACCTATTACAACCCCATTAATTCCCCTTTTTTGGGGTATAGGGATGAAGAGAATAGGTGATATGGCTGCCGTGAAACCCCTAATTTACTGGTCGTGACTATGGACAACCCCTCAACTCATTAACTACCGTAACTCCTTACAGGAGGTACTGATGATCTCTGGTGCAAGAAAACAAGAGTGGTTTAAGCATATCGCAGATTGGTATAAATCGATGAACACGTTGGACCTATGGGAATGCCCAGACAGGGTCACAAGAAGAGATTTACTGAGATTAAAAGCCAGATATTGGGTGGTGGTGGAAGATCATTATGCTATTAAATCAGCTAATGGCTAGTTAAAATCTACATTTCTAACTATCAAATCATGTTTACAATTTTAACCCTTTCTGGCCCAAATCTCGCCCCCCTTGGTTAAAGTTTATACGTCAGATTCAGATATGAAAACCTGCTCCTAAAGTTCCCTGGAAAGGAGGCTGTAGGTTTACTAGTAGATTCCTGTCCGGCCTGCACTAAAGCAAAAGAAACTGAAGAACATGTGTTTTTCTTTTACCCTAAATACCAACAGATACGCAGGAGGTGGATAAGACCAATTGCCTAAACTTAGGAGCAAGGCAATACCAGATTGCATGTAGAATCTTAAAAACGGACGTATCTGGGCCAATAGTTTTTGCTTTAGCCGCTTTTTATTCCTGGATAACCCGACTGAAGCTTGTACCATAGGTTGCATTGCAATATTAACTGTCCCCGATTGTGTTATGCTGAAAAATCAAATTAATGTACTGTGTATTAAAATCTCCTTTCTTTTCAATGTTCTTGTAAGCAGCGTGGTTGTCAGCAGGAAGGCCATACTAAAGTTGTTTTTTCAGTATTTTAATATCGTCCCTTGTTGACCACTTTTACTGCCTTCTCCTAATCGAGATCTGGAAATGCACTTGTTTTTATAATTTTAGATTGTAAATAGATAAATATATTTTTTTTGTATACTTTGATGGTTTGGAACAAATAATATTTGATGATGATGATGAATAGTTATAGTTGAGTAAAGTATTTCATCAAGATAAAAAGCCAGTTAAAGAAAAACTGTTACGGTGCAAAACAAGGATCGAAGGAGAATGTTTAGGGACATAGAGGCAGTTTATTTTGTATCTGGTGGAACATTAGAGTTTCCTGCAATAGGCTGTCCATATAGCAGGTGAAGGTGCATTGTGGAGAGAATAGCACCCTTGAAGATGTGAGACAGAAACGTGATCCATGTGCACTATAACAGGAATATACTTTTTGCCACTTGAGTCCTGGAGAATTTATCTTTTTCCCACTTTCTCTCCTTTCTGGCATTTCTTCTTAATATCTGCCACAGTGCGTGCCTCATTCCCCAATGCTTCGGCTGAGTATTTGACCTCATACCACAAGGCTACATTCTTTGTCCCACTAAGGGAAATGGAGGCAAGCCATGCCGTTTTTTTTAGTGTTTGACTTAACTACGAGGGTTATCTCCTTAGTGAAATTCCTCTTCCTCTTGAGTGTTGCAGTTTGCATTCTGGAGTATGAATGTGGTTCTTGTTGACTTCCTGGTCATGTAGACCAAGAGAAAGAGAGCACTGCACTGAGTATTGGCTGTATTTATGTGGTGGGTTTGATTTGGTCATGTGCATGGTAGTTGCCTAGTTCTTTCCATTCCTAGGTACCCAGTTATGTGGCAGAGGGCTCATCTGCTTGGCAGAGGCCTCCATCTCCGAGATGGAGGTCTCCATCACAGTTAGGGACACGTCCACCAATAAGGTGGAATGTAAAATACAGTTCGAAAGTTTCTTTCTGTGCAGTTATGTCTCCACACCCTCATTGGAGAGGGTGGAGACCTGAGAGTCTACACAAAGCTTTAAATCTCGACTCGGGAGTCGTACATAGAGAAAAAAAGTGGATAAAGGTATAGAAGTTGATCTACAGTGAGTAAATATTCACATGTATTTGAGTTTGTGTATTGGTCCCAGTATCACAGAATGGTAAAAGCTACATATTCCACAGATGTATTACCCAAATACACTCTTGATCTGAAAAACAGCACTGCTCACTTACAATCTACTTACTGTGAAATGGTAATCAATATTTCATATCTTTAATTGACAACTTAATGAACTCTCAAAGTGCCAAGCCAGTTCCAGATTAGCTGGGCTTGCAGAAGGTGTGAAGCAAATACCGTTTGAATGTGAGCAGTGTGGTGGTATGTTGTTTAGAAAGCATCACAACCCAGCAGTGGAAAAAAAAGCTTTTCAAAAAAGCAAAATGTGCAATCGGGTTGGGTGTTATTTCTTACACTTAAACCGCAAGCGCAAAGCTTGACATTATAATAAAATGACTAGCACAATGCTAATAATTTTGGGGAGTAATATATATCTATGGGTTTCGACAGTATTCTTTCAATGGTCATGTGGAATACAGCTATTGCTTTGCCTATTTCTGGAGTTCAAAAAGAAACTTCAAACACACTACTGTAAACTAGATCAGTAGGTTCATATTTTCTTCTCCTATTTTATCATGGCCTTGTGCAACCGTTTTGAGAAATGTAAAGATTGTGACCGTCGTTGTTTTAGTTGTTGCTTGTTTTTTGCATTTTAACTAAGTCTGTGTTCAGATTCATAGTGCCGACTTACTTTTATCACATCTATTGTCTTAAAACCATATTCTTTAGAAGACAAATAAAATAAGGAAATCTGAGTAACTGGATGCATTGTCCCCTAATTCCTCCATTTGTTCTGGATCTTGGGGGAACATCTTGTATACCTCCTACCAAACGTGAAAACGTATAATACCTGTCCTGTGTGGTTATTTGGCTGAAGGATGACTATAATGACAGTTCCAGGGCATTAAAAGGAGCGAGATTCAACCGGTAAGTTCTAATGCGCTCATGGAATTTGCTGAATGAGACAATTTCACGAGAAGAGGTGTCAACGAATTATATAAGGTTACACAAATTCCAATATTTTAGAGGAAAGAACATTTACAGTATGAGCTTCCATATGTGCACAGTTGTCATGGACAAAATGCTCCACACTGTTGCTTGGTTCTATTGGTGAAAGCAGCATTTATAGGACAAGCAAAACGATAAAATTGTATGCTTTCTTTTTGTGTCAAGTCACACAAGTAACACTAGGTGATACATATAGGAGGGCAGCTAGCAGCCTTTTCACCTAAGTCAAATGTGCAATGTCGACTGGGACAGGCAATGTCTGTGGTAATGCCAGAGAAAGAAACCAGCAGTAAAAACTGGCCCACCAAGCCGTGAAACAAGCCCACAAACATACAAAAAAACGGCCCACATTCTGTCCTGTCAGACCCGCCTTTCAGACACTGACAGATTCCCTATAGGGCAGTCCGGCCTTGCAAAAATGATACTAGTGTGTTGAAAAAGGGCCCTCTCCGAAGGGTCACCCCAATTTTTTTGCCTTCCTTCTCCTCTTTTTGCTGGCTTTAGGACTCTGAGCACTTTACGCCTGCTGACCAGTGCTAAAGTGGCCATGCTCTCTCCTTTAGACATGGTATAATTGGTTTAAACCTGGTAGGCATGTTTAATTTCCTTGCAAGTCCCTTGTAAAATGGTATGCCACATACCCAGAGTCTTTAAATTAACTGCTACTAGTGGCCTGCAGCACTGATTCTGCCACCCAAACAAGTAGCCCTGTAAAAATGTCACAGTCCTGCCACTGCAGAGCCCGCGTGTGTAGTTTTACTGCCATTTTAAGTTGGCATTTGAAAACTTTTCCCAAGCCTTAAACTCCTGTTTCATTACATACACGTCACCCCTAAGGTAGGGTCTAGGTATCCAATAGGGCAGGGTGCTGTGTAAGTTAAAGGAAGGACGTGTACTTTTAGGTTTTGTATGGTGCATGTCCCGGTAGTGAAAACACCTACATCTGTTTTTCACTTCTGAAAGGCCTGTTCCTCCCAGAGGTTAACATTGGAAATTCCTTAATACACCTTTGAGCTGTGAATGCTGATTAGAAAGGAATAGCTGTGTCATGTTTTATATCTTTGGAATGGTAATGACAAGACCGCTCTACTGGAAAAGTTGTATTTGACATAACTATTTTAGAAATGCCGCTCTTATAAAGTCGGGGTAATGATTGGTTTTTAGACCCGTCAAATCGGGCACTGTTCACTTGGCGCTCCGCGCCTTAATTATGCTTAACACACTTTTTTAGATTTTGTACTTGTTTTTATTCTTATTTTTGAGTTTTTTGATTAGTTTCATTTACTCATGTATTATTTTCATTTCTCATAATACAAACATATAATTCAATTCATCAATTTTGTAAACATTATATCATATTTACATATTCAATACTTTGGCTTCATATTTACACAATGAACAGTACACAAAAATTTAACAGATGAGCCCAATGCATTTCGGCGCCTCTACGGTGCCTTCATCAGGGGCGTGTCTGAAAATAAAACATATAAAATTATGTGAGAATCTTAATTCAATGTAGTTCAAGGGGGATATGTGGCTAAACTACATGGTGGTGTCATACCTGGTGTTTGTCATAACAGGTGGTTATTTAAATTCGCCTCACTTGCTGGACTCAGTGTTCAGTCACTACAAGTAATAATGAATAACCTGTGTTGGTTATAAGATTGTGACAGCATATGGATATTGAAATGAGTCTAGAAAAGACTAGTAAGAACATACCTGTATAGGATGATATGTAATCGCTGCAAGGATAAAATAATATAAATTAGGACTAAAGATTTTCCTGTCTTGTATATCGATTGCTCAAACAACGTAGGTCTGAGAACCCTTACCTTGTCTTCACCAGGATTGTTATTCTGTTTGGTGAAAAAAGCGCAATTACTAGAGTGTTTGTGGGCATCTAACGATAATATCAATACACACCGTGAAAACGGGTCAGTGCATACCTGAATTGCCAAAGATTTTCGCCGTATCTGGGGTTCCACTGTCTATCGATCGTCTTCATGCACTGTGTGCCGAAAAAACGCCATTAAAACTCCGCGAACTCCGCCAGGGAACGGAGTTTGTAAACATAAAGAAAGGACTCAGTCTTAGTGCTGTAGCCATTCTGATAGAATGTTTGGGCGCCATGCTGGAATATGTATAATACCGGGATTGAATTATATGTTTGTATTATGAGAAATGAAAATAAAACATGAGTAAATGAAACTAATCAAAAAACTCAAAAATAAGAATAAAAACAAGTACAAAATCTAAAAAAGTGTGTTAAGCATAATTAAGGCGCGGAGCGCCAAGTGAACAGTGCCCGATTTGACGGGTCGAAAAACCCATCATAACCCGAGTTACCCACAGGATTGACTACCCTGATAAATCGGAGCACCAGTGGATACATTGTATAACGTGAAAAACCAACGGAGTGCTCCTTACGCCCTTCAGCTCTTATAAAGTAGACATTTCTCTGCTCTTACTTCTCTGTGTGCCTGCAGCTTGTCTCCAATACATGCCTGGGGTGGGTGACAGACGCATTTTGTGCATTCTTTCTATACAGCCACAAACACAGGAAGGCTAGATGTGTTTGAGTACTCATCTGCATTCTGATGGCTCTTTCTGAGCAGAAAGGGAGATAGGAGCTGAAAATCACACCTGAATAGTCAGGGACCTGTCCACACAAGGGCTGACTTCCCGATAAAGCTAGTCCAGAGCCAAGGCTGGGATGAAAATGCTTCTGTGCACTTCAAAGACCCTTCTTTGAAGTCACCCACTCTTCAAAGGCACAACTGGGTACAAGTGCTGGGTCTCTGACCCAACAAAATCAGACTCTTCTGGACCTATAACTGAACTCTTTCAGAAGAGCTGCTGTGCTGCATCAAGGGCTGACACTCTGATGGACTGCTGAAGTCCTGTTTTCCTGCTATGAGGACCTGCTGCCTGCTGCTCTCTGTCCCTGCTGAGGGAGAGCTGGACTCTTCCTTGCAGCCAAAGTGATCTCCAATGGCTTGTTGGCTTGCCTCCTTTTGCTTGTGACTCTGTGATATCAAGGTCTCTACCCCTGGAACTAATGCAACTCGGATCAGTGCTCAGTCTTTGGAATCAATACATCAACACCACTGCGTGTAGAAAATCGACATATCACTTTGACACTTTGACACTTCGACATCTATGCATCGCTCATCTGCATCCTACTTCACGCTGCTGCAACCAAAATCAAGGTACTCAGTCCATTGGGCCTGCAGGGCTCCTCTCCATCGTGGTCAGCCTGAACTGTTGACTTTTTTCTGGTCCAGCACAACCAGGTAAACCCCACTGGCCGTTATTGCTTCTAAGCGCTAGCCACACTTTAATTCTTTAAAAATTCATATCTTAACTTCTACCTATTGGATTTTTGTAATTTTGATCTTCATTTATATTGGACTGAGCCCTTTTTGCAAAGTAATCTAAGTACTTTTAGCATTCCTACTATATTTCTTCTGTCCTGTTGTTGGTGTTTTTAGGACTCCGGGCACTTTATCACTGCTGTTCAGTGCTAAAATGCATGTGCTCGCTACGGTAAACTTGGTAAGATTAATCTACACCTGTTTGGCATATTTAATTTAGTTATCAGTCCCTTTTACAGTGGTATCTCCTATACCCAGGGCCAGTAAATTAAATGCTACTGGTGGGCTTGCAGCGCTGCTTGTGCCACCCGCCAAAGTAGCCTTTCAAACCTGTCTCAGGCCTCTGCCACTGCAGGGGCTGCATGCACAATTTACTGCTGCTGTGACGTGGCACATAAAGTGGTTGCATGTCTGTGACTTCCCTTTTACTACATATCAGTCACCCCTAAGGTAGGCCCTAACTTAGACCTATGGTCAGGGTGCAGTGTAGGTAAAAGGTAGGCCATGTGCCTTAACTGTGTGGCATATCCTGGTAGTGACCAACAGCCTATTTGGTTTCTCATTGCTGTGAGGCTGCCCTCTCATAGGGATTAATTGGGGAACCCATGATATCTGCTGCAGTGGTAATTACAGACATGAGAGGGGGAGCGTGATCAAGTTTGGTATGCTTGGAAAAGTGGTGATAAATGATGCTTATTGGTGTTCGCAGATTTATTATCACTATTTTAGAAATACCACTTTTAGAAGTAGGTATTTCTTGGTGCAATGTATATTTGTGCCTGCCTTTTGTGTATTGACTGTCTGGCCTTGGAGTGACAGGGGCTGGGGAGGTGCAGTGGCTCCGGAGAGTCTGCGCTAGGCTGATTAAACCTGGTGTGCGTTTGAAGTGGTGGGAGGAGTAGCACCTGCACCTGCACCTGAATAGGGCTGTGGCTTCCTTCCACAATGATGGCTCCACCCACCTATGGAGTATTTCTGGGGCCAAGGCCTACACTAACAAAGGAGGTTGCTGTGCACTTGTGAAGATAATTGTAAAGTGCCCCCAGAACTGGTTTGGACTGGGCTCAGAGCCCTGTGCCAAGGGAAAGAACAAAGACTGTTAATACTATAAGTAATGGGGCTTTTACCCCATTTTGGGGAACTACTGGAACAGGACTGATAAAGAAGACACTGCGTGGGATTAGGGGAGTGATGAGTTGGCAGGGAACCGCCACTGTGACTTTGCCTGGGCAGTTGATAGGCTGAAGAGACCGCATCCCTGCCCCAGGGCCCTGTGTGCTGGCCTGTTGCTTGCTTCCCTGGTTTCAGTCTTCATGGTGAGGACAGGCTAAGCGCTTTACCTTCAATTTCTTTGCCCGGCCAGATTGAGCACAGCGCTTGGTGGGCCCTGTGCTCTTCGGCTGGTTCAAGTCAGCAGCTCTGTGGAACTGGGCCTGCCCTGGAGAGCGCTTTTTCTTGGTGACACTCTCAGAGCTGAGGAGATGGGGTGCTTAAGGGACTTTGCCCTGTTATCGGCCCTTGGAGGGAAACACACACTTGGAGGTCCCCTTGGGGAACAGGCAGACATCCACGTCGGTGCATTATGCTTGTACGGACGTTCTGTGTGGAGAGGGGTTTCCCAGATGCTGCCGGGGAGCAAAGAGCCAAGTGGGCTCCCTGCGATGGGAGAAATGAAGAGAAGATAGCACCTGGTGAGAGCTCCAGTTTTCAAGGGGCAAAAAGCTTCAAAGCCCAACGCAGACTTTGCTTCGTATTCTCGGGCAATCAGGAGTCACCGGAAGTCAGGCAGAGGACGCCTGACTGTGGGTGGGACTCACATAAAGAGGAGAAGAGCCCCGCATGTTTCCTGAGGCTGATGTGGGCGGTGCCGGTGGAAAGCTTGAGCCGCATCCTTGCGGGCTCCCCGGGAAGCCAGAAGAAGGACCGGAGTCTCGCGGGCTACTTTCTGCAACTTCTCACTTCTCCCCACCTGGTAGAGGGAGAGGTGGGGCACCATTAGCGGACAGTCTCTTGCTGGAGCGCCCAACGAGAAGGGGAGGTACAGGGAAATCGCTCCTGGGGGGCAAGTAATCTGGCCGGCAACAGCTACCATCCGTGTTCGCGGGTAGCCACCCTATGTGCAATTGGTAGACACGATGGACCAAGTGAGGTCCCCTTGCCAGCAGAGGCATCGTGAGAGGTCTCCTATGCATCTGGTGCCAGCACCTGCTCCACTTAGGATCATGGCAGCAGCCGGTTTTGCACACTATTGGGGGCTTGTCTATAGTGCTCCTGTGGCCATCGCGGGGAGAGCCCAAGACAGGCCCTCAGCCGCAGCATTTGGCCCCACCGGCTGCGCCTCAGGTTTGTGGGCAGCTGTAGTTTACTAGTAGGGGCCTTTGTGAGTAAATGGTCACCCCTACGTCTAAGAGGGGCTTGATGTGCTTAGGGCCATGATGTGTGCACCCCTTACAAGTGTTTACTAAGGTTGGCTATGATATGTTCATAATGCGATGTACTGAGGACCGTTCTGGGGTTTATTCCTAATGGGGTGTGCTACATGCACTCTTACTAGCAGTAACTGGTTGTCCTCGCTGTGATATATGTAATGTTTATGACAATGGCCAGATTGGACTAGTGGTGTATATAATACCTGTAAAGTCATTACAAGTGCCTGGTGGCACAGTGTATATATGTGATGGTGTTCTAATGAGTTTTATTGATAATACAACAGCTATTTTCATATAACCTTGTGTGGTATGTCTTTAGTGGTGTGCCTAGTGTGTCTGTGCTGTGTGAGTGTGTTGCGCAAACGCTATACACATTGCCTCTTGGATAAGCCTGAAAGTTATGGCAAGCCACCAATGGGGGTTTTCAGTTTGTAGCACCCTTGTCCTGACTAGACTGGTGGTTTCTGCCTGTTTTAGACGCATGCCCTAGCTAACCAGAAATCCTATTTCTAACAATTTATCTATAAAATGATTGTCTATTTTCCTAAACCAGTGTGGAGTATTTTTGTGTTGTTTTCATTGTGTTACTGTGTAATGAGTCACACAATAATTTACACATTGCCTCTTTATATTAGCCTGACTTCTCTGTGCTAAGCTACCAGAGGGTGAGCACAGGAAATATTTTAATGTGTATCTAATTCACCCTTACTAGGCTTGTGGTTCCTGCTAGGACTGGGTGCATACCTCTGCCAACTAGAAATACAATTTCTAACACAGTGGCAATGCATGTAGACAAATATGTAGTGGCTCAACTGAAATAGAGATTCTGGGAATCAAATATACTGATCAAATTGATGATGGTGAGTGTCAAAGAACCACATGGGTGAACAAGTATTAGCAAAGCCAAGAGATCTGGTATCAGCCATTTGGCAATACTTGTTTTGTCATGGTTTTTGCAACACTTTATTCTTTCAGGGAAGCTGCTAGTCCCTCATCAATCTACAAACAAACATGGGTAAAGGCAAAATTGTTGTTTTGGTCTCAAAATAGCACGCATTGCCATAGTGATCCTTGGCAATCAGGGGAACTACTCTCTGTGTGGATGTGCTCCTTGTAAAAGGGCAGTAAGCCATAACTCACAGTGAAGTCAGCCAATGGCTGAAACAGGCTAATGCATTGCCCCTTGATGCATGCTGGATTGGGTGGAAGAAAAATGTGAATGGTACAACCAGAGACTAATGGATGAAGTTTAGCTGAAAACCGCTATAAATAATGTTATATGCATATTTTTAGTAAAATCAGAAGGTCTTGGCTAACACAGATGCAAATAAATGCCGATTGGTCTGGCACTGGCTGCCTGTTGTTTGCCTTTGAGAAAGGTAGAAAGATATAAAGAGCAAAAGAATGCAAGAAAAATAGAAGGAAGTCAAGAAAGACAGGAGAAAAAGAAAAGAATATAGAAATAAATAAAAAAGAAATTGAAGTCAAAGAATAAGGAAAAATTAATAAAGACAATAAAAGAAAGAGGAAGCGAGAATAGGAACAATGAAAGACTGAAAAGGGAAGAAGGAAAGAGGATAGAAAGAAAGATGAAGTCAATTAATAATGAGAAGAATGCATGAAAGAAGAAATGGGAAGGCATGAAAAAAGCAAGAGGAATGCACAAGAGGAAATATCAAACGAAAGATTGAGAAAGGCAAGAAAAAAGAAAGCAGAATACACTAAAGGCAAGAACAAAAGAAAGGGAGAGAAAGGCAAGAACAAAAGAAAAAGAGTAAGGCAAGAACATAGTAAGGAAAGAGGAAGACAATAACAAAATAAAGAGGAAGGCATGAACAAAAGAATAAGGAAGACAAGAAAGAAAGAAGAAGGACAGAAAGAAAGAAAGAAAGAAAGAAGGAGGACTGAAAGAGAAAGTGAAGAAGGGGAAGATGGGGGACAGAAAGGGAGAGAGAGATAAAAATAAGAAAAAAGGAATGCAGACTATATTAACCAAGAAGGAAAGCTAGAAAGAATGAAGGAAAAAATTTAGGAAAGAAGGAGTGTGGAAAATAATGAAAGGAAGAAGAAAAGAAGGACAAAATTAAGCAAAGAAGAGAAAAACTGGAAAGAAAGAGGAAGGCAATATAGAAAGAAAGAGGAAGGAAAGAACGAAAAGAGAGAAAACAGAAAGACAGTAAGAAAGAAGGAAAGGAGGAAGGAAAGAAAGAAGACATGGAAACTGTAGGAAGGAAGGAAAGTAAAAAAGAAAGAAAGAAAGAAATCAGAAACACAATAAAACAGAAAGAAAATAAGGAAAGAACAAAAAAGAAAGAAAGAAAGGAAGAAAACTGAAGTAAGGAATGAAACATAGAAAGTAAGACGGACATTTAGAAGGAAAGAAAGGGGAAAGAATGAGGGAAAACAAGAAGGGAAGAATGAAGGAGATAAAGAAGCAAAGAAAGAAGTAAAGCGGCAATAAAGGAGGAAGGAAAGAAAAAGGAAGGACAGAAGGTAACACACAAAGTAAGAAGAATATTAAGGAGGAAAAAAAGAGGATAGAATGAAGGACATAAAGAAGGAAAGTATGAAATATATAATAAAAGGCATTGTCATTTACAATGACAATAGCTTAAACTCATGTAAATGCATGACCTATTGCATTACAAATGCTTGTTTTATAGTGTGATACGTTTTATGGCTCAGCAAACCATGCAATGCAGTAATCCCTGTTTTTTTACGGTGGCAAAAATAATAGGGTTTAACTGTAATCATTAGGGAGGGGTCAAGTGTATGGGAGCTTATGCAGGTTTGATGGGGTTAAGAGATGATTTACAGGAGATTTGGCATTGATAGGTTGCTGGGTATGACTATGAGAGGAAGGAGGAGATGCTGTGATCTTTTAAATGAGTTATGTTCAGTCTGTGTTAGTACAATAATAGAAATTAATGCAAACATGCATGTGAAACAGTAGGTTATGCTCAGAGACAGGAGGCATGCTGAGCACAGAAATGAAAGAGAGGGCAATTTGAAAGAAAAAAGGATGAGGGTAAAATTAGAGGTTTTATTTGAAAGGTCAGTTTTTCGTGATGGATTTTAGGGATGTAGAGACTGTTTTTGAGAACGCTTACAGTTTTAGGATGCAATAATGTATAAAAAACATTATTTGCAGTATACATTATTTGACTGTGCTATATTTGGTATTTCTGACATGCACTAGAATCACGAAAACATCTGTCGCTGCAAGGCTAGTGCTAGACCACCTCTCCAGCCAGGTCAATTGACCAGCTCAAAGGTTGAAAGTGAATAATAATAGCTGGATGCATGATTCGAGAAAACTCAAGACTTTAAACTAAGCAGTAACTCAAGACGAAGCAGTAAGTTCAAGATCATAGAAATGTATGCCAGAGTGTCAACTTTTTGAAACAGAGAACGCAAATATACCCACCTAGAGAAGAAACCCCGCATATCTGCAATTAGAAAGAGGAACTTTTAAGATTCGACAGACATTCTTGGGATTAATAAAACTGGTATGCTTTAAAAACGTTAAATTCTATTGAAAACCTGTGGCAGTCACAGACATTCTCGGCACCAACACTGTTTCCAGCCCGGCATTCTAGATGATGATTTATTTTTATTTTTTTTGCCCTCTCCTCCCTCCCCCGGCTCTTTCTCACGCAGTTGAACCCGCAAGCAGGCAAGGCCCGTGCCGGGCATTATACTGGGGCAGTGACGGGAGGCAGAGGAGGGTCAGGGTGGGGTGTTGTAAAATGCGGGATATGGACCATTAGAGGTAAGTACCGGAAAAAATAAATAAAACAAATTTCGGTGCCCAAGCTGCATCGCCAAATGTGATGCAGCGTGGGCAACAACATTTGATTTTTGATTTTTTTGGTACTTACCTCTAATGGTCCATATCCCGCATTTTACAACCCCGACCCTGACCCTGACCCTCCCCTGCCTGACATCACCGCGCCAGTATAACGCCCGGGACGGGCCGTGCCTGCCCGCAAGCTGCTACTGTATATATAACTAGTCATGACCCCAATCTCCTGCTAACCCCAAGCTGCAGCCACCACGATTCGGTTGGTCACATTCGCTAATGGTACTGGTGTAAATGATCAACGACCAGTGCTGACACAGGAAGTTACCAATTAATAGTTAACCACAAATGCAACTGGCCACTGGGCTACTGCCAATTAGCAAGGAGGTTGCTGCAAGTTTGCAGCATATCCACTAGCTACTGTCATTCTCTAAATTGCTTTAGAAATCGTGCATGCTGCCCACACACACATCTCCTCTTTCTGCACTGTCTCCCATGCTTCTGTGAAGTTCTCACTATGTATTCCCGCACTTAACTGTGGAAGTTCTGCTCCCTGATATTGACCTCGTCCTCGTCCATTCTTCATATTACTGTAGCCCAGCTGCTTTCCACCATCACCTTCTTCAACTGTCCAACCGGGTGGGCGGGGATTGCCAGGGGTCGCACAATGAAAATAATAACAAACAAGACACTCTTGTCACTTCTCCAGCATGGAGAGCTCCTCGCATAACCCCGCTTCGATTTAAGTAAAAGAGAGGACGGACGAAAATGGCATTGTAAGCTTCACGTACATTTCCGCCTCCTTGGAAGGAAACAGGTTTCATTATTTACCAACAATCACTCAATGCCAAGTACATTTTCATTTCCATCAAATATTGAGGACCAGACAAGCAACTAAGTAATATTCATTAAGTAATGTTAGAAATAATGCTTTTGTCTTATATTTTAAAACTGTTGCGGTCATGTTTATTGGGTACTTAGGGAAAATAACTGAAGTCAATAAAGTCTTAACTTAACAAAAGTTTTTGGTAGTCATTTGACCTCTGCGTTTCGGACTAAAATGTAGGGCCTGGCTTGCTGAGCCAAGATGGTGAACGCACACTGAGAGTGCTCCTGGACCCCTCTGCCATCCGCCCGTAATCCTAATTTATTTTGAGCCATCTGGCCTTGAACTCAGCTGTATCCCCGGCGCGGCAGCTCTGGCTGTGCCCCGGGATTGCGGAACCTTCACAACGTCACCCTGCTGCTGCGAGACAGCCCACTGCGCCTCGCTCCCTGAATGGGGCTCCCCTACGCTGACTGCGACTGTGGCTGCCCTGGAGGTTCTTGTCCAGCTCCGCATCTGGACCTTGGGTGAGCGGGGGCGCCTTGCCGAGGATTCTGCTGGATAGCGGCTGCTGGCATCGGGTGGCTCCCCTCCCTGCTTTCTGTTCTACCCTTGTCGGAGCTGGCGAGGTGCCCCGGTGTGTGGCGCCTCATCGGTGTAGCTCTGATCATGCCCCGGGAACCCCGTGAAATCAGCTGCTGCATCGGGCAGCAGAGGAGGCGGAGGACTGCTGCTGCAGCTTCGCATCCTCCAGAGGAGCCGCTGAACATCCTGAGGCCGTGTCCGGAGCGCTCCGGAGTGGGTGAGTCCTGTTGGCGGTGGGGTTCCGGGACAGTTGCTTGGGGGCCCCAACGTGTGTGGGAGGATGGCGGAGATGGAGGCTGGACTTGTGTGCCCTTGTGTTTGGCCTGAGACCCCCCTGGGCTGAGTGATACCTCAATTGGCCCCCCAGACACTGTTCCTATCTGGGAAGACGTACTGGGCTGCGTGGAGCTCCTTTGAATAGGGTGGCCTGGTGAGGATCCTCAGCCACATTAATCGAGCAGCGGGGGTAGCTGAGTAAGCTCTCCACCCGCTTTTTGGCCCGGGTCGCCATCTCTGGGGACAGTGTTGGAGCGTGGGCAGGAGGGAGGCCTGTCATCCATCCTGGCTCCCTCCCTGGCCACACCAACAACTGGGGACTCATCAATTAGGACTTTCGGCCGTGCACTTCAAGTGGCGCCCAGTTGTGTGTGGGGACCTCTGCTGGGGGTCCCCCGTCCAGTGCCTCTTGTGTTGTGGAGTTTCTCCCTTTGGGCTGGGGTTGGATCGTTTCCCCTGCCCGCACCATCACCTACTGAACTGCTGGCCTAGGGGGTGAGGCTGCCTGCTGATTCAACTGTTATTGCCCTGGCGGGGTGCGTGGTGCCCCTGGCGGGCTGGGCCCGAGGGCGGCCCTGGATCTGGACTCTTCTCTATCCTTCCTCCTTGCCCCCATCCCTCGCTCTTGAAGGACTGGGTGCCAGACTCGGCTGCACATATCGGGTGGCAGCGATTCGGTCTGGGCCTCATCTGCGCACTGGCTGCTCCTTCTGCTTGAATCCGGCCTGCCTGATGAGATCTGTTGGTCCCCTTCTGCGGGGTTTGCCTGTTACTCATGGGGGTGCTGCCATGGGAAGAACGGATAGAACAGCAAAGACCCCTGCCACCCAAACAAAAATGGATTGCTTCACCACCTCGGAGGTGGGGGCGACTGGGGGAGCCGCGGAAAAGGAGCCCCCACTATCCGCAGACTTGTCCACTATCTTACCTGCAATCCAGGCCTCACAAACCTCAGTTAAAGGCAAGATTGCGGAGGTCCGCGTGGACATTACTCTCATTCCCAGGGGGAACTGTATCATTCCTGAGATCGTGGCGCAGGATGGTTCAAAGTGAAGGTCCCCAGTAGACATGGCCCGTGCCTTTGCCACCTATTATCGTCAACTGTATGAGGTCAGACATCCAACCCTTTCGCTCACGGACCTGCTGGAGGTCAGAGGTGGCAGCCTTCCGTGTGTAGATTCTGCTACTCAAGCTGATCTGTATCGTCCCATCACCAGTGTGGAGATCGGGGAGGCGAACGGCCTTATTGTCCGGATGTTCTCCCCTAAGAATATTATGTACACTATTGGGACACTCTTGTCCCCCATCTTGCAGGTCTATATCGGGAAGCTGTGGAAAAAGGCTCCTTCCCTCTGGAGACGGACATGGCCACCATTGTGGCTCTGCCTAATCCCAACTGCCCTCGTCACATTGTGCCGACTACCGCCCTATCTCACTCATCAACACTGAGGTCAAACTGTTTGCCATAATCCTTGCCCAGCGGCTCAAACCCCACTTGTCCACGCTGGTTTATTCTGACCAGTGTGGGTTCATGCCCTCACACGGCACCGCGCATTGTCTCTGTCGACTTCAATCTGCTTTGCCCACAGTCATCTCTTCACCCCATATCTGGCGATTCTCCTTGTAGATTTGGGGGAGAAGGCCTTTGACTCGGTGGACTGGGGGTTTCTTGGGTATGTTTTGGAAGGGATGAGACTCGGTCCTCAGTTTTGGGCCATGGTCAAGGTTCAATATGCCCTCCTGCGAGCCTGTGTCCCAGTGAATGGGTTCCTATCGGAGCCCTTTTCTATTCACAGAGGAACAAGGCAAGGCTGTCCTCTATCCCCCCTGCTCTTCGCTTTGGTGATGGAGCCCTTGGCGTCCCTCCTGCCATTGTGTGAGCAGGTGTAGGGATGGCAATGGCCCCATAATGAGCCAGATAAAATTGCCCTCTATGCGGACGACATCCTTATCTATTTACCAGACCGTTACCTGGTCAGGTCCACACTGTCTGCGCATTCTGCATTCCTTCGAGCAGGCCTAGGGCCTCCAGTTGAATCCCAACAAATTGATTTTGGTTCCCCTCCACTTTTCCCGGAAATGCTTCGAATGGCAATCTGATATACCTCTGCACCGTCAATCCTTTAAATATCTGCGGATGTGGATGACCTTGCTCCCTGAGCTGAGCTGGGCTCTCAATGTTACTCCCCTGGTGAAACATGCCAAGGCAGACCTCCAGAAGTGGCAGTCGCTGCCCCTGAACCCCATGGGGAAGGTGGCTCTTTTTAAAATTATGGTGCTTCCTTTATGTTCTTCAGAACACCCCTAAATTGGTCCTGTGAATTGGATGGTATAGTCAACAAGTTTTTGTGGGGGAAAGGTAGGTCCCGTCTGGTGCTAAATACTTGCAGGATCCCTTCGATTGATGGGGATCTATATTTATATTATCTCGCCACACGACTACTATCCATACACCACTGGTTTAACGGGGGTTGGTCTGACCTGGCTTAGAGACTCGAACTGGGAGAGTTGGGCCTTGCCAGGATTCACTCCATGTTGTACGGGGCCCCTATTCTTTCTTCCCTACCAGAGGTGACACGCTCCATCTTATTGGCCTGGTGGGCTGAACTGCGGCGCACCAAATGGACACACACACTGACCCAATGTACACCCTTGTGGCATGTGACCTGGCTCAAAGAAGTTAAGGAGCTGCAAGGCTTCAAGCCATGGGACCTGATAGGTATTTCACAATTGGGTGATGTGTGGGTGGGGAACACATGTGCTCCTTCAGAGACCTCCAGAACAGATACTCGCTGCATCAATCACAACTTTACAGGTATCTGCAACTGCAACACGTGCTCCAAACACACCTTACAACAGGCACACAGCTCCCTGACCACACCCCACCCGAAGCTCAGATAATGTTTGGGGACCTGGGGAAGGGAGGCATCTCCCGTATTTATCGTACACTCATCAACAATACACCTACTTCCTTAGACTGCTGCAGGCTCGTTGGGAGGACTGAGTTGGCTCCTTGGAGGAGGAAGACTGGCGTGACGCACTTATGGCTCTTAGAACAGTCATTGCATAGGCTGCGCCTGGTGCAGCTCTTTTATTTTCACACTGCATATCTCACCTCGGTGCACCTCCATAGGGTAGGGTTTAGTTCGACCGGGGGGGAGAAGGCATGGACAGCGAGAGTGCAGGGAGGTACGAGAAAGCAAGGCCAATGGGAGTGCGGGTGGGGGAGTGGTAAAAAATAGTGCTTATAAATAACACGTACCGAACAGTGTAACTCTCCAAGTAAAGGGACCAATAGCCATGAAGGGTGCAAATGACAACATAACATAATAAGGTGGGACTAACAAGTCTCATAATCAATCAGAAGACAGAATTTATGAAGGACAAAGACAGGAGCCAGTCACCATTATTTGGTCATGACACTTACTTTTAGAGTTTCCATGACTTAATGGTGCTCTCTTATCTTTAAGTCCTTGGGGCCGTCCCCCAGTTGAGCTTTGCATTTTGTATGAATATATGCTTATATCACCCTTTTGTATCCTTCCCAGCCCTTAAGAAGTCATGGGATACTTCCCATTGTGACGAAACATGTGTTGGCTGGTTGTGTTCGTAAAGATTAAATAACTTAAAGAACAATTGTGTGGATCATAATTGCCAGACATTGTGAAGTACTGGTGACTTTTGACAAACAATGAATTTACCTAGTTGACATCTGCCCAGGAGTTTGGTTTTCTACAAATTGTGTGGGTCTTCACCCACACACAATTAGGGGTTTAGGGTATTTCCCCTATCCTGGCTGCACCGTGCCATATGGCAGAATGAATACATTTTACGCAAACAGAGCAAGGAGCCACACTTCTTGACAAATCCCAACCCTTTCCTTTAGAGATGTGTTCAAGAAGGTGTTCACAAAGGCCACTTTCGAATTTCTTATAGCAAGGAACAGGTGCAGATGATTAATTTGATGATACTATATTCTGGAAGGTGTTTTGCAATGTTCACAAAGGTTGCATTCTAATTGCTTAAGCAAGGAACAGGTACAGGAGATTAATTTGATGAGGACTGTCCTCCAGAAGGTTCGCATTGAGGTGCTCTATCCCTGTTGCTTGATGCTTATTCTGGTGGATTTTCTAGACATTTCCGTGGCACATGAAACCTAACCTTGCATAAGCATGGTAAAACATTTGTAAAAGTTATTAAGCCTTTCAAACACACCAGGGAACACCAGCTACAGCCAGTTATTAACAACAGCATGTAATATGGTCAAAAGTCAGGGTACAAAATGTTTTGTTTATTCATAAGTGTTGGGAGTAATTATGTGAATCATACCAGTATATTGTGATAGTCAAGAGAGGTGAGCTGTAGCAGGGATCCTGACAGAAAGAGGAAAGAATGAAGGAAATAAAGAAAGAAATAATGAAGGATTCAAAGAAAGGAATAATGAAGAAATCAAAGAAATTAATAATGAAGGAATCAAAGAAAGGAATAATGAAGGATTCAAAAAAAGGAATAATGAAGGAATCAAAGAAAGGAATAATGAAGGATTAAAAAAAGGAATAATGAAGGAATTAAAGAAAGAAATAATGAAGGATTCAAAGAAAAGAATGATGAAGGAATCAAAGAAAGGAATATTGAAGGAATCAAAGAAAGAAATAATGAAGGATTCAAAGAAAGGAATAATGAAGGAATCAAAGAAAGGAACACTGAAGGGAATAAAGAAGCAAAGAAGGAAGTAAGTTGGAAAGAAAGCAAAGAAAAAAGAAAGAACAAAAGGAAGGAAGGAGTGAGGGGAGTAAGGGAGTGAGTGAGGGACGAAGTGAGGGAGTGAGGGAGGGAGGAAGGAAGGAAGGAAGGAAGGAAGGAAGGAAGGAAGGAAGAAAGGAAGGAAGGAAGGAAGGAAGGAAGGAAGGAAGGAAGGAAGGAAGGAAGGAAGGAAGGAAGGAAGGAAGGAAGGAAGGAAGGAAGGAAGGAAGGAAGGAAGGAAGGAAGGAAGGAAGGAAGGAAGGGTGGTTGGGTTGCAAAGATAGAGCACCCTTTGTGTGAATTGCTGATTTGGTGTAAAAAAGTAACAGTTCAATAAAGGCCACTTACAAAGGAGTTTACAACAGCTTGGCAAAAGATAGGAACTGATAAAGATGGAATATGCTCTTATCTGGTAAAACGTCTTCTGCCATCACATCAGACTCTAAAAAGAAAAGCAACACAGTATACACAGTAGTAATAAAGTAAAAACAAAAACACTGGGTGCGAAGGGAGCTACAATGTGTGCGGATGTGCTCCTTGTGAAAATGCTGAGGGTAAGGTTAGCCAGGGGTTAACGTAGGCTGCGCTTTGGCCCATGCTGCTTGCTGTATGCTTTAGTGGGTGGATGCAAAATGTGAATGACACAACAACAGACCAATGGATGAAGAAAGGTGTCCTAAAGCCCATTAAAGTATATTAAATATACATTTTGTAAAACCACAAAGTCTTGGCTAACAGTTGACCTAAAAATAATTAAAATTTTGAACTGAAACTAGAACATTTTCGAACCAAGCTAAGGGGTCCATTACGATGGCGGGTGGACAAAGTCCGCCTGCCACAGTAATGGTTAACGGGACCGCCCGCCAGAGGTGCGGCAGTCCCGCTGTGCCCAGTAGGATGTGACCACCACCCTGGCGACCGTATCCTGCACATTTAACATTGTGGCAGGTGGTGATCTGTGCAGCATCCGCCACAAAGTCACATATGCATGTGTGCATTGGCTTGCACAACGTTACAGGCACAGCGCGGTGCCTGCCACTTTGTGCATGCCAATGTAGGGGGGTACCATAGGTACCCCCCAAGTGCAGTCCCCACCCCCCGGACCCTACTGGGGCCCGTAACGGGCCTCAACATTGAATACCTGCATACCTTTCCATGGCGGAGTCTGCGCCATGGAAAGGCATCCAACCGCAGCCATAGTAATATACATTGTGGTGCCTGCTAGGCACCGCCACCATATTGTGTTCCTTTTCCGCCCAGTCGGCAATCCGACTGGCGGAAAAGCAGAGGACTGTCTTTCCGTCCAACGCAGTGCCCCTCGCCATACTAATATGGCTGGGGGTGAACCAGGGACATTTGATGGGCGGATCACCACTGCCGGAGCGGCGGTGGCCCCCAGCGGCAGCGATCCGCCCGATATACTAATGACCCCCTATATATTTATGAACATGACTATAGAAGTAAATTGACTATGTGAGTGCTAATCATGTGTTAAATGTTGCATGACAACAATCAGTTTAGGTGCAAAGTCTTTTAGCCTTGCAAAGGCTTTTACACACAGTAGCAAATAATGCTAGAATCTCACATTCACTGCATCTGTCACTTGCATTGCCACTGATGAGATGGGAGATTTATTTGGATCAATTGAGCATTGAAGGTATGTGTCAGGATGAAAGATATTTGGAACTATCAATGATTCTCTTTATCCATATCACTCAAGCTTTTTTATATGCATCGTCCTCCACCACCAGTCTGACATTAGTCAGAAATTACTCATATTGGATCTAAAAATGGAAAGAGTGTAAAGCAAATAGGGCAGGTAGGATGTGTTAGCGAGTGGAAAGAACCTAATTTACCTTCATGCCATGTGTATATATATATATATATATATATATATATATATATATATATATATATATATATATATATATATATATATATATATATATATATATATATATATATATATATATATATATATATATATATACACACTCTGGGTCTTCCGTGTTCTTTCCTGTGTGGTGGTCGGTTATTGGAGACTGTCGCAGTGAAAAGTGCAGTGCGGATATATATATATATATATATATATATATATTACCTACTGGCGGTCGCCAGTAGGTAGTTATAGTTAGGATTATTTCAATGCAAAATCTCAACATTCTATTGGGAATAACTTTGTCGCCGGTTGAGGAATCTGCCTGACAATTTCCTCAAACTTGCCTTGCGGTGCTCCGGTCCTTCCCTGAAAGTTTGGGGGGGATTCGTCAAGCGGGGGCCGAGATAAAAGGGGGGTCCCAAAACATGTTTTCCCCATGTTAATTTCCATAGGGCGGTCGACCTCACTTTTAGCCCGAACGGCTAAATGGATTTCCACCAAACTTGGCAAAATTGTAGGGACTGGTAGCCCGATGTGCCTTTGCTATGTCTCAAGATATGTGCTCCAGTGGTTTTTGAGTAATTTATGTTAAAAAAAAATATATATATCTATGGCCGCGCCCCGGTACGCGTACCGGGGAGTGCACCGGGCGTGCTACGCGACTTGCGCGCGGAAAGCTGATTGGCTCTCTGGTGTCTGTAAACATTCAAAACAGTCCGGAGCGGCCGCCATCTTGTGTCTCGGTAAGATCAAGACACAAGAGATGGCAAAAACAAAGGGGGAAATGACCATAAGGGGGCAGAGTAGACCCCCCCAGACCCCCTAGGTTTGATGTGGGGGCTATAAAAGGGCTCCGCGGGAGAAAAAAAAAATTAGATTTTCGCGGGGGGAGCGCCCGGTACGCGCACCGGGGAGCGTAGCTTGGGGAAAACCCAGTTTATTCACTGCGTCACCTCTACGACCCTTTCTTGCGTCAATACCCCCCTTTTGCATACATTACACCTGACGTAGGTATAATGTGGCGCAGGGGTTTACAAAGTGACGTATCTACCTAGATGCGTCACTTTGTAAATATAACCTCAATAAGGTGCATGTTTTACGCTGCTGATGCGTCACAAAAAGTGACGTACCGGTGGCGTAAAAGTACAAAGTGACGCATCTACCTAGATGCGTCACTTTGTAAATATGACTCAGTAAGGTGCATTTTTAACAGCACTGGTTTGTCACAAAAAGTGACGTACCGGTGGCGTAAAAGTGACGCATGGCCTTATAAATAAGGCCTTCAGTCTTCTACTCATGCGTCATATTAAATATATGACGTATTCAGACGTATCTGTAAGCGCAAAAGTGAGGCATTGCTGGAGTGTGTCACAAAAATGATGCAACTCCATCAATGCATCCTTTCACATGGGGCCAGGCCCATGTGAAAGGGCCTGCATCAGTCTTATGCCTGCTGTGAAACAGGCGCAAGATTCGGACGCAACAGCATCATAAAAGTGACGCTGTGATATCTCATAGATTTCACTGCGTCACCTCTACGACCCTTTCTTGCGTCAATACGTCCCTTTTGCATACATTACACCTGACGTATGTATAATGTGGCACAGGGGTTTACAAAGGGACGCATCTACCTAGATGTCTTGGAGCGCACCGGAAGCGCTCCAAGACAAAAAAATAAATATTTTTTTTTAAAAAAAAGGAAAAATTGTAAGGACTGATAGCTATGTCTCAAGATATATGCTCCAGTTGTTTTTAAGAAAAATAGCTTTAAAAAAATATATATTGGCCTATATTTGGGCTTTATATATGTTAGAGCCCAAATGTAGCCCAAATGTAGCCCAATGTAGCCCAATGTAGCCCAAAGATGGCCACCAAAGACAAAAAAATACAAATGTAGCCCAAATATCAGCCAGATGTAGCGCAACTATAGCCCAATGATAGTATGTACCAGAGTGTTCTAAAGAACAACTCGAGCGATAACAGTCTTACTTATAAAGTGAGACTTTTAGTTAGGAATTACCATTAAAAAAACCTTTGAAATTCACTGAAAAAACTATAGGTTTCACACCAGTTATAGTTAGGAATTAGCATTTAAAAAACCTATTAAATTCACTGAAAAAACCATAGGTTTCACACCAGTTATAGTTACCTGGAAATCTTACTGGCATAAAACCATTGAAATTCCCACGTTATAGTTAGTTGGACTCACTATAACTTGCGCGTGAAATGCTCTGCTGATGACATCACATATTACATCACTCATGACATGGTCAGTGACATCACTCATGACATCACTGATGACACCATCCTTGTGACAGAGAGACTGACCTCCTTTCACTGTAAAGTAACCCTTGAAACACATATTAAAAAATAGAAAGTAACATTTTCAAAAAAGTGGAGATACCTATACCAGTTACAACAACCAATTCAGTAATTCCATGATTTACATACACATCCACTCATTCACCAGCAGTTCTATATAGTCAGTCATACATATACTCACTCATCATATGTAGGGAGACACCTATACATCCGTTAACACACCGACAGTCTTCCATAAGTTGCTCACACACATATTCACACATGCAAATAAAATATTGAACATCCATTTTTTTGCATATACAGCTATACACACACTACCACCTTACTTCTAAGGAAACTTGCACATACTTACTCTCTTAAACAATCACTTATAGAAACACATACTTATTTAAACAAGAACTCTTTCAATGTCTGACTCTCACATATACTCACTTATATACACCAATACTCACATATACTAGATTAAAACATATGTAGTTACTGATAAAGACACTAGTAAGACAGTCATTCACTTACTAACACATACATATACACACTCACTCACCCAAACAGTCCGGCACATATGCTGTCTTCAAAACACATACAAACAGTGAGTCAGTCATTGATGCATCTGTGTGCTAAGTAACACCCCCACCAAATCATACAGACATTTATACTGATACTAAAAAAAAATCTAATAAGCCATAGAAACACACATGTAGCTACTCACCAACCCATGCACCCACTTATACACAAAGTGAAACACTGATACAAACATTTAAATATTGAAACAATACTCGCTAATATATGTATTCACTATTATACACTTAATAAGCCAGTTAACCAATCATTTTTTTTTTAAAAACATCCATTAGGACACTTATTTAAACATTTATTCTTCCATTGACCTTTACATATACATATATAAAACATGTTTATTTTTCAAAAAGGCACACATTCACTGGATGGTGTCATCAGTGATGTCATGAGTGATGTCACTGACCATGTCATGAGTGATGTAATATGTGATGGCATCAGCAGTGCATTTCACGCGCAAGTTATAGTGAGTCCAACTAACTATAACGCGGGAATTTCAATGGTTTTATGCCAGTAAAATTTCCAGGTAACTATAACTGGTGTGAAACCTATGGTTTCTTCAGTGAATATATATATATATATATATAGCTGCTTTCTGTGTACCGAATAAACAACAACGATATGCTGATGTGACGTGGTCCGTCTCCTTTCTGTTTGCTGGTGTGCTGAATGTGCTGAGCAGGCGCGGGAGACACCGAGAAATCCAGAGGAGTCACGTGGTTCATATATATATATATATATATATATATATATATATATATGTGCAGGTGCTATCTCACCTGCAATGGCTTGCTCATACGGTACATTTGTAAACTTTTCCAAGTTCAGGGCGTTTCCGCAGGCCTTCTTATTTGTTTTTAGTAAGTGCAAATATATGGAGTGTGTGAGAGTGTTGAGACTAGTGACCCACGAGCCTTGTGAAAGCTAATGATAGAAAAGCAGGTCGGAAAAGAAAAAATTAACAGGTAGATAGGGAGGGGAAGTAGTGGCCAATGAAAGTTATTGTGCCCCTTTCAGCAACCTTTGTATAATTGTTATAATTATCCCTACTTTTACTAAAATCAGTGACATTCTCTCTCTTAGTCTTTCCCCTGAAAAACTAATCCTCTAGTGCCAGTCCTGGGTTCAGTTTTATCTACAGCATATTGCTTTCATTAAACTCATTTTATATCCTTTGTTACCTATTCCAGGTGGTGAGGGAGAAATAAGGGGGGTCGAGTGAAGGTGTAGATTACAGAAGATGAGAAAACAAAGCTACCACTACTGCTAGTACCTGTATATTGGTTACACCAGTATTTTGTCTTGTCCCTACTGCATGCTGGCCAAGTCTTGGCAGTAGCAAGACATGGTCCAGACTAGACTCTTAACCTCCACCTATTACGATTCATACCTAGTATACTTCTCTTGTGGAAATATGCTAAAAAAGTGGACCGCAAGAGGACAAGTGTCTTGCTAATGCGCAATGGCGAACCAAGCTCCTATTCAACCACATATCACATATGAGTGGAGATCACAAGCAAGTATATGCAGACATGGTAAGACATACACACACAACATACAAGAGATATGCAGAAATATACACAAAAATACACTGGCAGACTCTGATATCACAAACACAGGAACACACTAGCAGACAAATGAACTAGCAGGCAAATACCCATGCAGAAAGCCACATGCGCAGCCACCAAGATATACCCAAACAAACAAAAATACCAAGTTGAATACAGAAACATATGCATAATTAAGCAAGCAAACACAGTCAATCACAAAGGTATTCAGACACAAACACAAAAACGGATTATAAACACAAAACTAGCATTGGCAATGCCAATATCTCAGGCTTATGAAGGAAAGAGCCTTTTGTATCATTGATGGGTTTAGGCACTCAAGTCTTCATGCATGCACTCTTCCACTCATCTAGGTATTTATGAATCCAGTCACCAATCCACTAGATATTCCTTGCGTTCACTCTCTGACACAATCACAATAAAACATATGCAAACTCAGCAATATATGCAAGATAAACTTCAAGTATTCATGTAGAAACAAGAAAATATGCTGCTGTTTACACACAGTAGGCATATGCTTGCAAGAGCAAAACTAAACAGAAGGCAGGTGTCCGTCTTTCAAAGGTATTGTAAATAGTCTATTGATGGTTTAAAGTTCAAGCATGACTGCCGCATTAAGAACCAACTTTTTGGCCATCATCGACAAGTAGAACATTAATACACTACAGAAAACACTCCTTACCTCGAGTGTTTCAACCTCGACCACTGCGCACTGTTGCTAGGGTTTGCTACTTCTATTATAAACAATAATGACATTTCAATTCACAACTTTGAAGACTATACCTACATTTTTCATAATGTAAACACAACAAATTTGAAAGCTTGTAATAAAGTACAAACAACGACAATATGTAACATAATGACTAAGTGGGGCTCTTATCGTGGTTGAACATAATCTTCCTGAACATACCTCTGTTTGAAACTACTCTGCCGTTTTTTTTGTGCCAAACGTGACGTTCCTGTGTTACAAAGAAATCCGTCTGCAACAATAGGAAATACTCTATTAACCTCCGTAATTTCAAAGCCTCCTAAAACTTCCTAAAACCAAGGATCGTCTTGATTAATGATACCTGACAGGCTTCCTCTGCCTTCATGTACGAATTGAACTTTCCTTCTTTCGTGTCTGGTGAAACGCGTAGTCAACAAACGGGAGGACCCACAGCTCTGTGTTTCCACTCTTGGTACCAGAAAACGTTAATCAAACCATACCACTGAAACAGCCTTCCATAATGATCTACTTGTTGAGACAAAGTGGCCAAGTGGAATGTAGAGCCCTGCAGATGAAATGAGCTGCAAGAAAGGACCTGTTAGTAGTGGTTGGAGAGCGGTAGTATCCATGTAAGAAACAGTAGAATAGAAGGAAAAGCTATGAAAAGGGAACTAAAAAAAGGAGGAAATTCAAAACTAAAGTACTGGCCAACCAGCCCTTACACTGAGGCACTCTCGTTTTCAGGTGTTTGCACACATTTAATCAGAAAATGCTGGCATTCACAGGGCAGTAGAGCCAATGACTGATGCTGACTAAATCATTACCCCATGCTGTACCTAGTCATGGTCTGAAGCAGAATGTAAATGACGTTCTGACAGACCATTGGCAGAACAGGGCTAACTCAAAGGTCCGCAATGTATCTAAATGAATATATATAAGTATGTATATGTGTGGGTGTATTTTTTCAAAGTTTTCTGTGATAGGATTCTGGTCGACAACTGAGAATAGATTCTGACAATTATTACAGTGCAAATCTTCTCCCCCTGTGGTTTAACAGAGGCAGTCCAAAACCAGAATCTTTCTCTTAAAAGGCATTCCGTGATATTTTATGTAACAAAATACCTATCTGCAGGCTTTACGCCAGAGAAATAACAATCCATCCATAAATGTCTATTGAATCTGACATAGACTTTTCACAATAAATTCCATATCTTTTCAAAACAAACAAATTAAATTATGTGATTGGAAATATTTGTTCCTTGTGAACCAATCTGTTCTCTAGCGGTTATAATTGGCTTGTCTCTATAACCAACTGATCTCTCTTGTATGGAGCTTAATTAAGATTGTGCACAACCCAACCTTAAAACATAGTCATACAACTACATTGTATACAAATTTACAGTTGGCAAAGTACACTACTATTTCTCCTAAGAATGCCTAACGAGGATTCGCAAAGTGCAAATCCTATGCGCCAATTGTTTGTTAGAGGGGGTAGCCAGCACCAAAACCGTGCCTACTACGGCAATATGTGAGATTCCATGCAACGAAAATACCTATCTGTAGGCTTTAAAACAGAGTAATAAGATTTACTGTTAAATGCCTATTGATTTTAACATATGCTTTTGACAACCAGAATGTCAGGCCTACTGCCTTTAGGTAACATTTCATTATAAACATTCCGACCTATAACCTTTATCATTGGCTTGCCACTGTAACTAACTCAAGCTTAATGTACTAAGTTCAAACTTTTTATAAGACAACTATAACATAACATAACATAACATGTGTATTTGTGAAGCGCAGGTTCACCACTACGGGTATCTTGGTGCTGAATTACAGATGTATCTGGCATACAATCAAAAAAGTACGAATGTGTACAAAATTACAGTTGGAAAAGCAAAATGTAATTTCTCCTGAGACAGCCTAACAAGGTCAATTGCAGTGTATATCTTCTATCCTCACAGTTTGTTTGGGTGGATCACCAGTATTGAACCAATGACTGCTCCTGTAATCTGTGTCATTGCATGTAACAAAATACATGCCTACAGATATTAGCACAGTGCAGTAACAATCCATTCATAAAAGCCTATTGTCTTTAATACCTGTTTGTCATAAACATTGGTTAGGCCCACTGGCTTTACCATCATGTTTTCCATTAAATAGATCATATCTATGAAATCTGGCATGAATTTTCCCTATGCGCCTATTAGACCTGTAAGCCTTAGGGTGGTCTGCTCCAAACCTTTGCCTTCTACTGTCCTGTTTTGCTGAATTCATTTTTGTTGTCATTAGCACTTTGTGCACTTTTCCACTGTTACCCAGTGTTAAAGTACTTGTGGTTACTCCCTAAACATAGCTAACACCCGGTTGGCATATTTAACATCCTTGTTCGTGCCTAGTAAAATGGTGTACCATATACCCAGGGCCAGTACATTAAATGCTACTAGTGACCCTGTAGTATTTTTTGTGCCACCCACTTAAGTTAAGTAGCCCTTAAAACATTCCTCAGACCTGCCATTGCAGTTTGTGTGTAGATTTAAACTGCCAGTATGACCTGGTAACTTAAACTCCTTGCCAGACCTTAAAGTCCCTTATTTATTGAATAGAAGTCCCAACCTAAGGTAGGTCCTAAACAGCCCATAGGGCAGAGTGCATTGTATTCAGCAAGTTTGACATGTACATTTAAGTTTTGCATGTCCTGGTAGTGAAATGGTCACAAATCATGTTTCACTACTGTAAGGCCTATCCCTCCCATAGGATAACATTGGGTTACCTTATTATTTAAAAGTGCTAACTTTTGCTTGGGAGTAGGTAGAAATCTCATGTTTGGTGTTTAAGGAAACATAATTTAAAATGTTCTTTAATGGTAAAGTCAGATTTTAAGTCACAATTCAAAAAATGCATTTTCTTACCCTAACCATTTGATGCCTGCAGTCAGTTTACTAAGTTACATGGAAAGGGGCGACCACTCGGTCCCCCCGCACGTATGGCAGAGTACCACGATCCCCCGGGAAGCCATCTTGGGCGGGAGGCGTGTCTCGGCTGGTATGCCCGAAGCGGCGTAGCCGGGGCGCGCTTTTTCCCGCCCTAGAGTGGGCTGGCCTAGACACTGACGCGGCTGGCCACGCCCTCGGGGCAGGCAGGGGCGGGTTTACGCCCGCCCTGAAGACAGATAAAAGGGGACGCAAGACCGGAAGGCATCCTCTTGTTCCTGTGCTCTGAAGCTGCACCTCCTCGCTGCACGTGAGCTCGAGACGGAACGAGGAGCCAATTTTGAGCGTTGTAATCTTTCTTTTGTCTTACAGATACTCTGTCGGAGAAATGCCCAAGAAAGGCGGGAAGAGAATGACGACTGAACAGATGGTTCGGGTCCTCATGAAGGAGATGACCGAGCTGAAGAAGCGGGTGGCGGAGAGAGACGGGGAAGGGGGGCCGGAACGTCCGCCAGCTGGAGCAGCCCCAGGAGGGAGAGCCAAGAGGCCAAGGAGGGGACCGGCTGGGGGAGACGTCCCGGTGCCCTGTACCCCGCTCGAAGCGCCAACCCCAGTACCGGCGGAGGGGAACCCGATTCCCGTGGTGGTCACCCCGGTGTCCAATGAAGATATGCCGCCCGAGCTGGCAGCACAACTTGCAGCGTGGTTGGGCGAAAGTAGTGAGGGCGCCACGGCTGCCGAGGCGCAGACGCTGATGAAGCAATTGCGCGAGAAACGGGATGCAGCCAAGGTGTCCGCACCGGTTGCAGTAGTTGACAAGCCACAAGGGACCGCAGAGGCAGCGTCCGGTGCAGGTAAGCGGCCATTGCCGATTGCGAGGGATGAGTCAGCACCCTCTCGTAGAGAAAGGTTGGGTCAACATGTGCCTTTGGCAATTAAGGAGAAGATTTGGGCGGGGGAATATGTGAACATCTTCTCGTTGCTTGTTGATCATTATGAGGTGGAGCATGTTAAGGGTCAGAAAGACCTCATGCATCCGAGTGTTTGGCGCGCAAAAATGGCCGCCTTTAAAGTGAATGAAAATATTGGCAATTGGGGCAATGCATGGGGAATCTTTACGTCGATCTTGGGGGAACGTAGGCCCGAGTTGCTTGCCGAGTTGCCGACCTATCAGTCGCGAATCATGGGGTACTCGACATCATACCAGGGTAACCATTGGTTCTGCTACGATAATCTTTTTAGAAAGGCTAAAGAGCATAACAAAAGCTTAACCTGGGATTGTTATGATTCTTTGACATGGGACAAAATGAAGGAGACAGGTATGTTGAAAATGCCATTGGTAGGAAGTAATGTTGGCGAATCCTCCCGCCAATATGGGGGGACGCCCTTTCGTTCAGGTACGGGTACCGACGATTACTCGAGACCTGCCGGCAATACAGGAAAAAGGGGGTTATGCTTTAATTTCAACAGAGGTAAATGTACTAGGCCCCAGGGATCGTGTAAATTTAAACATGAATGTAGTGGGTGCGGGTCGCCCCATCCTGAGTCCACGTGCAGAGCCAAAACGGGTGATAACGGGGGGAGAGGAGGCGCCAAACAGGTCTAACATAGTCCGAGGGGCGCCTTTACCTACCCCGATTGATACCTTGGCGATGATTCCCTGGCTCAGTGAATACCCGGATCGTACTTCTGCTGGGGTGCTGCGGAACGGATTTTCGTATGGTTTCCGCATCCCGGTAGGGGACTTTCAGGGTGTGGAGAAGTGTAAAAATCAACTGTCGGTCCTGCAGCATACGACCGTGGTACAGGATAAGATCCGGAAAGAGGTTACTCGAGGTCGGGTCGCCGGCCCGTTTAGTGTACCCCCGGTGCAGGATTTTGTTTGTTCTCCTTTAGGGGTGGTCCCCAAGAAAGACCCGGGTGAGTTCCGATTGATTCACAATTTATCAGCTCCACGTGGTTTTTCTGTAAACGATGCAATAGATCCGGAAGTATGTTCGGTGCGGTACGCATCCTTCGATGAGGCCGTAACCATTTTGAATCGCCTGGGGCCCGGGGCGCTGATGGCGAAGTCAGATATCGAGTCAGCGTTCCGATTGCTCCCGGTACACCCAGACGACCAGCGTCTCCTAGGTTTCATGTTTCAGGGTTATTATTACATGGATAGGTGTATGCCGATGGGGTGCTCTATATCTTGTGCCTATTTCGAGAAATTCAGTAGTTTTCTACAATGGGTCTTCACAAAGAAGACGGGTTTCCAACATGTAATGCATTACCTGGATGATTTTCTGTTCCTTGGGGCAGCCGGGGATCTCGAATGTGGCCGGGCCTTGGCCGAATTTTGTATGTTAATGAAGCAGTTTGGTGTGCCATTGGCACCAGGTAAGACGGTGGGTCCTGCGACTTGCCTCGAGTTTCTGGGGATCGAGTTAGACTCCAGTGAGGGTTGTTTTCGTTTGCCAGCTGACAAAGTGTTGAAGTTCAGGGCAGCCCTGCGAGTGTGTATAAATGGATCTAAAGTTACGCTGCATCAATTACAGCAGGTGGTGGGACAGTTGAATTTTGCCCTGAGGGTTATACCAATGGCCCGCCCCTTCTCCCGTTCAATTGCCCAAGCTATGGTCGGCTTAAAGGAGGGCCATCATCGCACGAGACTATCGGCTGAGGTCCGCCAGGACATGCGCATTTGGCTAGCATTCCTGGCGGACTTTAATGGTCGAGTCGTCTGGAACAAACCAGCCGTGTCCTCGGAAGAGCTGGGGCTATGGACAGATTCGGCAGGTAGCATAGGTTTTGGTGCCATCTTCGGAACAAAATGGTCGGCACAAAGGTGGCCGACATGGTGGCATGACAATGGTCTGACAAGTAATATTGCTTTCCTTGAACTTTTCCCCATTTTGGTGGCCCTGAGAACCTGGCCCGAAGGGTTCAAAGATCACTCTGTGATATTTTGGTCTGACAATATGACCGTGGTCGAGTGCATCAATAGCCAAGCTGCACGATGTAAACTGATTTTAAGACTGCTCAAAGAAATTGTTTTACTGTGTATGCAACTGAATGTGCTATTCAGAGCAAAACATGTCCCGGGGGTAATGAATCAGGCGGCTGATGCACTGTCTCGTTTTCATATGCAGGCTTTCTCGGGTTTCCTTCCCACAGCGGACCCAGAGCCGGCACCCTTTCCCGAAGCTCTCTGGTCTCTCGGTGCCCCGAACTTCGTCACCTCGTGGGAGAGAGTCTAGCACCAAGGACGAGGAAGGCATATGAAGGGGCGTTTCGGTCCTATTTAGCCTTTTTGGGGACCGATAGAGAGGGGCTCTGGGGCCACGAGGAATGGGTAGTGAATTTTCTGATGTCCTTACATAGGGCTGGGAAATCAGTGGCTACGGCCCAGAGGCATCGTGCTGCCATTTCCTTTGTTGCCAGGGCTCATGGTATCCAGGACCCGACAGCGTCTTTCGTGGTACAGAAAGCGCTGCGTGGGTGGCAACGCCTTGAGGGTCGCAGAGTAGATGAGAGGCGCCCGATAGGTTTGGATAGGTTGGCCCAGTTGTTGGCCACACTCCCTTCCACATGTTCATCTCAGTTTGAGACAGTGTTGTTCCGAGCCGCTTTTACGCTGGCATTTCATGGGGCGATGCGGGTAAGCGAACTAGTGGCAAAGAACAAACAGGATGTGACAGGGGGTTTGTGCCAGGAACACGTTCAGATCAGAGGTGAGACAATGACTGTCTCCTTTGTCAGGTCCAAGACCGATCAGGGTGGGATGGGGGACTGCATAATCATACGCAGGATTCCCGGGTCCTCCATGTGTCCGGTAAAGTGTTTAGAAGACTACTTGGCACGAAGGGTGGCATCATGGGGGGGGACCTTGTTGAGACACGCGGACGCCACCCCACTGACAAAATTTCAGTTTCAGCGGGTGCTTGCGATGTCAATTGCCGCTGCGGGCTTGAACCCGGGCGAGTTTGGGACCCATTCCTTTTGGATAGGGGCTGCTACAGGAGCTACAGCTAGGGGTCTTAATGTTGAACAAGTAAAACGAGTGGGGCGTTGGTCCTCCAATTGTTATAAGAGGTATGTGCGGTTGCACATGTTGTGAAGCTGTTATGATGTACTCACGCCTCTTGTTTTTGTTTGATTTTCAGTTGCGCAAGCCTACGAGGCGGGGCGGACTATGCAGTCGACCCAACACCGGGCCAGCGGTCAGACATCACCGGCTGTGAAAAAGGAGGTGTGGGTCGTGGGCCACTCATACGTGAGGCGTGCCGCGGACGTATTCAAAGCAGGTGACATGATTCACGTAGCTGGGGAATACGGGTACAGGGTGTCCTTCTACGGAAGAGGCGGTCTCTGTATTGACCAGTTTCAAGCATTTTTCGAGGGTTTGTTAGGGCGGACGAGGTCACCGCCGTCTATAGTCATAGTACATCTAGGGGGCAATGATTTAGTCACCACCGGTAGACGACTTCTCCTGGAAGCAATGCTTTCCACTGTAAGTTGGTTGGCAAGGAGAGTTCCGGGGTGCATAATTGCGTGGTCCCATATGATCCCACGAAAGGTATGGCGAGGGGCTATTTCTATTCCTGCTTTGAATCATTCTGTTAGAAAGCTTAATAACAAAGTGTGTAGGTTGTTCCGTTCCAGGACATTGCATTCTATTTCGCATGGCTGTATTAATGATGACAGTATGTATTTGGGGGATGGTGTGCATTTGTCTCGGGTGGGGAATGAGTTACTCATAGGAGACTTCTTAGCATGGTTAAAAACGTTAAAACATGACCTTTAGGTAGGAGCTTTGTGGGGGGTCCGGATAGCCGGTCAACTATCCGGCCTGTGGCGGTAAGGTCATGATCGGTGAGCACTAATTGGAAGATCCCTATGAGTGGGCGTCACCCAACACGGATGGGAGCGCTCGGGAGAGGTGGCCATTGGCCCCTCAACGGGGAGGCGGTCCCTTCTAAGGATGGGTCGCCGAAAGAAAAGGAAAGGCGGTCAAGGCCCCTTCCTGTGTAGGAGGGGTTACAGCCCCCTCCTGGGGAATTTCCCGGGGCCAGTGACGTCTGCGACGGCAGATGTGGTAAGTTGTGCGGGGTTTTGGGGGGGGTCTACGCTACCTTCTAGATACCTCACACGAGTCCTCGAACGACCTTTAAGTGGCGTCGAGTTTTATTGGTGCCCCCGTCAAGTCAAAGGGAAATTGGTAGTTGCACTTGAGGTACGCCTCAGTGCTGTCGCCCCTCACAAGTGGGGGGTATTTCTGGTTAGGGATCTTGACACCGGTTACGACCTTGCCGTTGGCCCTTAAACGTTAGGATGTACAATTTCATAATTTCAAGTAAATGTGTGTAGGATGTTAGTTCGGCTAGGAGAACCTCTGTATTAGAGAATCTGTTAAGGTTAGCCAAACATCGCAATGTGGTAATGAAATTGTACATAATATAAAATGTTGATTTAATGTTTTAATTTTGTTTTAATAAATACGGCCGGGAGGGTTACTCCCTCCCTCTTCCAAAAACTTCAAGAACTGTTTCCGGTTTCCCTCCTTTGGGGATTGTGTTGAGAGGGGGTGGCGGGTATCTCAGCCATATGGAAAGGGGCGACCACTCGGTCCCCCCGCACGTATGGCAGAGTACCACGATCCCCCCGGGAAGCCATCTTGGGCGGGAGGCGTGTCTCGGCTGGTATGCCCGAAGCGGCGTAGCCGGGGCGCGCTTTTTCCCGCCCTAGAGTGGGCTGGCCTAGACACTGACGCGGCTGGCCACGCCCTCGGGGCAGGCAGGGGCGGGTTTACGCCCGCCCTGAAGACAGATAAAAGGGGACGCAAGACCGGAAGGCATCCTCTTGTTCCTGTGCTCTGAAGCTGCACCTCCTCGCTGCACGTCAGCTCGAGACGGAACGAGGAGCCAATTTTGACCCACCCACCAGCCCCTGATGACAGCAAGTGGTTTTGAATAAAGTTGATGGATAACTCTGATTTTCGTTTACAGGTTGTGGTATTATCGTGATGATGTTGAGTATGTAATAAAGAATGTCGATTTGTGTTACGTTTGCAAATAAAGAAATTCTGCTTTCGTGTTCATTGGTAGCAGGCTTTTAAGGAAAGTAGAGTTGCTGCTACAATTTTAGTTTAGTCATTTAGTTAGCATTGTCGTATTTATTTTGGTCGGGCGGTAAGGTCATGATCGGTGAGCACTAATTGGAAGATCCCTATGAGTGGGCGTCACCCAACACGGATGGGAGCGCTCGGGAGAGGTGGCCATTGGCCCCTCAACGGGGAGGCGGTCCCTTCTAAGGATGGGTCGCCGAAAGAAAAGGAAAGGCGGTCAAGGCCCCTTCCTGTGTAGGAGGGGTTACAGCCCCCTCCTGGGGAATTTCCCGGGGCCAGTGACGTCTGCGACGGCAGATGTGGTAAGTTGTGCAGGGTTTTGGGGGGGGTCTACGCTACCTTCTAGATACCTCACACGAGTCCTCGAACGACCTTTAAGTGGCGTCGAGTTTTATTGGTGCCCCCGTCAAGTCAAAGGGAAATTGGTAGTTGCACTTGAGGTACGCCTCAGTGCTGTCGCCCCTCACAAGTGGGGGGTATTTCTGGTTAGGGATCTTGACACCGGTTACGACCTTGCCGTTGGCCCTTAAACGTTAGGATGTACAATTTCATAATTTCAAGTAAATGTGTGTAGGATGTTAGTTCGGCTAGGAGAACCTCTGTATTAGAGAATCTGTTAAGGTTAGCCAAACATCGCAATGTGGTAATGAAATTGTACATAATATAAAATGTTGATTTAATGTTTTAATTTTGTTTTAATAAATACGGCCGGGAGGGTTACTCCCTCCCTCTTCCAAAAACTTCAAGAACTGTTTCCGGTTTCCCTCCTTTGGGGATTGTGTTGAGAGGGGGTGGCGGGTATCTCAGCCATATGACTAGATGTAGTTAGCTGTTAGTCATTGTGTATTTCTCCCAGACAGCCACACAATAGGGCGGCTGGGTGTTGAAAGATGGATTAGGCAGGGCTGTGTACAGCTCCACTTGCACTTCAGAGCATAATGTCAGGTCTTTGCCATTGTTTGGTCGTTCTCACAGTTCCAGACGGTCCTTCCGGTACGTTTTAGTCATTTAACACTGTTCACTGTTGACTTTCTTTTCGGGAGGGTGCATTTTGTTTCTAAATTCAAAGATTACTTTTTTCTTGGTTTTTGCTCAATATTATGTTGCACTCAGCTATGTTTCGTTTGAGCTCTATGTACCTAGTTTGTTCCATATCACTCTGTGCTGAGCCTTGTATCATCTCATTTTAACCTTATCATGTAATGGTGCACTTTGTATTTGTCATTTGCGCCTCAGGGCATTGCTCTGTGTACATCAATATGTGTCCCTCAAAAGTCTGCTTTATGTTTTACATAGTATTGAAATTGCATTACTTCCTGCCTTCTATGCAATGATTTTGCTTCACACATATTGTTGGGTGCTCTTATACACTGGCATTTTTAGTCATTGTAACTCGCAATTTAATGTCATCCATCCTTTTCGCATTAGCTAATGGTATCTTGTGTTTGTTTTTTGCAATTCATTGTCAATCATAATTTTCGCATTATTGTGTTCATTACTTGCCCATTTTTTGTTATTAATGCTGGTGGCCATGCGAGCATTGTGTGGGTATATGTTGCCCCACCATTATTTATTTGCAGCTGGCACTTTGAGGGTTCCTCTATGTATGCCCTTTTTTTATTTCAATTACTTTATTGCACACTTTTGTACGAGTCTGTCACTTTTTTTTTTTTTCTCTTTATTACACTCTCGGCTGCAAAGTTTTTTTGCGGACACCAGAAGGAGGAGTCTCCTCCTCCCCAGCTATATCTTCCGGGTCGGTATGGTGTTGCACACTTCTTTGAACGCGCGCTGGACTACTGACCGCTATTCTGTTGGTTTACCTACACCGGAAGCCTGTTCTTCACTTTCTTTGACACCACCATCACCGTTGTGCCTCATTCACTGCACGAGTGCTGGTAAGCTTACGCTCAAGTATGGTAGCGTTTTATTTGAGTCCTTCAGCAATAAATTATGCTTAGGGATACATCTTTTTCTTTGGCACAGGGATTTTGCCTTTAATCATTTTGACCAGTTCCAGTCGCCTCCTCATGACGTTTTTATCGCCGCTTGGAGGTACACCTTCGCACTACATTTTCACCCCTTGTTATTGTCACAGTTTATCTCACTTGAGTTTTGCTGAGTTGCATGACACATTTGTTTTAAATACGCACTCTATTATTGGACTAGTTCAGTGTAGACTAGCACTAGAGAGCTAATTCAAAATGGGCGATTTAAGCTATTTCCCCAAGTTCATGCAGGTTTTTGCATATTCCTGAGCATGTTTTTCAAAACCTTTGGTCACGCATTTGCACCTCTGTTGGTCTATATCTGGTTTCATGTACATTTTTTGCCTCTATCCTCTACTATAAGCTTGTTTTTTTATGTCTCGGCCTAGAGTTCTAGCAAGACTCTGCTCCTCATTGTTTTACCTGTTAATGTTCTCCTCATGGCCGCTTTTGCTTTGTTTGTTGCTCTATTTTTTGACATTAAGGGAACAGTGGTTCTGCCACTTATTCGCTACAAAACAGCGTAAAACCTTCTTTCAATTTTGTCCCTCTATTAAGATGAGACTAACATTTGAGAAAAATATATCTCTAAATTGTGTCCAAACAAAAAAAAACTCAAGTACTTCTGAATTAATATCTAGTTTTATAGTAAATTAGGATAAGTTGTGTACTCAAAAAATATTAATGAATGGAACAAATATAAGCATGCACAGATTTACACTATACATTACACTTAAATTGGTGACGTGAAGTGAACAAACAAAAATATATTTACATATCACAACACAATATATACATAACAAATGAACATATATTCAGGACAAACATTTAAATGGAGTGTTAGGTATTTTAAATATGATTCAACTCAACTAGTAATCTATCTACTTAGTTTTAATTGTTCTGGGTGATCGTTTACACTCGATATTGATCGTCGACGTTTCGACCCCTTGACAATTTTGTGATTGTGTAATCGTCTTCAGGGTGTCTTCCTTAGGACTAAATAATGAATCTGTGTGTGGCCTTCAATAAGTTTCCACCCTGATACCAATTGACAGCACTTTACTTTACTTTACTTTAATTTCATTTGTATAGCGCATAAATCACCTGAAGGTCTCAGAGCGCTTGCAGAAGAAACTCTTATCAGAAACCCAAACAAGGCAGAGGCAGGTCTAAAAGAGCCATATTTTTAGCTGTCTGCGGAATCTCAGGTAGTCGGGTTCCGTCCTAATCTGGAGGGAAAGGGAGTTCCATGATTCAGGAGCTGTTTTACTGAAGGCTCTGTCACCGTTTCTGGCAGAACGTACTCTGGGGACATTTAGGAGGAACTTGGTGGATGATCTAAGTGTTCTCACCGGGTGGTAGACCTTAAGTTTTTGTTCTAGGTATGCTGGGCCATGCCCATTGATGGATTTGTGGACCAGGCAACATAATTTGAATTTAATACGTTTTTGTATTGGGAGCCAGTGCAAGGTTTTTAAGCAGGGTAATGAGGCGGTGCGGGAAGAAAGGTCAAGCACCAGTCTGGCAGAGGTGTTTTGTAAGACCTGTAGGCGGGCCAGCAAGGTGGTATTTGTTGAAGCCAGGATTGCGTTCCCGTAGTCAATTCTACTAACAATGAGTCCCTGTACAAAAGGCAGATTACTTGTTTTCCCCTGAGGCGGAAGCCGGGGGCATTTCTCTTTCCTAATTTGCTACAAACCAATCTTTATGTGAGAGTGTGTGAATTGAAAGCTTTAAAACTGTATGCGTGGTGATTTTACGACCTCTGTACAGTCACTCTGACCGGCATTTTTTAAAAATTGTACATATCTTAAATAGTTGTATTTTAATAATCGGACACTGACCGCCTGCATGTTTTGACGAGATTTAGTTGTCACAGGGGTCCCGATCTTCATTCCTCTACCGGTGCAGCCGAGCACAGCGCTCTCGCCGGCTGGGTAAAGCGGAACCGCCATCTTGGGGGGAGGCAGGGTAGAGCTCCAGCTCCTGGACGCCTCCCGCCCTCCCTCACTACATAAGGAGTCCTGGTGATAACTCATTCAGATTACTTGTTTTCCCCTGAGGCGGAAGCCGGGGGCATTTCTCTTTCCTAATTTGCTACAAACCAATCTTTATGTGAGAGTGTGTGAATTGAAAGCTTTTAAACTGTATGCGTGGTGATTTTACGACCTCTGTACAGTCACGCTGACCGGCATTTTTTAAAAATTGTACATATCTTAAATAGTTGTATTTTAATAATCTGACACTGACCGCCTGCATGTTTTGACGAGATTTAGTCGTCACAGGGGTCCCGATCTTCATTCCTCTACCGGTGCAGCCGAGCACAGCGCTCTCGCCGGCTGGGTAAAGCGGAACCGCCATCTTGGGGGGAGGCAGGGTAGCGCTCCAGCTCCTGGACGCCTCCCACCCTCCTCCCACCCCAGGCAAGACATGGATAAAAGAAAGGGGCTTTCCCGTCCGCGCAGCGGGCGGGCGCAGCGGGCAGGCGCGCCTAAGGCAAGAACCCCTGCTCCACACGCCCCAGAAATTCGCTGGTCCTCAGATCAATTGCTACACCTCCGTCCTGCTACTTGCTCCCCCTTAATCTGCTGTAATACTCTTAGCCTAGAATCAACTGCATATTCCTGCCCACACTGCAATTTTACTCTTCCTGTGGTATCTAAAGCACTGCTACTATCCTCAATTGTTAATGATCAGCCACCCACCATCTTAAAGGCCGCATTAGTTAACTGCAGATCTCTTCCAGCCCACGCCCATGATATCTGGTTATCTCTTGACACCCACAATTGGGATTTATTGTTTCTTACTGAAACTTGGATAAAAGATTCTTCCAAACCGGACATCAATCTAGCTACTCCTCCAGGTTATTGTTTCGCTGGCATCATTCGAGACAACTCCAAGACCGGAGGGGGTCTTGCGATAATTGCTAAATCCCATCTCAAATTAAACTTCACGAAAATTCCCAATCTGGGCCTCATCGAAGCCGCTTATTTTACAATTATGGACTCCGCTAGTACCATCTGTGCAGGCATACTGATCTATAACCCCCCTGCCGTAACCTCTTCCTCCCTTAATACTTTGATGCATTCTATTGCTGATTTTTCTCTCAAACACCCCCATTTTACTGTATTAGGAGACTTTAATATTCATATTGATAATCCTTCCTGTACACAAGCCTCCTCTCTGTTAGAAACTTTACAAGGACTCACCCTGTCCCAATTAGTGACAGGCCCGACTTATATAGCATGCCATACACTTGACCTCATTTTTTCTAATCATCCTACCATCTCCACCCTCCCCCCCACTTCTTTGACGTGGACCGATCACTTTCTCATTCCTTTTTCTTTCACGGCCCCCAGCCCTCCTCCCCCTATCCCCCTTAATCGAGTTAGAGGGCGAAAATGGACCAAAGTTACTTGTGATTCCTTGGAAGCTCATCTTCATTTTCAACTTAACCAGCAAAAAGACCTCAATTCAGAAACCTTGAGATTTAATTTGTCTCTCTCCGATGCGCTTGACTCTGTTTCCCCTCTTGTTCCTCTTACTTCCTTCAGATCTCGTCCCTCTGCCCCTTGGTTTTCCCCTCTGCTGCGTGAGGAAAAGAGCAAGTGCAAGCAGCTGGAACGCAAATGGAGACTAAACTATGATCCTTTAGCCAAATTGGCTTACAAATCTGCCCTGAATAAATTTCACAAACTTAAACGCTCTTCAATGAGAGTTTACTTTTCCAATCTTATTCAACAGGCGCAGAATTCCTCTAAAACTCTTTTCTCCATTGTGAAAGACTTCGTAAACCCCCCTGCTTCGAAATCCCTTTGTACCCCCACTCAAGATCTCTGCAAGGGATTGTCTGATTACTTTCAGGAGAAGATAGTTAAACTCTCCTCCTCCTTTGCAGTGACGACTCCTAATCACCCTGAAGATCGTTCCTGCTCCCTCTCCTGCTCTTTCAATTCTTTTAGTGAGCTAACTCCATACCTTGCGTTAGTTTTGCTACGCAACGTTAAGTCTGGTTCCCCCCTGGACCCAGTCCCGGCCAAAGTCATGGGCATTCTTGCCCCGATTCTAGTGAACCCGTTTCTTTCCATCTGGAATGCCTTCTTGTCGCGCGGCCAGTTCCCCTCAGTGTGGAAACAGGCCAGGCTTGTCCCCATACTGAAAAAACCCGGTGCCGACCCTTTACTATTTAGCAACTATCGGCCTGTATCGCTTTTGCCCAAACCTGCTAAGATTCTGGAGAAAGTGGTACAGAAACAGTTGGCACTGTATCTAGAGTCAAACCAGCTGTTACACGACTCCCAGTCCGGCTTTAAAACCGGCTATAGCACTGAGACAGCGCTGCTTGAAGTCTCAGAAATCATCAGGGAATCAGTGGATAGGGGCGAAGAGGCCATGCTGGTCCTCCTCGACCTATCCGCTGCTTTTGATACTGTTTCCCATAAAATACTTACCACCCGCTTACAACAGCTAGGGTCGGTGGGACAGTGCTGGCCTGGATCACTTCTTTCCTGTCTAGTCGTTCTCAAAGGGTTACGATGCACCCATTTGAATCCGAGGACAAACCCCTCCTGTGCGGAGTGCCCCAGGGCTCTGCTCTGAGCCCTTTATTGTTTAATGCTTATGTGGCTCCTCTTGCCAAGGTAGTTGAGTCCTGGGGTGTCAGGGTGGTCTCCTATGCTGACGATACTCAGCTTATCTTTTCCTTTCGAGACCATTCTGACTCCCTCTTTTCCAACTTTAGAAACTGCCTTGGCAACATCTGCACCTGGATGTCAGCCAATCATCTTGCCTTCAACACCGACAAAACAGAGGTTCTTTTTTTCAGCAAGAAATCCCCCCCCCCTGCAATCCTTTGGTGGCCTACCATTTTGAATCCTCCACCCACTCCCGTTCAGGCAGCTCGCAACCTTGGCTTCACTTTTGACAACTCTTTGTCCGGAAGTGCCCAAGTCAACAAAGTGGTAGGGGCCTGTTTCTCCAAATTACGTATGATCAGGAAAATCTTCCCCTTCCTCCCTCAATCATCACGCAAAACTGTGGTCCAGGCACTCATCACCACCCATCTAGACTATGCTAACAGTCTATATGCAGGTGCCCCCTATACCTTATCGACCGTCTGCAAATAGCTCAAAACGCGGCAGCCCGGCTCATTGGTAATATCCCTGCCCGTACTTCAGTCAGAGCCTACCGAGATGAGCTTCACTGGCTTCCTATTTCACGACGCATCGATTTCAAAATTCTGACCCTGACATTTCGTGCTATTCATGGAATTGGCCCGATCTATCTGAGAAAGCGTCTCAAAATCTCTGCTTCAGTTAGACATCTGAGATCCAACAGCCTTCGTCTTCTGATGGTACCAAGATTCAGGCTTTCTCGGAGTGGCGGCAGATCTTTCACCGTCACTGCCGCCAAGCTCTCGAACAGCCTCCCCCTTGATCTCAGGTTTTGCGAATCTGAGCCAGCCTTTCGACGCAAACTCAAGACCTGGTTGTTCACTAAGCGTTAGGGCTTGGTATTGTCTGATCCTTGGACTCTCCTAGTCCTTCTGTGGGATATGATTCTGGTTACTCTTTATGGGGACAATCATGTAATCCTAGCACCGCGACACCTCCGCCGGAGGTAGCTGTGCGCTCTACAAGCTTCATAAATAAATAAAGGCATACGAGCTGAGAGGGGAAGCCACTTAAAGATTTTTCTCAGACTACGCAAGAGGCCATAGCTGGTGCCTACTACTTTGCTAATATGTTCAGACATGGACAGTTTATTGTCGATTATTACCCCTAGATTCCTCACTGAGGATTTGGGCGTGGGGCATGGGCCAAGGGAGGCTGGCCACCAGTCATCGGACCAGATTTTATCTGCCTTTCCAAACAGCAGAACCTCCGTCCTTCCTGCGTACATCATTAAAAAGTTTCTGGTCATCCAATCATGAATGTCTACCATGCAGTTTTTAAATCTCAATTTGCACCGCAGCTTGTGTAACTTAGATAGTTGACCTGATTAGAACTTGGCTCATCATATCTGTGGTCAGATTAATCAGTGGCACAGCGTGCCTGTAATTCTCCGGCATCTGGCGCTCGGGTTTCAAGTAATAAATATTCCTTTTCCTTCAGGGAAAGTTTTTCAGGGCCTTTCCGCCTCCATTGAATGCTCTCTGGACATTTGTGCCTCAGACTGGAAACCGGAGTTTTTGAAGTAGTATGCATTATGACATTGATTTGTTTGCTTGTAGATTCCCCTGACGAAGGGCTAGTGTTTAATTCCAAAATGCATCGGGAATGTTAAATATCCATGGGACTCATGCAACTACCATCCAGCGCATGTGTATAAGTCTTCCTCTTGCTCAATAAATATGTAAATGAGCTATCATCAGCGTCTCTTTTACTACTTCTTGATGGACTTTTGCACATCGAAATGTTGCTCTAATTTTGTATTTTGTATACTGAATGAGGTTATTTGATTACCTTTGATTTCATATGGTTTACACTCCTGTGAGTGACTATTGGTTGTGCACCTGATGTCCTAGTTCTCTTTTTCACTTTTAATTAGGAGGCTGGGCTGAGCCTCCCCAGGGGGTGCACAGAGCACTGTTCTACTTTACTTATACTGTTTACTTTGTAATTTCGTTAGTATAATTGAGTGCAACTAGCAGTGTTTGCTTTGTGACTTTTAGAAGGTTAGCATTTTCTTGCCCTAACCATTTGACGCATGCAGTCTGTTTACTATGCCACATGACTAGATGTAGTTGGCAGTCAGCCATTGTGCATTTTTCCCAGACAGCCACACAACAGGGGGGCTGGGTGTTGTCACATGGATTGGGAAGAGCTGTGCACAGCTCTACTTGCACTTCAAAGCAGCTGTCTCAGCTTTTATACAAAGAACTGCCCTAGACATCCTGGAGTAATGGCAAGGAGGCAGGAAATTCCAGGCACATCTGTAGGGAAAAAACTCATTAATTTTTTCTACTTCAAAGCTGTTGTCAGGTATGAAATTAGCACAATCAGACCCACACTTCTGGACCTGCGTAGGACTCTCAGAGGACTTCTTTGCTGCCTGTGGCCTGCTACATACTTCGGAAGACTGCCCAGCTACTCCAAAAGAACTGCTCTGCTGACTGGACCATGTCTTGTGCCCTCCCAGGACGGTCCTGATGTTTGAGACCTGCTTTACTTCTAGATACCAGGATTTCTCTAATGACTCTAAGAGAGAGTTGTTTGGCTTCCTGATCAGACTGGTTAGCGCTCTAGTGGCTGATCGCACTCCTCTCTATTTAGGAGACGCGATGCAAGCGCACTGTAAATAAACTGATTACCCGCTGCGAGTCCTGAGAGCTGCCAGTACAGGAATTGCCAAATTTAAAACGTTTTTAACAGAGTGTTGTTGCCGAATTGAAACTGTGCTGACTTTTTTAATCACAGAAGGGCTTTTAGAAATACTGTGTAGACTGACTGTGTTCACTTCTGGCACTTAGTCACTTTTGTAATCACCATCCATATCGCTACCAGCGTGTGCTGGTGTACTTGTCTGTAAGAGCGAGTCACCGGAAGTCCCGCCACCCTAGTTAGCCCACTAGTGGCTGATAGCACTGGTCTCAATTCAAGGAGATGCGATGCAAGTGCGCAGCACGTGCGCACAGCGAGCACACCAAGGATGCGCCTAAGGCGGTCCAAAGGCAAGCCCGTCTGCACCCGTCCGCGCACCGGTCGCGCTTAATGCCAGCAATGCTGCATCTCTCACTGCCTGCTGCATGTACTCCAGGGTCAAGCTCATGCTGATTGGTGCACAGAAGCATATGGCCTTTGAAATGAGGGTAGAGAGTTGTGGGAAAACTCCCTTCAAAGAAGGTATGTTAAATGGCCTTAACTGTGGGTTGGTTAATGTGAGGTCTCCTATTAAGAATCATTCGGAGATTCACTTACTATACTGGAAGTCCAGAACCTGGATGTCCCGTTTCTCACAGAAACCTGGACACTTTTAAATGGGGAAGTGGAATTGGGCCAGGCCTGCCCCCCGGGTTTTAAAATATTTCACAAACGAAGGGTTGGTGGGAGAGGTGGGGTGTTGGGATTATATTTAAAGAGACCTGGAACCTTGCCACACTGTGTGTGGAGGAAGTCCCGGGGTTTGAGCTACTCAGGTTTTCACTTAAGGATAATGTGTGTGCTTTGTGCTCCGATATACTCCGTTATAGACCTCCGGGAGGTGCTGCCCCCCGCTACCAAGTACTGATTGACTTGATATATAATTTATCACACTCCCATTCCAAATTAATGATCTTGGGAGATTTCAATCTCTGGGAGAATGGCAACCTAGACACAGCTCTTAAAGAGTTGTGCCAAGCATGCGAGGATAGGACTGGAATACCAGCAGACTGATAAGGCAGCCATGAAAAATCTATTGCATAGCTATAAAGTAATGATGGGTAAGGCTAAAGCAAAATACCTTGAAGAAACTCTCTTGCAATCGCCTAACTGGCTCAAAACCTTCTTTAGCTGACTTAGAGATCTGTCAAATCCAGATTGTGCAAAGAGTGAGATTCCAGCATCACAAGAACTCTCTGATGACCTGGCAACCTTTTTTGAAGAAAAAAATAATAAAATCCTAACTGGATTAAAAGCTCCAAGTGATGGTGAGCCTGATACAGAAGGTGATATGCTTTTATCACCAAGCGGCAGTACCCCTGAGGTAACATTCCTCAGGGAATGCAAGATGCCTCTGGAGTGTTTTCAGGTGCCATCACAAGAGGAGTTCAACATCATTGCAGCCAGTATCTCTTCAGGCCCCCCCCTGGACCCGCTCCCTCATAAGATGTGGAAGGTGCTCGGTACTGAGCTTTTCCCATATCTCTACCAAGTCTTCCCCCAATCTCTAATTAGTGGCACAGTACCTGAGTGCTGGAAAAAGGCAGTTGTCTCTCCCCTATTAAAGAAGGCTACGTTGGAACCTCAGTGCCCTTCTAATTACAGACCTATCTCCCTGTTTCCGTACCCAACTAAGATCGTAGAGAGAGTAGTGAGTAAATCTCATACTAAACATGCATAAGAAAATTATCTTCTGGACGAGGTCCAATTAGGGTTTCGACCAGGAAATGGTACCGAAACTGCTCTGGTGACTGTCCTGGATGACTTTCGCATGTGTGCTGACAGTGGCCAAACAGCCATTTTAAGGCTGCTGGACATGTTGGCTGCTTTCGATACAGTCAACCATAAGATACTGATCAAGAGAATTGAGGAATGTGGAATTGTGGGCAGGGCACTGGATTGGCTGCGGTCCTATCTTTTAGACAGACAGCGGACAGTGACCTTGAGGCCCTTCCTTTCTCAAAGCAGATTAGTAAAACGCGGTGTTTCACAGGGCTCAGCGATCAGCCCAGTTCTTTTTAATTTATACGTATGCCCACTTATATCTCTTATAAAATCTTATTGCATTGAAGTTATAAATTATGCGGACAACACCACACTCATCTTTTCCTTTGAGGGCAATGATGCAGGTTCTCTGGAAAAATTCCATAGCTGCATGCGAGAAACAGCTGGCTGGCAATTTAATGGGGACAAGACAGAAATACTTTGCTGCAGTGCAAGTAAAATCCCTTGCCCCTTGCCAGTAGACTTTTGGCCAGGTTCTGCTAATAACCCACCATTGCCTGTTAAAACAGTCCGCAATTTAGGAGTGCTGCTAGACAGTAATCTGCAATTGGATTCACAAGTAGATAAAACTGTGAGTACCTGTTTTTCTCTGCTTCAAGCCTTTAGAAAAAGACTCCCTTTTCTACTTGTCTCAGCTAGACCGCAAGTGGTAAGAAGTATTATTTTGAGCAGATTAGACTACTGCAATTCCCTTCTCTTAGGAGCCCCAGCTTCTTTGCTAAATAAACTGCAAAGGATACAGATTATTGCTGCTAAACTTGCATTGAACAGACAACATAGAGCATCGTCCTCCCTTGCCGTGAAAGATCTTCATTGGCTGCCCATTGTACAGTGAGTCCAGTTCAAGGCACTCTTTATCGTTTGCAGGGCAGCACATAAAATGGGGCCTAAGACCCCACAGAGGAAATTTCTATGGTATTCTCTAGCAAGAAGCCTATGTTCCTCCTCAGCCAGCCTGATATGTATCCCACATGTCAATAAAGTTCGACTAGGGGGCAGATCATTTAGTTTTGCAGCCTCCCGACTCTAGAACACTCAGCCAATAGAGCTTAGACAAATGGATACACTGTCCCGCTTCAGGAAGGAATTGAAAACAAAACCTTTTCCTAGAGATTAATTCCAGTCCTATCCTTTAAGTACAGTTACATACAGTGTCTTTTGGTGATCTCAGCGCCAAGATACCCGTTGGGTGGCAGCAGCGCTATAGAAGTATCCCATACATTACATTACATCAGAGCCTAAGATACAGAAAAGCCTCCAACCATCTTGAACCCATACCTGGACCCAGCCTGAGTGAAGCCTGACCCTCCATGTGGTGCCCCCCAGTCCTGGGCCCATGGAAGTGGTGCTAAAGGTGCCCAGATTACCCAAATCCATAACTGATTTGACCCTGAAGTCTAAAGTTAATGACTGCCCTCCTCCCATCTGTGCTTCTGCCAGAGAAAAACACACCCTGTACCTTACACAAGTGGAAGCATCATAATGCCATGTGTGTACCCCTAAATGATCAGACTCAGGCAGCTGGACACATACGCAAAAGGATCACAGCTGTATGGAGGGCAAGACCTTTTTTGTGGAGCCACACAACATTTACACAGTCAGATTAAATACTCCTGGCTACCAACATGTGCACAACTACACTGTGTAATCCATCTCCATATGACCCTAGTATCTGCATCACATAACACATCACAACATTTAAAAGCTTTCCGTACTTTGGTTTAGGTAGGGGGTGCATATAATATTTAGGTTCCTCATGAGATTGCTTACAGGAAGTTGAAAGGGATGTTTTCATGGATGTTCAAAGACAGAGGTCCAATATCACGCTATGTATTTTGACAAATTTCAGTTTATTACTTTAACGTGGAGATTGGTGCTAACTATCTTTCTGACTACAAGGAGAGGATTCAGTAAAGAGAACAATGTGACAATCTTGCTGGGGAACGAGGAGAAAGGTAGTAAAGGCAGTAGAATGTCATTTTTTTTCCTACCACACAAACAAGTTAGATACCTGTAAAAGCACTTTACTAATATTTTAAAATAAATCAGCAGTTGGAAAAGCACAAACGGAACACATTTTCGTAATTCTGAAATGCCATAGGAATTTTTTTATTTTTTTACAGGATCATAACATATCAAGCCACTTTACTTGATGATGCGAAAATTATAAACATATGCTGAAGACAGTGGTGTAATGTCAAATAATGGACCAACCCTGCAGTTGACAGCTTGGGGTCACATGGGAAGCTTTGACTTGTAGCCGGATTTTTAATTTTTCACTGACGCTGCTTTTCAATTCCTGATAGCTGGCTAGAACCAGGAGGGTAATCCTGGAAGTCTGAGGAAAACCACATTTCCCATTTATCTACAGTACACCTTACGCGCATAGCGCCCCACGTCATGACTAAGACGTTGGGGTCACGTTGGGGTCACGTGGGACGCTTCGACCTGCAGCCGGGATTTCATCTCCACATTGACGCCATGCCCACCAACTGCGCGGTGTCACGGACTGCAGGTACACAGGGTGATCCTTCGGAACAGTAAGGAGGGGATAAAGGGTCGAGTGCACGGGCATGCATTGTTAGTAGAGGCCCGTTGGCGCGATCAGAACGGGGGCAATCTGATAGCGCATTACACAACTGGCGGGCCTCGGGACATGGGGTAACAGATGGTAACATTGCCTTCCACATTATTATGTCGCAGGTTGTGTTCTTTGGAGACCCTTTTGTCCGACACCAGTTCGGGTTTATGGATTGCATAAACTCGGTGAGTACGCAGAGGTAAAACGAGAGCGAAAAAGAATACCATAAACAACATATATATGAGGATGTTTACAGGCTATATATCTAAGAGTTGTTGGTCTGAGTGTTTAGGTGAGCTCCCATACATACTGGGGGGTGACTAGAGTGGGTGAGGATGCGCGCGGTGTTTGGTATGCACGAAATGTTGTCGCTATGGGCGTACTAATGTGTTATGCTTCACATACCTGGGGGAATTCATCTAGGACCAGGGAGTGAAGCATGAGCAGGCGCATTGATACTGCTATACCAAATTCGTTCAACGCATAATCACCATCTGTATGAGATTTGTAACAGAGTGAGGGTTAGATAGAGAGTGAACAACAGAGGGTAACAGTTTAACAGGAGCGCACAGGGTGTGTAAGCAAGTCCAATTGCAAATGTTGTTGGTGCTCAAAGTGGGCAAGACTCTCATTAATAGCCAACAAGTGGCCGAAACCTGCAAAAAGAATTTTCCACCAAGCACTCTATGTTCAATCACAGTCCACAATGATTACCTGAATTTCTTCAGATTTCTTCTTTTTATTCCATACTCCAAAGTAACAGAAATTCTTAATACAGCCAGCCAACACGTGTTTCGTCTTAGTCAGTCTTTGACATTCAGACTTCTTCAGGGCCCTAGAGTTTCAGTATTCCAGACCAGTCAGCTTAAATCATTCTTATCATCTGTCCACACGCCGTAATCTATATTGTGTAGCACGTATTCTTGCATGCACGCAAGAATACGGATGGCCGGTTACCACTGATATGAGTTGATGATACGATTATTCTTACTGACGATCCGGACATTGGAGCACTTCACCCGCTTTACGGATAGTTACTGGCAGATTTATGGGGTGCTCGAATTTACTACCCACATATTTTATACCTGAGGAAGATATTGTTTATACGTGCTACACAATATAGATTATGGCTTGTGGACAGATGATAAGAATGATTTAAGCTGACTGGTCTGGAATACTGAAACTCTAGGGCCCTGAAGAAGTCTGAATGTCAAAGACTGACTAAGACGAAACACTTGTTGGCTGGCTGTATTAAGAATTTCAGTTACTTTGGAGTATGGAATAAAAAGAAGAAATCTGAAGAAATTCACCTAATCATTGTGGACTGTGATTGAACATAGAGTGCTTGGTGGAAAATTCTTTTTTTAGATAGAGAGTGATTGTGACAATCGGTTGTTTCTCTCTTTACTCTCCTGCAGTGAATGTATTCCCGCACATAACTTAGGAAGGGTACGGATCTAGTAGACCTACTCTACCCATGGGGTCCATCGACCGAATTACGGGAGGGCCAAGAGTGACGCTGATTGCGATGGTCCTGATGAAGACCGGGGTGACCCTTAGAGGCACGATTTGAGCGGTCGAAACATGTTGACCTTAGCAGTGGTAGGAGAGAAGTCTTGAGAATCTTCATTTTCTCTCTAAGACATTTCCCATCCTTTTTCTCCTTTTAATCCTGGTAGGGGTACCAAGGGACATCTAATAAAGTGACTTTTTTGGTTGGCACCCTTAATCAGTTTTAATCACGTCCCTGTAACTGCACTTTCTGTCGCACTATCAGTCTTAGTCACTAGGTGTTTGCATGGTTCACACCAGTATCTTTTTTATGTGTTGTATGTGTTGAACTTATTGATTGTACGTCCTGTCAAGTGGATTTTATTATTTTTTTCCGTCTCCCTTATGCTCCGCCCTGAGTGTGGCTACACCAGGGCTTATTGTAAGCAGGCCCAATGATGAAGCATGGCACATACTTCGATATGTGAGTGAGGGCAGTTTTTCCAAATAGAGCAATTTGCCTTATTGGTGTTTGTTTTTGTTTCTGCAGCATACTCTATACACCCCTTTTGTGTGTACATGAAACCCAATTTAGACAACTTGTCTTTTGCACGTTATATAGGTTTATCAGTAAAACTTTCTCTATAGAAATGTAGTGACCATTTCAAAGGAAAATGTGTTGTCTGTAAATAATGTTGCTACGTCAACATGTTTTAGTAACATATTTACTCCAAAATTCACCACTGGCTGCACAGCACTCTCTGTCCACTGTCCTGCTGAATGGGTGCGGCTAAATTGTGACAGTTGTTCTTTGAGTGTCCTTTGATTTTCCACAATCTCTATGACTTTAGTTTTTTCAGCATCACTGGTTTGGGGTATTTCTGAAAGGTAATACAAAAAATGTATAATCTTCACACGCTCGGCCTGAAAGTAAGTGCATTTGAGTTTTAAGAGAATTATGAAAGAGTGAAGTAAAATCGTATCTGCTCAGAATGAAATAGGATGGAATGACCACTAAGTGAGATCATTTATGTGAGAGATCACTCTGACCAATGAGCTCATTCCTCTACGTTCATTAAAGGTTACACGTCCACAAGTATGCCATGAAATGAAGATCAGAGAGGACGGTATGACCCAGCAGCACAAAATCACGAACCAGCGAAGGGCCTTCATTTCTGAAAGAATCAAGAGAATTGAGAATTAAAGTAGCTTGTGGCCTTTCATTCAAAAAAGGAAGCAGTCTACCTTTCAAAAGTATTCGTTTCTTTTCACTTATATAGGAAACAGTAATGCACTTGATTCATTAGGGATATATACCGGGCTAAAAATACACAACAGTGCACTGAAGTCTAATCAGGCAGAGGGATTGATGTTTTTGTTAATTTAACGCTGGTGCATGCAGTTGTCTGCGCCTTGGCAAGATTATCTGGCTCCTTGTTGAGTTTTTGCGATAACCTCCCCAAGGCGTTTACGTCTGCGTGTATGCCGTGCAAATTATTAAAATAGCTCATTTTTAACATTTACAACAATCAATAGTCTGAAACAATTGTTTCCTTGTTAATGTGATGGCAGGTGTGAAAAACACCCACAGGGGATATCGATAACGAACACATTTAATGCAAGACCCTTGTTTTTAGGTTTTGCCTTCAGACAGCGTTAATGTCAATCAATCAATCATTCAATCAGCGTTTGCTAAGCTCACAGCTGCTTCTGCAGAAGTCTCTCAGCACTCAAAAACAGGCAGTTTTGTATTTCCCTAATTGCGAATTTGTGATTCACGATTAGGAAATTGCAAAACAGCATGCATGAAAGTGTACTGATCACTTTCTGGGATTCCTAGGTGATCGCAAATGAACTAACTCAGGAATATTAAAGAGGTAGGTCGCAATTTGCGACCCCCTAGGAACTGCAAAAATTAGAGGGATGGGTGCCTGCTGAGGTCAGCAGACCACCATGATTGCTAAAGCAGTACGGTTTTCCTTAAAGAAAAACAGAATACTTTACAAAAATAAAAATGTAAAGTTTTCCCTTCATTTTTATTAAGAGCAGACAGTGGTCCGTGGACCTTCACAAATGGGTTACCATCTACTTGAAAAGTAGGTGGTAATATGCAAATATTTTGGGACCGCATTTTGGTCACAAAACATTAATGCATACAATGCGATTCGGTATTAGGAAGGGATGCTCTAAACAAGCCAGTTCTTAATAGTGAATCTTAAACCCATTTTTGAGATTCAGTAACAGGTTACCGAATCGCAAAATATGTTGTACTGCATCTGAAAAGCATTTTTTGCTTTCACAAACGGGCCGATTCTGTGAATCGGCCCTTTTGAGAAGACAGAAATACTTGATGCATCTGGTCCAGAGATCCCACCACATTATCTAGGTGACTAGGCTGCATCAAACTACCAGAATTTTATATAAAATAAAAAATAGCCAATGAGACAGACCAGTGCAGTTTAGGTGGCAGACCGTTTCAAAGCTTGGCTGTGAGAACCCTGAATGAGCTTCCTCCGCTGCGGGCCTCGGAAAATTTAGCAATCCGAAACAAGAGGAGGTTATTTGACCTTAGTACTCTCTGTTAGATATAAGGGATCAGTCTGTTCCTCAAATAGCTCAGGTCAGATCCACGAGTGCTCTAAAGGTCAACGTCAGAGCTTTAAATGTAATATCCTGTGCCACAGGAAGCCAGTGCAGCTGCCTCAGATGGGGGGAGTAACATCTGAGTCAGCTGTTCCTGAAAGATGAGGAGATGAGGAGTTGAGGGAATGAGCAAAGGATTCTACCGAGAGATTCAGCCCTTTTCTTTTCATCTCTGTGGAGGGGGGTGGCTTTCTTTCAGGAGGCAAGCTCCATGAAATGTGAACGGAATGCTGCACTGATCAGACCTTCTGGTCAGGGGAGCTAACCTGCATACTGGTAATATTGGAAAATATAAAATTCATGATATGCCCTTCCCTATGAGTAAGGGATTGGACATAATGATTAGATTTATAACAGCCAGAGTCTGAATATGCTGGGCGGCTTGGGCACAATTAGACATTAAATCCCCAAAAGTTGTAGGATTTGCATATTGCATGTGTGAGATGCTGTCAAAAAATGAGGCGTAGCAACTACAGGGGCAGTCTGGAGGCCTATATACCAGGAGACCTGAGAAGAGAAGAAGGGAGTCAGTTTAATACTGAAAATAAGACCCTCTAGATTTCGACATTGGCCTAAATGTGGGGTGAACGTTTCAAGCGTATGCCTAAAAATAATTGTCACCCCTCAACCAACAATAAACCCGCCTGGTTGCCGGATAAAATCTGATATCCCGGAGGAAATCAGGTCAGGGTTGTAACTTTTCTTCAACCATGTTTCAGTTAGGAATACAAAATCCCCTGTGTTGTTAGCCAAAAGGAGGAACATTTCAGACATATGTTTAAGTAGCTACTTACAGTCAATGAGACTGCAAGTTAATGAGACCTGCTACAAAACCCGCTGGAGTTTGTAAATCCCAAATAACCCCTTGAAAAGCCTATGCCAGTTTATGTGGTGCACTGTACTAAGAGCCGGAAAAAGCAGTGTACTTAGCCTGCCACATGAAACTGGCAGTTCGAAAAGATCTGTTGAGACTTAGATGTGATCTACTCGCTTAAATGGCAAACAATGTGGGTGGTGAATTGGGTCTAAGGAGCAGCATTGGTACCCATGCAACCATAAGAAGGAAATATCTAAGATGTTTTTGGTTGAAACCCCTGTTTGGCATAAGACAATGTAACATGGCTATCGACAAATGTCTGAGTGGTGTGAACTCGCAGCTATCAGCTGGATGCATGAAATTCCTGAAAGAAGCTCCAAAGCTACTGAATTCACCAACTGAGAGATTTTAACTACCTTCCCCATGGAAGAGTCATCCATTGTTAGTCAGACTACACACTGTCCCTGGACTTTGGCTTTATTTTTCAAACAGCTGTCCATACTGAAGGCAAGAGGGATTCTTGTACGAAGTTTTATTTGTAGTACACATTTTCTATGTCAGTATTAGACCTGCCACAGTACTACTTCCTCAAACATACCGCCTTTGTCCTGAACAAGGTTTATTTTGCTTGGAGGGGCTATGGCTTGTCCTCTACTGCAGCAGATTAGTAGACCTCAGCCAAAAAGCAGTTCTTTTAGTAGGCTGCTGTGGCATTTTATTTAAATAACAATAGAAACTATGTTCCTGCTATTGGGCAAGCTGCAGAGACACTGTTTGAGGGTTTTGCTAGGTGCTGTTTAGTAACAATAAGTTATCACTAAACATTTTCTCTTTATGGCTCTCGTGGTTGTCCACAAACCTTCTGTGTATGTTGTAGGTTGTTATTGTCACGTTAATAGTTTCCCCTTTTAATCTTATGTGGTAGTTATCACAGTCGCATTTTAGTGGATCTGGTTCACTACAGAGTTGAGTGCTGTTACATATATCTAAGGCAGTCCTGGACAATATCAGATCCTTAATCGATCAGGAGAGAGCGGCCGCCTTGATCCTATTGGACCTGTCGGCATCTTTTGACATGGTCTCACATGGACTACTGTTGAGCACCCTACACCAAAAGGGTATACATGCCAAAGCCCTTCAGTGGTTTAGCTCCTTTTTGACAATAGAACGCAAACAGTACAAATGGGCTCTTTTTCTTCAAGCCCAAAACCCATCAGTTATGGTGTCCTGCAGGGAATCTCCCTGAGCCCCATGCTCTTTAACACCTATGTATCATCTATGGCTAAAATCAGTGAGAAATGGGGATTCAGTATCTGCTCCTATGCGGATGACACACAATTGATGTTAGCCCTACAAGAAAGGCATGAGGACACCAGGATCAAACTGAACAACTGCCTCTCAGAAATGGCGATCTGGATGTCAGACCACTGTCTGATATTGAATGCTGATAAATCAGAGAATCAACTCTTTGGGAGAGCCCACCTATTTTGGGATGCAACTTGTGGCCCCAATCATTGGCATCCACCCCCGCACCCAAGCAGGCTGCAAAAGACCTGGACATTCTTATTGATGCAGGACCCTGTCCGGGCTCTGTACCTTAGATCTCTCCCTAACCCAACAATCTCTGCACCTCATTTATTTCTCACACCACCTCAACTTCAGCTGTCTCGCTCTATCATTGTTTTTATTTTTCTGTCTTTTTTCTGCCACATACCCTGTGTTATAGCTCATACTCATCTGAGGCAACGACACTGTCTAGTCACAGAATTGTACACATAGTGAGAGAAAAGGAGGAACAAGACATAGAAAAATCAGAGAGAAATATTAAGGGGGAAAAAATCAGATTTACCAATGAATGTTTAAAATATTGAAATGACTGGAGCAGTGGTTTGATATTGCCAGTTCCAGAGAAGGAGTTAGTTGCGGCTATAAATACTTATCAATAAAATCTACAATTTCAAGCGCTGTAGACATTTCTCTTAAGTTAACATGCCTGCTTCACTTGTTCACTAAACAGTCACCAAACGAAACCGCTGGGTTTACACTATATTCAATGTCCAATTGTTTTTCAAGAACAAAAACTGTAGATTCAAGTATTAAAAGAAATGTTTTTTCCGTCCTTGTCTGAGTTTTCTATTGCTACTATTTGACGAATAGATGAAGGGTTGAGTTTTTAAATGTTTTTTTGTGCACCCGTTTATGAAAGCTTAATGCATAATTCAGATCAATTTGGCATTGAGAATTAGCAGAAATGGGCAATAAAACTAGTCATGAACTAACTTTATTGGATCTACAAAAAATAAAACCTTTAAAGTAATGAAATACATAATAACTGTTCATTATAAGCCATAAAAACCGTAAAGCTCATTACAGTGTATCATCATACATAATGTGACCTCAGCCAAAAAACATAGAATTCCTTAGTTTTACAGCACTGTTAAAAAGTAAGGGGCATGTCAGCAAATATGAGAGTCGTGTAACAACTGTAAATACATCAACTCTGATCTAGCCTTGGTAACATGTTTGCCAATTAAAATAGGTTTGAAAAAAACGCTTGCGCAAAGTTTGATAAAAGGGACAGATCAAACCAAAATGCTGGGTGTCCTGATTCCAACTGGATTCGTAGTAGTACTAACACAGAATACAAACCTCATCATTCGTCTAACCCTTAGGAACATGCAACAAGTGATGGGACAGATTTAGCCTAAACCGTGTGAGCAAGAATCGATGCATATTAGACATGGCAAGCTAAATGTAAGGTTCAGCTGAGGAATTGGTTTTTAATGTGAGCTACGATCTAACTGCTGATTTTAAATGGGCAAGCAATTCCCTCTCATCCCAATTATGTTAAAAAAGAATACCTGGCAGTGCTTCATTTGTAAATAAAAACGTGCTGGTGCCCAAAGCTTTCCTCTGAAACAGGTGGCTGCTGCAATTACATGTGCAAGCACAGAATACTGAGGCAAAGTAATCACAATGCCCTCTCGGGCCTCTTTAATCCATTTACAGCCACTCGCTGACCCTTCAGCTAACCTTTGCAGCTTTCTGCTCTGATGCCTGATGTGTCGTCCACCAAAAATAAATGTAGGTGCCCCCACACAGACAACCACCGGCTCAACTTAAGCACTGGGGTATGCTCAGACGTGAGTCCCATGCCCTCCACACCACTGGAGTCAAGCTATCCTGGCTGAAGACGGCTGATAGCCAGAAACCGGTCCCAGGATGCTTGATTCCGGTCCAGGAAAGATATGGCTTGGCAGTTCGGGCTGGACTGTTCCCTTGAGGCACAGGGTCAAGGCTGATTTGCATATGGCCATGTCTGAACTGGGGTGGTGTGGAGTGCAAAAAAAAAAACGGATTTAGGCCCAGATCTCTTTACTGGGGTGAATGTATGACATTGTTCTGCATTCTGTCCATCAACTGTTGTTTTTGCATTTGTCACCCCAAGTGGAATGGGTTTGCTCAGACGTGAGTCCCATGCTCTCCACACCACTGGAGTCAAGCTATCCTGGCTGAAGACGGCTGATAGCCAGAAACCGGTCCTAGGATGCTTGATTCCGGTCCAGGAAAGACATGGCTTGGCAGTTCGGGCCGGACTGTTCCCATGAAACACAGGGTCAAGGCTGATTTGCATATGTCCATGTCTGAACTGGGGTGGTGTGGAGTGCAAAAAAATTATGGATTTAGGCCCAGATCTCTGTACTGGGGTGAACGTATGACATTTTTCTGCATTCTGTCCACCAACTGTTGTTTTTGCATTTGTCACCCCGAGTGGAATGGGTTTGCTCAGACGTGAGTCCCATGCTCTCCACACCACTGGAGTCAAGCTATCCTGGCTGAAGACGGCTGATAGCCAGAAACCGGTCATAGGATGCTTCATTTCAGTCCAGGAAAGACATGGTTTGACAGTTCGGGCTGGACTGTTCCCTTCAGGCACAGGGTCAAGGCTGATTTGCATATGGCCATGTCTGAACTGGGGTGGTATGGAGTGCAAAAAAAACAGATTTAGGCCCAGATCTCTTTACTGGGGTGAATGTATGACATTGTTCTGCATTCTGTCCATCAACTGTTGTTTTTGCATTTTCAGCCCGAGTGGGATAGGTATGCTCAGACGTGAGTCCCATGCTCTCCACACCACTGGAGTCAAGCTATCCTGGCTGGAGATGGCTGATAGCCAGAAACTGGTCCTAGGATGCTTGATTCCGTTCCAGGAAAGACATGGCTTGGCAGTTCAGGCTGGACTGTTCCCATTAGGCACAGGGTCAAGGCTGATTTGCATATAGCCATGTCTGAACTGGGGTGGCGTGGAGTGCAAAAAAATGATGGATTTAGGCCCACATCTCTGTACTGGGGTGAATGTAGGACATGGGTCTGCATTCTGTCCATCAACTATTGTTTTTGACCTTGGCACGGAAACCAGCCTGTAGGGGAGTAAGAATCTGATGCTCGTCCATCCAAGTCTGCAGCCTCGATAATAGGAAGCGGGCGAACAGTTTTTAAAGTACATCAATTAAGCTGATCGGACGATAGTTCGCCGGGTCCATAGGGGAGCCCTTTTTAAATATGGGTATAATTTCTGCCCCTAGCCATGTGTGTGGTACCTCTATACCCTGAAGAATAGCATTGAACAACACACAAATGTAGGGAGCCCATACCTTCGGTTCACTGGGATACAGATCTCCCGGGATTCTATCCAAACCTGGGGCTTTCCCTCAAAACCGCAACTACTTCTTTCATAGTACAGGGCGGAGCTATCGAGTTAAAACTATCGGGGTCAAAGGAGACAAATGTCCCCTTGGGTGTAGAGGAAAGGGCGGTGGATAGTGACCTATTGGTTTGGGAGTACAGATTTTTCAATTAGAATTCCAAACATCTTCACTTAAATTGGGCACTATAGCATCACAGCCCTCAGCCTTACCCATTTTAACTAGATTCCAAAAGGCCCTGTAGTCACGGCTGTCGAGTGCAAATTTAATGGACGCCCATATGTCATCCTCCCACTCTTGCTTGGCCTGGTCGATTATGTTCTTATGAAATATTCTTGCTGTTCTGATGTTGGTATTTGGTCCACTTTTTATCTGTTTTAAAAGGGCACTTTTCGCCAGTCTAAAGGAAGAATTAAACCATGGGTTGGAGAGGGTTGGGCGGGCCTTAGGATTGGCGGTAGTATAAAAGAAAGTTGCTATTTTACTATGGAGATCTTGATGGATGTTCTTTACAGCAATTTGGTGTGGTGGGTCAAGTTTTTCCACTGGAAAACAGGAGACGTTTAAGCATGGGCGAATTTTTCGAATTCACAATTCTCGCATTTGCGAATTTGCGAATTTGCGATCCGCAAAATCCGCGAATTTGCGGATTCGCAGATTTTGCGGATTGTGTGGGTAAAGGCCGGGCGGGAAAACGGTGCACATCGCTAGTGTGAGGGGCAGGGCCAAACGGGCGAGGCTTATATGCGAGTTCAAATGCCTCTTGTGTGTATAAAAGGACAGGCACGGATCAGAGAAGCTCGGGGTCACAGGAACTGCACAGGGATTGAGCTCGTGAAAGTCAATAATGCAAAGGCATCCATCATGCATCATAGCTATAGCTATTTTTTGACGATAGATATGGGGAGAACGCACACCTGCCCAGCCTCGACAAAACTCACATTTTTGGGGGGCTGATTAACTTTGCCATCACACCGAAGAGCACCGGGGTCCCTCGAGTGAGCTGTCCTTCATAGTGTGTAAAGGGCTGGAAAACGGTACACATCGCTAGTGTGAGGGGCAGGGCCAAACAGGCGAGGCTTATATGCGAATTCACATGCCTCTTGTGTGTATAAAAGGACAGGCACGGATCAGAGAAGCTCGTGGCCACAGGAACTGCACAGGGATTGAGCTCGTGAAAGTCAATAATGCAAAGGCCTCCATCAAGCATCATAGCTAATTTTCGACGATAGATATGGGGAGAACGCACACCTGCCTAACCTCGACAAAACTCAAATTTTTGTCCTGGAGGGCCAGCGTCACAGCACTTGCTGTGACTTCCCTTTCCGGAGTATATACTCCCTGAAAATGGTCCGCGAGGATATCAATTATTTCTGATGGGAACGAGTGCAGCTTCCCACTCGGGTCTGCCAATTGCAGTATGGTCCTGCTACCCTCTTTTCTTTTATCTAGCCACGCCAGTAGTTTACTGGCCTTGTCTCCTATATTGTAAATGTAGATGTATTTGAGCTTATATAGCGCACAGCTACCCGCAGTGGGTTTCCCGGCGCTTGCTTAGGGAACCCGTCCTGGTATTCCCCTGTGAGATAACCCCGGCAGGGTATCCACAAGGTGAAAGCCAGGCATCCCGCCGCGAGGGGCCGTTGTGGAGATTAAGCAAGCTATTGCCCAGAGTCACAGAGTGTGAACCCGTGAGTCGAGAAGGCACCGAAGCGAGAATTATCGAGTCCGTGGAATTTTTAGCCCAAGACCCGCCGAGGCGGGGAATTGATCCCTGGTCCAGGGCCGATCTCAGCTTCCGGGTCTGCCGCCTCTAACCCCTGAGCCACACTTCTCTATTGTATACTCTATTCGCCGTCGCTGTTATATTCTTAATCGTTTGTTGTTGTATATGATCATTATGTGCTTGTTGGCATAGATTAAGTGTGTGTAGTGTGTCCTCTGTTGGGTGCTCCATGTGTGCCGTGTTTGCTGCTTCAAGGTTCAGTTCCAGATCCCTCAACTCCCGTTGCTGTGTGCGCTTATGCCCTGTTATTGTTGTAATAGCATGACCTCTCTAAACTGTTTTATATGCTTCCCATAGGGTAGTGGGGGGGTGACACCGAGCCAGTATTCTCCGCAAAGTAAAGCCGGGTCGTCTTTTTTAATTCCTTCCGGACATATGGTACCTTAATATAACCCGGATAAATTGGATATAACCTTTTGCGAACTCTTCCCGAACAGGAGATGTTTAGTGTTAGGGGGGAATGGTCCGAGATACCCCTGGGTCTAATCTGCACATCGCTAATTGTAAGGTGACCGTCCCCTAGTGTGAGAAAGCAATCTATGCGGGACAGACTATTATGAGTTGCAGAGTAGTAAGTGTATTGTTGGCTCTCGGGATTGAGTTGCCGCCAGACATCCAACAGCCCTTGCGCCTCGATAAAGTCTTGAAAACGGGACGGACCAAGTGTGTGCGTTCGGGTCGGGAACCTATCCTGTGTGTTGTGTGCCACTGCATTGAAATCTCCTCCCACTACTAGGTCGCCTTCCAGAAGATCTAACAGTAATTTCCCCAACTCGGGTAGAGTGGTCACATGCAGTGATGGAGGAATATATACAGAGACTACGTTGAGTGGTTTGCCTTCCCATTGCCCAATCGCCACTGCAAAACGGCCATACTCATCGGCTCTCGTGGAATGCAGTATAAAGCGGGACGCCTTTCTCATTAGAATGCCCGTTCCACGAGACCCGGAGGTAAAGTCCGAGTGCACTATCATACTATATCCACGTCTGTCCAGTGCTTTGCTCGCCGTCCCCACTAAATGTGTCTCTTGAAGAAGAATTAGATCCGGATTTAGTCTTTTAATACCCTGCAGGACCACCCCCCTCTTTATCTTGTCTCCTAGGCCCCTCACATTCCAGGACATCAATTGTAATGGAGTTACCGGACCCATGCTTGTGTTCTCATTTAGAGTAGCTGATTGTGAGTTGTGTGCCATTGCATATCTATCAGGTCTAGCTTGTACAGTTCAATATCTGCTTGCCATAGTGTTCGGTATATACCCATCTGAGTATTCAATTCGTCGTGCTGCACATTATTTCCTTGAGTCAAACAAAACAAAAAACCAGAAACCCCCCCTATATCCCGAACAACCCCCCTCCCTGCCCCCCTGCTATACTGACATAAAACCGCCCACCTTCCCAACTTAGCAGAGTGCCTGTCCCATTCCCCACACCAAATACTTGCTCGCGGGGGTGAAGATTCTCCGGAGCCGGCGGCCCCTCATACACTCCTCGGAAGCCCTCAGCCCAGTGTCCTATAGCCGACCTTCAGGCAGAACGCAAAGTACAAGGTCAAGTTTTTGATTGTCCTCTTGGAGATTAGTGTTCCTTGCTGGCGCCATCTTCCGTTACATCTACGTCCTGTGAGAGTTCTTCCTCCGTCCTGTGAGACATTTGCGAGCCCTCCGGAAGTCCCGTATTTTTTGTCCTTTTTTGATCTGTTGGATCTGCGGGGCTGTGTTGCCGGTCTCCATCCATCGAGCCAGTCTCTCGCAAGTTCAGGAGTGTCAAAGAACCAAGTCTTATTGTCCGATACCACTCTCAGCCTAGCCGGAAAAAGCATGGAGTAAGGGATCTTTCTCGCTCTTAGTTCCTTCTTGACCTCCAGAAACGTCCTCCTACGGCGCGCAACTTCTGCCGTATAGTCTGGGAAAAAGGCCAGTGTGGAGTTGAGGATCTTCACCGGAGGGGACACTCTAGCCGCCTGCAAAATGGCGTCCCTGTCCCGGAAGGTGAAGAGACGGGCCAAGATGGGTCTTGGTGTTGCGCCTTGCTTAGGTTTACCCCCCGGTACTCGATGCGCTCTTTCCACAGAGAAAAAGGCAGATAGTCCCTTTGGTTGGAGTTCTTTTTTAATCAGGTCCTCCACGCATAGGTCGGTTGCTCTATTGCCTTCAGATTCCGGTACACCAAGAATTCTTATGTTGTTTCTTCTCGAGCGACCTTCCTGATCGTCCAGCTTTTCACGCAGTGTTTTGTTCTCTACCGCCAAATTTTGCATCGTCGTTTGAAGCTCGGAGACGTCTTCCACTAGGGACTTCGTGACCACCTCCATCGATTTCACTTTTTCGGACATTTTTTGAAAGTCGGCACGGATCAATGTGATTTCAGTGGATATTGAGCCCACTGTGGCCTGTACATGAGTTAGTGCTCTCATGATGTCGTCCAGTGTTGTCTTCTGCGTGTTCGCCCCTTCCGCCATCTTGCCGGCTGGGGCCGACGGGGAGGATGACGCCCCACCACTGGTGAATCTATCAATTTGGGTCTGCGTAGTGCCTCCTCTTGTGTTTTTTCCAGCCATCCTTACCCCTTCGCACCCCAAAAGTCGTGCATGGTATATCTCCCAGTCGTCCGGGGTTTCGTGGGGTCTGGCATGTAACTGGTCGTCACCTTTCTCTTCGCATGGACAGTAGGCCAATACCTCCCTACACACACAGGTTCCCGCAGTGTGGAACCCTGCAAGTCCCCAAGTGAGTCGGGAGCCGGTACTATAAGGCCAGAGGTCCCACTTTCAGAAGGTCGATCTTGGTGTTGTGGGGATGGCGTTCAAAGGCGGCCGATGCATTGAGTCCTACGTGTCAAGATGGCGGCCCGACCCTTTGTACTCCTTTGGTTTCGGTTTCGCCTGTCTGCCGTCTGGAAGAATTATTTTCTGATCGCCATTATTTTGTCTTCCTATATGTGGCAGAGTCTAATCAAGACTGTTTGAGCAATTCTCGCTGTTATCTAGCTTGTGACCAACTTTTTGGACCATGGTCGTGCGTCTCCGGTGGGGTCGAACCGAGTTGCCCTCTCCCCTTCTCGGTCGATAATTCAGAATTGATCCCGGCTTGTTATGGTCGTCCAGGCCTCAGGGTCGTCACAACATAAGTTTCGTCTCCAATGTCGGACAGTCTCCAAAGTTGCTGCCCTGGGTTCCACCCGGTCCTAGGCTTCGGGACCCTCCCTTAGAGCATCGATTCTGCACGGATAAGTGGTCGGATATTAGGAGAGGCCGTCCGATCTACGGAGCTCTTCTTTTAGGCTGCCGCCATGCTCCGCTGCTAGCCACGCCCCCCATTACTTTGACTATTGATGTTATTGATGTGGGATTCCTATTGTAAGGCAGAAGATCCGGCTCCAGCTGATGACATACATCAATAAGAGTATGCATATTTAATCAGATTTTTTATCATATCCCATTCTTCCATGGTGTCAAGGTTGGGAGCTGTAAATAAAAGTATTACAAGAAGTTTATGGGTTATGCATAGGTTCTAATGTATTAGAAAAATATAAAGACTACATCTTTATTCAAATTTATGCAAATACTAGTTTTTGAATTGTGTTTTTGTTCTTTTTTTGTAAATTAATATAAATTGAGAAAAACATTACGTGGAATTTATTTATGAATAAGCAAGCTTTTTAAATGTAACTATGTAAAATATATAATGGTATCTAAGAAAAGAAAAGTGGACAAATAGAGATACAAAATACAACACCAGTCTTTGAATTCGTTTTTGAGGATATTAAACAACAAAACCAAATAAACTAAAACAGAATGGGAAGGTAATCATGGTGAATGAAACTATCACAGAAGATCCCAAATTGTTTAAAAGCCAATGTACAACACACAACTGGCATCAAAAAGGTAAAACATAACATACAATTAAATATTTATTTAGACAACCTACCTTGGTTTATCAATCAAATAACACCAATCCAATAAAATAACAAGTGAATGATAACATACAAAATCAAACAAAAATTACATTTTAAAACATAGCACAAAATAGACATTGATAAATACATTACACTTTAACATATGTGAAAACATGAAGGAAAAGAGAGAATAACATAATAAAAATTATTGCAACATTATTTTCACAAAACAAAAACACGGCATCATGGTAGTGGTAGTCATTTCAATTACACATGAACAACACTTGTAAAATGGCAAGTTGAACATACCTAGTAAAATATATGCAGTGAAAAAATGAACGAATGTTTACAATATGAAACACATATATGAAATATGGTATTGGGCGAAATAACACTTACATGCACCATAACTTCATGTGAATTGAAATGGAGATTGAAACCTGTCATTTTAAGTACAGCAAAATAGATTCTAGCAAACAAAGAAACAAGGCAAAAACAAACAATGAAACACAAAGAAAAACACACATATTGATAAAACATATTATTTAGTAAAGCGAGAGAAGCAACAATATTGCTACAAAAATCCTGAAATAAATAGGAAGAAATCCGTTTATTTGAATCACCCATTAGGCAATCCCTCAAGTCGACAAAATTGAATTGTTGTTGATTACATTGCAAGCTTTGGAGAACATGGCGGCTAGTAGTAGTAGCAAGTTGGGAGGCTCCGCGACTCAGACAGCATCTTTTGCAGTGTCTCTCGGCATTTCCTGGGGCAGTATATTTCCCCGAGCGATGGAAAATGTTTAAAACAATTCGGACATTTGCTTTGTAAAAACAAGGGCTTTTTACCGGTGCAACTCTGTTTTGATAAGGCGTTTGGTACACCGTGCGGTACTGGGAGAGATCTGACAGCTCGGCAGCCTCCGGCAGTATGTGGGGCTCAGCGGCGCTCCACATGTCAAGTTACACACTCAGTGGGGTTTTTTGTGTTTCTCATTTCTTCTTGGATTCGGCAATATCCCGGGGCAAGTTCCAGGTGGATAGGAGGACCTGGCTGGAGCAGGCAGCAACACCGGGGCGGAGGTCGCCATTCTCGCCGATGGTCCACCAGCCCCGCACGCAGAAAAGGAGGTGAGGAGGTTTCAAGATTTTAGTGTGGAAGGCCGGGAGACCCAATGGTTTAGAGCTGCGGTAGAGGTTAGGAGAGGGCGTAGTGCAGTTTCTAGAATCTCATAAGCATGGGCTGAAAATTCGTTCCGCTCGGCGGAATTTGCGGATTTTCCGCGATTTCGCGATCCGCGAATCTCGCGAAATCGCGGTGAAATCCGCGAATCAGTGGGGACGAATTTTCAGCGAAGCACTTACAGGGTTAAAGCAGCAGGTGCAAAAGTTGAAGCTAATTTTTTGTAACCTTTTACAAAAGGGTTACAAAGAAATTACCTTCAACTCTGACCCTGGTCTGACACTTGAAGCAGGGTCAGAGAATAGTTACAAGTAGGCAATGAGGAGCCTGTCTCGACAATTAAACCTCAACAGGAAGCACTGACAGATATAAAAACAAGCATTTGCAATGCAATAGGTCTCGCATTAGGAACGTTTGAGCTATTGGTCTTGTAAATGACAATTTTTTTTATTTATGTGTTGGTTTTGAAAATAGCTAAATTAATAGCTTTGTCATTTACAATGCCAATAGTTATAACTTTCGCAAATGTGACACCTATAGAATTTGTAATGCAACATGTTTTGTATTTACGTGACTTAGCTGTATTGATATTACAAATTACAATGGCTTTTAATTTTTTTAAATAATTAATACTTAAATAAAAGTGATTTTAATTTATAATGGCAAAAGCTTAAACTTTTGTAAATAACTTTTGTGAAGATTATGTTCAGTGTATTTTATTGTGACGAAAATCCAAGAACAGAATTGAAATATTAACATCTTTTTGTGACATTTGTAATAAAGTTTGAAACATTGAGAGAACATATTTGAACCAGTTGTTGTTGAATGGTTGCGCAGATTGATGCTGGGGTGGCGCTGAGTGGTGCTGTGGTGGTGCTGAGTGGCGCTGTGGTGATGCTGAGTGGTGCTGTGGTGGTGCTGAGTGATGCTGGGATGGTGCTGAGTGATGCTGGGGTGGTGCTGAGTGGTGCTGTGGTAGTGCTGCGTGATGCTGTGGTGATGCTGAGTGATGCTGTGGTGGTGCTGAGTGGTGCTATGGTGGTGCTGAGTGATAATGTGGTGATGCTGAGTGATGCTGTGGTGGTGCTGAGTAATGCTGTGGTGGCGCTGAGTGGTGCGGTGGTTGTGCTGAGTGATGCTGTGGTGGTGCTGAGTGATGCTGTGGTGGTGCTGAGTGGTGCTGCTGAGTGATAATGTGGTGGCACTGAGTGATGCTGTGGTGGCGCTGAGTGGTGCTGAGTGATAATGTGGTGGTGCTGAGTGATAATGTGGTGGTGCTGAGTGATGCTGGGGTAGCGCTGAGTGATGATGTGGTGATGCAGAGGGCAGAAAGGCACAAAAAACAGTCTAAGAAAGGACAGAAGGACATAAAAACAAGGGAAAAACGAGTCTAACAGAGGGCAGAAGGGCACAAAAAACTAGTCTAACAGGGCAGAAAGGGACAAAAATGAGTCTAACAGAGGGCAGAAGGGCACAAAAAACGAGTCTAACAGAGGGCAGAAGGGCACAAAAACAAGGGAATAACAGAGGGCAGAAGGGCACAAAAACGAGTCTAACAGAGGGCAGAAGGGCACAAAAACAAGGGAATAACAGAGGGCAGAAGGGCACAAAAAACGAGTCTAACAGAGGGCAGAAGTGCAGAAAAACAAGGGAAAAATGAGTCTAACAGAGGGCAGAAGGGCACAAAAAACGAGTCTAACAGGGGGCAGAAGGGCAGAAAAACAAGGGAAAAACGAGACTAACAGAGGGCAGAAGGGCAGAAAAACAAGGGAAAAACGAGTCTAACAGAGGGCAGAAGGGCAAAAAAAACGAGTCTAACAGGGGGAAGAATGAATCCCGCCCTGCGTGTTTGTCCACGGAAATGCCACCTTTTTGTGCAATACCTCTACTCAACTGGTGTACTTTCTACTGTCTGATCAGTAAGTGCTCCCTCATTGGCTAAATGTATAGGGGCAGATTTACAATAACTGGCGCATCCCCATCCTGGCGCCACAGCTCCGCCACCCATGGTTGCAAAAACGGCACAGATGGATCACGCATCTATGCCGTAAAAGCAGCGCATTGCTGGAGCTACGTCGAGCTTGCGACGCAGCTCCAGCAATGCTCTGGGGGGCTCTATCTCCCCAATGGTGCATCAAGCCTTGCGCCTGCTTCAAACAGGTGCAGGGTTTTGACGCAGCATTGGCGTAAAAGTGACTGATTGAATTCTTGTAGATTTCACTCAGCTACTTTTAGGAGGCGTTCCTGCGCAGGAACGCCTTCCCCTGTGCCGGAACGCCTCCTGATGGCGCAGGGCTTTACAACGTGATGCATCTCTCAGATGCGCCACATTGTTAATACCCAGCACCATGGCGCATCTTTTGTGCTGGCGCTGCGTCAAAAAAGGTCTCGGACAGAGGGTGGGAGTGGTGAACCAGAGGGTGACAGTGATGAACCAGAGGGTGGCAGGGGTGAACCAGAGGGTGACAGTGCTGAACCAGAGGGTGGCAGTGCTGAACCAGAGGGTGGCAGGGGTGAACCAGAGGGTGGCAGTGATGAACCAGATGGTGGCAGGGGTGAACTAGAGGGTGGCAGTGGTGAACCAGAGGGTGGCATGGGTGAACCAGAGGGTGGCAGTGGTGAACCAGAGAGTCACAGTGGTGAACCAGAGGGTGGCAGTGCTGAACCAGAGGGTGACAGTGGTTAACCAGAGGGTGGCAGTGGTGAACTAGAGGTGCTGTGATGAACAAGAGGGTGGCAGTCGTGAACCAGAGGGTGGCAATGGTGAACCTGGAGGGTGACAGTGCTGTACCAGAGGGTGGCAGGGGTGAACCAGAGGGTACTTTGATGAACCAGAGGGTGGCAGTGGTGAAGCAGAGGGTGGCAGGGGTGAACCAGAGGGTGGCAGTGATAAAGCAGAGGGTGGCATTGCTGAACCAGAGGATGACAGTGGTTAAACAGAGTGCGGCAATGGTGTACCAGAGGTGCAGTGATGAACCAGAGAGTGGCAGTCGTGAACCAGAGGGTGGCCGTGGTGAACCAGAGGGTGACAGTGCTATACCAGAGGGTGGCAGGCGTGATCCAGAGGTGCTGTGATGAACCAGAGGGTGGCAGTGGTGAACCAGAGGGTGGCAGTGGTGAACCAGAGGGTGGCAGTGCTTTACAAGAGGGTGGCAGGGGTGAACCAGAGGGTGCCGTGATGAACCAGAAGGTGGCAGTGGTAAACCAGAGGGTGGCAGTGGTAAACCAGAGGGTGGCAGGGGTGAACCAGAGGGTGGCAGTGGTTAACCAGAGGGTGGCAGTGCTGAACCAGAGGGTGACAGTGGTTAACCAGAGGGTGACAGTGGGGAACCAGAGGTGCTGTGATGAACCAGAGGGTGACAGTGGTTAACCAGAGGGTGACAGTGGTGAACCAGAGGTGCTGTGATGAACCAGAGGGTGACAGTGCTGAACCAGAAGGTGGTAGGGGTGAACCAGAGAGTGGCAGTGCTGAACCAGAGGGTGGCAGTGGTGAACCAGATGGTGGCAGGGGTGAACCAGAGTGTGGCAGGGGTGAACCAGAGGGTGGCAGTGGTGAACCAGAGGGTGGCAGTGATGAACCAGAGGGTGGCAGTGGTGAACCAGAGGGTGCTGGGCCCATACACGACCGCATGGGTAACTTCGCCATGCAAGCGGCCCGGGAACACGCAAAAAGTCCTGCGAACACGCAAAAAACCCCACGAACATGCAAAAAACCCCGCAAAAATGCAAAAAAACTAAAATCCGCAAATTCGCACAAATTCGCTGATTTTGCGGATTGCGAATTCGATTTTGCGCGAATTCGCAGAACGCGAATTCGCAAATTTTGCCCATACTTAGAATCTCACATGCAGGTAGAGGCGGAGGGGTAAAATACACATATGGACTACAAACCCCAGAATCCACCAGGGTAGAGAGTCAAAAACACAAAAAACAAAATCAGTTTGATAGTATTTCACCGACTGGAGCAACAGAGGAAACACTTGATTTAAGAAGTGACTTACAAGGTCCACATGGTTTAGGATATTGTTTAAGAAGCAGGAAGCAAGACGTGGCGGTTCCTCAATGCCCAAAATTTTCAGCTCCGGTGAAAAAGGATATAACACTCCCAAAAAATAAGGTGCCACTCTCCATAAATAATCCGCCCCTCTCCACTAAAGCTAAGGGAAAATCGAAGAAGAGGAAAGATGGTTTAAAAAATGCACCTCTTGAAGTTGTTAAAAATAAAATAAAGCCCCCTCCGTCACTTAAACGGTACTTTAAGGTGATACCTCTTATTCTGGAGTTAAAACCATTAACCAAGGGTCTTACCTGCATGGACTCTAATTTCCTAGAAGGCTTTCTGAGTCCGAACAGATATCAGCCCTTAGTGGTCCAGGAAGACATAACTGATATGCAGAGCAAAGGGATAACTGACAACTTCCCTAGTACACAAAGCGGGTCAGTAGTAGCTAGCGATGAAGACTTATTTTCTAAGGGAAACAAGGACTCCCTGTTAATCATGGAAGATAAGATCCAGGTCTGTCCAGATATAATGCCAGATAGCTTGGGTGCTGAATCATCGGAAGAAGATGAATGTAATAAGATCCTAAATGATCAGTCGGTGTTGCTAATTCTGCAATCATTAAGTCAAGAAATGAGGAATGGGTTCAAGGTCTCTCAGAAAAATCAACAAGAAATTAAAACGTATTACGAAAAATTAGAGGAAAAATTTGAGACATGAGCCGCTAGAACGACTGACCTAGAAGCCACAGTCACAGACATGAAAAAGTTAAACTTGCAACACACAAGGAAAATACACATATAAGACAACAGGAGCAGGGGTACCAGGAAAAACTGGAATCAATAGAAAATGCTCAAAGGAGAAATAATCTTTGTTTGCTAAAAGTACCAGAAGGGGCAGAGGGGGAAAACATTGCGGAGTTTGTAGCTAAATTAATCAAACAAGCCACAGCAATCGAAATGTCAGAGCAGGATATAATTAAAGACATACAGAGAGTACACAGAGACCCATATAGATTAAAACCAAATAAAACGAGGCCAAGAAAGATTCTGATCCGTTTTTTAACATACTCTCTGAAAGATGAGATTCTTAATAGGGCTTGAAAGAGCAATTCCCTTTCAGCAGAGGGGATCACTTTTCAAATTAGATTAGACGTCTCCTCAATCACGGCGTGTAGACAGTGTGAGCTAGGGAAGTTACTTGACCCATTTAGACAGCAGGGTCAATGGCACAGTTGCAGTTCCCGGCATCTTTAAAGATTATGAATAAAAATAAGATGAGAGTATTCAAAAGAGTGGAGGAAGCAGAACATTTTCTACAACTAATCTCAGATTCCACTCAGGATGCTGGTGTGGTTTAAAACATCAGTTTTTTTTTAGTTCCTGAGCGCCTAAATAACTCTTTCACTCTATTTTCCCTGCAACTGAAGTGTAGATGTCATATAGGTATATAGTTGGATAAGGGAAGGGAAATTAAATCATATATAAGAGAGACAAAATATTTTATATAAATATGTAAATAAGTCGTCTGAAGTCAGGAGGGGAGCCTCAAGGCCAGAGTAGGGCCAAAAAGAAGAAGAGGGGTTCTCCAGGGGACTACTAGGGAAGGTAAAGGGGAGGGTTGGGGGGAAGGTATGTACCGGGTGGGGAGCATATGGGAAAAAAACACAAAAAAATGTCCGATTCGCCTAATTGTTGCATTGCATCATAATTTCCATCTCGAAATTTGGAATGGCACCGCCTAAGCTAACCCAGAATACATATTTAAGGTTTTAACGTGGAATATAAATGGTTTAAGGGTAGTTCATAGACGAGAGAGGATCTTTAAATACCTGAAAGATGCACCAGAGCAGGTCTTTATACTCTGGGAAACCCATCTCACAGAGGAAGAGTTGAGGGAAGTCTGTAGCAAGAAAAAATAGTTCCAAGAGGTAGTTTGTACCTCTCAGCAACTAACCATAAGAGGGGTAGCTATCCTGGTCAAAGCAAACCCAGTCATAGCAGTAGAAAAAACTAGAGTCAACAAAAGAGGGTAGATGGGCTATAGCTACAATCAAATTCCATTCCTATAAATTTACTGTCGCGGGGTACTACGGCCCGAATTCAGACAACCCTCACTCACTTAGAGAAATGTTGGAAGAGCTGCTAGAGTTCAAGGATACCCTAAGTTTAGCGGGAGACTTCATCTGGTCCTGGATCCCCAAACAGATAGAACATACAGAGATAGTTTTATGTACAACTCCAAAACAAGGAATTTTTTGGTAGACGCTATGCGTCAGCTAGGGTGGATAGATATCTGGAAAAAATATGGGGATCGAAAAAGGAGTATACATTTCATAACAAGAGGTTAGGTCACAAATCAAGACTAGACTTTTTCTTAATCGCAGAGGAGCTCGAGGATAAGGTCAAGGAGGTTAAGTATCTAGGTAGCCACCTCTCAGACCATTCTTCTGTCTCTTTAGTGTTAAAGTTCTCGGGACAGCAACATAGGAAGAAGTGGACTGTGGTCCGAACTATCATGTTAGAGGACGATGTGACAAAACATTTGATAGAGGAGTCAGAGAGCTTCTTTGAGCTGAATCTCGGCCCGCCCCAATTGAAGTTGTTTGGGACGCTTATAAGGCCTCCTTGAGGGGGGTGAATCTGGCTATTCAATCTACGAGGCAAAAAAGATTTAGTGCTAAAGTATCTGAATTAGAAGTAGAAATAGCCAGGTTAGAACAAAATCTACTAGCTCAGAGCATAAGTCTGAATCATCTCTTATACAAAAACTAGCACTATGTAAATCTCAATTGGAAAAAGTTTTGGATGCTAGACTCAGGAAGCGGTGGCAAGTTAGCTCTCTGGCCCATTTCGAATATGGGGAAGCGAGTGGGAAGCTGTTGGCTTGGAAAACAAAAAAAGATCAATCTAGGAATAAAATGAAAGAGGTGCTGCCAGATATCAGGGGTCCAGATCAAAGAAAATGCTTCTGACATAGAAGAAGCTTTTTTTAACCACTTTAATCAAGTGTATAGCGAGGATCTGTCTCCTCATGATGCCTCAATTCAAGCGTGGTTGGAGAAGTATGCAGTTCGGAGAATTGAGGATGAAGCAGCTAAAAATCTAGAAGGTAAGATAGAGCTGAGGGAAGTAGTTGCTGCAGTTAATACAAGCAAGAAGGTTAAGGCTCCAGGTCCTGATGGGCTGCCAGCAGAGCTTTATAAAGTTTTGTCCCCAGTCATTGTGTAATCCTCTGCAGACTGTTTTCCTCTATCTACGACGAGGGAGGAAATATCCCCTCGCCATGGAATGAGGCAACTGTGGCGTTAATTCTTAAATCGTCTAAACCTAGGGTACTATGTGAATCTTATAGGCCAGTCTCTCTGCTGAATCTCGATTACAAAATCTTCGCCGGGATTTAAGCAGAGAGACAGAATGGTGTTGCAGATAAATTGGTGTATGGCGATCAGAAGGGGTTTGTTAGAGGCCGTTCTATTCAGAATCTGATCCAAGCAGTAGTGGGAGCTATAGATACAGCATCTATATATAAATTGCCCTTGGCTATTATCATGCTAGATTTGACCGCGTTAATTGGGTCAATCTAAGTAGAGTATTAGAAAAGTGTAATCTGGGAAAAAATTTCTGTAGAGCCATATCTTCAATATGATTCAGAAAAGGGGGTGGTGATGGACAGAGTATCTGAATTAAACAGAACACTCATACCCAGTCAACAGATCAGGGCTTGATCCATCACCGTTTTTTAGCTCACTGCACCATCCCAGCTCAGAACCTGGCTATATGCAAATTAGTCTGTCCCTGGCCCAGTGCATCATGGGAACAGGGCAGACCAAACTACCAAACCAATTCTTATACTGGGAAGGAAACAAGCTTCCGGGAACCGGTTTCTGGCATTAAAGCCGTCTTCGGCCCGGCTTACTTGAATCCTGATGGTGCAATGAGCAAGGGACTCACATCTGAGTATACCCTTCCACGCTTATGGTGGACAAAACAATTCAGAAAAGGGGGTGGTGATGGACAGAGTATCTGAATTAAACAGAACACTCATACCCAGTCAACAGATCAGGGCTTGATCCATCACCGTTTTTTAGCTCACTGCACCATCCCAGCTCAGAACCTGGCTATATGCAAATTAGTCTGTCCCTGGCCCAGTGCATCATGGGAACAGGGCAGACCAAACTACCTAGCCAATTCTTATACTGGGAAGGAAACAAGCTTCCGGGGACCGGTTTCCGACGACGGCTGAAATGCCAGAAACCGGTCCCCGGAAGCTTGTCTCCTTTCTGGTGAAGAATTGGCTTGCTAGGTGCTTATATTTTTTGGTATTTCCTTGAACTTTGAATCACTCTCTCGATATGTTGATAAGTTGTTGTTTTACTTAATTACCTTAGCTCGAAGAGAAATCTGTAAATGGTGGATAAAGGATACGCAACATATTTACACTGGATTGATTCGATTAAGTATACCCTGAAATTAGATAGCATAAATTGGAAGAGCAAAAAACATTTTTGGACACCGTGCATTTCCTGGCTGGATAAACTTTAAGAACAAGGTCCAATGATTATGCCTTTTTGTGGATTGACGTACCCTAAAATCAGTTCCATGGTGGTCAGTTAGATTAACTGAATTGATTATTATGTCAATTGGGTATGTACAAAAAGTGCTTCCAATAAGATCTTCAAGGTTTGTAAGTTCTCCGGGGTACAATTGCTATCAGTGGATAGCAATGGTTGAACGAACTTCGAGAATATCTTTGGCGTATAAGGACTAAAAACAAAACAAAAATGTAATTGTTGTTTGTATTACACCCAGTCATAATATTCTTATCTTCTATGTATTTCTTTGCAGGATTACATCAATATAAGATCACGCAACAGACTGGTGTAAAACAAAAGTGTGTCTTTCCATTGTACACATACTGAATTGAAATGAAAAGGCACCACTAATAATTTCCCACTTTGACATACATAGTAAAACTATTAATCAAGACACCGACTGAGTTCCCTACCAGTCAAGACTATGCACTGACTTCCCAATTTAATTTGAAGATGGCCAAGGCCACTCTTTCTCTCCATGGTTTGGCTATATGTCCTCCTGCCTGATTTATATGTGAGTGCATATATTAGTTTTTGAATGCCAGATATCTCCAGAAAAAATCTGCTGGTAAGAGACACTGAAAAGTACTTGTTAATCCCTTGCCATGGCTAGGAGGGCATTATTATTTTTTTATCTACAGGAAGAAGATCCTGTTTTGGAATATTCTTTTTGAAGATAAAAACAAATTGTAACTATGACGTACTGCTCAGTCGTGTTTGATGGAACCACAAAGAATTGGCAGGAACTGCAGTGACAGTGATTCCTGTCAATGCATAAAATCTCATTTTTTCATAATTGTGTAGGCAGCACTTCTGTCAGGGCGATGGAGAAATTAATTCCATCAATCTGCTGAAAGATAGGCTGTCCACCAAAATATGAATCAGGCTCCAAGTACTGATGAAGAGCTCTTCACTTCATATCCTCAATTTAGAGATTGAAATGCAAATTTCAAAGCAAACTGAAGTGTACATAGTTTTTAACTAGAGTAAACCTTAACTTTTCACTGCATAATGAACTAGTAGTAGTTATTGTGGGCAATAACATCCACAGTGGGGATTGTACCATACACATCTATCATGAGTTATCTTTATTTTGACATTTTATATTTGTTTAAAGTCAGTTTGCTCTGTAAATTACTGTCAAACACTCACACAGCTAGGGTGATGGGAAGAAGGTTTTAAATACAATTGATATGACATTATTTACTAGACTGTGTATATATAACAAAGGCATAGTTTCAAGTTTCAAGTTTATTTTATTTTGTCTGAATAATTAAAATCTTACAAAAATAGCTAAGATATCATCAAAGGTAAAAATGTATGAATCAATCATCTGAGGCTTATATTTACAAAAACTTGATTATATAAAAAAAGTATTAGCACAATCCATTAGTAAATCAGATAAAAACCTCCAACTTTTTCACAGTAGCACATAACATTTTTACAAATGCAGAGTTCATTGGTAAGTCTTCAGAATGTAACCATGCTATCAAGGCTTGCCGACATGTCCTTACTCCACGATTACTGAATAATTTCTTAAGAGAAGATTTTCTTTCATATTCCAACACCGGGCAAAGACACAATAAATGTATAATGTTCTCTTGGCCAGGTTTACATTGTCTGCATAGATTATTCTCATCTGTTCTCTTCCATGGAGGTAAGTGACATAATCCTAGCAAACAACCGAATCTAATGAAAGTGGCCTAACCCCAAGTCTGGCAGCTAGGACTACAGCATGCATCTACTACAGCATATGAATTTTGACATTTGAGTCGCGAAATGCATTGGGTGCTCAAGAAATGTGACTTTTTGTAAAATTGATGTATAATATGAAACAATGTAGAATTATGAACAGATTATCACAGCGATAAATATGTGGATTGAATTAACATATTAAATGTGATGATGAAAATAAGCTAAAAATTGTGCTGATTGTTCAATATTCATATGCTATAGTAGATGCATGCTGTAGTCCTAGCTGCCAGACTTGGGGTTAGGCCACTTTCATTGTATACACTAATGCTTAGCAGGCATTAATACAGCATAGAACACAAAGTGTTCTATTGGATTAATTTGATTAACTGAGTGCAACTTCCACCCACATACATTGTAAACAACCGAATCTAGCATTAGTGAAGATTTGTTTGTGTTTCTTAGACCATGATGTTTCTAGATATTTTTTAACTTTTTTCCATTAAATCCATTTATGATTGGCCATGCATGATTCCTTTTTATAAGAATATCTTTGTCCTTTATCAAGGATAAATGGTTAGTAAGTGTATTAATTGCTTTTTAGAAGCTTTCCTGCGCGATTGTATTATTCCATATCGATGTTATACCATATTCGTCTATCGCTATATGTAGATAGGACCAAACATGTAATTTTCTGTTATCTTTTACTGCTTGCCACAAGAGACGAGACATTTGGTTATCTTGATAATTTTCTATTCTATTCCACACTTTAAGTGCTTGCCCTTTCCTTGAGTAATGCTAATTATGTAATCCAAATTCCAACCTCACCTGTGCTTGTGAGGTATTCTTTGGCAGGGAGAATACAATTTTGAAGGTTTTGCAATCGCACTCACATCTTTCCCATTCATTGCCCGCTATCATACGTTCAAGTCGGAAGTAGTTTTGCAGCGATTACTTTTTAAAAGAGGAGATAGGACAAGTCACTTATAGCTTTCTGAATAGTTCTAAATGCTGCAACCAGGGTATTTGCTTTCCTTGTAATATCAATTTTTTGCGGTAAGAAGATATTTACAGGAGCCAACTTGTTCTAATTCGTCGTGTGTTTTTAGTAATAACTATTACCTTGGTCTTTGCTTCATTTATTACCAGGCCATTTTCCTTTGAATAATTTAAGATGCAATTGATTAATCGTTGCAATCCAATTTTAGTGTGACTTAAGAGTATGACTTCATCTGCATACAGCAAGTTGGATATTTGTTTGTCTGCTAGCTTTGGTAGATGTGCATTCATTTCATTCAAAGCCGTAGAAAGATCAGCTAAAAATAAATTGAAAAGTATGGGGGCCAGGACGCACCCTTGTTTAAAACCCTTAGTCGTGGGAATTTCTATTGTTAGTGTGCGTCCAGCACCAATCCTCACCCTGCTCCATGTATCTGAGTGCAAAAGTTTAATTATTTTTAACAAAGTATCAGGGATTCCTAGTTTATTGAGTTTTAACTGCAAAAGTTGTCTGTCAACCCAATGAAAAGTAGATTTAAAATCCACAAAACAAAAGTATAAAGGTTGTTTTTTTTAAATTACCTTATCCATTAATACGGATAATATTAATATGTTCGTAGAGGTTCCAAGACCTTTAATGAAGCCTGTTTGGTTCAGGGGCAGTACCTGCTTTTCCTTTTCCCAATCTGTTAAAATCTTTAATAAATTCTCAGCAAAAAGTTTTGCATCTGTATCTTGTAGGGTAATTAAACAGTATTTTTCCGGCAATTGTCAATTTCCTTTCTTAAAGATAGGGGATATTAGTGACCCCTCCATGATTTCGGAATTAATGCACTCTTGGCCACTTCATTAAAAACATCAGTTATATATGTGGACCATAATTCTGGATCTTCTTTATATAACGTAAACGGAATACCATTGGACCGGGTGCCCCACCTTTTTGTTTCTTTATCAGCTTGGCCACTTGTGATTGAGTTATATTGATTTCATGATCACTGTCAGATTTAACCGTTTCTTTCTGTATGTTACCTTCAATATTTGCTGATGTCTCTTGGTTTAAATGTTTTATAAAAAATGTGGAACATTCATCTTCTGTTAGGGCAGATCCTACAGCAGGTTTATTTGATTGGGCTAGACTGTTAATCAGTCTCCAGAATTTCCTTGAGTTTTTTTGAGTACTTGCGTGAAAGATTTTTGTCCAAAATTTCTGTCTAACTTTATTTTGTTCATTCCAAACCAACTTCCTCAAGTTATAGTTAGTATTTCTTAATTGTACCCGTATATCTTCATTTAACGGAAACTTGATTAACTGTTTCTTAAGTCTGTTGCGGGTGCGTCTAATTTTTCTCACGGTATACGGGAAAATTATGTTAATTTCTCCTATTTCAGTCCGGTTCACTTGCTTTGATTCTACACATACATTTCTTTCATTATACTTCACTATTTTCTGTGTAAAATGTTCCCTTTGCTCAATTGCTGTTGTCATTGTAGTTTAGTTAAAACACTCTTTAACTAGATGTTGTGTTTTTTGCTTTATATCATCCGCGTTATTTGTTTTCCATATAAGGTTTCTGTAGTTGATGCTATAGGTCTGGCCTTGAGTTGTCAAATACTTTTGAGATTTTGAACAGGATAGTTTTATTTCCATTATTTGTTGACTGTGGTCACTATCCTGCACTTCATTCAGGTAGTAGGAAATCACTTTATTAAAGATATATAATGATGCCACTGTATAATCAATTCGTGAATTACCATTCGGCAAATGAAATGACCACACAGGTGGTATGTCCATTGGGAACCTACCGTTCAAAATTCTTAGTCCCAATGCCTCCATGTCCATCAAAAAAATTCCCTCCATTTAATTTTGTTTGATATTTGTTCTAGGTTAGGTTGCTTGTTCAGGGATTTCCCATTGTTGGTTTTGGGACTGGACAAAGTCGTCCCGAAAAAAATATATTAACAGGTGTATATTAAAATCACCTGATACGATATAATCTGCCAACGTGTCTTTCAAAATTTGCTCCAGAAGGAAACTATTTAGAGCATCATACATTTCCTTCCTAGAGGTCTGTTTTGGTGGGATATAAATGTTAACTAAAAATATAGTTTTTTGTATCCTACTTTTGCCAGATATATATCGCAGCTTTACAGCAAGAAAATTAGAGTTATTTGTTATTAAGCGCTCATGATCTACTTTTAAGTTTATCAATGTGAATATTGCAAGCCCCCCTCAAGGACGACCAAATTTGTGATTTTTTTTTGCAGGTTAAAAGTATCCTTTATATTGTTGTAACATAAATGGATCCATTGCCCGCGTTTCCTGCAACAGTATAGCATGACTGGGTCTTCATCTATACCCCATTTATATTCCATGAGCATATTCTTATTATAACACTATCCTTATTCTGCTGTATTAATGCATCCTGTTTTGGATTTTGTCAATGATCTTTGCTACCATGTAAAGCTGTCGCAATCCATTTTTCGTTTATTCGATTTGTATTTTCACCTTTTGTTTTTATAGAAGAATTTTCTTCTCCGAGGCATGTTTTTCCAAGGGGATTTTTTAATATGGATACAACAGACAATTATTTTTCCGGATTTGGCTTTTTTGTTGGACTTTCTTTTTTAAAAAAAGGTGTTTGATAGACCTTTGGAGTTGGTTGACTAATTAGTATCCCCCAGTTTTGAATGGTTTCTCGCTCTTGCATTATTAAGTCCTCTATAGGCACAGAGGCCACCGTTAAAAACATAGGGGTTGCCCACCTTCAGGATTAGGTAAAACACATTAAATTTCTTCAGATGTTACTTTTTCTAATGTTGTTATTGTTTTCAATAGCCGAAGAATATTTCCTCTATTCAATATGTTGTTGTTGCTCCGTGAGTCATATAATGGTGTGAAGATAATGTGTGTGGATTTTTTTAAGAAGCCTGCTTCTCTTTTTTTTCCGCAATTCTTTCCTGTTCGTCATAGGTAATTTTCTGATTATGGCCACTCCTTTCAATCACTAGGTTATCCCATGTATTTTTATATCTCATTTCCACTATCATTTCTATTACTTTCAAAGAATTAATCGTTGATTTATCAACCCTTCAATTCATGACTTGCTTGGTTATCTTTGTGTTGGTTCGTATTCCCACCTATGCTTAGTGCGGTCTTTTGATCCTGATACATTGTCTTCTGGATCGATGGACCCATATAGTTTTGTTCATCATTCTGATTATGCACGGTAGATTTAGGTGCAAGCCAATTTAAGTGCCTCATCACTAGGGTCATTTTCATTTTTGCTTGTTCACTTTGTATATCACAAGAAGTGACCTCTTTTATTATACAACCATTTCCATTGAGTTTGATAGTACTTCTTTTTCTTGGGCCCTATTTACTTCAAATTCTGAAGAACAAGGCCTTTGATTGGTACTATCTGCTAAAGTAATTATATTTGTCACCAGGACATTTTGATCGCCAAGATGGTTCCCGGACTTTATAAAGATGTTGTAATATTTTCCTTTTTTTTCCAATGATTTTACAGATACCATCCCGGTCACATTGCTGTCTTGGTTTCCTGGTGATTTTTTCCTTAGATTTCCTCCTATGTCAACTGGATTAGAAGGTGTGCCCAATCTAGTGTCTATTTTTGCTGCATTTTCATTTTTTAATGGTATATCCATATTAATATCTGTTTTTGTTGCACTTTCGTTTTTCGCCTTATTTCTGGCTTTACATATTTTTTTCTTTGTCTTTTTGTTATTTCAAAGTCCAATGAATCCTTGTCGTTCTCTCCACCATTCTTCCACACATATGAAGAATCCAACAGTATTTCAATAACTTTTGTCTTATTTATATCTTGTTTTATACTCTGTATTATTGCTGTGCCTGGTATAATAGAGTCCTTGGTGTCTTTTTTTGACCCAGTTGCTCAATTTTTCTTTCTTCTGCACAAGCAGGTATCTTTTTTACTGAATGACACCACTCCTCCTTATGATATCCCTTTTTTTTTTGCAGACAATATATTTACCATCCTCTAGAATTGTATTCACACGTCCGGAATATTTACCAATTTGTTAATTAGGGAGCACATGTACAATTAAAATATTTTGAAGCAGCTTCCCTTTGGGCTTTAATTATGAGATTATTCAATTCAGCCAATTAATGCTCAATCCCGGCGATTGCATTTGCCATAACTCTGAGTATATCAATTTGAGTATCCATTTCATTTGATTGTACTGTTAGAGCTTCAAGAGTTAATATGGATCCCATGTCTTGGTTGACTTTATCTTTTGTTTTTTGTCCATGTGTGTTTCCATAACACACATTGAAGTGTTGGTGGCATCACGTCTACTTTCTTTGTTTGTTGTTGGTAATGCCTCTTTTGGCATATCCATAACATTATTACTACTAGGATCATCATTTCTAAATACCGGGTATTATTTCTTCCTCAAATTTAATTTATAATAACTGGTGTTTTTGTTTGATTTAAGGCGGGCTGTTCTTGGTTTTTAGAAATCTGTCCCATATCCTTTTTTTCCCCACAAGCATTAATTTGCGTAGTTGGCCCGTATACGGAATTATTTATATCAGCGATGCATTTTTGTTTGGTTTCCAGATTTAGTGCACAGTGTATCTTTATTGACTAAATACTCATTCCCCCCACCCCCCCCCTTATGTCAACCTTTACTTCTAGTGGCCACAGTGCTCCTGCGGTGGATGTATTCTTTATCTTATAAATTAGTGTACATTCCTTTATTTGTTTTTCCATCCTATTTTTATTCGTCTGTCTATTTCCCGTTTCTGGAGGTAATGTTTGATATACTGGATATAATAGACATAATGGGTCCACATCTTCTGTTTGCTTTATTATTTGTCCATCACGATCTTCAGTTTGCTATTTTTTTACCTGGTCCAATTCCCAGTGTACATCAACTATATATATGTTCTCTTTCAAATTGTTTTTTGGCTTGATTGGAGTCTGTAAGCTATTTGCTTCTGCTTCTAGTTGCATTGCCATGAGTGTGGTTGTTGGATCTCACATAAATTCACAATTCTGTAGGATTTTTATGGATTTTTCCCACATCCTGGCTATTGGTGAGATCAACGTTTGACTTGCCCCCTTTATTTGAGCTTTAGACTTTTTTAGTAGCTTCGGTGCTTGAATTTTTCGGGAGCGTATTTTTGGAGTACACACAGTTCTTTCTTTACCTGAGCGAATTTCCAGTAGCAGCCTTGCTTTCCCTCTGAATCTAAATCCTTGTTCTACCAATGAATGCGTAATTACTTGTGCGCCACAATATACACCACAATATATCCAACAGTTTAGGCAGTTTAGGCAGTACAAAGACGATAAATCTATATATATATAAAAACAAAAGTATGTCTGTCTGTTTGTCCCTTATGCATTACTACACCATTCATCCGATCGACATGAAACTTTGGGAAGTTGTTGAGTACCCTCCCGTGAAGGTTTCTGTCAAGCTTACAAATACTGAAATTGTCAGCGAATTTGCGAGCATCGTCGACAGTTATGCCCTCCAAACGGAAATCGATTGGTCGATCTACATCTGAAGCACGAAAGAAAAAGGCATTACGAGCTTCAGAAACAGACAAGCAACCGGAAGCAAGATTAGAAGCTGTTCAAATACAAACTGATCAAGCCCGTTCTTCTCAAACGAACGAGCAACGCGTATCAAGATTGGAAACAGATCGATTACGCACTGATCAAGCCCGCTGCAATGAAACAGGAGAGCAACAAGAATCAAGATTGGAATCCGATCAATTACGCACTGCTCAAGCCCACTTGAACGCAACAGGAGAGCAACATGACTCAAGACTGGAAGCTGATTGAGTACGCACTGCTCAAGCCACACTTTGAAATGTTTTCCATATTAAAATGAATACTTTTCAGTAAAAATGACACAATGTAAATTGAATGTTATCATAACGAGTTTCCTTGAATTTCCTTTCTTCTGAGGTCGCAGCAACGCGCGACGGGTAAGCTAGTAGAATATAAAAATTCACAAGCTCACTTTCCACAAGTTCCAATGTGGGTGCTCACAGGGTGCTCATGCAGCTCTACGTATCCTGGGTGCAATTATAGCTCAGAATACATCCTTTTGCTTAGGGTCATAGTCAACTCCTTCAAGGCTAGATGTCGAGACACATTATTGACTCCTCGGGATTGATGTTAGAGCGTGTCAGCGAATCAGGGTATCAGTAGCTCACCATATGCTGCTTTCGCTCTGCTCTGCTCGCACTGTTTTCCCAAATGCTCCCTTTTCCCCAACGATTACGCTCTTGGTGCTCTTGATGATAAAAAATGGGAAACGGACCCCCCCTGTATCCCCATCGGTCTTTGGGGGGTCTTCTGGAGTCTTCTGAGATCTTTTTGGGTTCTTCAGGGGCCTAAAGGGGCCTCCAGTGGTGTAGCCAAGGCCGTCTCCTTTTTTTAAAGAAAAACGCAATGCCTAGCCTACAGGTCCACAATGCTCATTAGTGCACAAAGCCAGGCTTATTGAGCACAGAGGACGCTGTGCGCATTGCAGGCTCTAGAGGCACTAGATACATTGGAGGCTTGCTTGCACTGCTCACTTCGGCACACCGGTGATTCCACCAGTGAATTTTCAGCCCTCGTGGCCAGCCAGCTGCTCCCGCGGCTCGTCTCACCTCGGGTCATCAGCTCCTCTCCGGTGCACAGATCCTTGATGAGGCAAGCTGGCAGGGTCCCGCACCTCACCGGCTGCTATACCTGTCCCTTCAGCTGTAACTCATGCTCGGAGCTCCGGGGGTCCACGGGCTCTGGTGCTCGGGACTCGGGCTGTAGGGCTCTAGGGCTCACACTCGTGCTTTTTGTGCTTTTCCTGCCCAGCCCTGTGCTTCGCCGTCTGCACAGGAACAACTCCGCAGCTTTGGACAACTCCTCCCACTCGCATCGACTTCTGGCTCAGATACCATGGCTTGAAACACACCAAGGTCTATAACAAAGGTATGTTAAAGTGTTTTGAACCAATAGGGAAGATGACCTAAAATTAATAATGTTGTACAAACAGAATGTCCAACAGCCAGCCGTTAAAATAAAAAAGTGTATTTCTTTGATTTTTTGCTGATTGGGTAATCTTGTCTTCCAATTATTGTAACATACCCCATTACCAACCACACTTAACAGGCAATCCCCTTTATTTTGCAGAATCACCCTCCAATTGCTTTCACCTTTAATGATGTACCAAACATCAGAATATGCAGTAGTGGAATTTTCCATTGATGTAATAATATCCTCTATGGCTGGAGTTTTTAACCTGTGGTCGTGGACTCCTGGGTGTCCACAATACCTACTCAGGGGGTCTGTGACTGGACAGAACTTTCCATAATATAACAAGATTAATGAAGTGTATATAAATAAATAAGCAAAATTTAAAACATTCCATAAATGTGAAGGATTTTGAAATAGGCAGCTAAAAATGAATTTGGTGTCCAAAGATTGACACATGGGAGCAGTGCAAATGCATCAAACACAATGTAGTATTGACAATGGGAGGCATCAACTGAATTCAGAAAAGACCCAAGTTTAACATTACATTTATAATTTTTATATGTGTTTGTGAATTTGATTAAATATTTCATCATGAGTGTTTGTATATTTGTGGCTTCTGTATTTAAATGTGCTGTTCTGAGGTTTAAGTAATCAAAATTGATTATAATGCGGTCCCTGTCTGCCAGTAAAGACTCAGTGGGGTTCCGCAGATTCCAAGAAGGATTCAGTGGGGTCCCAATTCCAATAATGATTCAGTGGGAGTTCCAGGAGTCCAATAATGATGTAGTGGGGCTACTTGGATTCCAGTAATGATTACGTGGGGCTCTACAGAAGCCAACATGTTAAGAACCACTGCTCTATACAGGTCCAAGGTATCTTAGTCTTACAACATGGTTCATATACTATCTGTGAATGTATCCCATCATCTTTAGCATTGCACATATTACCTCTTTTTTTTCCTCTCCTCCTCTATGCATCCCATTTACACCAACTTCGAAAACTGTTTCTGATTATTTCAGTCTGTTTGATTACTTTCATTTTCTTCCACTTAAACTAAAGTGCCTATTTTTTCTTGCATATACTATCATTCTTCAAGGTTTGCTTGCCTAATCACATCAGTTTGTAAATGATAGGGATAAAGAATGGCCAAGTCTCCTAACTTTCTAACTAGAACTGGTGATTAGTTTTCATCTCTTTATCGATCCAGATAGCTTTCCTGATGCCCATATTGCTAGTTTGTAGGTACCTTTCTAAATACTGGCCCTTGAGCTGAAGACTAAAGTAGTGCCTCCATTATCAGCAGAGTTGTTCATATTAAACACTGGTGCCACCTACTAACTTATTACATAGCATGATAATATTCGCTCCCTGTCAGATACTTCTGCTTTTTTTTATACTTTGAGGTGCCAATTCACAAAGGTAATCTGAGGCAAAAGCCTAACTTTATGAATTTTGGTATTTACAGGAGTCCCTTGCGACTTTTGTTATTCACAAAAGTAATTTCCAACTCGTATCTTTACGTCCTCCCTCATGCCAGAATTTCCGCACTCTAGCGGAATTTCCGTACCCAGGCTGGAATCTCCACACTGAGCCAGAGATTCTGCAGCCAGGCTTGAGACTCTGCATTTGGGATGGATGATCATTGACTTCAATAATAAACACCTCTGCATGTGTTTACCATCCCCTACCATGCTCCAGCTAAATCACTGCAGCCCAACAGCCAATACCAGTCCTGCGACACATATAAATCAGAGCTGACACATACAACCCTTCCAACATGTTGCTGAATGTGTTTGTTGCTCTGACCCCTTGCCATATGGCAACAAGACACAAGGAGGAGGAGGATGAGGAGTAGGAGGATGAGAGTACAGAGGATATTCAGACCAGGGATTAACCTATTTGGGACATTCAGCCAAGGAGTCAGGGCCAGATACCGTTTCCTTCCAGATGTAATCTTGGAGATGTTATTTGCGTGGGAGCAGGAACATGACTCTGTGACCATGCTTCACTATAGGTTCCTCCAAAGGGTCTCCAGTGACCTTGTGGGCATCTCTCAGGCAAGGCAGTTGTGGGGCTTGCAGCAGGTACTGAGACGATTTTCGGTAGTAAGAGCATACTCCCAAAACAGCAGACAGCTATTTCCATTGAGGATTAGGGAGAAAGATTAGCCAGCACCGTACAGGACTGGTTCATGCAGTTTGCTGCAATATGCACTTTAGTCCAGGGAGAAATCGCTAATATGTGTGCAAGCCATGTGACACTTAGTGCATGGTTAGCGATGTTTTGTAAATTAGTGTATGTAATATATCCAATGTGCCTCTATGATGCTGCTGCAGGTGCACATCGTGTGTTGAGAGATCATTACAGGCAGTATGACCATACTCCCAAGATGGCGGATAGGTATTTCCATTGAGGATCAGGGAAAGAAAAGTAGCCAGGACCGGAAGTAGATTTCTGCTTCTGGGTTGTGGACTGCGCTGCGGTGCCTATTTAAGGACCAGTGCATGAATAATTGGGTTTGATACCAATAGGAGGCATTTACCCTGAGGGATACTGTCAGGTGGCTACAGGTATGTGTAACTGTAGCCCGTCAGGACGATTGGAGTTTTGGTATATTCTCCTGTGTTTGGTAGATGTAACTCAGTCCCCTTTGTGCTTTGTTTTTATATTTACAGATCTCGATTTGGGACTGTTTTTAATATTATCCTGTGCTTGATGGTTGTTACTGCAATTCTTAAGGTAAACACTGTGTTTTGAGGCATTTATAGGGAGACTAGTCCCGTGATGGGTTTTGCTGGGCAGTCTGTCGCTAATCCTTTATTCAAGATGAGTCTCTAGACTCATAGTATAGGGAGATCTGCGACTTTACAACTATATGCGATATCCCATTTAATCTTTGGAAGAATGCAATAAACTTCAAACGTTTTCATGTGTGGGCGATGTACAATTAAAATGGCGCCTAGTGTTCTCGGCTTGTATTGGAATGATATTAGACATACTGGGCGAAGGGGCAAGGTATGTCTAATATTAATGTCCGTTACCTTCCTAAACAAATAGATGCAGGCCATTAGATATGACTGACAAGGGATCCTGATGATGAGTGTTATACTGTCTTTAGAACAAACCCGGTTGATTACCATTGAAGGACTGCACTGAAATGCAGTGATGGACTAACGTTTGGCAGGGAATTTTCTACCTCACCGTTTGAAGGTAATCATAAGAGGTTTCAAACAGGCAGTTTATTTTATGTACACCCACAAATGGCTAACGTGGGTAACGCTGTCTCTTTCATATGCAGGCAGATTATCTTGAGTCCCTTACTTGTGAGGACTGTACTTAAGTGCTCTGGTTGTGTAACCTGTAGCAGTGGACTGAGCAGTTAACCCATCCAAGGTAACCATAGGCTGCTTACTTAGGCAACAGAGGTAATATATATCCACAATGGGTTAGTTGGGTAATTCATATCCCCTTGGTTGCAGGTACAGATTGTTTCAAGTACCAAGCGGTAGCTCTGATCCGGAGGCGTGTGCAAGCCCTGGAAATACAGGTAGACTATTCAGTCTGTTTGGCTTGTGTCATTAGAATAAGTGAGGTTACGTGGAAGCCCCTTATTAGGGAGGTGTGAGGGCCCTCTGTATAAGGGGAAATGGGACTTTTTCAGCCCCCTTCAGTTTTTTAAGAATTACGTGGGATGCTTGGATGCTCTTTATCACAATGGGATGTATGTGGAGACAAATACTCTAACAGTTAGGATTCTTTCAACTGGTTTTCAGCTTTATGATCTATGTTTTGTATTATTATGTGTGAGATTTGTATGTGTGCGCCTCATTTTTGCCACCAGTGTGATGAGATTTGGACATGGGGATGATGTATCTAATAAAGTGGGGATCCTATGTATTTGATTTTACTTGGGGGTTGGTAATGTCTATTCTGTGTTTACCTTTACAGACGGTTAACATTGTGATTGGGACGTATTTTATTTTCCTGAAGAAGTTGATGGCCGTGTATTAAGGGCCCACAGAAACGCGTTGAAGCCCATTGAAGGGGAAACTATTTCAAATCTATTGTGACAATTGCACTGGATAACTGTACTTGAATAAATACCAATTGTGGCTACAATTGATTTCTGTTTGATTTAATGGTTTCCTCTCTGGAAATAGGAAGTACTTTCTTTCCTTCTCTTTTTGTTCCCAATTTTAAAATTCTAATCACATGGTGTATGAATTTACTGGGGTTTTTAGTCATGCTTGTTCTGATATTTTTAATTCCTGCACTGTTTTTTAATTTTATTTATATTGATTATGCTCCGAGATGTATATGGTATTTATGATTTGTCAATAAATGTGCACTCTTTTTAGACGTGTTTTTTGATCATACCCTTTTTGTCCATTCTCATCTTACTGGTGTGAGGCGATACGTGTTTGAGTGGTACGGTAAGTGTGTATTCAGTCAAAGGGGGTTCTCTTTTTGACTAAGGTCTTTATTGGCACCCCTCCCCTTTGGTCTGTGGGTCCCTCTCTCTTTCTTTGAGACTGAGCTGCATTAATACAAGAGTCCACCTCCACATACGAATGCTGCCTACACTGGACAGGAGACAAAGGGCAGCTACGGATGTCTATGTGCTGGGCGCAATTGATTGTACACTTGTGGCTCTTCAGCAATCCCACCTGTTGGATTTGGGGGTCTCTAGTTGGCATAGGTAGATACTTGTGACAAATAGGGACCCTTGCATCTAGTCAAGGTAAGGGGGTACACTCCTAAAATAACCCCTGCTCACCCTCTTGGTAGCTTGGCATGAGCAGGCAGGCTTACCTCAAAGGCAGTGTGTAAAGCATTTGTGAACACTGAACACATACAGTAATCAAGTGACAACACTACAGATGGACACCACACAAGTTGTATATAAAAAATACTTTCATATAGATTTAACACAAGACCACAAATGACGAAGATCCACAATACTCCACTTAAAATGGTAGAATTAGCTTACTTCTCTTTAGATCTTAAAATGCAACACTTCGAGACAATGTACCTTAGGATGCGTAAGGCTTGTACATCGAATGTGTTGCAGAGATGATGCAGTAGTTCCTTACACGTAAAGACGGTGTTGCGTTGAAGATCGGGTGCAAAAAAACAAAGATGGCATCTTCTTTTTGATGCAACACACTCCTCCGATGTTGTGAGATGTCTCGACTCGATGCGACAGCAGCAGCGGCGACACCCTTGTCCAGTGATGCGACAACAGCGGCTTTGGAGGCGACACTCTTCTCCGACGATGCCAGATGCTTCCGCTCAATGCGACAACTGCAGCAGTGACACCCTTGTTCAGTGATGCGATACCAGCGACGGCAGCCCGCTTCTCAGTGGTTGCGAGGCGCTTCTGTGGTGCAATGCGACAGCTACAGCAGGACACCCTTGCTCAGTGATGTGACGGCAGCGGCTGTGATGGCGACACGCTTTTTCGATGTTGCAAGACACTTCCTGTGATGCGGTGCAATGCGACAGCAAAAGCAGCAGCATCCTTGTCCAGTGATGCGACGGCAGAGGCTGCAACAGACACACACTTCTTTGTGAGTCGCACTTCCAGCTCCTTGCGACATGCAGTCCCTCAGAAGGCCTAAAACAGCTACAGGCCCTTCCAAAGAATTCTTGGGGAGCTGGTGGTTGAAGTCTGTTGTCCCTGAGACTTCAGCAGGAGGCTAGCTCTTCTCTCAAGCCATTGGATATCATTTACAAGTTGAGTTGAACAAAGCACACAAACTTCCTTTCTCCTTTCTTTGGCAGTCAGACAACCACTGCAGGCCAATCCCCCAATCAGCACTTCAGCTAAGTGATAGCCTCTCTTCAGTCTCTCTGGTTCCACTCCTCAGCAAAGGTTTCTTCTTGTTGTCCAAAAGGAATCTAAAATTCTGGGGTCTGGGTCCTCCTTTTTATGCACAGTTTCTTTTTGTTCTCTGAAGGCAGAGAGGCCTTTGCCTAGTCCAAACCAGTTCTGGACAGCCCTGGAGCACTTTGTTAACAAGACTCCTTCACAGTGTAGGCCAGGGACATTAGACGCACCACAAGGGGTGGATCCGCCATTGTGGAAGACAGGAACAGCCATATTCAGGTCCCAGGTGCAACTCCTCCCACTTATCTACATGCAGATAGCTCTATTCAGCCCTGTGCTGACTCACCCTGTCTCCTGGAATCCCCCAACCCCTGTCACTCAAACTCTAGACAAGGAATACGCAAGCTAGCAGAGGCAGACGTGGATAGTTAGGCAAGAAAATACCTACTTTCTAAAAGTGGTATTTTCAAACACAGAATGATAAAACCAACGTCACTAAAAGATGTATTTTTATCATTCTGAGTTCAGGCATATTAAACTTGAATTTCTACCTATTTCCCTGAGTCAGCTAGGATTATAAGATGTAATAATCAAACTGCCCATTCTGGCCAATGGGGAATAGGTAGACTTGCAATAGTGAAACGCAAATATGGATGTAATTCACTATTCGGACATGCCATACACATAAGGGCTTGTCCTACGTTGTATTTAAAATGCACCCTGCCCTTGGGCCTACCATAAGGTCGTCTGACAAGAAGAAAAGGGAAGGTTTAGGGACTGGCAAGTGGGTGCACTTGCCCAGTCAACATGGCAGTACCAGACTGCACGCAGGCTCTGCAATGGCAGACCTGAGACATACTTTTACAGGCTGCTTCTGTGGATGGCAAAACTAGGGCTGCAAGCTGACCAAAAGCATTTGGTTTACAAGCCCTGGGCACAATCAGTGCACTGTACTAGGGTCTGACAAGTAAACCAAATCATCCAATCATGGAGTCACTAATCAATACCTCAATTTACAATAGGGAGAGCATATGCACTTTAGCACTGTTCAACAGTGGTAAAGTGCCCTGAGTTATGAAACCAACAAAAACAGGTCAGAAAAAAATACAGGAGGAAGGTGAAATGTTCAGGAATTATCCTGCAAAAAAGGGGTCAAGTCCAACACCACCGCATTGCACACATCTTCTGCAACATACACTGATGGCATTCCATCAATGTGCAGGGTGTCTGTGATGCCAGTGGTAGAGGCATTGATGTCTAAGCAGTGTTTCAAGTCAGTACCCTTGACAGCTTTGTTTTCCACTTGTCACCTCCTCTTGCCCGGGTGATGGCTGCAGGAGAATTTGGCAAAATGCGGCTACAGAGTAAGTAACAAGCACAAAGCATGTGGCATATGTGTATACATGTAATGTATGAATGCCATCTCACATTAACAACCATTGAACAATAAGAATCATCATGCCACATACACAGCCTCAACAGACACTGCATGTACCAAAGTATAGATCATGTTCTGAACAAATGTAAGAGGGAAATGTAATCAATTGCCCAATTATCCCTCAGGTGATGCTGAGTATGCCCTCTCCCCTCTCCCCTCAACTCCTCACAACATACAGATGTACAACCTCAGTACCTCAGCGTAAGTACAATAGGGCACACATACAATCTCAAGCCATCATAGAGCGCACCTTTGCTCTTCTGAAGTCATGATTCAGATATCTTGATTACACAGGTGATGCTGTTGTACTCCCCTAAAGTAGTGTGAAGATCATTTTAGCCTGTTGTGTTTTGCAACACATAGCTTTAAGTCATGGATTATACATACCTCTTGTACCTCAGCCAGCTCTCAATCCGTGCAACTGTGCCATTGCACAGAACAGAGGTCAGGGTATGCAAGTACTTAATCAGCTGGTTGGCACTATTTGCACCTGAGCAACCTGTTGTTTTATGGAGAAAATGTGATTTGCAGTCTGTTATCAATGATGAAAATTGGATAATTACGACTCAGTTCAAGAATTCCATCCTGAGACTACTTTTCAAGCCACAATAAATGTATGTAGACCACAGTTGTTGACAGGAGTCAAAAGATTGGCCATGCATGAGGTCATGGGCAGATATCATTAATCAGTGTAGTTAATCTCCCAAAGGAATCCATTGACCTAGAGGATTTGATGTATGTGCATTTGTGAGACCTCCCAGGACCTTTCTGCAATGGGTGTCTGATTCCCAAAGGAGCCTAACGATTGCATTGTGGAGTATTTACCCCCAACTGAAGGGACTCCCCCACAACTGAGGGGCCCCCAATGTGAGTGAGCATGAGTTTGGGGAATCAGGCCCTATGTTATGTTATGTTATGTTATATGGGTATTTGTTACGCGCACGACTACTCTTGAGTATCCTGGCGCGGATCATAACCACAAAGAAGTCCTAGAGAGAGCACAGCATTGTATTAGTAGGCTTGATTGAAAAGGTGAGTTTTGAGCAGCTTTTTGAAGCAGTTCAGATCTTTAGTGTCCCTGAGAGTGAACGGAAGGGCGTTCCAGAGGGTGGCTGTTTTAACCGAAAAAGATGAGCCACCCAGTCTAGAGCGCTTGAAGCGTGGAATTACCAGCCTGCGTTGAGAAGCCGACCTAAGATGTCGGCTGGGCACGTGAAATGTCACTCTTTTCTTCAGATACGCCGGGCCAGTATCATGTAGGGCTCGGTGAGTGAGAACCAGAGCCTTAAATTGCACTCTTTGGGCCACTGGCAGCCAATGGAGTGTGGCCAGTTGTGATCTTATACTGATGTGTCTAGGGATGCCCAGCAGAAGTCTTGCCGCCGCATTCTGGATAAGCTGCAGCTTGTTTAACAGAAAAGAGGGGGAGCCCAGGTAGAGAGCATTGGCATAGTCCAGTCGGGACAGTATCAGGGCTCTGGCAACTGTTTCTTTGGCCGGCTGAGGCAGGAGAGGGAAAAATCTGCCTAGGGATTTAAGGGTCCCAAAGCAGGCGCCCGTCAGTCTTTTAATCTGCTCTGCAAATCGCAGATCATCATTAAACCACTGTCTGGGATACACAATTCAGAAAAGGGGGTGGTGATGGACAGAGTATCTGAATTAAACAGAACACTCATACCCAGTCAAGAGATCAGGGCATGATCCATCACCGTTTTTTAGCTCACTGCACCATCCCAGCTCAGAACCTGGCTACATGCAAATTAGTCTGTCCCTGGCCCAGTGCATCATGGGAACAGGGCAGACCAAACTACCAAGCCAATTCTTATACTGGGAAGGAAACAAGCTTCCGGGGACCGGTTTCTGGCATTACAGCCGGTTTCGGCCCGGCTTGCTTAAATCCTGATGGTGCAATGAGCAAGGGACTCACATCTGAGTATACCCTTCCACGCTTATGGTGGACAAAACGATTCAGAAAAGGGGGTGGTGATGGGCAGAGTATCTGAATTAAACAGAACACTCATACCCAGTCAAGAGATCAGGACTTGATCCATCACGGTTTTTTAGCTCACTGCACCATCCCAGCTCAGAACCTGGCTACATGCAAATTAGTCTGTCCCTGGCCCAGTGCATCATGGGAACAGGGCAGACCAAACTATCAAGCCAATTCTTATACTGGGAAGGAAACAAGCTTCCGGGGACCAGTTTCTGGCATTACAGCCGTCTTCGGCCCGGCTTGCTTGAATCCTGATGGTGCAATTTGCAAGGGACTCACATCTGAGTATACCCTTCCACGCTTATGGTGGACAAAACGATTCAGAAAAGGGGGTGGTGATGGACAGAGTATCTGAATTAAACAGAACACTCATACCCAGTCAAGAGATCAGGGCTTGATCCATCACCGTTTTTTAGCTCACTGCACCATCCCAGCTCAGAACCTGGCTACATGCAAATTAGTCTGTCCCTGGCCCAGTGCATCATGGGAACAGGGCAGACCAAACTACCAAGCCAATTCTTATACTGGGAAGGAAACAAGCTTCCGGGGACCGGTTTCTGGCATTACAGCCGTCTTCGGCCCGGCTTGCTTGAATCCTGAACGTGCAATGAGCAAGGGACTCACATCTGAGTATACCCTTCCGCGCTTATGGTGGACAAAACGATTCAGAAAAGGGGGTGGTGATGGACAGAGTATCTGAATTAAACAGAACACTCATACCCAGTCAAGAGATCAGGGCTTGATCCATCACCGTTTTTTAGCTCACGGCACCATCCCAGCTCAGAACCTGGCTACATGCAAATTAGTCTGTCCTGGCCCAGTGCATCATGAGAACAGGGCAGACCAAACTACCAAGCCAATTCTTATACTGGGAAGGAAACAAGCTTCCGGGGACCGGTTTCTGGCATTACAGCCGTCTTCGGCCCGGCTTGCTTGAATCCTGATGGTGCAATGAGCAAGGGACTCACATCTGAGTATACCCTTCCACGCTTATGGTGGACAAAACGATTCAGAAAAGGGGGTGGTGATGGGCAGAGTATCTGAATTAAACAGAACACTCATACCCAGTCAAGAGATCAGGGCTTGATCCATCACTGTTTTTTAGCTCACTGCACCATCCCAGCTCAGAACCTGGCTACATGCAAATTAGTCTGTCCCTGGCCCAGTGCATCATGGGAACAGGGCAGACCAAACTACCAAGCCAATTCTTATACTGGGAAGGAAACAAGCTTCCGGGGACCAGTTTCTGGCATTACAGCCGTCTTCGGCCCGGCTTGCTTGAATCCTGATGGTGCAATTTGCAAGGGACTCACATCTGAGTATACCCTTCCACGCTTATGGTGGACAAAACGATTCAGAAAAGGGGGTGGTGATGGACAGAGTATCTGAATTAAACAGAACACTCATACCCAGTCAAGAGATCAGGGCTTGATCCATCACCGTTTTTTAGCTCACTGCACCATCCCAGCTCAGAACCTGGCTACATGCAAATTAGTCTGTCCCTGACCCAGTGCATCATGGGAACAGGGCAGACCAAACTACCAAGCCAATTCTTATACTGGGAAGGAAACAAGCTTCCGGGGACCGGTTTCTGGCATTACAGCCGTCTTCGGCCCGGCTTGCTTGAATCCTGAAGGTGCAATGAGCAAGGGACTCACATCTGAGTATACCCTTCCGCGCTTATGGTGGACAAAACGATTCAGAAAAGGGGGTGGTGATGGACAGAGTATCTGAATTAAACAGAACACTCATACCCAGTCAAGAGATCAGGGCTTGATCCATCACCGTTTTTTTAGCTCACTGCACCATCCCAGCTCAGAACCTGGCTACATGCAAATTAGTCTGTCCCTGGCCCAGTGCATCATGAGAACAGGGCAGACCAAACTACCAAGCCAATACTTATACTGGGAAGGAAACAAGCTTCCGGGGACCGGTTTCTGGCATTACAGCCGTCTTCGGCCCGGCTTGCTTGAATCCTGATGGTGCAATGAGCAAGGGACTCACATCTGAGTATACCCTTCCACGCTTATGGTGGACAAAACGATTCAGAAAAGGGGGTGGTGATGGACAGAGTATCTGAATTAAACAGAACACTCATACCCAGTCAAGAGATCAGGGCTTGATCCATCACCGTTTTTTAGCTCACTGCACCATCCCAGCTCAGAACCTGGCTACATGCAAATTAGTCTGTCCCTGGCCCAGTGCATCACGGGAACAGGGCAGACCAAACTACCAAGCCAATTCTTATACTGGGAAGGAAACAAGCTTCCGGGGACCGGTTTCTGGCATTACAGCCGTCTTCGGCCCGGCTTGCTTGAATCCTGATGGTGCAATGAGCAAGGGACTCACATCTGAGTATACCCTTCTACGCTTATGGTGGACAAAACGACTCAGAAAAGGGGGTGGTGATGGACAGAGTATCTGAATTAAACAGAACACTCATAACCAGTCAAGAGATCAGGGCTTGATCCATCACCGTTTTTTAGCTCACTGCACCATCCCAGCTCAGAACCTGGCTACATGCAAATTAGTCTGTCCCTGGCCCAGTGCATCATGGGAACAGGGCAGACCAAACTACCAAGCCAATTCTTACACAGCACTGCTCCCCCAAATGTACTGTTTAACACAACAGTCAACTCTTGAGTTGAGCACAAATTAGGGACTGCATGTATCATAATGAAAAGGAGCAAACTCTCATGGGCTGTGATGTTGTGCCTGATCACACCCTTTTCCCAGGCAAAATATCATTTAATGGTCTGTTCTACATTTTATTTAATGTCTCTGATGTTCCTTTAATGTGTTATTTTAGGGATCTCCGCTACAGAGCAACAGGATGGCAGAGGAAATGATCTTTGATATAGGACGACTCAGAATGAACAGAAAATGTCTGTCAGCAACTTCTTGTGATGTATTTCCTGCCTACCTGTCATTTCATGTATGAAAGAATGGGTACCGGTCAGTTTTTGAAACCTCAGCCCGAATGCCTACTCTCCGTATGCAGAGTGTTTGCTTCCTATGTGGAGCTGAGACACCACTTACGTAGCCTATGCTCCACAAATGGAGAGTACGCATTCGGGCCGGAGGTTCTGGAAATGGACAGGAACCCAGTCTTTCATACAGGAAATGACATACAGTAAGTGGCTGAGGAATATACGGGGAAAGCACCAGCTTTCACTAAAAGTGAATTAGACATCTTAGCAGAGGGGTTGCTATTAAAATTTTCTCTGCTGTATGGGGTCCTGAGTACCAGTTGAGTAATGCATTACATGCCAGACTGTGGGCCATCCATACCCAGCAGGTCAGGGCCTGCCACAAGTGGTCTGAGTACCTAAATTACTGGGCCCAGATCAAGGCCCAGGAGATCTTTGGCCAGTCCTCCCAGCACCATATGCATCGGCCCTGCCTATTACCAATCTACAGGAGGGTCCTGAGGGCAGCCAAGCTGATCCTCCATGCTCATTTGGAGGAGCATGAGCACTGAGCAGCATAGAGCTGGTAAGCACATTAACTGCAATATGTGTCTGAAAGTATGATGTGAGGGAAGAGAGAACTGTACCATAATGTGTCCCATGCCTCCATTTACCTATTCTGTGCAAATGCAGCAGTCATCATAAGGCCATAGGCCCACTGTAGCACATAGAATGCACTGAGCAGTGTGCATTCAGTGAGTGGTAGTTCTAATATGCCATCAGGGGACTTGAGCCAAATATGTGCATTTTTACATACATTTACACTGCCAGCACCATTACCAGTGAACCAAGGCATTATAACTGATGAGTGCATTGGGTGAGGAGTGGTACAGACACTGTCCAGTGTGGAGCCGTGGTCCATGCAGGTAACAGCGGTGGTGCAGTATGGGGGGAATTCCGAGGGACGACGCTGAGGGGAAATTAAATAAATAGATGATTTTCCTTCTGTATCGGCCCTCGAAATCCCCCGCACACGGCCCCACTACCCCACCCTTGTTACCTGCACGGACAACGGCTGCCAGTGTGTGGATGAAAGGCCTAATGGTGTTGGATGCTATGACTTGATTTGCATTTGGGATCCTTGCCTCACTATGAAGTGTTACCAAATTCTTCCAGTCGGTCCACATATACACATCTTCCAAATAGTGGCTTGTATGTCATTTGTCCAGTCAAGGTATCTGTAACAACTAGCCACAACTGTTCACCAGGGTACAGCACTGCCTGAGCTGTCCTCAAGGCCAATATGTGGTACTGGATTGTCTGCTTTTGTGATGGAATATCAAAAGCCCCTATATGGAGGTGTACCCCCAAATCTGCATTCTTTTTGTCTCATACAATGTTACACAGCAGATTACATTTGTCTGAAAGTAAAAGTACAGGGACTCCATATCACAGGGCCATTCCAATGCCATCCACACTGACTCCGATCTCCTTTTGTAGACTGCAATTGGAATATGCTTATGTAGCAATAACAGGAAACGTTAACTTATCGGACTACCGTGTAAACATGTGAGGACTCTGAATTAGGTGAGTCTCTTCACCTGCCCGATGTTAAGCAAATGGAAGCACAGTGAGAAGTTTCTGTCTATATTTTAAATAACAAAAGAAGATTGAGACGTCTCAGTTGAATTTTAAACAGCAAAGGTAAGTTTTTTAACTCCCTGTCTGGGGCTACACTGCAGGGATCTCTTTCAGAGACAGTCAGGGAGTATTGGACAAAGGGACGAGCACAGACAGCCCACTCACTAACTCTATGAAGGATGCGATGTGTCTCTGAAATCCAGGATACATCGACACAATAAATTCAATATATGGAATAGGTTAATGTTTGCTTTGCCTGTTTTTATTTTAATCAGAGCAGCGTCTCATTGAGTTTCATTTCCCGGTTTAATAAAAATCTTTAGAAGAGGAGAAGACATATGTTTATTACCCTGAAAAAGGCGGTTCCATTCACCTTAACCCACCGAAATGCATCAACTCTTTGTGTGTTGTTAAATTTGTGTAACAAAGACCACAATTGACAAATAATCTGTATTTTTGCTATATGTTGTTGCTATGCATTCTCATGAATTAACGTGTCTATGACAAAATGTGATTTTTTGGTGTCTTTTCCACATTTTTTATATCACTATAGTTTTTAGATTTGTATTTGAGATGTTCCTTTTTAATGTGCAACTTGATGCATACTTTATTGAATGTTTTTATTAAACTGCATTTATAAGTATTTTACTATCCTGCTATTTTGTGCTCCTTCAGGACTGTTTTCATGCATGTGAATATAAGTGGAGTGTTTGAAAGATAAGTGAACATAAAGGGAATTATAATTTTGATGTTTAAGTTTTATTGGGTGCCCTGCCCCTTTAGTGTTAGGGGCCCCTCTCTCTGTCTGTAGTGATAAGAAACACAGATCACAAGAATGCAGAAGGTGAGGGTTGGTCAGTACAGAACAGTAAGCCATCAAAATTCAAGGGAGAAGTCCATGTGCGAGTCAAATCAGGAGATCACAATGAACATACGCATACTTTAGGCTGCAATTCACTTACATCTGTATAGTGTGATTAGAGAACAAAGTCTGCCCTTGCCTCATGTAGTTATGTGTCTCATTCTGACGTATACAACAACTACTTATGATTTGTCTTACATTTCAGTGAGCTCAGCTGGCTAAGAGGACCAGGACCAGGACCTTGTTCAGAGCAGGATATTGTTGGGGCACCAGCGGCCACTACCTGACTCCACAACTGATGAGAAAGATAAGGAGGAGGAGGGACCTTCTACATTAGGAGGCAGGGGAATTGTACCGTCCCGGACTGAGCAGGAAGACACCCCTGGTGCTACGCACTGGGTGGAGGATGAGGACATTTCAGTGGGGTGAAGAACTGGGGACCTCTGGCCCCGTTGAAGATTCTCCCCCTGACCATTATCTACTTTCTTTTGCCGAGGTGTCCCTGGGGCAGGCCATGACACAGCCTTGGCCAAGATTCAGATCTTCCCTGACTTCCGAGGCCCCCTTTCCATTGGGGTCTCCAGCTACATCCCCTGCAACTAGTCTAGGAAGACCCCAACATAGGCTCCGAACATGAGACACCACAATCCTCATATTGTACCCAAACCTCTCCCTGTATTATAACTCATTTGGCTGCATCCCAGGAATTGATGGCACAAGTGAGGGTCAGCTAGACATGTCCTCTCGCATCATGCTGCAGATCTGAAATGAGGTGCTTATGATGCAAGAGGAACTTGTGAGATCCAGGGCCACTCTCACAGCCAGTGTCACTTCCTTTGGGGCAGCTATGTTGTCTGTCCTAGCCCAGCGTCCCACCCTTCTTGTTTTCCCCTATACGTTGCCCAATACTGTTTCCCCCCCCTACTCCTCATGTGTTCCATCCCTGTGGTGTGCCTGGTCCTGCAATCGCCAGCCAGGAGCCCACTTCAGATTCAGAGGATCTGAACATTGTGGAGATGGAGAATGACCAGAAGGATAGTTGACCTGTTGGACTTTGACTTTGTTTGAACACTTATTTATTTTCCCCTTGTATATAGGATGGTTCCCCTAACACTTCCTGATGTGTTTTATTTATGTTGCCCCCTCCAAGTCCCCTTGTCCTTTCTGTATAAAGAATATTATTTGTTTTCCTTTCTCCCTTCCAAACGGACTGAAATTTCTTCTTCTCCAAACTATTTCATTTACATAAACTTATATTTTGTTTTGTTTCATACTTTCTCTATCTTGTTAACTTCATTGTGAATGTCGTGTTCAAAGTATGGAAATATATCTTGGGAGTAGTTATTTGCTCTGCACGATAGCGTGTTGCACTGATGGTGTTACACTTTCCCATGTGTCACTCACACACAATTATTCTCACATCTCCCCAACAGTACATAATATGCAACTTAGTCTTGACTTGTGAAGAGATTTATATTTTATTTACACATATTCAAGCAGGATGATATATTTGACATTGGATCAAAGGAGATCATGCTTGCAAGTTAGCAAATTTGGTAGTGAGGATTGCAGTGGGTGAGTATGTTTATCTTGTCACTGAGGTGCAGATTGGTGTTGTACATCTGCCTGTACAGGGGGAAGTTAATGGACAGGGGCTGATGGTGTCTGTACACTTGTCCGTCTCCCACCACTGGTGGAAGGTCTATTCTCTTCATCATCATCATCACCTGGAAGACACAGGTTGCAACAGGATAAGTAATTGACTTAGTATAAAATGTGGTGTAACACAAGGGCTGATTCAACTGTACTTTGCATCAACAGATGATGCACATGTGACGTGGTTCGGGTAGACCTACACGTGCCAGCTAACAGCATAGCACTGAGGTGTTGAATGGAGATGTACAATGCACAAGCAAACTCACCAGCTCCAGCCACAGCTCTGTGTTGCTTTGCCATCCTCCCTGATGTAAAATGCTGAACCTAGCTCCTCATAGGTGTAGCTGAGGAAGTGGTCCCCCTATCCAACAGCTGGTGATGGAAGTGACAATACACAATGATCTGCATTGCTAATTTGCAAACAGGCATGTGTGACACTTACATTTATGAAATGGTATGAATATAACTTTACATACCAACTGCAGATGCTATGCAGACAGGGATTTGAATCATTGGACTGATTTTGGAATCCATTATAGGGAAACACTTCATGACACGCTTACCTGATGGACAGATGCGATTGAGTTTCACTACTGCAGCCAGGCTGTCTGGCATACCCTGGGGTGGTGTTGTCTGCTGCACTGATGGTATCCTGTCAGCAGCTAATATGAGACATACATGTCCGTATTTAAGTACATGGGAGGGTAGCTATGAGTGAACATGTATGTGTCATTCTCAATGACCATTGACATGCTATTTCTGGCCAGTGTGTGGCATGTTTACCTCTTGGACTTTACAAGTGGGACCCTGCTCACCAGCAACAGTTGCCAGCTGTTACCTCCACACAGCACTGACATCAACGAGATGACTCATTACCAGATAAACATGTATGAGAAGGTAACTGATATTTGAAGGAAGGGGATAATTATTCTGGCCGCCTCTGCCTACCTTGGATTACACCTTCTTAGTTAGGCCCATCATGCCTCATGAGTATAATGTCGTCTTTCGACAAATCTAAAGGATTGTACATCATCAGGCTGACCAGTTTCACATTTGCACATCAGATCATATCATTGCATGGGAGAGGTAATATATGAGATGTTCAATAGTCAGGTACATTTAGATATGAGAATACTTTAGAAGAGGAGGCAAGCTGAATTCAACATGTGACAAAGATCCCACATTGTGGGAAAGTGTAGCAGTTTGGATAGTTGTCACCTACACCAGATTTGTGTTGTGCATTTCAGCCACCAAATAAAAATATTTCACTTCCTCAACATCCACCTTAGCAGTCCATACACCTGTCCCAAAACAACACAATTGGCATCAGTGAGACCCTCATCCACACAAATGTCAATACATGTTGTGCCTTGTGATTTTCCTTGAGAGTTTTCATATAATTGACTTACAATCCAGTTGTGGCTACTCCACTTCATATGACACAATATCGTTTTTTAGGTACATACTACACTCATTTGCACACATTTAGTGTCATCCTTTCACTAGCCACCATGATGGTTAAATGCCATATGTAAGCATATTGTGATGAAGCAAACACAAAGAGATGATGGACCGAGCGCTGAAACTTTTCAGACACTGGTAAGTAAATCCAAGAATGATGTACCTGAATGTTCATGCTCATGAAATGTGATTTTAATGTCTGCAGTATGTTGTATGTGTTCTACATCACTGTTGTCCTTCATCACAATATCAAACACAAGGAGAAGATAGACGGAGCGCTGACACTTTTCAGACACTCACCCCCAGTCACAGATCTGGATTGAATCCATCATTGTTCTTTAGCTCACTTTGCGACCCTACTTCAGACACAGCTATATGCAAATCATTCTTGACCCTGTGCCTTGTGGGAACAGTCCAGCCCGAACTGCCAAGCCATGTCTTCCCTGGACTGGAAACAAGCATCCTGGGACTGGTATGAAATGTATAAGTCTCAACCTACAGGGCTTCATCGGGACAAAAGCCAAGAGACATTAAATCATTGTTGAGGTCTTCATTGGGCATGAACTTCAACCTTCAACGACTCTGAACTTTCTCGCCATTGTTGATTACTGCAGTAGAAACCACTATGCAGCTACCCACCGTTGTTGAACCTCAGTTAGGATCCAGCTTGCAGCTTTCCCCACTGATTTATATATTTTATTGATTTGTTTTGTAATGCGCATGAATCACCCACAAAAGGATATCTCGGCACAGCAGGAACAAAAATGTCGGCAGTAGCCTAGGAATTAAAAATAGATCTGTTTTTAATATTTTCCTAAAATTGTAGTAGGCAGTACACTCTTGTAGGTGTAGTGGAAGTTTATTCCAAAAAATGGGGGGTGGCTAGAAATGTAAAAGCACGACCTCCTTAGCAGGGTTTCTTGATGTGTGGTATGGTAAGTAGAGACTTGTTCATAGATCCTAAGGACCTTACTGGTCAGTAGGGATGACTCATCGATGACCACTTTTCCTCCATAAAAGTTAGAAATGAGAAGGTAATCATTCCACTGGAAAGAATATGCTCCCTGTATCGACAGATGATCCATCGCAGCAAGCCTTAACTTTTAACTTTGACCCGGTCTAGCACAAAAAGATAACTGCCGCTGGAACTTTGTGTTTTATAATACTATTTTGAAAGCAAACTTTAAAAAATTCATATCTTGTGTTCAAAGTATTATATTTTTGCAATTGTGGTGTTTTTGTATTCAGTAGAATTTACTCTATTTTTCTAAATTGGTTTGGGATTCTCCTTGTGTTGTGTTTTCACTTTATTAAGGCCTGAGTACTGCAAACATACATTACACATTGCCTCAAACTTAAGCCTGACTGCTTTGCTCTGAGCTATCAGAGGGTTGCGGTCAGGTTTGTTTAGTGACTTTAGTGGGTGAACCTGACAAAGATCAACTAAGACTCCAATTTCCATAATTTCCTAAATCCATGTTGCAATTTGGTAACGTTACTGAATTGCTAAATTGAATACATTTGAAAAAACACATTTTCTTGTCACAACACTGCAATTTTGCAAATCCCAGGTTTTGTGACAGGTTTTGAATCAGCAGTTAACATCTCTGTGTAAAAATAAGCAGACTAACAAAACACCTAAGATCTCATAATCTCAATGGGATTGTGTTAGAGGCCCCATCAGAATTAAGGGCCCACATTTAATGAGGGTCAAAGTGAGCAAAAGTGAAATGAAGGGAAGAGATGGGGAGAGAATGTAGAGAAATAGAAAATGTAATTTAACTTCATCCAGCTATATTAACTATGGTGCATCCACTACATCCACTACATCTACTAAGCTTGGGAGGCTTTCATAGAGTGGTTTAATGAGGAATACCTAAAGCACAAATGGACCTTAATGAACTCCTTGAGGTCCTACCAAATTTGCGATGACCTAATCATAGCTAACAAATGCTAAGAAAATTAGGATGAAGAGTTTTTTGGGGAAATTCACACATAATGAATAGATCAAGCCATTAAATAATTAAAAGTTGCTGGGAGCGGACCCTGATTAAAGGATATAAAGGAAGAGGCAGTCTGAATAGTTTATAATAAAGTTGATTATTATTTGGGAGGATGACTGACCTTCTCTAGACATAATAACTCTTCTTCTCTTGGTGAACCCTCAAACTGAACCCACTAAATGAACCTGAGCACCATACCCTGAAAGATATGACACAGAGCAGACAGTTTTGACTTAGGGCAATGAATAAAGTATGTAAGCAGTAGTAAAACACTAAATTAGCCACTTACTTTAAGAATAAAATTGATACCATTATTAGTTCTCTCCCCCCGGTGATGGGAACCTCTGCCTTTTTTGAGGACTTGAGCATGTCGGAAAATCTATTGACGTCATTTGGCCCTGTAACCTCAGGCGAAGTACTGAAGGTCCTCGGGAGCTTGAAAAGTGGCTCACCTCGGAACCCAGTCCCAATGCGCTACTTAAAGCAGGCCGCCTTGTCGATAGGAGAGCCCTTGACCGATTTGGTCAATCTCTCCTTCGCTCATGGGACTGTGCCGCCTGACTGGAAAAGTGCGGTTGTTAAAGCGCTTCTGAAGAAGCCTGGCTTGGACCCACAGAACCTGGCCAATTTCAGGCCCATCTCCTTGCTACCAGGGGTTAGTAAGGTTGCCGAGAGGTTGGTTAATCGTCAGCTATCCAACTTTCTTGAGGAGAATGGCCGGTTGAGGGACTCCCAGACGGGATTCCGACCGGGTCATGGAACTGACACGGCTCTGCTAGCAGTGGTAGAGGAGGCCAGAAGCACTTTGGACGCAGGGGGGTCAGTGGCAGTGATCCTCCTGGACCTTAGTGCGGCCTTCGATACCATCAATCATGGGGTGCTGATACAACGCCTAGCTGAGTCGGGTGTCACAGGAGTGGCCCTGGAATGGTTGGCCTCCTTTCTGGAGGGGCGTACCTTCGAGGTTTGGGAAGGAAACACAAAATCTCCTCCCCTCCCACTTCATTGCGGGGTGCCCCAGGGCTCATCCCTGAGCCCCACGTGATTTAACATGTATATGGCACCCCTGGAGGGTGTGGTGTCTCCGTTTGGCTTTAAGACCATAAGCTATGCGGATGACACCCAGCTAGTGGTGGGTCTGACACAGCTGGAGAAACAGCCTGAGACGCTCCATTCATGCTTGAGAGAGGTGTTTGATTGGATGTCCAGGTCATCGCTCAAATTGAACGGATCAAAAACTGAGCTGATGATCTTGGGCCAGTCAAGTTTTGCCCTCTCGCCGAGCAGCTGGCCCAACTGCATGGGCACCCCGCCTGACCCAAAGAAGGAAATTAAGAGCCTGGGGGTCTGGCTGGAGCCGGATTTGTCCTTTAGGATACACGCCAAGAAGACCGCTGGCGTGTGTTATGGAATGCTCCGGTCGGCCCGTAAGGTTCTCCCCCTGTTGCCAGAACTCTCCCGGAAGCTGTTAGTCCAAGGTCTAATCATCTCACGCCTGGACTACAGTAATGCGCTCTTTCTCGGAGCACCGGAGTCAACGTTCAAGATCCAGCAACAAGTGCAGAACGCAGCAGCAAGGCTGCTGCGGAACGTTCCGGCCAGGCAGTCAGCCAGGCCTGCTTTAAAAGCACTCCACTGGCTCCCGGTCAGAGAGAGAGTGACCTTTAAGGCCCTCTGCATCGCCCATAAGAGCATACAGGGGAAAGGACCAGCCATTCTGAAGGACATGATTCAGCCCTATAAGCCCACAAGAGCTCTACGCTCTGACAACAAACACCTCCTTCAGATAAAGAGAATTAGGAGAGCCCGTTCAGGTGGCAGGAGTTTTTCTATCCATACAGCGTGCGCCTGGAACTCCCTCCCATTCTCACTACGTTCTGAACCAAATCTTCTCAGGTTCCGGAAACATCTGAAAACTTATCTTTTTCCAGAATAATTGTAACTCTCTCCGTTCTCTATTAGTAGCCTGCTCTAGGTCTCTATAAGCGCTGGGATGCCCCTGGGTAACCGTGCGCGGTACAAAATTCGTTAATAATAATAATAATAAACAAGTCAAACCACCAAACAATGAAAATCACAAAACAAATTAGAAAAGTGGAATAAAATGTAACTCACCAAATGGCAGAAATGTAATAAAGGGATCAGACATATGAGTTCTTGAAACGTAGGTGGAAATAGCACCAAAAGTGCAAAGCAATAATGGTACTTAGTGGTTATAGTAGCTGGGAAACTATTTTGTTTTCAGGCAAACTGTGATGGAGCATGGGTTGGATACACTGTTTGGTTTGGTCCCAATGAAAATCTAGAAGTTAAACAGTTCCACAAAGTTTCTAGGTTCCACTTCAGAAAGGGACTTTTTGGGAGGAGAATCCTTTCCTCATGAGACGTCACTGAAACAGCAGCCACATCTTTGGAACCCCAGGCTGAATACATGAAGCATGTTGGTCCCACTGATGATCTGGAGCTTTTGAGATTTTTTGCTGAAAATCTTCAAAGTCCCAACTCAGAATGGGGCATTTTTCTTTCTTGTCTGGGATGCAGATATATGTGTGGGATGAAGAAATATTCGATCAGACTCTGTGGAATTGTTAGTTACTTATCCTGTCACGTCCCACTGAAACCCTTGAAGAAACATTTTCAAAAGTTTCCATAGTTCCTTTTCGTGCCCAAATAGCCACAGGAGTACAATCGTAAGACTGTAATCACCTCAAGGAAAGTCACTTACAGACACCCAGGATGTTAGTCAGAGAACAACAACAAAGTCCAGTGCAGGTCCAGTTGCCACTTGTCAGCTGGGTACTTCAAGGAAAAGACCTCTTGCAGCTTGATGTGTCCCTGTAGCCATTCAGGGGTAAGACAAATGACACTTTAAGTCCACTTCTTTGCCCTGGGTTCAAGACAGAGCAGGTATAGACGTTCAGGGCATCTCTCAGGTTACCAACAACATATCAAATCATCTCATGATCTTCTGCATGTCCAGAAAGTCTTCTGAAGAGGGTGAAGTGGGGTACCACACTCATGGCTAGCTCTAGGTACTGGGTAAGTGTGAGTCCTGGGCACTCCATAGGCAATGGGGTAAATGTTCTAAGGTCCTGGACAACCTAATCTTTCAGTTGTTTGCCTTACTACAAATGGACCAAAAAAGTCATGTCAGGGCAATTCCAAGAAGGCCAAATACTTCATGGGCTCTGAGAGTTGGGGTATGTAAGTAAGTGTATTTTAGAAATGACTAGTGATCTCTGACATCTTACAATAAAATCCAGTTTGAAGGAAGCCCTGGATCCACAACAAAGAAATGTGACATATATCTATTAAGACAATGCAGGTTCCTTCAACAGCCAGTCAGGGGATACGCATGAATTGTAAACTGGTCTTGTTAGATCCATTTCAAGGGTGCAAATGATTCACATGTGCCTTAGAGAGGTATTTCATATAGCCTTTGACATGATTATGCCAACAGGAGGAGTGCAGCTTCCACCCTGAATGTCCAGCTCGGCTAATATGAGTCATCCCTGTCCATACAGGTTAGCCTGTCAATTAAAGTAGTCATATATGGCTCCTGGAAGGAATTTGACACATTATTAATGGTTAGGTACATGCCGGTCAGCTGTTGGAGAGCTAATTTAAATTAGCCCCATGCAGCTTCTTACAGAGAAATGGTAACTAGTTACTTTTCCCTTATACTTATTAAACATTCAACGTCATCATTGAATTTGATTTATAATAAGTATTAAAATTATTCAAATATTTTTCTAACTGGTTCAAAATTGGAGATAGCAACTAATGTTTCAATGTGTACTCTGTATAGGATAGCCAGACCTGCCATAGCGAAAACAGCATTTTAGATAAAAATAAAATGCATGTTACCCAGTGGGCTACAAGAGGAGATTTATTTATAACTAAAAGGGAGATCTTTGCCTGTCAGAAAGGGTTAGTTTGTTAGGTCTCACTGCAGGTTTTACACTGCAGCAGTCAAGCTAGAATGGTAGGCCTGAATTCATATTTGTTGCCCGTTCTGTTGATGGCACAATAGATGCTCTAGGCCAAAAGTGCATTTAATTTCCAGGCCCTGGGTGCATTTTCCTCACCATACTAGTGGTTGCTTTTAATCAAATTAACGTTATCAATTAGGAATAAGTCAATTTAGGTAGGTTTAAAGGTGGGGCACACCTAAAGTGTAAAGAGTTTTTTTTTAGTTGCAGAAAAGGTGACAAATATGGGAAATGCAGATTTCGTACACAGTTCTTTAGTAAAATACATAGACTGTATATTTCCTCAAGAAGGAAAATGAACTCTAAACATAAGCTTACTCTTAGTCCTGGCCTATAAAAAAGTGGACCAATAAAAAGACCTGCTCAGATCTTTGCAATTGTACAATAGAGTACCAAGAAACAATGATGCATTTAATGCTTTCATGTACTAATTCCTTGAGATGACAGTTTCTTCTTCTGCTCTTCAAAAACCACAACATATGGTGCTGCAAGGAAGCAATGTTATTATGCTATTGGACAGATTCCGATGCCATCTTTATGCCGGAAGACTCCCATATTTTTTGGGGCTTGGATCTTAATTAGACCCTGTCCTCTCCAAAGCTCTTAACTCTCATACAACTATGATTTTTAAACCATATTTTTTACCTGGAAAACTGACTACATGTCACCCTAAAATCCTAATTACTGAATGAAATCACTTTGAGTGTTCAAGTGTATTTTAAATGTAATCAAACATTTACTTTATGTGATGTGTCATATTATTAGGATGAAATAATTTAAAAAACTTAAACAAGGATGGGGAGAAAAGGATTTGTAAAATCAAAAGACGGAGGTGTGAAGTAAGGGTAGACAATGAAAGCAAATATGATCAGTGAAAGGAAGTATAGAGAAGTAAACCAACAAGAGAAGTACAATGAGATATATGGGAGTGTTAAGAGAGGATAAAGAGGCACATTAATGAGAAGAGTTTGCTAAACAAGGGAGCCAAAGAAGGCAGAGAAAAAAAATCTAAATCAGTAGAAGTCATGTTCGTTTGGGAATCAACAACTACTAGCTCATCCTCACAAAATAACATCATGATTTAATTTCCCTCATCATTATCAGAATCAGGATCTACTTCGGACTTAGTTCCAATGGGAGGAATCTTTTTTGTATTAGATTTAAAATTAGACACATAAGGTCTGGACTTGCACAGTTTTGGAAAATGACCTTTCTTTTTGCATTTGGTAAAAACTTTGTCAATGGCAGGACAAAAAGGGGCATTTCCTGAATTATTTCTACTACCACACTTTTATAACATTCCAATGGTTTGCGTTTATCATACCTCGTTTCTTTCTTGGAAATGCTTTTATCGACAGCTAATGCATGTACTTTAGTGTCCAATGTCAGTGCATGCATAATGAAAAATTGCACCTGAACCAGTGGTAAATTTCCTGGAGTGAGTATTATCCATTTAATCTGGGCGATTATTCACAAAGCGCTGTACTTTAACTAATGTTGATAACGTCTGGATAGCGACAATAATTTTGAAAATAAAACAAATGTTATTGATATTGTATTTTGTAGCGCGTGATTGCATGCATTCTTCACATTCAGTGCTTGCAAACAACGCTTCCTTTTGGAGAAAGGATATTAGTTTCACTTTTCTAAAGTCCCTGAGAGAAGCTATAACTGAGGTGAAGGGAAAGACACATACCATTAAGAATGCTATCAGGCAAAGAATCTCATTCACTTAACTACAGTCCCCATGCTGTCAGCACCGGAGGTATAAATGATTCCCAGTGTGTTACCTGGGCACATGAAATGGAATGTTTTTTTACAAGAACGTAATCAGTTTAACTGCTTTACTACAACGTATATTAGTATTTGAGACAAGCGTAAATGAGAGACATAAGCCTAGCCAAGAGTTAACCCTTCACACGTTGTCTATATGTATACCTCGCTGCAGAATGCAAACAAATTAATTTCCGAACTGGAATATAGACATATTACCTCTTTTAAAAATAAAGCCCCGGGGAAAGAATTTTTAAATTTCAAAACAAAAAGTAAAGTAGGAGACCTCAGGGAAAACATATGAAGAACAAAATACCAGCGTGCTCACGGTAACTCCGACCATCTAGACGCAACTACTACACACGGAAATACATAAATACAGTGATATCTAGTGGGCTACATCAGTTTCAAATTATTAAACAAGTCTCTAATGAACCCCATCAGATTAGTTTGGTTGTCAAGATATGAAACAAGCATTGCCAAAGCAAATACGTCACGGATATCCTTGGTAAATTTGTTGAATAGGTTGGTGATATAGGTTGCTATATTTCTCCTGAGAAGTGCCGGTCCTCTCTCTCGCAAAAGAAAAGTGTTGGTACTTCGTACCGGACAGTACCGGCCCATTTAAAGCACTGCATGGTAGCTATAATTGAGATAGATCTAGGCAGTATCTAAGATGGCCACCTCCCTCTGAAACTGAGTTCACAGCTAAAGAATACCGGGATTCTTACTATTCCAGGGAGGCAACAACATAACTAAGACCAAGGCACAAGTCCTAAAAAAAGAAGTGGGGGACTCTCCAAGTTAGGTGGTGTCACAGGAAGTGACATCACAACATGAAGTGATATCACAATAGAAAGTGACATCACAGCGGGAGGTGACATCACAGCAGGAAGTGACATCACAGCAGGAAGTGACACCATGTGTGCAGCAGATGCATCATTTGCACATATTGCAAGATTCAACAATTGAAGCTGCTCAGTACTTAAGCCTGTTACTTAAGGCCCCTGTATGGAGGAATTAACAGCCCAAATGTGGATGAAGTTTGGCGTACAACTACATTTGTCAAGCCATTAAGTGCTGTAAGCGAGGCATACTAAAACATGGCACCATGAACAAAGGCAGAGTTTGTGCGTTGAAAGAAAACAAAGAAAACCACATGCTAGAAAGGACAATAGTGATTATCAAAATTATAAAATGTATTACGCTCCCTTGAACAACTCATTTATATATGCTGACAAGTGTAATATACTGTGACCATGATAAAAAAATCCACGCCAATGGAAAACTAGATCCGGCAGTCAAGCCTTCTCCCACATCTTTCCTAAAGTGTGGAATGCCCTCCCGCCACACATAACAGCCTCCTCCTCACCTTTTGAATTCTGAAGTTCTAGCTTTTCGAGTAGTTCAACTAGGCGCTAGGACTGGCTAGTCTCACACCTGTTCAGTACCAGGATACCCTCCTGGGTGATAGTGCACTCTACAAATATGCATAACATAACAATTCCTCTCTCTAACACTTCTGTTTATTGTTTTATGTGGTTTTGTTTTATGTTGTTGTTCTATGTGGTACTGCTTTATGCATAAATATGGCCTGAGATTCTTTAAAACCTCATGCTCTCTGCATCTCTGGTCAGTGATTGACTGGTACATTGTCTATGGGGGACCTACTCATCTCAGCGTTTCCCTCTTGTTCAGCCCACCCTCCTTGAAAGCAGCACCTGGTCCTGCACATCACAATGAGGTTTCCCTGGCTCCCACGTGGCCAGTCCAGATTTGGATGGGAATTGTCTCTGCTACAGTTTATAATAAAACTTGTTGTTACGTAGTGATTTATACCACACATCAGCTGTTTATAAGAGCAGTAAAAAAGTGTGGTACTATTATCCAATTTATTGAAACTATCTACTGACCTCGGAAGGATGGGACGCTGAGTTGGCATTACAGGTATTGATAATTACAGTACTGCATATTTCAGCAGACAGCGCTTAACTCACTGAGCCATCGTACTGGCTATTATAAAAACAGAACTGCCGACTCTGACAGGTCATCGGCTGAGAACCACAACTCAACCACCTGTGGTGGAGGGGAGTGTTGGGTTCTGGGGTGGCCAAAGATCCAGGATAAACGAGGCCCCCTTTACAGCTCAAAGGGCAAAGACTCCCTCTTCCAACCTGCAAGTGTAACGAGGCCTCTGTTCAACTGAAGAGTCATGTCACTCAACATTACCGTCATTGCACGGGTGGTTACCATGGATACACACCACGCACACTTCCAAAACATTGATTTGTGACCAGCTGGGTGACTGTAAATCCAGGGCATGGGTAAGGGGTGGAGCAAGCATCGCATTTTGTTCGCTAGATTTTAAGTGGGAAATGACATTGAAAGCATGCGGAGCAGGAGAAGAGGATTGTGATAGCGTGACCTCTGTTTCAGTCCCGGCAGCCATTATAAAACAGACAGCGTGGCATGGTGACCCCCACACGGAGCTGCACTGACACAATGCAGATGGCTGTGGCAAGCCTGGGACGGAATGGCCCGAACTAGCGGGGTCTCTAATTCATACCAGACTTCAACAGCGACCAGAAGTCTGCTTTGGGGTAAGTGCAGATGCCGAGAGGATGAAGCACCTCGCCCAGGGCATCTTGCAGATGGATCAGAAGAGGAAGGTTAAGCAGGAACGGCCACAATCAGGCTCATGCGCCTTGCATAATGAACCCCCTATGCAAAGAAACTGAGTGAGCCCCTGTGCCAAGCCTCACTACCCTCAACTCTCTAGTGTTATCTAAACAAGAGTCCAATGAGACCACGTGACTTCATGTCCCCCTACCATTCTGTTGGACAACTATTGTTTTCAGAGACTCTAAGGGGGTGAGGGGAGAAAGGGGAAGGGGGTACTAAACATCCTTGAAGTCAAAAACTCCCAAAAGGGCGAAACCAACACTTGAGGACATTTTAGTTAAAACCTCTTCCAGACATTTCAGCTGTGGAAAAAAATCAAAGCATATTGACTTTCCTGCATTCCATACTACTTAAAGCACAGTTGAAAATCGTGTTGACAACCTTGAAAAATGGTACAGTAAACTTCTAGACTAGGGTGCCAACATTCACATTACGCCATTCATATTAGGTTGTCTAATCCTAATCCCACACAGTTTGAGCTTCCTCACTGGGAGCCTAATTTATGAGGCTGTGCGCCACTTTTACGCAGCCAGTGCGTCACTTTTTGTGACGCACCAGTGGTGTAAAAAATGCGCCTTGTTGCGCCATATTTACAAAGTGACCCATCTAGGTAGATGCGTCACTTTGTAAACCCCTGCGCCACATTATACCTGCGCCAGGTATAATGTATGCAAGGGGGCGTATTGACGCAAAGAAGAGTTGTAGAAGTGACGCAGTGAAATCTATGACATTTCACTGCGTCACTTTTAGGACGATGTTGCGTCAAAATCTTGCGCCTGCCTCACAGCTGGCATAAGACTGACACAGGCCCTTTTACATGGGGCTTGCCCCATGTGAAAGGACGCATTGCTGGAGTTGCGTCACTTTTGTGACACACTCCAGGAATGCGTCACTTTTGCGCCATACAGATACGTCAGAAATACTGACATATCTGTAACTCCTTGCAACATGATGCGTCATACATTAAATATGACGCATCAGGAATGTCGCAAGGAGTGAGCACTGAGAAGTGACGCATCACTGCTTTCACGCAGCAATGCGTCATTTCTCATAAATGAGGCCCCCTCTGCGTTAGCTATACCCTCTAAACTACTCCACAGTGATCACTGAGTACCTGGAAAAGGCCCACTGGTTATCAGTTTATCACTGATTTTGTATTCAATCTTACATTGATGACAAACCATGCTGACCACTTCATTCACTTGCTTATTATAAACTGTAAACTGTCTCTTACATTATATACAGAGGAAAATAAATCCTTTAGTTCCAACATGCCTACTGCACTGATATTGAGTTTGTATATGAAAAACACTTATCCCCTCAAGAAGCACTAACACTGAAAACAGACGGGTCGGGCACAGTGGCAGTTAAAATATCAGGATGCACAGTGGATGGTCAGAAACGTACAGTAGCACTAGATAAGGCATGGGTATGATTCCTATGTATAAGCTTCTTTCTTGCAAGAGTCTAAAGACCTGGGCAAAAGAGTAAGGCTGAAATGGGTTTGCCAAAATTATGACGCTAGACAAAATCATAATAGTGGAGTCTATATATGCTGATAATGCATGAAAGCTTGCCTTCCTTGATGTCCTATCAAACCCTTCCCAGAGGGTGACTCGTCCTCTCCTCCCTCATGCCCATTTAGCTGCTCCCGTTTTACCTTTGATTTACACCACAGACAACTTGCTTTGGTGCCTAAAAAGGTCGCAGTTTATTCACATATAACATGGTTGTACATTTTCACATTTTATTGGTCATTCATAACATCCATCATCATGCCTCTTCCATTGTTTGTCCCTGTGGTTATGCGCTCCCCAGGCAGTGTCCTTTGGGGGGTTGCTCCATTTCTAGGCTTTCGTGTTTGCGGTTCCAGACTTCAACTTGCTACCATATCCGGTGGGTGTCCGTCAGAACCGGCCCGTTCCATTCCGCTTGTCCTAGACCCTTTGTTGGCCCCTCGCCTGCTCCTCGGGGTCCATGCCATGTGGCATCCCAAGGGCCCTGTGTGAGCATCTCATGTAATCTGCCTGTCGCTGCGTCCTGTTATTTCGCTACTTCAGTACCCCTGCCGTGAGGCATCCCAGGGCCCTGTTGGAGTGTTACCGCTACTCTGTTTGCGGCTGTACGCCGTCCTTAGCTCCCTCAGTGCCCCTGCCATGAGGCATCCCAAGGACAATGTGTGAGCATTTCATCTACCACTTGGCAACTTGTCTATCTATCTTGGGTTTCTACCTCCTCCCCTCCGTTTGCAGCTGCGACACCCGCTTCTTTCGGCGTGGGTGGGTGGGATTTCTTTTGACGCTTTTGGTGGGCATTCTGTGTGCTCTGGGGGGCTCATGCCCCCTTCTTTCCCCCCCAGCCGCTTGCAAACTTGCCCCCTGATTGGGGGGTGGCGATAAGCCTTCCTGCGGTGACCAATCGCGGTTGCCCCTTTTTTCATGGGCCCAACAGGGGTAGTGCTTCCCGCCTCCGGGCGGGGTTTGTCCCGGGCCCCCATTGGGTCCAGCTCTGCCTTTCCCGGCCCGGGTTTCAACCCCTTCCACGGGGCAACTCACCCTCTCCTCCCCCTCTCCTCCCCCTTGCCCATTTAGCTGCGTCCCTTTTACCTTTGATTTACACCACAGACTACTTGGTTTGGTGCCTAAAAAGGTTGCAGTTTATTCACATATAACATAGTTGTACATTTGCGCATTTTATTGGTCATTCATAACATCCATGATAATGTCTGTCCCATTGATTGTCCTTGTGGGTAATCCCTCCCCAGGAAGTGTCCTTTAGGGGGTTGCTCCATTTCCAGGCCTTCGTGTTTGCGGTTTCAGGTTTCAACTTGCTACCAAATCTGGTGGGTGTCCAGGGCAAGTTACACTCCACTTGCCCTGGACCCTATGTTGGCCCCTTGCCTGCTCCTCAGGGCCCATGCCGTGTGGCATCTCAAGGGCCCTGTGTGAGCATCTCAGGTAATCTGCCTGTCACTGCGTGCTTTTATTTGGCTCCTTCAGTACCCCTGGCGTGGGGCATCCTAAGGGCCCTTTTGTTAATGTTAATGTTAACGGATTTCTAAAGCGCATAGCTGCCCGTGAGCGTCCCAGCGCTGAACAAGTACTGATGAAAAAGAGGGAGAGAAGCTCACGGGAACAGATATGTCTTTAAAGATTTACGGAATGCCAAAAGATTGGGTTGGGCACGGAGGTCAGGGGGAAGAGAGTTCCACATTTTGGACGCATTGTATGAAAAGCGCCGCATTGTATGGAGCGTTACCTGTACTCTGTTTCCGGCTGTATGCCGTCCTTAGCTCTCTCAGTGCCCCAGCCGTGAGGCATCCCAAGGACACTGTGTGAGCCTTCCATCTACCTCTAGTCAACTTCCTCTCAGTTGTCTATCTATCCTGGGTTTCTACCACCAGGCTCCCTCCGGTTTCACAATCGGAAGGGAGCTCCCCTTCCTTCTCCGGCCTCACATGAAACCCACCTGCTCTAGTACTCCTACTATGTTGAGCATAAGCATCCCTACCCTGTCAGGTGTACTCCGTCGTCCAGGTGTAACCCGAGGGACTGCAAGTTGATGAACCTGTGCCTCATGGACCCCCAACCATTGGCCCTGCACAGCTTGGTCATGGTAATATTGAGCTTGCGCCTGGATTTCTCCACTGCCGCCAAGTCTATGGCCCCCCACCATGCCTTATGGACGTTTATTTCCGAGAATATCACCTCTGCCGGGCACACCAACCTTGCTACTGCTGCCAGGCCTGCCTGCTTATTTTCTAGGTGACCCCTCCTACCATTTGTTACAAGGTCGTTCTCTCCCAGGTGGAACAGCACCGCATCCGGTCTGCCACTGTGTCCCATGGCTTCCCACACTGTGGGAGCAGTTGTTCCCATTTCATTTCCGGATGGCCCAGCCATCTTCCGAAGCCATATGACTCGGAACTCGCTCCTTGCCTCCGCCCACCGCTGCCCCGAGTCACAAAGGAGTGAACCACGATCCAGACTGTCTTGCTCCGCTCCGCCAGACCTAGACAGTGGGGGGTGGAGGAACCAGGCTTTGTATACTGCGGGGCGGATGTATCGCTTGAAGGCGCCGGACGCTCAATGCCCTATGCCCTTGATCTTATCAGCTCCCAACCAGAGCACTGCTTCAGAGATGGGTGCCCCAATCCTGGAGCAGTGGTACTCGAATGCCCCCGCCGGGAGACCCACCCAATCTAGTGCCCTCCTCATTACTGCTATGAATTGGATCCGGCTCAGGTAGGACCTATCCTCATGCGCTAGCAGCAGCCCCTTTGTGCGTCAATTACTTGTAATCTGGTTGACAAGTGGCGGTGAGTTTTGGCGGCCCGGGAGCACAGTGATGGCATGCCGCCTGCTCAAGGACCGCCAAAACTGGTAATCAGGCCCTTAATGTGTCACATTAGTTCATCAGTTTTGCGAGTCCCTAATTGTGAGTTGCAGAAAATCACAATTAGAAACTCAAAAAAATAAATGGCTATACATGTGGCCCTAAATCCCTTCTGAATGGGCATATTTTTGGGGGAAGACTTTAATCCTCCTGATGGTTAGAACAGCGGTTAATCTCGCCCAAGGAGACAGTTCAAAGCCCAAATCGAATTAAGAGATTACTCAGAAACTTATAAGAAAAACCCAAAGTACATGAAGGACAGCAAATATTTCCTCATCAATACTATTTTTGCACCTGAGAAGTGAACATTATGATTAGAAAAAGACGTTCAACTATTTTCTAGGTACAGCCAATGAGAAGTTAACATTTTGGTGCATCATTCGCCTACTTTGTGAATTTTGTAAAATGCTACAGACTTACAGAAGAGCACTACAGACTTGCACGATAATCAACATTGACATGGGAAAAGTTTCCTTTGAATGCCTATTTGCAATTAATTAAAGATTCTCTCAGTGACAAGCTAATTGTAGGGAAATACCGGACTCCCTCAGCCATCATGTAAAACAAGCCTGAGCCTCTTCCCCACCTGCACAACAGTAGACCTTGTTTTAAAAGGTGGACACTAGAGGTTACCACTCATATCCCTTCTACTATCACTGACAGTGAGTGAGACTCAGTTAGGTAGACCCACAAACAATTGAGATTGCAAAACTGGGTGATCCAAAAAAAGAAAAAACCGGGGGGGGGGGGGGGTTGAGGAGGGGGCTCAAGGGGGTATAGCCTCTCTCTTCACACCATTGCTTTCATCACTTGTGACATATTTGAAGTATCTTCTGAAATACAGTTCATCTGGGATTATCTAAGGTTAACAAAGACCTATTTTAACACAATTTTCTTTCAAAGTCAATGCGTTAAATCCACAGGACAAAGAGCCAAGAGCATTATGGGATTACTGAAAAGGCAATGGCTTGGAAAGCCAGTAGCATGCGTCGTGACATAGTGCCAGCTAGACATCAAAAACCTTGAACATATTCTGTTGAGTGTATAGTCATCACAGTGACTGGATATTTACTGTGTACATTTTGGTGTTTGAAATAGTCTCTGGAACTGGCAATCTCTGTGCAGTCTTATTGTTCTATTGGGACCTCAGATAGCTGGGGTCTGTAATAAGAGTGTGATTGTAAATAGCATACACTGAACTTGCTTTGTTCTTTTTAGGCTCAAAGAACATCAGTCCAGTCTGCAGATGGAAAGGGCCTAAAGCATGATGTGTGTGTATCACTCTGAACTGATGTACCCCAAACAACAAAAGCTTCATCTTCTTCTGGCGAATGAAATGTGAAATGAACAAGGCTGAGCACCGAGTGGAAAGATTGCTAGCTTCCATTATGGGAAAGGTCACCAAACAATGTCGTTTTCTTTTTTTTTTACTTTATCAGGTTATGCTGCAATACAGGTGACAGAGAGAAACCTGTCGGTAATGGAGGTAAAACCTAATTTGTTGAAGCTACAGTCAAAACATACTCTGTCAAAATTGTTTGCAGAATCCATCAAAATGGAATTTGGGGTTCAAGAATGTCTTTATTTGAATGAATAAAGAGTAATTACTAGACACAACGAGGCAGCGCCAATGTCTCTATTTTATTTATATTTAGTGCCTTTCTGTCTCTGAGCAGTACTGTACTGTGGATACGGACCTTTTAGTGTACAGCCCAATGTTTCTAGACAGATAGTTTGCAATTACTATGTTATAGCTTTCATGTTTTGTTGGAACACCTAAATTAGGTTAGCCTTGGGAAATGGATTTGCATACCTTTCACTTCTCTCATTTTAATGGTAGTCTCTGCAGATACTGTTAACAAGATTGCAGCTTTAAACAGCATGTACAGCCAAATCATTTTCGTAAAGTGGCAATCACTGCTTTTATGAGCACCCGCTTTAATTTGTAAAATGGTATTTTAATGCATAGGCAATATGTGCTTCTTTGGGACAGTAACTTTAAATAGGTATGTTTTATGATGATCTTAATTGAGATTACCCGACATTATGCAGCAAAAATGAAAAACAGTGTTTACCCATTTATTTAACCAATGATGTACACCTAAGCACAGAGAGGATTAAAGCTGTTCCCATAAAGCATAATGTTCATGAATTGGAAACTAGAATGTTTTAATAATACAGGTAACCATAAAACACCACGAAATCCACTCACACTTCAACATTATCAACAGAAAACATTATCATAATCAAAACAACATTAATGCCGCATCTCTAAATTAGTGATTAATAAGTGGCAGGGACACAATTTTCTCTCCATCTGCTGCCATGCCGAAAACTGCCCCTTGGCCACTGATCTGGCAGGAGAAAGACTATGCAGGGAATTACATTTCAGATTTAGAATCTTGGGCTTTCTGTGCAACACTACTTTGCTGTCACAAAGCCTGTCATTTGCATACTGACCGGATTTGTAACTTTTAAACGGCTTTTTACTATTTACCAAAGCCCTTTTACGAGTCTGAAATGTTTTTCTGCAAAAGAACCACTGCCTGTTTTCTTTAAAGCAGTACCTATCCTTTTAAGGGAAAGGTGCCGAAAGCACTGGCAAAGCCAAAATATACGACCCTAGCACGTGTGCAAAGTTTGTTACTTAAAAAAGAAATTGTATGCATTATGGACATATCCAAAATAATGTTGGCAAACAAACAAAATGTCCAGCAGCTTAAGTGGCTATGTAGGTGGGCTGATGTGCTGCTCTGTGCATTATGCTGTAGTCAGCAGAAGCAAAATGTGAATGACACTTCAACAGACCAATTAATGAGATGGGCTGATGGAAGTCCCCTAAATGTATGTGTTCATATGTGTACATTTCTTTCTTTTTCTTTTGTAAAACAGGACACTGGTGAAACATCTAAAGAGTACTCTAGACTGGGCTTTAACAATGTGTCTTTAAGACTAATATTTCTGGTTGTGCCATATGACCCAGACTTTATTAGCTTTTAAAGCTGCATAATATAGCTTTGCATTCTGGGACTCTGGGTCTTGCCATTCAAGAATGGGCCTAGAAGTTCCAAATTGCAAAGCAGTGTTGAGTAAAAAATTCAGGCTGACTGAAAGAGTCACACATGATATAGTGCCAACTGAGAGCTGTGGGTTGGGATAATGTTATTCTCAGCATAGCACCAAGAAGCCTCGGACCAACTCTTAAATAAATTGCCCTGCATTCTCCAGATGGAATTTCACTTTCTTTTCTTGTGCAGGTTAACTCAAAAACCCCACACCCTCACGTCATTTATTTAATGGAATAGACACAAAAGTAAATAAAGGATGCAGCTAGAAGGAAGGGATATTGGCTCTCTTTGTTGGGCATGCATAGACAGAAAAGGGGGATTTGAAATGAAAGAGGAGGCAGACAGAGAAGGAAAAGGGGAAGAAGAGCGGAATGATGGCCAGGCAGGCGCACATGCACAGAGACAAGAAGATGGATGGGAGGCATGGAAGTGGTACAAGGAGGAAGGAACGACTGAAGAAAGGAAGGAGAATTAACAGAAGGAATTTAAGAGAAAAGAAGGGGAGATATAGAAGAAACAATGAGGTGAAGGATAATGCTGGAGAAAGGGGGAGAAAGGAAAGGTATGCAAAAGAGAGTGGTCAAGGCTGACAGAAAGATAATTTGTGCTGCAATAACAATGTGACATAAACTTCAGTCACCAAACAGGAGAGTTCCTGAAAGATCCCATTTATAGAGAGGGGGGACACTAGGAGATGATTATTAGGTCCAGCGACCCTTGCTCTCGAAAAGTACCTAGTACAGAAATGGAGTCACTGTTTCTTGTAGAGGATGAAGGAGGAGGAAACTTTTGTTGTCTGCTACTCTATCTGTGGGAGACAGTGTGTCCTCATCATAATGCCCTCACACACCCCGAAGGATGTCATTTGGGCTTTGCTCCTTGTCGGGCGGTGCTGCAATGCCCTGAGGGTACCCTGAAGGGTCTCTTTATCAGAGATCTTTTGATGAGAAGCTGTTTGGGTGCATGGGTGTAATTGGCAGTGAAGTCTAAAGTGGTGTGTTTAAAAAATGAGCACTACCACATACTTTGTTTTAAAAATGACAGAGGGATCACCCTAAGAAATAGTATCCACTCCCCCGCCAGTCATTTTTCAACACACCACTTTAGACTTCACTGCCTTTTACACTCATGCACCTAAACGGCTTCTCATCAAAAGATCTCCAATAAACAGACCCTTTGGGGGACCAATAGGGCATTGCAGCGCCGTTCGGTCGAGGAGCAAAGCCCAAATAATGAAGCATGACATCCTTTGTGGGTTGTGAGGGCATTATAATGAGGACACCCTGTCCCCCACAGATAGAGTAGCACAAAACAAAAGTTTCTTCCTCCTACATCCCCTACAAGGAACAGTGACTCCCTTTGTGTATAAGTTCCTGAAAGAGACAGAACTCATGAACAGAGAGAAAGGACTCAAGGACCCAACTGCCGAATCTGGACAGAATGAAATGTCTTAAAGAGATTCACTGACAAATTTGGACAGAGAAGTAGGACTGAAGAAGTCCTGCTGATAAAAATACAGCCAGGGAGGCACACAGGAAAGATAAGCCCTGTGACCATCTGTATAGAGGCTAATTCTCTGCAGTGCCTGTAGAAATTTAGGACAAAGAGTCAAAATTCAGTGCAAACATTTTGGAAAAAGGACAATTTTACGGACACATACGAGATGGTTAAACAATAAAGTCATTATATCGGAACGCGGAATTATTTGAAGTCGAAATTCAAAACCACGGACAGCTCAGTACTTTTATCTGCCATTCATATAAACCGCGATAAAAAACTATGACATTTCTTTAAATATATATCACACGCACACAAAAACATACACACACACACACACTCTCTTTCTTGACTCTAGCTAGTTCTAACTGGCCTAAATTCCTTTAAGAATGTGTGTTCTAAGGGTGCAGGAGAGGCAGTGTTAACCTCTACTAATTATCAATAAATTGTTATATCGACAAAACTATTTATAAAACTATTTGTGCTCCCCAATGGCGTAGAAATCTGTTTGTGTTATGAAAACATAACTAAATTGACTTGGAAATCAAATTACTCCTACCTAAATAATTAATATTCATTACAACCATCAGACTTTCTCGTACTACACAGCTCTTCGCTCAGCAACTAAATTAAGTAATAGATTTACTCTTGTGTGGAGGAATTCTTATTTTCTTGAAAACATTTCAAAACTCAATGGAAACTCCCAAAAGTAGGCCGAAATATTTAAAGGTTCGGTGTGCTTTTCAGCCTATTCAAAATTAGCCACGATCTATTTTATAGAGTTTGTTATGCAGTAGGATTAATTAGAATTCTATGGTTCCTAAAGGCTAGATGGTAAAGGTAATTTGTTATAGTTTACATGTTCAATCTGTGAATTACTTAGGACATCCAGTATGTAAACCCCAAACAGAACAGCAAAAGCATGGAAAGCAGCATTACCTATGGTGTCAGGAAACAAAATGCTAGGTGCTGCTTCTGAAGACAAGACCGCCTGGCCCTTCATGCAAGACACCAAAGCAACTTCCATGCAGGTTCACAACAAACACTGCACCCTTCCAACCATGCACTCCCCCCACAGCATAGTGTGCTACTAATATAATATTGAACTTCAGCACTTTATCATGGAGTCTGAGGTGCTGTGCCAACCCTACCATGCAATACAATAAAAAATGTCAAGAGGTTGATTACATAGGGAGGTTTTCAATGCTAATTTAAAATAGGTGAAGTGGAGAAAAAAGCTTCAAAAAATGCTTTTTTGCAATCTCATGCACTGGTGTAAAATATAGCAGCATGTTGAGGTATCTAACGTTACAGAGCCTTTGGCATGCAAGGTTCTGTGACTAAGAGTGCTGGGTTCGTAGTGGACACTGGCTGAGTAAGCCGTGGGAGGCCGCTCACTGCTTGTGCTGCGGATGAGGCCTCTGTGTGAAGCTCTTGCTTAAATAAAGGTCTTCAACATCATATCTTCATCATGTGGTAACTTAACACTTGGCGATGAGTGACCCAAGTGCCCAAGGACCAGGATCATCGAGGTGGAAAGAAAAGAGCTGCCTTGAGTTTCTATGCAATTAACTACCTTGCAACACAGAGACCTCAACGCTAAAGGCGCTTAGGCGAGATCCCCCGAACCTTGCAGTGCAGGTGTATATTTTGTGAAGGTATATGGTATTACCTTAAAAAATCTTGCCTAAACTTGAAGGCTGACTGTTGAGGGCTCGAGCACTTGGTGGAATCTATTTTTGAATCACTGCTTGCGCCGATCTGAGTTGGGGGAGTACGTCAAGACAACGTCAGTCGTCGGTGCGTGCGATGCAAACGTAAGGCAGCCATATTGGATTGGGGACTGTTGAGCACAGTTCAAGTGCTGGTCCCGGTGTGAGCTTCAAGAAACCTGAGATAGTAGAGAATTGCAACAATTAAGCTTGGAGACATCAGTTTGGCTGTTTTATCGCAATTGCGCTCCATCTCCAAAGGCTTGTTGGTAGTCAAGTTGACTGTTGTAACATGGTAAACCAGGATTTCTTCAGGGCGTGTGTTAAGAGTTTGGGGATTAGCGCGCCTGTGGTATTCAACATTCACTTTTCAAAACAGTGCCCAGTAACTGCCATATTCATTTGGTGTTTTATTTTAGTGTCAGTTGACTGACTCAGTGGATCTATTACGTCATTTGGGTTTGGGTTTTTTGAATTGGGGTTAGCAACAACTCTCTGATTGAAGGTTTAAGGGCTAATTTTTTTTTTTCCTTTCATTGTGAAAATGCAAAATGTGACAGCACTTCCATTTTTTCTCACCTCCCCTGGTGATCTACCCATACAGTGGATCAAATGGAAGAAGGATTTTGCTCATTATGCTAAGGTACATGGCACTTCTCTTAACACTGAGAGGAAAACCTCTTAGTTGATGCATGGTCTATGTTCTGAAGGGCAAGAAGTATTTGAACATCTGCTTGAATTATCCAAGGATTGAGTTGCAGATCTCAATGAGTATGAGATTTGCATAAAGAAACTTGACTGTCATTTTCTTCCCAAGATGAGTATGGTGCTCGAATGCTGCCATTTTGGAAAGAGGATGCAGCGTCAAAGCGAGAGAGTAGAACAGTACATAACTAAAATACGTAGGTTAGGTTCAACTTGTAGCTTTAGTAACTATAAAGATGAACATTTACTAGACCGATTCATGTTGGGTTGCTCTATAGAAAAAGCTAAGGGCGCAATGTGGGCGAAAGATGACCCTTCGCTGCATGAAGTCTTGTAATTGGTCAAAACTCAGGAACATACAAAAGCATGTGTCAAGGTCATTCGCAAAGACATAGTGCAAGCAAGCAAGACTGAAGGTGCTTCAGTGAAGGTGGTGATGAAAAAAAGAGTATAAGAATAAATCCAATCAGGGCAAAAGTGACATAGGGGCATATGTATGAAAGTTTGTTTTTGTGATTCTCAAATAGCGAATTTTAGAGAATGGCTATTTGAGAATCGCAAAACGAGACGTATGTAGGATTAGCAAAATCATTTGTGAATCCTACAAATATCCTTAAGTGCGATTTGCAATTAAGAAAGCCCTCCCCATTCATTCCTAAGGGCCTTGAGGCCCATAGGAAGGAATTGTGAGGGTTCTCAATTTGAATTACAATTAGAGAATCACAAATTGAGAATGAAATTTCAAGGATTGCCAAGGTGTCAAAAGGACACCCTGCTGCATCCCTGAAATAAGCATCTGTGGACATGTGGCGCACATACATGCAGTAAGGGCATGTATGTGCACCACATTACATTTTGAAAAATGCAAAAAAGTGCACTTTTCATAGAAATCGCAAATTACCACCAACTTGAAATTGGTGGTAATTTGCTACACTATATTGCCCCATTGCACTTTTCTGAGGCAGTTTTTCATTGATACATACAACAAATATAAGGGTCCCCTTTCCTTGATTTATGAGGCCAAAACCCTAGTAGGCATTAATTCTATGTTAACAGCCGGTTTAATAAATGTAGGGTGGAGTCAAAAACAAATTAACAAATTTACAACCTTAATTTATACCACTTTTCCCATAATCAGTATTATATCTTCCTGAAGGGACACAATCAGCAAAGAGCATTAGAGAATAATAAGGGCAAAAATGTCAAAAGAATAAATTATATATCTGTTTTATTTATCAAAACATGTTATTTCTTCATTATTCTTGGTAAAAACATCATCATATTTATTAAAAAAAACAATACAATACATAATAAAATAATTCAAATTATAAGATGAAAAACTTTTTTTATCTTATAATATAAATTATTTTATTATGGGAAAAGTGGTATAAATTAAGGTTGTAAATTTTTTAATTTGTTTTTGACTCCACCCTACATTTATTAAACCGGCTGTTAACATAGAGTTAATGCCTACTAGGATTTTGGCCTCATAAATCAAGGAAAGGGGACCCTTATATTTGTTGCATATAAACTCATCCCCTTTTCTATAAAGGGTATCTCCCAATACTTTTTAGAACCTTTCATTGATACATGCCACTAAGCCCAATTGAAGTCGCAAACAGCGAAATACTGTGAATTTTGGCGATCACAATTTGGAATGATACATATGGCCCATAGGGAGCAAGATAAGTCACACATTCTCAAGCAAATCTTATCAGTGTGGGGAGATAGGTCACATGGCTATTAATAAGATATGCCCAGGATGGAAGGCTACTAGTAAGAATTGAGGAGGAAAGGACATGTAACCAAATGCTGTAAATCCAATGTAAATAAAGGAAAGGAGGTAGATTGTGATATTGACCTGTTGAAGGAGGTGGTCATGCTAAAAACTAAGGTTGGAGGTACAGAAGGGCCATTTGAAATGGTACAAGCCAATGTAGAAGCAGTCAAGATGTTGTTTGACTCAGGTGCACTCTACGTTTGAAAGTGGAGCACTCAAAATGACACTCTTAACTTTATGATTCCTACTCCTGTCCCCTAGTGTGCTACATTGGTGGACATGATGTCTAGCATGTCAATTGTAATCTTAATCATAAATCAAGTACTATTACTTGGCCAATGTGCACTGTTGCAAAAAGCAAATGCTCTCCAATTTACTTAAATGTTCACTTGACAAATACTAATCAATTGTTTTCTACAAATATATACATAATCAACATATATAAATACACTTTCTCAAAAAAGCTTTAACAAGTTTTATTCTATTCACATCACAGAAATTTCAATCTTTCATAGTTTTTTGTAAAAGTTTTCAGTGAATAGTTAATATTTTGGGTTCATCGACGTGATCTCTCTGTGTTCGTAGACCCAAATACCAATCCCAAGGTGTGCTTGAAAGATATTCCTTTAGTTTGCAGTGTCAGGGTGGATGCAATGATTTTTAGATGAATTTCCAGACGTTTTTCGTGAAGCGCTTGGATGTTTGAAAAACTATGCACATGAGATTAGACTTAAAGCAAATGCTCATCCAAAAGTGACCTAGGTTAGGAACATGCCTCTGGCAGTCAAGGATAGTATGGAGAAAGAATTGGACAGATTGATTGCTGGAGCTGTAATTAAAGAGGTGGAAGCGTCTGAGTGGCTTGCATCTGTGGTGATAGCACGCAAGGCCAATGGAGATGCAAGATTATAAATTGATTTGAGGAAACTGAAAAGGCGGTGATTGTGGACCATTTTCCTCTCCCCAATATCAGCGGAATGTTGTGTTTGCTTAATGGTGTGAAAACTTTTTCTTGTTTAGACCTCAGTTCAGCTCTCCGTCAAAGTATGTTGACTGACTCTTTGCAAGGCTTGATGTTTTTTGTTACATCTTATGGAAAATTTAAGTTTTTGCGAATTCCATTTTCACTTATATTAGCAGCTTCTGTGTTCCAAAGACCGATGGAAAGGATTTTGAAGGGAGTGATGGGCCTCAAGGTATATCAGGACGATATACTAGTTTCATAGTCCAACATAGGAGAGCAAAAAGATAGACTACGTAAGGTACTTGGAAAATTGCAAAAAGCAGGGTTAAAGTTAAAGCGAGGAAAATGTAAGTTCAATATACCTGAGATAGAGTATTTAGGACACTTAATCACTGCATCAGAGATTAGGCATAAGAAAGGATTAGTAGACACCATTAAGAGTCTGTCTTTGCCTAACTGCAAAGAAGAACTTGTGACATTTTTGGGAATGGCTCAATTTTACAAGTTTGTCAAACTTTGCTGAAAGAATTGTTCTGCTCGAATCTCTGTTAAAAAGGGTGAAGAGTTTTTGTGGAGTGGCGGTTGTGAAAAGGGAATTTAAGGACATTGTTAGACCTGGCACCATTGGCATGGGTCTCCCTACCAATTTTTTTAGCTGTTGCCTCCTATGTTTTTGCTATGTTTTGTTGATCTAATGCTTTGGGGACTTTGCTACTGCTGTTCAGTACCAAAGTGCAATTGCTCTCTGTTGTAACTTGCTGTAATGGATTAGTGACTCTATGATTGGCTTATTTGATGTACTTGTCAGACCCTAGTACAGCGCACCATGAGTGCCCAGGGCCTGTAAATGAAATGCTTCTGGTAGGCCTGCAGCACTGATTGAGCCACCCACGGAATCAGCTTGTAGAATATGGGTCAGGCCTGCCATTGGAGAGCCTGTGTGCAGTCTGGGACTGCCATGTCGACTTGGCAAGTGCACCCACCTCAACCTTCCATTTTCTACATATTAGTCACCACTAAGGTAGGCCCAAGGTACACCTATGGGCAGGGTGCATTGTATGTGACAGTTAGGACATGCTCTGGTGTGTGTGGCATGTCCTGATAGTGAAATACAGGAATTTTGTGTTTCTTTATAAAAACAAGTTTAGTATGCCTGAATGTTAAAATATATTTTTTAGGGTAGGTGATTTTTACATTCTGTGTTTTAAAATACCACTTTTAGAAAGTAGGTATTGTCTTGCCTAACCATCCAGTGTGCCTCTGCTAGGTTTGTATATTCCATGTCTGGTTTGTGAGTTACAGGGGGCTGGAGAGGGTATTGGCTCCAGCAGTCTGATGAGACAGGGCTGGGCTGAATAGGACTTGGGTCGAATAGAGAGTAGGGGTGATGGAGCAGATTTCATCTGCAGTCAGGCATTGTTTTATTTTTTGTGCTTCAGACAGACTGCATTTAAATTGCCACGCACATTTTGGTGCAAGCTAAAAACATGGCACATGAAAAACATGAAAGTAAGGCCTATTCAGTCTGAAATGCTTTTGCTGAATTAACATGTGTTTTTGCAATGTAGAGAAAAGTGGCCTTTTTACCTTTCAAGATTAATAGAATATGTTTCTCTCTTCCCAGCTAATCCCTTGCAGTCTAAATTTACTATTTCTGTCTTAAGAGACTTTGACTTGTTGCATATTTTAATAAATATTTTCAGTTAATAACACCTCTTTTTAAAATGTGTGTGAATTAATAATGCACCAAACACTACACAGGGGGCTAAATGCTTTTTTGCATGAAGAGCTATCTAAAACACTAAAGCATGTTGCTGTGTGCGCTGTATTAACTGTGTGCGCTATATTAACTGTGTTTGCTTTTACATTTTACACTAAAGCATAAAAATGCTATGTTGCACATTCCACATTTATTTTGCATGTTGTCATAAGTAATAGAAAAGCTGCTTTACACTTATAGCTTGGCTAGGTAAACATTTATAAGGGGTATTAGTATGGAGTTGGGAAACATAATGGGCTGATTTACATGAAATTAATATTCTATTTGTGTTTGTTTTATTTTTGGGCCTGGTTGTAGAGTGTGGTCGCTTGATCACAAAGGGCGCGCTCTTTCAACATAAACCGGAATGGTTTTACTTAAAGTTCAACAATTTGAAACCTTATTGATATAGAAAGGTTTTCGCAGATCGTTTAGTTCAGAGCAATTGCATTTATTTGTAGAACATTTCTTTAGAAATTGACATCATTTCCAGTGAGAAATTCATTTTAGTTCATGAGTATTTCACAACGTTACATTATGCCCAATGCATTTCGGGTTATAAACAGAAAACGCTCGTCAGGTGCCTGTGGAAAATGAAAACATTGTTGAACTTTAAGTAAAACCATTCCGGTACAACCATATTATTAAGGCACTGACAGGCACAGTGTTACAAGGACTGCGACAACACGAGGAGACTATCACCCAATTATAATAACAGGGGCGCACGGAAATATAAGCAAATTTTATTTTTGGGCCTACCATTAAATGGCTGCCTGTGAAACCAGCAAGGCTATGGCTTGCTTTGAAAGAGAAGAGAGCATGCGCAGACACCAGATTGACTCAAACTGCGGAAGGAGTCAAGGACATCTTGAACTGTACATTCTTGTGATTGTGCCAATGTACCAGTTTGATAAAGTATCCGTCCTACTGCGCTGTGAAAGGAAGGAAGAATTCGAATATAACATTTTTCCTAGTAAATGTTGCAAACGTTTATAAATGTATTATTCATGTATGCTTCTTTTGTTAAAACTGGTAAAGTCAGGTTTTTTAGAATGAGTCAGGGTAGTGAGAACTCATGCCATCATGACTGACCAATCACGTACAGGTTTTCCTGAAGATGAAACATTTTGTGTAGTCTGCCAAAATTTAGTGTATAAATAAGGACCTCTCTGGGTGGGGGCTGGCTTTCTCAGCTCAGCTGGCTTCTTGCTCATTTTGGCTTAGGCTTTGCTTCATTCTATGGGTTAGGTACGAGATCGTCACGGGTGCAGCCTGGGGCGTCCGAGGAGAGTCAGGGGGAGGTTTCTTGCTTCCACGTCATATTTTGGCACTGCAGGCCACATTCCTTTGAGGTCTGGTGAAGGAGGGGCTGTCTCCCTCCTTGTTTGCTTTTTAGACACAGAGATGCACAGAGCAGCAGCAGATAGAAAGGCTCTTTAGATTTAGATGCTAAACTTTAAGTTTATGCTTTGACTAATTAATTAGGTCTGAAAAGATTTATTTGTCTTATGCATTTATTTCTCTTTATGGGAGATTTTTGCCAACTATTTAATTATTGATTAGCTTTGCAAGACTATTTTTCTTAGAAACTCTTTAGGCGTTTTGAAGGACATTATGTGCCACATTTTCTTTCCTATATGTAATGCTTATATGCAGACTGTAATATGTTCTGTATTAATGCTATTTTTCCTGTTTTCCAAATTCTGTAACCTGATTGATATTTTACTAATGAATAAAGGGTCAAAGGAAAATTAACTTTTGACTAGAAAATAAAACCCTTTAAATGCTCAACAACTCTCTTTATTGGCTTAAAATAATAATTGCATTTTTGACTGTTCATGATTATTTAAATCTCCTGAAGGTAATACATGGTGTGAAGGGCCCAACACCTTTTGAGCAGTAAATTAGAGGTAGCATGAAGGCTTTGCATTGAGAAACTACCAGAAGAAATTACCGCTCCATCAGGGGGAGTAGATTTCCTTCAACTTGCCTGAGTCTACATAGAATAGAGAGTAGGGGGAGGAGATTTCTTTTCAGCTACCTGGGCCATGACTGCTTTCAACAATGTTGTCTACACCTCACCTCCTGCCAGAAAGCTGCACCAGGGAGGACAGAACTGGTTTTGACTAGAATTTGACAAAGGATTTTGTGGTATAAATATTGGGTCCCAGACCCCAGAACTTAAGATCAGTTCTGGTAATCAAGACGGACCGTTGCCAAGGAGAGAAACCAAAACAGCAGACTGCCCCTGTGCTGTTTGTTGTTTGTTGTTTGTGATTAGCCTGCAGTGGTTACTTATTGCCAAGGAAAGGAGAAGAGAAACTTTGTGTGTACTTTATCATCTTGAGGAAGATCTCCAAGGGCTTGAAGCTGAGCTTGCCGCCTGTTCTAAAGTCTCAGGGAAACAAAGACTTCACCACCAGCTCCCCTGAATTTCCTTGCTGGGAATTCTACCTTCAGAGAGGTGCCTGCTTCTGTTTTTAGGACCTCTAGAGACTGTGTGGGGCTGGGGGCTGGGAGCTGGAAGTGCAATGCAACGAGGAAGAAGCGTGTCACTGCCATAGCTGTTGTATCACCGAAGAAGCGTGCTGCAGCTGTTTGCGGATGCATCACCAAAGAAGCGCATCACACTGCTGGAGAAGCATGTTGCCGCCGCAAAGGTTGCTGTCGTATCACTGGAGAAGCATGTCGCAGGGCCTGTCGCAGCTCAGAAGTCCACTGAGTTTGCCGGACGGCCATTGGGCGTTCCCGCATTGCATCCAAGTTGTCGCATCGCATCAAAGACGCCATTTTGTTGCATCGCACCGGATAGTCACATCACATCGAGGTGCCATCTTGTCACATCGTAACCGGAATGCAGTAAGAAATCGACTAATCTCCTCCTCTCCGGTAGGGAACTGATTCATCACCTCCCCTGTGCTGCAGTAAGGAACCGATGCATCACCTCCCCGAAGCAAGGAACTGACGCATCACCTTCCCTGCGACCCTTTTGTTTTTTCTGCGTTATGCACCTAAGGTACTTTGACAGTAAAGTGTCACATTTACCATCTACATTGAACTAAGATATTTCTACTATTTTAAAATCATATTCTTGATATTGTATTGTGGACTTTTGTGGTTTGGTCTTATGTTAAGTCTACTAAAGATTACTTAATTTTCCAAACTGGCATGGTGTCCATTTGTAGTGTTTTCACTGTATTACTGTATGTGTTACCAAAAAACAAACAGGAAGAATAGGGTCAAAGGGAACAGTTTAAAGACCTACTCCTGGTTCATTTCCCCAGCAACTTCATATGTAATAACAAACAAGAACCTAGGAGGTCTAGAAGCCAAGCATCTTGCTGGCAAACACTGGCCGTTATATATCAATATGTCAGTGGGTGCTATAGTCACCATATAACAGTATCTAAAAGATAGGAAGGGAGAGAGAGACACGTGTGAGGAAAAAGAGTCATGATGTCTAAGACTCAATTGGAACACTGATCAAACCAGATCCAGCACACAAAGTTTGTGAAAAACCATCAAACAAACCAGGTGATCGGTCCTATCATTTGGTAGTCCCCACTGTGACCTGGCGGGTCCTTCGATCCTCTAGACCTCATGCCACACAGTCATAGTAAGTACTGGATATGGTCTACAGTGAATACTGAACCTCCAATTGTTGGTCTGATTGTGATGGTTAGTGAAAAATAATGAGAAAACAGTGCAAGATACAATAAAGTGGTGAGTCTAAAATAGGGTGATATGTCTAAACAAATACTTTACATGACTGCATTGAATGTGTACAACGTGACAAGAAGTTAAAATGCAGGACACAACCCATAATGATCAGGGAGCAAGTGTTGGGCCCATGGCTTGATATTGTCCTGGACATACTTGGGTCTGTAAAAGTAGGGTCACATGACACATTTGTGTTGGTGTGTCTGGATATGTTTTCTCGTTGTTCAGAGACAAATGTAGTGAATTCTATCAAATTAAAAGTAAAGTGTGCTTTTTAGAAGCGTTGTTTAAAAGAGAAGGTTTTCCTGCAAGCATTCTGACAGATAATGGGGTTCAATTGAAATCCGTGATGGTTGAAGAGTTTCTGAGTGCAAGAGGGGTAAAGCATGCCAATGCACAACATGCATATTGGACATTGTGGCAGGAGCTGCACAAAGCACCGCCCGCCACAATGTTGAATATGCAGATGCGACCGCCAGGGTGGCGGTCGCATCCTAATGGGCACAGTGGGATTGCCACACCTGTGGTGGCTAGTCCCATTGACCGTTACGGTGGCGGGCGGAGTTTGTCCGCCCGCCATCGTAATAGACCCCTTAATAGAGTTGTTCTGCTTTACGAAATGTGGTTGCACCCTTGTGAAAACCACACTTGGGTTTGATTGAAGAATCCAAAAGCCATCCCAAACGTGTACAAAAATGGCCAGCTCAGTTGGGTGGCAATGTTTAACGTGGCAGCAATATGCAACTCAATATTTGTACTTTCATACATTAATTAAGTTATATATTTATTGTTGCCTTCTCATTTTCTCATCTTCTTTCTCCTTGTTTTGTTGTTGTTTCTATTTGTTGTGTATGTATGGGAGGTGATTTGGTATCTAAGGTTACGGAACTTTTGGCATGCAAGGTTATGTAACCAAGGGTGCTGGGTTCATAGTGGACACTGACTGGGAGGAGGTTGGAGGCTGTTCACTGCTTGTGCTGCGGATGAGGTTTCTGTGTAAAGCTCCTGCTTAAATAAAGGTCTGTAACATCATATCTTCATCATGTGGTAACTTAACACACGTGTTGTACAAATCTGCAAATAATAAACTAATTAGAGAAACACTGGGATAGTGGACTGTACAACAAAACATAATAACACCAATCTCAGGTTCCATTCCCCAGCAACTCACACCTTAAATGCTCAGCTGTGGTGAATCTCACTGTTTCAACTTCCAGTCCATAAGAATAGCAATTACGGACATTTGACCAAAATAATAAGCAGTTCGTAGGAAGTGATGGATAGGTGGCCACCATGAGTTAGAGGACCAGCTTCAGGAAATTGTATAGCTGCCTGGCGTCTGGAAGGTAGGCAAAGACCAAACCTGAGAGCAGAGTTTTTCAGTGGATGGTGATTATAGCAGAGGGCAAGGAACTTCTCTAACTAGTGCCCTGCAGACCTTTCCTTCAGCAGGAACACCTTCCTGAAGCAGCAAAAACCACAAAAACAGCCGTTTTTTAAAAACTATGCTAGCTTTGCACTTCACAAAGGTTGCAAAAATAAAAAAAGTCATTTTGTTATATCAATTAGTAATTATTTCTTAATTAATATGAATTAATTAAGTGATAAGTACATTTGTTTTATCAATTAGTAATTATTTCTTAATTAATATGAATTAATTAGGTGATACGTTTTTTAAGGTGCAGGTTGTGAGGTTTATATGGGTAAAGGGTGAGAAGTAATTAATTTTGAATTATTAAATCGATCTTAATACATATTAATTAATTAAGTGATGATTATGTTAATTGTGTTTTATTTTAGTAATGTTTTTATAATTCATTACATATTTGTTAATTATTATAAATTAATTGATAATTAATTATGTTAATTGTTTAATTAATTGTTTAATTAATTGTTGTTTTTAGGAGCGGGTTGTGGGGTAAAAGGTTGGGAGCCAATTGATTAAATAAATTATTAATTAGTTGATAAATACTATTAATTATTTTTATGGCAATACATTATATCAATTGTGTAATTAGTGTATTGTAAAGTTAAATTTTAGTTGCGGGTTGTGGAGTTTAAAGTGTGTCTCAGGCCTGCCATTGCAGAGCCTGTGTGCAGTCTAGTAGTGCCATGTCGACTTGGTAAGTGCACCCACTTGCCAGTCACTAAACCTTCCATTTTCTTCATAACAGACACCCCTAAGGTGAGCCCAAGGGCAGGGTGCATTGTAAGTATAAGGTAGGACATGCCCTGATGTGTGGGGCATGTCCTAATAGGGAATTACAGCCATTTTCATTTTCTGCTACTGCAAGGCTACATGTCCCCTAAAGGCCAGAATGGGCAGCTTGATTATAAGATCTTATAATCCTAACTGACTCAGGGAACTAGGTAGCAATTCCAGTTTAGTATGCCTGAACTCAGAATGATAAAATACATCTGTTGGAACCGGAGGTCTCTGGTTGGCACAGGTATGCACTTGTGACAAGCAAGGACCCTCAGCTCCACGTCAGGGGAAGGGAACTACTCCTTCGAATAACCCCTGCTCACCCTCTAGGTAGTGTGGCGTGAGCAGACAAGGCTAATCCTCAGGGCGATAGTAAGTAAAGTATTCATGATCACACACAGTAAACCCACTGACCCACCAGAAATGGACACCAGTCGTATGATTGTATCAAAAGTACGTGTACTTTATATAAAAGATAGATTCAAGCAGGATTATCACAAGACCAAATAACGTTTAGTAAATTGAGGTCACCAGATTACAATAGGCAAACTTAGTCTTTCAGTGTTCGTTATTTAGCAAAGTATGATGACAGGGAAATAAGAACGTTGCTGACCCTGAACTCGAGACGGAGTTAAAGTGTACCTTGCTGGTGGAAGTCCGAGGCGTTTCAGGCGCGGCTACTTGTGAGGGCGAACCCCGAACAAGGCCGACGGTTCTCCAGAGGATCTTTCCGGCTCAATCCCCCTCGAGGAGCGAGGTGAAGGAGATAACTGTGGAGGGTTGTGGCGATCCGGGATCGGTGCAGCTCACGGGGCGAGGCACCGTTCAGGCCTGCGGGACGTACTACTTCTTAGCACACCGGGTCTTACTCATGGATCTGTGAGGGGCGTCGAGTTCTCGGGCAGACGGGTGCAGCACCAGGCTTCCGGTACCACGGTACAGGGAGGCCTTTCTTGAGGTGCGGCATGAGCCTTGGTATGCAGGAGCGCAAAGCGAGACAGTCGGGTACCTTACGACGTGCGGACCGTCCGAGGCTATGAGATGCTCTTCGTGGCAGATTCCGACTGGAGAAGATGAGAGGTGCGAAGCTCGCTCCGTAAGCGGCGAGGTGACAGGAGAGCAGGTGGCCCGGTACTGAAGTGGAGAGGGGCTCAGGGATGAGCGGGTCTCTCTACGGCGGGGCGACCAAGCTCCGAGCTGTCACGACCTGGGAGAGGGCGAAGGCACCCGAGTCACAACTCTGGCGAGGGAATAAGAACTGAGGCCCAACAGCAGACGGGCACAAGCAGATAGAACCCAATGGTCCTGGGGTTCCGTTCAGGGGGCAAGCTCTCGATCAAGCCCTTGGAGATCATTTCAGGCACAAGTCTACAAAGTCCTATCTGGTCCTTTCCACTCCGTTCTCAGCAAGGCACCACTGCAGGCCAGTCTTACAGGATACAGACTGGTTTCCGTCCTTCAGCTTCTCTTGGTCCTTCTAGTCAGGTAGAGGTTCGTCGTGGTCAAAACTGGATCCGATTTGTAAAGAGCGGAGCTCCTATATACTGCATTTCTACTTCTCCTGAGGCACAGCCGGGAGCGCTTATTTTAATCTTTTCTGAATTTGTGTGTTATTCTTAAAATCACTTGTTGCGCTATCTGCCCTGACACCCAGGCTCTCTCCTGACGGACCCAGGGAGACCACGATTGTCTTGAGACCCACCCAACGCCCTAATTAGCAAGCGCCAGCGCCAGCAGCCTGTGAGCCGGTCTTTGGCCACGCCCACTCGCTAGCGGCCATGCCCACTTGCCTACATAAACAGAGCGGCGTTCATGCTCTGATCAGAACCTTCTACTTCTCCTGAGGCACAGCCGGGAGCGCTTATTTTAATCTGTTCTGAATTTGTGTGTTATTCTTAAAATCACTTGTTGCGCTATCTGCCCTGACACCCAGGCTCTCTCCTGACGGACCCAGGGAGACCACGATTGTCTTGAGACCCACCCAACGCCCTAATTAGCAAGCGCCAGCGCCAGCAGCCTGTGAGCCGGTCTTTGGCCACGCCCACTCGCTAGCGGCCACGCCCACTTGCCTACATAAACAGAGCGGCGTTCATGCTCTGATCAGAACCTTCTACTTCTCCTGAGGCACAGCCGGGAGCGCTTATTTTAATCTGTTCTGAATTTGTGTGTTATTCTTAAAATCACTTGTTGCGCTATCTGCCCTGACACCCAGGCTCTCTCCTGACGGACCCAGGGAGACCACGATTGTCTTGAGACCCACCCAACGCCCTAATTAGCAAGCGCCAGCGCCAGCAGCCTGTGAGCTGGTCTTTGGCCACGCCCACTCGCTAGCGGCCACGCCCACTTGCCTACATAAACAGAGCGGCGTTCATGCTCTGATCAGAACCTTCTACTTCTCCTGAGGCACAGCCGGGAGCGCTTATTTTAATCTGTTCTGAATTTGTGTGTTATTCTTAAAATCACTTGTTGCGCTATCTGCCCTGACACCCAGGCTCTCTCCTGACGGACCCAGGGAGACCACGATTGTCTTGAGACCCACCCAACGCCCTAATTAGCAAGCGCCAGCGCCAGCAGCCTGTGAGCCGGTCTTTGGCCACGCCCACTCGCTAGCGGCCACGCCCACTTGCCTACATAACTCATGTGCGCCCCACGTACGCGCAGCGGACGGGCGCAGCGGGCGCGCCGTCAGCGCGCGGAAGGCGCGCCAAAGGCAAGCCCGTCTGGGCCCGTCCGGGCCCAGACGGACCCAGGCCCAGAAATGCTGCCGGACACCCCATGTGAGCGTGTGATATATACCGGAGACATGCTCCGCGCATTGCAACCAAGAACTACCTTGGCCTGTCACCATACGCATATTGAAGGTAAGCCTTTCTATTACTGCACGCGCTGCACTCCATCCCCACTGTATCCACTAAACCCGGACTCAAGATTGGACTTCTGAACTGTCGCTCCCTCCCTAAACATGCAATTGAAACAAACCTGCTCATTTTAGACCATGACCTTGATTTGCTTTTTCTTACGGAAACGTGGCTATCAGACAGCACCGACTCAGACATAGTCACGGCCCTACCCTCAGGGTACCTCTGTCAAGCACTACACAGACCCAAAGGGAGGGGAGGAGGGGTAGCCATAATTTTCAAGGAGCATCTTACCTGTAGAATTTCTGACGCCCAAATCAAGGACTGCGAAAGCTGCCAATTCTCCATTCAACCCTCCCCTGCCCACTCTCTGTCGGGGTTACTGATCTACCGTCCCCCAGGCTCCCCGGGAAAATTCCTTGACGCCTTCATGGAATCAGTCGCTCAGCTAGCATCTTCTACCGGCAATTTCCTCATTTTAGGCGATCTAAACCTACATTTTAAAGACCCTACAGACAGGTTAGCCGCTGACCTTCTTCAAGACCTATTGTCACTTAACATCCGACTGATAAACAATGAACCCACCCACGAGAAGGGACACTTATTGGACCCCGTCCTTTCCAATGCGATAACCATCACTACGGAGCATCCACTGATCCTCCCCTGGACGGACCACTTCCTTGTCCCGATCTCCTGGGAAACCCCCCCACTAAACCCCAATCCTCTAAAATTCAGACCATGGACAGACGATGGCACAAATTTGCACCTGGGGAATGGGCCGCCGCTTTGGCAGAGTCCACCCCTGAGCTCTCCAGTGACCTCGCTACCGCTGACAAGCAGGTCAATGATTGGATAACCTCCTCTCTGGATGCACTCATCCCTAAAACCTTCTCCCTTAAACACCCCAAAAGAGTAGCCTCGGCTCCATGGTACACACCAGAGCTCAAAGCCCTGCGCCAACAGTGCAAGAGGTCGGAACGCTCCTGGAGGAAAGTCAGATCGGAAACAAATAAAGAGATCTATTCTGCTTCTCTCCTGAATTACAAAACTACCATCCGTTAAACCAAAATCACGTTCTTCCAGGAGAGAATAGAGAAAGCAGTATGTTCCAGCAAGGAATCTTATGCTATCCTAAAAGACCTTCTGAAAACCCCTGCACCCGGACCTAAACACCCCATTGACCCTACAGTTGACCAAACCAAATGTCAACAATTGGCGGACTTCTTTCACGGGAAAATCCAAAAAATTCTCGAGTCAATCCCCGCCGCAACTCTGAGCAAGGAACCCGATCCCCCGCAATCCTCAACTCTGTGCCGCCTCTCTTCTTGGGGTCAAGTCACGACTGAAGAAGTGGAAAATACGCTAACATCCATAAAAAGCGGCTCCCCTAAGGATCCAGCTCCACTCCGAATTCTTAAAAAGGTAGCCCCCACGATCATCCCCACTGTGACCCACCTAATTAACACCTCACTCCAACAGGGAGATGTACCCCTAAGTTGGAAGGCAGCGGTCGTGAAAGCTCTGTTAAAAAAAACCTCCCTTGACCCCGAAAACCTGTCGAATTATAGGCCCATCTCCCTACTCCCAGGAATCAGCAAAATTGCTGAAAAACTGGTTAATAGAAAACTCTCCCAGTTCCTGGAAGCTAATAACATACTAAAAAGCTCCCAGACGGGCTTTCGCCCAGGGCAGGGCACAGACATCGCCCTCCTAGCCGCGGTTGAGGAGGCCAGAACGCTATTGGACGGAGGAGGATCAGTGGCAGTGATCCTCCTCGACCTAAGCGCGGCCTTCGATACCGTGAACCACCAACTTCTTATCAAAAGACTCAAGGGAGTCGGTGTAGAAGGCTCCGCCTTAGCCTGGCTGACATCTTTCCTGGCTCAACGGACCTATCAAATTTGGGAGAATAACGCACGTTCCTCCGAAATTCCCCTCCAATGTGGTGTGCCTCAGGGCTCCTCCCTGAGCCCCACACTATTTAATATCTATATGTCCACATTGGAGGAGGTCATCATCCCTTTCGGAGTGAGTGTCGTCAGCTACGCCGACGACACACAATTGGTCATGTCACTGTCCCACCCCAAACAACAACCAGCAGACCTGTTTAATTGCCTTGTACAGGTCCATCATTGGATGAACTCTTCCGCCCTAAAACTAAATGGGTCAAAAACGGAGGTTCTGCTCCTAGGCCCAAAAGGACTCACACTGCCCCCGAATATCTGGCCAGCCTGTCTGGGCCCCCTTCCTGAACCCAGAGAGGAAGTAAAGAGTCTGGGAGTGTGGCTTGACACCGACCTCTCGTTCACTGTGCAGGCAAAGAAAGTGGCCGGGAACTGCTTTGGACTGTTAAAATCACTGAGGAAAGTTCTGCCCCTCTTGCCCACTGATTCCCAAAAGTTGCTAATTCAGGGCCTAATAATCTCGAGGCTTGACTATAGCAACGTAATATACTTGGGCGCCCCAGAGGTGACTCTGAATAAACTTCAGAGAATTCAGAATACGGCGGCCCGGATTCTCACTAATACCCCCGCCAGAGTATCGGCCAAACCGGCCCTAAAACTCCTTCACTGGCTCCCTATTAGAGAGCGGGTCAAATTCAAGGCCTTGTGCCTGACCCACAAACTTCGACAAAATCAAGGCCCCCCTGCTCTCAGGAAATTTATCACTCCCTACAAACCCTCAAGACTCCTCCGCTCTGACACAGAAAACCTAATTGTTGCCCCCAAATTCAAGAGAGCCCGATCCGGAGGAAGGCGTTTCTCAGTCCAGACTGCACGACTCTGGAACACACTCCCCCGAGCACTGCGCCTCGAACCTCAATACCTCCGCTTTAGGAAACAGCTCAAAACTCACCTCTTCCCACAGTGAATCACTCGTGGCCCTTACCCTGCTCTGCTGTTCCCCCCTCCTCCGCCCTCTTTTCCCTTTCCCCGTCCCACTGTACTTAGGAGATAGGTTTTGTTTTAGCGCTGAGATACCTCCGGGTGACTACGCGCTTTAGAAAAATAAATAATAATAATAATAATAATAATAATTTCTTTTGTCTTTGCAGGCCAGGGGGCCTGAGCCTGGTTCAACCCGGTTCTGAAGTACTTTGTTGACAGTACGCTGCCGTCTTCTTTCAGGGTGCAAGGCAGAGACATCAGACGCTCCGCAGGAGGAGGATCCAGCATTTTGGTGGTGGAGCACAACCCTATTCAGAGTCAAGGACTACTCCGCCCACCCATCCTGGTGTAAGAATCCCATCCTTCCATCTCCCTTCTTCCTTTCGCATCAATTATCTCAGATTAACACAAGCACTTCAATCTGCACTTGATCTGCATGTCCGGCTATCCTCTACATCACTTCAGGAGTCTCCTAGCATATCTCAACTAAGAACTTTACTTACTAAAGGATCTAGGGCGTCAAAAATATATTCTTTCTTACATGCTCCACCATCACCACGCACTAAGACAAGGGTAGAGGAGGCATGGGAAGTTGACATGGGTCTTTCATGGCCTATAGATCTTTGGGATAGGCTATGGGTTAAATTACGAAAATCATCTAGGGCTGCAAACACTATTCAAACTCTATTTTTCATCTATAATCGACTCCTACTTTCCCCATTAACACTTAGTAAAAGACATCCTGCCCTATCTCACGCTTGTTGGTCCTGCTCAACCCCTCAGGCGGATTTATTACACATGCTTTTCAAATGCAATCTGGTTCACCGGTTTTGGGTTCAGGTTTGGTCTCAAATTAATAAAATCTTCTCCACTGCACATCCGTTTCATATATCACATATTTTTTTAGGTAGTATTTCACCTATCTGGAACCCTCACAATCTCAATATAAAAATAATTGACTTACTTCTTGCAGTAGCTTTTCAGCAAATCACCAAAGCTTGGAAAGACTCCACTAAACTCTCTTATCAGGCTTGGTGGTATGCTGTGTGCTATAATCATAGATTAGATACAACATATGTTTATCCACCTGTTTTAGCCCCAAAACGAAAGCAGTTATGGGATCCGGTTACTTCATTTTTTGATTCTTGTGCCCTTCGCTCTCTGCCTAAATCTCCCTTTCAACAAGAAGTTGCTAAACCTCCTTGAGTTCCTTTTCTTATATTGTCTTTTTTTTCTCTTTTTCAGAATATTCACAAAATTGCTATGTTGTTTAGTATTATATTTCATAGTATTGTATTACTCTATCTCCTAGCTGGTATTTTTCTTTTCTTTTTATCCTTTTGTATTTATTTCATATGAACTGTTTTTTCTTATCTATTTTTGATTTTTGATTCTTGTTCTCATGTGTTTCATTTATTCTTTTTGTATCAATTATATGCATTCGTGTATTTAAATTGTTTATATGACTTTTTCAAAACTTTCAATAAAGCTTATTTTGAACTTAAAAGAATCCCATTCACCACTTTGAGCACCCGACTATCCCCTGGGAATCTCCCAGCCCTGTCACTCACACAAACCCAGGCAGCAGATACACATCCTGGCTGAGGCGGGCTGAACAGTTAGGCGAGCAAAGGCTAACTTTCTAAAAGTAGCATTTGCAAACACAGGATATTAAAATAAACCTTTCTAAAGGAAGTATTTTATTATTCTGAGTTCAGGCATACTAAACTCGACCTCCTACCGTGATCCCTGAGCCTGCCGGGACTATAGCGTGTAATAGCTCCGACAGCTCATCTGGCCCACGAGAACAGGTAGCCCTTCGATAGTGAAGAACGAGAAAGGCGGTAATTCACTACCAGGACATGCCACCCTCTAGGCTTGTCCTACCTTACACTTACAACGCACCCTGCCCGTAGGCCTACCATAGGGGTGACTGATATGAAGGTGAGGGAAGGTTCTGGGACTGGCGAGTGTGGGCACTTGCACAGTCAGCGTGACAGTACAGGACTGTACGCGGGGTCAGCAATGGCGGACCCGAGACATATCTTACGAGGCCACTTCTGTGGGTGGTGCAACCAGTGCGGCAGGCCCACTAGCGGCATTTTTATCTACAAGCCCCGGCACACCTCGTGCACTTTACTGGGGACTGACAGTAAACCAAATAATCCAATCGTCGAAATCAATTACACATACACTTTACATTGGGAGCACTTGCACTGCAGCATGGATCGGCCGTGGCGCAGTGCCCTGAGCATCGAACACTAGCAAAACATCTGAGGCACATCAGCAAAAAGTGGAAGGGAGACTCACGCCAAGGTGCCAGGTCTAACAACATCTTTTAGTGAAGTTGGTTTTAACATTCTGTGTTTGGAAATGCCACTTTTAGAAAGTAGTTATTTTCTTGCCATAACTATCCAAGCTTGCCTCTGTTAGATTGTGTATTCCTTGTCTGGAGTTTGAGTGACAGGGGCTGGGAGATTCCAGGAGACAGAGTGAGTCAGCACAGGGCTGAATAGAGAGATCTGCATGTAGATGGGTGGGAGGAGTTGCACCTGGGACCTGAATAGGGCTATGCCTTCCCTCCACAATGCTGACTCCACCTCCTGTGGTGTGTCTGATGTCCCTGGCCTACACTGTGAAAGGAAAGAAGAAGTCTTGACAACAACGTGCTCCAAGACTGACCAGAACTGGTTTGGACTAGGCAAAAGCCCCTATGCCTTCAGAGAGCAAAGGATTTTGCAGTACAAATATGGGGAATCAGACCCCAAAAATTTAGCTGCAGGAGTTTGGACTGCCCCCCTGCCAGTGTGCTGTGTTGCTGGATTGGTCTGCAGTGGTTTCTTTGTTGCCAAGGAAAGGAGAAGGAACATTTAAATAACTTTCATCATCTTGCAGAATATTACTCCAATGGTTTGAACTTGTGCTTGCCTCCTGCTGAAGTCTCAGGGACAAAAGACTTTACCACCAGCTCCCCTCATTGTCTCCTTGCTGGGAATTCTGTGTGCAAAAGCCTGCATGTCGCTGGGAGCTGGAAGTGCGACGCATCGAGAAGAAGTGTGTCGCAGTCGCAGCTGTTGCAGTCGCATTGCCGGAGAAGCGTGTTGCCGCTGCAGAGGTCGCCGCTGCCTCACCAGAGAAGCTTGCATTTGTCAAAGCTGTTACCCGACGCATCACTGGAGAAGTGACCAAAACATCATCCCCTACGCCGATGACACCCAGCTGATCCTCTCCCTGAACAAGGACCCCCACACTGCCAAAACCAACCTCCACAAAGGCATGAAATCCATGGCCGACTGGATGAGGAACAGCTGACTGAAGCTGAACTCAGACAAGGCGGAGGTCCTCATCCTCGGATCCTCCCCCTTGGCCTGGGACAACTCCTGGTGGCCGTCTACACTAGGAACACCCCCAAAACCCACCAACCATGCACGCAACCTAGCGGTCATCCTCGACTCCATACTCTCAATGACTAAGCAGGTCAACGCCGTCTCCTCCTCCTGCATCTACACCCTTCGCATGCTTCGCAGGATCTTCAAGTAGATCCCCACCGAAACTAGAAGGACGGTCACCCAGGCCCTCCTCAGCAGTAGACTGGACTACAGCAACGCACTCTACGCAGGGGCCTCGCCAAACTCCTGAAACGACTCCAACTCATCCAGAACGCCTCCGCACGCCTGATCCTCGACATCCCCCACCACAGCCACATCACACCCCACCTGAAGGACCTGCAATGGCTCCCCATCAACAAGAGGATAACCTTCAAGCTCCTCACCCACGCACACAAGGCACTCCACGACCCCGGACCAGCGTACCTCAACAGCCAACTCAGACACTACACCCCTGGCCACCAGCTCCGCTCCGCAGACCGCGCCCTTACCGCCATCCCCCGCATCTGAAGATTGAACGCCAGCGCCAGATCATTCTCCCACCTCGCCGCCAATACGTTGAACACCCTCCCCATTCGCCTTTGGCAGACAAAAGATCTCCTGACCTTCAGGAGACTCCTCAAGACCAGGCTCTTCGAACGGTAGCAGTGCTCCCCAGCACCTTGAGACCCTCACGGGTATGCAGTGCGCTTTACAAATGCTATGATTGATTGATTGACCGCAAGGACTCAGTCGTATCACCGGAGAAGCGTGTCGCAGGGCCAGTCATGGCTCAAAAAGCTACAGAGTTTGCCGCACGTCCACCGGGCGTGCATGCATTGTCTTCACGTTGTTGCTTTAAGGGCGCCACCTTACCGCATCACACTGGATTGTCGCATCACATTGAGTCACCATCTTGCTGCATCATAACAAGGCCACAGTATGAGAATCTGCGCATCACCTCCTCTCCGGTAAGGACCAAGACGCATCCCCTACTCTGCGCAAGCATTGAGGCGCGACGCATTATCTCCCCCGAAGCTAGGAACCGGCGCATTTCCCACTCTGCGAGCCTTTTGTTTGTTTGCCGTTACGCATCCAGGTACTTTTGTGTGAGTGATTTCTACCATATTTAAGTCCTTTTTAAGTACAGTATTGTGGACTTTTGTTGTTTATGGTCTAGTGTTAAATCTATATAAAGAATACTTATTTTTTATAAAACCTGTGTTGTGTCCATCTGTAGTGTTTTCACTGTATTACTGTGTGTATTCACAAATGCTTAACACACTGCCTCTGAGATAAGCCTGTCTGCTTGTGCCAAGCTACCATGGGGGTGGGCAGGGGTTATCCAGTAGTGTAATCCCCTATCCCTGACTTAGAATCAAGGGTCCCTATTTTGGTCAAATATGTATACCATTGCCAACTAGAGACCCCCCGTTCTAACAACGTGGGTTTCTATGATCTAGCTGGCTAACTTAATTTTAAAAGGCCCGTCGTTTCAGTTTTTTCCCCACCAATCTTACCTCCAGTTGCCATTCTCTCCCCTTTTGAATCAGGTTTGAGCCTGAAGTTTTTTAACATTTACACACATCCCCCGCTGACATTGTGGAAGGCTTTGTTCTCCTATGCTGGTTGGCAACCAGATCTTCTTTTCTCTCTCACCAAGTGAGGATCACTGCTCCGACACTTTGAACACCTGTTGTCTGAAGGTGGCCACCTGGCAGAGTAACAATTCTTTGAAACTAAATGGAAAGCTGACAGTTGTTTTGCTTGTGGGTAATAACCCGCAATTCTCAGGACCACATCACTGGTTTGCTATTCTTGGAACTCCTCCAGTTCCAGTCTCTATGGTTAAAACCCTAGGTTTCTGGTTTGATGATAAACTCCCAATGAAATCTCAAATTTCCAAGTTATCCTCTAACTGTGTTGCAGTCCTAAAGTGGCTCAAAACATTTTTGGGAAATTACCTTTCTCTGCCCAAAAAACGGATAGTCAGGCTCTCATTCTATCAAGATTGGACAACAGCAACATTCTTAATCTCACAGCCTACAAGATATAATTTAAACATCCGCATGTGGTCAATCATATGGCAGCCTGACTCCTCAACACATTCCTCCCTGGCCAATCTCTTTTGAGACATCCAATGGCTGCCAGTGGAAAAATATATCCAGGTCAAATCTCTTTGCTATATGCATAAATCCATGTTCAATGTAGGTCCTTGGTATCTGAGATTATTGGTGAGACACTAATGCCCGAGCCAATCCCTTCGGTCTGGCAATCACAATCTCTGCGTGGTCCCTAAATCATGAAGGTTGGTCCTTTTCTAATCTGGGTCCCAAGCTGTGAAACTCATCTCCTGAATCTTTGAGAAGGTGCCAATCCCTTAGCGGCTTTTGAAATCTTCTGAAAATGTGACTTTTCTAATTTTTCCCCTGGATCACTGCCCAAGATACTTCACTGTACATGTTGAGCAATTGGAAACCCTGCAGGGTAGCTAAGCACTTTATATATATAAAAAATAATAATAATAATAATAATAATAATAATAATAGGGTCTCACTTAAAGTAAAGGTTAAAAAATTTGGAGGGAAGGGTTTAGTGGGTCGAAATGCACTTTCTCACAATAATTAATTAGTATTGTTGCGCAAAGGTTCTGCAGACAAAAGCAGAAGTAAACATTTTAAATGATCATGAAAGTTGAGAATCTATTGAGGAGAAATAAGTCGGTTTTACTAAAGGGAATTAGACATAGAATGGCCAATTTGCACTGTAAAAGGTACGTCTGGCAGTCCATGACTGTAAGACAGATGAGACAGTTCAATGGTGGGTAGTGGGTAAATTACTTAATAGAGTTTGCTGCAAGCGATAAAAAGTAGGTTGTGTGAAGAGGTATATGTGCATCTTATGGTGAAGGTGGCATTAAACATTGTTGGTCCCACAACAACTGTAAGACAGAGTAGTGTGTCCTTTGTTTGATTGTTTGTTGAGTATTTTTTTGTGCAGTATGTGGTTATATGGATATTGATCTGAGAGGTTTTTTGTACATGTGAGTGCATTATTGGTTATATGTTTTGGAAATTGTAATATGGTTAGATAGACGTTGTTATTTGTATTAGTTAATCTCTATTATGTTCATTCTGTCTGGAATGCTTGTATTAATGCAGAATGCTAGTTGGTTGGCAGTTGATTGCTGAAGAAAGGAACTGTGCATCTGATAATAGTGAGGTTGTCATTAATAAAACTTTATTTTATAACTTCTGAATAATTGCAAATGTCGTCAAAGTTTTAATTTGCAATAGAAACAGGCATTTAAATAGCTTAACGAGGTTCATGATCCAATTTAGTAATTAGTTACAGCTCTGTATCATGCTGTTACATGAAGATACAAGGAATGAGAGTCTATTTTATTTTAGTAATGAATAGATGCTGTCAAAGCTTTAAAAACAAGAAGGCCAAATTACTAATGTACTATAATGAAGTTGTCAATGCTGCTTCCAGATTCCATTCTCAGCGTTTCCCTGCCCCTCACTAAATATATAAAAATGCACATGGAGTCTCGGTATGCTCACCCACCTCCTTCATGTCTTTGCTCACTCCTTCGCTTTAAATGTATTTTTAAAACCAGCATGTGTTTAGCTGCCCACCACACCAACCACAGACCATATACCTCTTAAGCTGCCTGAACCTTTAAAACATATCTGGCATTCTGTACTACTCCAACCCCCTAACCCCAAACCACAGGCCCTCCCCGGCCTTCTATGGCAGCTTTCCTCTTTTAGAAAGCAGGCAGCCGCACAATGCTCTGTGGTGGCTCTGTCAGACCGAAGTACCGCAGATATAGTTAGATATTGTGTGCTTTCTTTGGCTCTGCAGTGAGCACAGTATTGTGAGACAAAAGTGTTGTCTAGATGTTATAGATGTTTTTTGGATAGTGCTACTGGTTAGCCATTTTCCAGCCCTACTTACTATAGTAACCTCCAGCACAGCCAATGTGAATTACCTCAGGCTGTTGATCGCCGAGTATGCACTAAAGCTTTCCCTGACAAAAAGCTTACGCTTGTTTCTAATTTGAAATGTCATGGTCAAGAAGACTGTCTGTCAGTCTGAACAAAGGTCAGCCTGAAAGACACGATTCTGGTTCAGGTCAGGCAGCCAGGAGCTAGACATGTGCAAAATGTGCATGCTCCTTGCTGTCTGAGCTGAACTTTGCCAGGCTGAGGATTTCACAGCGCTGTGGATGTGACCTCTTAAGACTGACAAAAGAGCCTGGAGATCCTCCCATCTTGATGAAGTGGAGCATCACTGATTGCCTCAGACCTTGGCGCTTCAGTTTTAATCCCTGAAGTGTCCAGGGCTGAGTGTCAATCAGTAACACCTCTTCACAGAGTGGGGTGGGGTCAGCAGTCTCACAGACCCCATCCCACTCTGTGATAAGATTGGAACTGCTGTCTTCCTGTAAAATCATCTAAAGGTATCCACAGCTCAAAGCATCACAGGAAGCCATAGTGTGCTCGAGAAAGAAAGTCTTTATGCAGGTACTTCAAAACATGACCTCAGCCACAGCTCCCACTGCCGGTTCCCGCCGTCTCCTCGCAGGGAGCTCGACATCGAACCTTCAGTGTGGCAATGTTCTACAAGGTCGCGCAAAGGGAAAGAACTACTCTGAACATTAGGGGAGGGGTGCAGTTTGGGGACAACAGTCCCTATAACCTGAAGACACCACACATCCCCCTCCTTTACTCTTTGCAGATAAAAACAACAACATAGAGCAAGAAAAACTCAAGACTACTTATCAACAGACTGTTCCAAATATTTGGGACAACAGACAACCCTACCGCTCAACCTATGGTGAGTGTTGATCCTCCAATCAGTTGATGACTCACATGACTTGGCAGAATCTGACTTGCCTGACTACCCACTTCCGAGCATGTCCCCATGTTCAGTGGGAACAGCACATCTTACCACTCTGTCCAGGTCCCAGATCCGCCCGTTCTGAGTTTTGACAGCATTTCTGAAAAGTTTGACAACTTTGTGGGTTCTGTAAACTCTGACCAGCTCGCCCTCCCTGTCGGAGCTCTGCTTTTAACAAGGTCCCCTACCTTCTAACGGATCTCTTTCACCACATGAGCTCTATCAAACCTTCTCTTCTTATCCACCATGGCCTTCTGCTCTCTGTCCCTCCATAGTGTCTCTTGGATGGGAGTTGTCTACCACTTATATCATTGCATCCAACCTTGAATTGGGTTTTCTAGCTCTCAATAGCTCAAATGGTGTCATGACCGTGGTTTGATGGGAAGTTAACCTGTAAGCTTCTAGATGTTTGATCACCTCATCTTTCCAACACAACCCGCTTGCCTTAGCTAGCTAAATGCACTCTTTGATGGTCTTGTTGAATCTCTCAACCATCCCATTGTTCTCCAGATGCTAGAGAGCACCCAACCTGTGCTTGATCCCATTACACTCAAGGAATTCCCTCATTTCTCTAGAGCAGAGCTGCACTCCTTATCCGTCAGGATACGATTAGTTAACCCTTCGTGGAGGAACACCTCCAGGAGAAACTCAATGACTGACTTGGTAGTTATTTCAGACACAAACTTCAGCTCAGGCCACTTAGAGTATGAATCCATAAGTACCAGAATATACGGGTGCGGTTCTCTCCGGAGAATGGTCCCACAATGTCTAAGGCTATATCAGCCCACGGGCCTTCCACCAGAGTCCTACAGTGCATGGGGGGTGTGTGTTGTTTGAGTATCTTGTCACGGCAGAGCAAGGTACGCACTCCCTTATCATCCTCTCTATCTCCATATCCATATGTGGCCACCAATAGTCTAGGCGTAACCTCTGCTTTGCTTTGGTGATGCCCAGGTGACCCTCACGAGCCAAGTTAACCAGAACTTCTCTCAAATTCCGTGGCGGAACCATTTTGGTACCACGGAAGAGACAATTGTCCGCAACAGATAGCTCATCTCTGACCATCCAGAATGGTCTGAGAGACTCTTCCCTCTTGTCACAGTCAGACCAGCCCCCCTTGGAGTTGGCACATTCTTTTTGAAGAAGCACATCACTCTCCAATTCCACCTTCCAGTGTTCTTCATCCACCACCCCTTGAGTGATAGCACACATGTTCTCATTCTCCATCTTATAGTTATAGGTGTCCTTCTTATCCTGCTTGAGATGGCGTCTAACCCTTTCTTGGTAAAGACTTCTACCAGGGGCTTATGGTCAGTCCTTATGTCGAACCTCGCTCCCCATACAAAATCTCTAAATTTGTGGGTCGCACAATGTAGTCTTCACTGTTAGGAATTTGCTATTGCTTCTACACAACATCTTCCTGTAATGAACACAGTGCTTGAAAAATACTCTTTGTGAAGTGTAGGTGTTGAAGGGCACTTAAAATGCAGCTAGCATGTGTTGTATACTCTGATGCTCAAGGATATTCTCTGTATCTCTCTTATTGATCGTCTTACGTGTTGCTTGGATATTAACTTATCTTAAATAGATGAAAAGACAAGAAGCGTTGGGAAAAATAGGAACACGTTGATTTTAATTAAATGCTGCAGCCAGGAGAGCCTGTAAAGAATGTGTCTGCTCAAAATCTCCCAAAGTAAAACATGTTGACAGTCAATTTATACAGGTCATGAGGTACAATAAAAGGTTCTCTCCATTCCAAAAGAGCATCTTAGTCATAAATCAATCACGTATGTGCATCTATTACGTCCACAGATGGCTCCCGAACTAGGAGAGAGCTAATGTGGGCCAGAGTGTGCGTGTCCAGATGTCCCGTGTGAGGACCACATGATCACTACATGTGATGTGCAGGTAATTTCCTTATTGATTGAGCGTACCTATCTACATGTGGTAACTAGTTTTGTGGTATTTCTGGGGAACGCAAGCTTTTAGCCAAACAGTTTTTATTCGAGCCAATTACCTCAGACTTGTTTGTGGAGCAACTATCTATCTGTGGAATTGATCAGGGTTTTCCCTGGGTGTGTGTTTGCCTGTAATCTATGGGTGGATCCCATCTGTGACTTGTTCCTTCATAAGCGTGGGCCTTGGTTGCACGACCTGCCTGACCATGTATCTCTGACTCGGGGTTGAAGGGGAGGACCTTGGGTAAATCCGACAGAAATGATGTGAGTTCGTTCAAACGCCTATGAAAAATATGGCAGCCACTGGCATCCTTTTTATCAATATTACAGTTGCGCATACAGTTGTCTTATTCCACATTACCATTGTTCTTAGAGGTGTTTTCTAAGTTATGTTTGCTTTGGTCTAAACGTACATTGGTATGGTTCTTATTGGCAAGAATAATATCATCGTACAAGCATGGATTACGACATGTCGGGTCTGGACATATCATGACATTCATTGACATCCTATTTACCCATCCCAACACACGTTTTAATTTCTTGTCACCCATTGACCTTTTCTGGGGGGCTGACAATACTATGTCAAAAAATGTAAAAGTGGAAAAGGCTGAATAACATTTTTGAAAACTTTCCCAAAGTGAAAATAAACACTGATCTCTCTAAACATGGGGACAGAATTGCTTTATGTAACAGCATTTGAGCTTATAGCTGCAATCACCTTTGAAAACAAATTGTTGAAGGATCATAGATTTATTTGATTAAAATCAAATTGATGTATCTTCAAAGGTAATTAAGTGGGACATCAAGAATTGTGCAAGAAAACATACTCCGCTTGCCCAACAGATAACTGATGCAATAGCATACTGCACGGCCCAGCCTAGATGTGGATATTTTGGTTAATGTGTTTTCTGTTTGCTGCATTAAATGTCAGAAGTCATGGAGCGTATATACACATTTTGTATTCCATGAAAAATCTCAGGGCAGAGGCAAATGTGTTTTCTGTCTGATAACGTAATGCTCCAGTCGATGCTTAAATAGTTCATAGATTGTTCTTCTGCAATGTGTTTGCATCATTTAATTTGTCACCCGTGTTTGTTTAAGACTTGTTTTCGAGGGCCTTTTTAATTCTATTTCCGACACGTACCGACATGTAAAGAAAGAAAAAAATACACTGAGACAAATACTTGCACCCAATCTTGTCCGGATCTTGAATTGAATACGTTTTTTTTTGGCAAAAACTGATTTTTCATATGAAGCTGTTTGTTTTGCTTGGAATTCCATTTCGAGTTTGCACATCTAAACGCAATCAATCAATGATACAGTATCTCATTTATTTGTTATGGGTAAAATGCAGGTCCTGGAATATAAAGTGCTTCTAACATAGCTACAAGCAATCACTGTATATATGAAGTTTTTTGAATCTATTCTGCTTGTTAAGTAGACATAGTCTGTAAATATTGTATTTGTTTGTCTGCATTTCCATGTTAACATGAATTTTCACGTAGAATATTCTCTACGTCTAACATTTCTCATCATTAGTGATGTGATATGTTAGAAATGGGGGTCTCTAGTTGGCAGTGGCTTGCACCCTGTCCAAGTAGGGCCCCTTCCTTCTAATCAGGGTAAGAGAATTGAACACACCTAAGATAACTGCTGCTCACCCCCTCGCTAGCTTGGCACAATCAGTCAGGCCTATCTCAGAGGCAATGTGTAAAACACTTGTACTCGAACACACAGTAACACAGTGAAAACACTACAAATAGACACCACACCAGTTTAGTAAAATAACCAAACTTTATCTAAGAAAAACAAGAGAAAAACAAAACAACAAATATCCAACATACATATTACTTTTAAAAGCTTTAAAATAGTTCAGTCATAGAAAACTATTGATGTGTCACTTTTAGCAAAACGTACCTGGGGTGCTGTTAGAAATGGGGGTCTCTAGTTGGCAATGGCTGGCGCCAATGTACAAATAGAGACCCTTCTTCCTAAGTCAAGGCAAGTGGGCTACCCCTTTGATAACCCCTGCTTAACCCTGTGGTAACGTAGCAGTAGCAGTTAGGCCTATCCCAGAGGCAGTGTGTGAAGCATTTATGGCCACATACAATAAGGCAGTAATGACACCACAAAAGGACAAAACTCAGTAGATTTAGAAAAATAATATCTTTATCTAACAGTTTAACTCAAAACTCTCAAAGCGTTTCAACAACTACAATTCATGTCAACCCGTAGGGACTCAAAGAGACAACAACGTATTCACCCAAAGCATGACACTGACTGAGTTCAGGGCCGGGGCCTACCTGGCCCATTGCGCATCAGATACCTGTCGTTGGAAGGACTACTGCACACAGCTATTGGAAGAAACAGTGACAGGCAGACTCCCAGCGACCACAAGTCTTGGGGGGCTGAGGTCCGCAGCATGCACTTGCAGTGGTTTGGGCACTCCGGGACAGGCGGGCGCTCAGTGGCAGCAGCACGTGGCTGAAGCGGCCCGGGCTGGTGGTGATGACTCTCATCGCGCAGCTCTGTGGTGGGCTCACAGCGGCAGCAGCTCTCTCTTAGCTGCGGCTGCCAACAGGACAAATCCAAAGGATGCAAAATTTTCAATGGTGCTGGCGCTCAGCCTCCACAGCTCCCTCTTAGCTGCGGCAGACCGCCGGGCAAATTAGGAGGATGCAAAGTTGTCAATGGGGCGGACGCTCAGCGGCCACAGCTCTCTCGTAGCTGCAGGAGCCCACGAGACAAATTACGAGGATGCAAAAACGCACAGGGTGTGGGCAATCTCCAGCTACAGCTCTCTCTTGACTGCGGCGGCCTGCTTGACAAATTACGAGGATGCACAATGGCAAATGGTGTGGGCAATCAGCGGAAGCAACCCTCTCTCGGCTGCGACGGCCGATGGCAAAGAATGGTCTTGACCAGGCGGGCACCACGGTGGACGCTCAGCGGCCACAGCTCCCTCTCAACTGCAGCGGTCCACGCTGATTCAGCGGAAGGTCCGGAGGTGCAGATTCAGGCGGGTGCTAAGCAGCGGCAGCTCTCTCTCAACTGCAGCAGCCCACACGGATCCAGTGAAAGGTTTGAAGGTACAGATTTAGGCGGGCTCTCAGTGGTGGCAGCTCTCTTCTTAGCTGCTGCGGCACACACAGGTAAAACAAAAAGGTTTAAAGGTTCTGAGTCAGGCGGGCGCTCAGTGGTGGAAGCTCTCTCTTAGTTGCAGCAGCCCGCACAGGTTCAGCAAAAGTTTAGAAAGTCTCAATTTCCATTCAGGCAGGCTCCAAGCGGCTGCAGCTCTCTTTTAGCTGCAGTGGCCCATACAGGTTTAGCAAAAGTTCAGAAAGGCCCAGTCCGGGGCCCTTGCAGTAGAACTAGAGCCTCTGGATTACTCAACAGAGTCCTCACCTGCAAACGGAACTCCTCGCACAGGAATTCTGATGGCTGACGGGGTGAAGTCTAATGTCCCTGAGACTTTCACCGGAGGCCCTCTCGATTTTAGGACCTCGAGTAGTTTCTTCAGCAAGTTTGATGAAAGTTGCAAAGTCCTTTCCTTTGTTCACTCGGACAGAGTTTCGTCTCGACATCCAGAAGGAACATACTTGGTCAAAGTTCCAGCTTGGCATTTTATAACTAAAAAGTCTTTGTTCTCGAAGGTTGCAAATCACTGACTCCGGTCAGAACCAGTTCAGTGGAGTTGGGGAGGACTTGATTTACAAGGCGACATCCTGCCTTTCAGAATGATGGGGTCTGCTTTCATAAACCTAGTGGGAGGTAGAGCCATCATTCACCTTGCCAGGTATGGCCCTTCTCGGATCAAAGAGTCACCCCTCCGCATGCTCTGAATACCGATCTCTCTCTCCAGCCAGGTCTGACCCAGCTGGGCCTGCTGCTCCAAAACCAGAAGGCCAATACACATACTTGCAACAGCCTACAGTAAAGCTTAGACAAGAAACTAGCACGTTTTCAGGAAAGGTATTTCAAAATATGTAATATATAAAAGGTCCTTACTAAAGGGTGCCCCTCAATGTCCTAAGCATATACATATCAAACTTGAGGTTCCTAGGGCCTGATAGGATGATAGAAAGAAATCTTTACCGGGCCCATCCTGGCCTATGAGAATGGATCGTTTCGCAGTAGCGACAGTGAAATGGAGGGTAACTCACTATTGAAACAGGCTACACCGATGTAGGTATTATAGTTATCCTTATTCATACAGTCATTTATATACTGTGAGCATTCGCTCTGTGTCACTGAGTAGCAGTGGCACGGCGCCCTGAGCATCTAAATCCAGCCAATATAAAAGATAGGGAGAGTAGAGAGGAAGGGAGACCCACGGCAATGATGCCAGGTCTAACAGGTGCTTCAAAATGTAAAGAAGAAAACAGGCAAAGGGGAAGGTGATGCACCAGAAAACAAAGCAATGCATTGGTTCCTTACTGGCAGGGGAGGTGATGCGTTGGTACCTTACTGGCAGGAGAGCTGATGTGTTGATTCCTTACTGAAACATGCATTAGCAAATATATCACTTTTAAAAGGTTTAAAATACTTCAGTCATAGAAAACTATAGATGCGTCACTTTCAGCACAAACAACCTGGAATGCATCAAAATTCAAAGACGAAAACAGATGCAGTGGTGGGTGAGACACTGGAAAATAAAGTGATTTGGAGCAGGTAGCTCAGGCAATAGGGACACAGTGCTCAGGACTCAGGCTGCAGTGATCTTGGAGCCGCAAGAAACACTTGCATAGGCCAGTTTCTGCCTTTGACGTAGGCATACGTCAAAGGAAAGTCTTTGTAGTGCACAAGACCCGAAAAGTGGTATTTTCAAACACACAATTTAAAAACCACAATCACAGAAAGATGTGTTTTTAAATTCTGAGTTCATGGAACCCAAACGCCAAATCTACATCTCTTACCAATTGAAAGATTCACTTGTAAGATGTTAAAAGGCAACTAACTCCAATGATACCCAATAGGAGAGTTAGTCCTTGCAATAGTGGAAAACAAAATTGGCAGAATTTCAGTCAAGAAATGTAAAACACACCACCACATGGAATACCTTTTACATACACTGCTCATGGGGTTACCTTGAGCCTACCTTAGGGGTGCCTTACATGTAGAGAGAGGAAAGGTTTGTGCCTGGCAAGTGGGTACATTTTACTTGCCCGGTTGACATGGCAGTTTAAATACTGCACTTACAGACACTGTAGTGCTGCAGGCTCACTAATAGCATTTGATTTACAGGCCATGAGCACATGCACAATGCACTTTACTAGGGAATTATCAGTAAATCAAATATGGCAATCATGGATCACCAATCATAATCACAATTTAAACAGGGAACACTAATACTTTAGCACGGAACAGCAGTGGTAAAGTGCCCAGAGTTTCAAAACCAGCAAACACGAAATAAAACACACAGTCAAAAACAAGAGGTCAGCAGCAAAAAGACAGGGGAAAAACAATCCAAAGAAGCTAGGTCTAACATGATAGTTTTATCACTAATAAATACTCTTGATACTTCTCTGCCTCAGAGAAAATGGAAGTCATTGTGTACCTCATCTGCCTGCTGCGAACCATTTCAATATTGCTTTGTAGAAAAGTAAGTCATGTTCCGCTCCAGGTTATGCATGAACAGCAATGGAACCTGAAAGAAAATTACACTATTCACATTTGTAGTTGAGCTAATCTAACCAGGGGTGGCTCCTCCACTAAGATGGAGGAGCGTCACCCCACTGGAAAAATAAAACGATAATAACAAATTATTATAATTTTTATTTTTCACTATTGCCTGCCGCTGTAAAGGTGCAGGCTGGTCGGTGTGTGCTCGCTGCTGAGCAGGGGGATGAGTGGTGGTCAATCTGCAAAGTGCGCATGAGTGTTTGGGTGGCTCAAGACAGCCTAGTGGAGAAAATGCCCAGGGTCCCAATCCCCATCTGAATGCTGAACCACAGTGCTCAGACCAGTCACAACGCTGCTGCAAGGCAGCATTGTGTTTGGCCAGAGGAGCCTGGGTTCCTGTTCCTACATCGTGGATGAAGAGGACCAAGGAGAACCAGCCGCAGGGATGGTAAGTGCATTTTTCTTTCTTTTGTACCCCACTTTTACATTTTTCTTTTATTTAACTCCTGCCCAACACTACTCCCCTGTGACAGCCACTACTGTATCCAAAATTGGGAAATTGACATGTTACACACAGAAATATTGTTATCAATGATTGCACAGAGTAAGATCATACTTTTTCGATATCTTGGGGCATCTTTAATTCAGGAAAAACGCATTGGGTCTTAATCAAAAAGGCATTTTCAATCGTAAATGTAAGTGTAGATACAAAAATGCCTTAACTTATGCCTGTCCGTAACTCACAAAAAGAATACGGGGAAGCATACATGATCTTACTACTGCAGAATTCTATGCCATGAGTGCATAGAAATATGCAGCAGTGTACCCCATGCAAGGGGTAGGTGCGGGCAGAACAAGAACCAGTTAACCTGTTAAGTTTTTGAACTCATTCCAACCTGTACACTTGGGAGCATGCACACACTCAAATCTGACTCTTTCTCACCATGGAAATGGTTGTAGATATACTCCAGCCAAATGCTAGGCTAAATCGTTTTAAGAGCATGGGAAGGGGAAAGGCTCATCCCAATAATTGATGGAGGTGTAGATGAAGCGTTTCCCCAATATCCTCACTAGATTTGGTCAAAGTAAATATTAATTTAACTTAAATATTTTAATATTTAATTAATTTTAAATGTAAAGAATCACCAGATTCTATGAGAGAAGAAAAGTCATAATTCTATACTCGGGACATTTCACAATTTTAGAGATTCGTTTATCCATGTATGCCTGAACACACTGGACAGAATATTTTTACAGGATCCTAGGCGCAGATATGAGATGGCTCTCCTTGAGGGCATGGTAGATAGATGCTTTAAAAAAAGAAAATAAGAAAAAAACACTTGCAAAAACTGGTGCATACAGCAGGAAATGATGGTAGCCCAACGTGAAGGATTACATGTAATACTCTACTTTTACAAAACTCCCTGAATGATCTGTGCAGTACACTCACCTGAGCCAGTCCACTGCATGCATTTGGTGTATGTACAACGAGTAAACTTTGCAACAATGAGCTTGAGCTGCAGTGCTTCAAGAATTTTTAACATCGGCTGTACAAGTTGGGTCAATTCGAGACTTCACTTAGAAGCTCGTCAATGGTATGGTTATATATGGCCCTAATCACTTTCATAATGGGAGTATGTTCACAGGTTCTAATTATGGCATCCTTTACCTAGTAATATGATCAAAAGAGACTGCTCTAAATATCTAAGAACCTGATTGCTAAGTGAGAGACAAAAAAGCCAACCCCTCAAAATATTTCTTGGAAATTCACACGAGTGACTTATAGAGTTTTCAAAGAATCACAAAACACGATTCCTAAATGACAAAATTGCTTTGAAAGATCACAAGAGATACATCTGATATCATTATTCAGAAAAGGAGGTATGTTTAATTATTACAATACATTTAATGGAATGGGTGTTTCCGAACATAACATTGTGTGAAAGGCACCGTGAAAGAGTGAAAACGTAGCCTTTTGTCGGGAGCGCACAGCAAGATTGGAATTAGTGACTGACAAGGGGACTTAAGGCACTTTAGAAAACGCAGCATTCAATAGACCATTTCGCTTCGAGTCAACCCAATGGACAGAGGAATGGAAAGAAACACGTACTGAAAATGATTGCCTGAAATCCACCCATGGGTAAAACATAGCAGGCTGGGTGTGTGCTCTTTGCTTTTAAAAAGTTGTTGTGCTGAATATTGGAACAGTTGTTTGATTCATGGTCATCAATCAGTATCACTGGGGCAGGTTTCCTCTTTCCGTAAGTGTGCTAAAGCACCAGACATAAATGCTCTGAAAATCAAAACGATTCACGTATCTTTTTTCACGAAGAGTTGCCGAGTGTCTGGTAGCAATTTGTGTGTAATAGACTCGAATATGCCCACGGCTCAGAGCGAGTTTCTTAACGAGTCTTTGTTTCACGTTTGACAAATACTTTTACTTGCTTGCTCAAGATTTGCAGCGATTGGATGCAGCTTGGAATTAGTCAGATGAGAAGGTTTCTATACCTGGGAGCTCCTGAGGGCTCTTTGCTGTGATTGATGAACGTGTACCACAAGGGGCAAGGAACAACTGTCTCAGCAAAACAAAAGTAGGTTGCAGAAAAGAGTGCTCTTTTTAATAAGCACATTTTAAAAAAAATGCTAATTATACAGTGGTGGTCGCCAGTGTATATTTATAGTGAAGGCAGAGTGTTTTTGTTTGATGTATAACTTTGCCCTTTGATGAATCTTCAGAAAACTTTCGAAAAACAAGTTGATCTATCTCATCTCCTTCCTGGAAAAGTTTGAAGTGAACTGTCAAGTGGGGGATGAGAAAAAGGTAGGGGTTCCAAAATAAGTTTTCCCCATCCAATTTCCCAAAGGAATTTTAGACACAAGTTAGAACTTTTCTCAGAAGGCGTACTTTTTGTGATTTGGGGCAAATCCATTCAGTGTAGTTTTATTTATTTATTTTATTTATTTAGGTTTCTTGTAGAGCGCTAACAATCATCCCAAGGGGATATCACGGCACTGAGATTGCTAAAGTGCGGGTGCAGTGGGCATCGTAGAGTGGTTTAGTCGGAGTGGGGAAAAAGGAAGGTTTTTAGTTGCTTCCTAAATGCCAGGTGGCATTCTGTGCGTCGGAGGGCCACAGGCAGTTCGTTCCACTTCCTTGCAGCGACGTGGGAGAAGGCTCGTTCACCCATCCTGGCTCTCTTAACCCGGGGGATGCTTGCTTGAGCCGAGATTTGTGAGCGGAGGTTTCTGGTGGGAGTGTAGAAATGGATCCTGTTTCTCAGTATGAGAGGGCCTGTCTTGTGCAGCGCTCTGTGAGTGACATTTTAAACGTTGCTCTTTGCTTCATTGGCAGCCAGTGTAGATCACGCAGACAGTTTGAGGCCGAGTCATATTTTCTTTTCATGCAAATGGCCTTGGCTGCTGCATTCTGCACCAATTGGAGTTTAGTGAATAGGTACTCTGCCATGCCTACGAACAGGGAGTTTCCATAGTCCAGCCTACTCATCAAGAGAGACTGAACTAGGATCCGTCTGCACTCTATTGGAATCCATGGAAAGACTCTTTTAAGCATTTTCAGGGTTGCAAAGCCTTTGCTGCATATAGTGGCTACGTGAGTTTTCATGGAGAGGGAGGTGTCAATAGTTATTCCAAGGTTCCTTGCTGTAGGTGTCGGGCATTTAGCTTAAGGTAGTGCTTGTGCATCCAATCAGCCAAATCAGAGAGACAGTTTAGAAGCCTGTCCTTGGGGTTATCCTTCTCGTCCAGGATTACAGTGAGTTGGGTGTCATCAGAGTGGGAGCAGATTTCAACCCCCCATTTTCTGCAAATTCCAGCAAGGGAAGACACGAAAATGTTGAACAGGGTGGGGCTTAGCGAGGCCCCCTGCGGGACCCCGTATTTGATCACCCGGCGAGGGGATGAGAACTTGCCCAAGTGCACCGATTGTGATCTTTCCGATAGGAAAGACCGCAGCCATCCCAAAGCTCTGTCCCTAATGCCCTTGGATGCTAAGGTTTCCAGGAGCAGATTGTGTGGGACAGTGTCGAATGCCGCCGAGAGGTCCAACAGGATTAGGGCAACTGTTTTCCCCTGGTCCACATGCATTCTGATGTTGTCAAGCACGGCCAGGAGAGTTGTTTCTGTACTGTTGTTGGCCCTAAAACCTGTTTGAGTGATGTCTAGGAGGTTATTAGTTTCGAGAAAACTGACCAGTTGCCTGTTGACCAGTTTCTCTAGGACTTTCGACAAATAGGGGAGTTGGGAAATGGGTCTATAGTTCCAGGGGGGAGCCAGATTTAATTTCGAGCATTGCTTTGCCCACTTCCTCTTCAGAGAATGGGCGGAAGCTAGAACAGTGAGCATGGGGGGGGGGTGGTTCGTAGTCCACCGGGGAGCCCGTCTCGGGATTGGGGAAGGAAGAATAGATCTTGTCTATCTTTTCACAAAAGAAGTTGTTCATATTGTCGCAACTGATTTGCGAGGGAATCAGATTAGATGATAGACTGGGCGGGCTACAAAGCTCATTAACTATTTTAAAGAGCTCTTTAGAGGAGTCTTTATTCATTAGAATTCTGTTAGAAAAGTAGTCCTTTTTCGCCTTCCTAATTGCTTTGGTATTTTGCGACAGTTCTTTTTTGTAAATTGACCTAGTCTCTTGGGATCTTGTTAACCTCCATTTGTGTTCGAGCATGGTGCATTTCCTTTTTAGTGACTTCAGTTCCTGGCCGTACCACTTTTCTGACATGGTGCGCCTCGGTTTGGAATATCGACACTTTCGAGTGCAGTGCTCAAGAGCCGTTGCGATGTGGTCCTGAAGTCTATCTGTTGCTTCATCAACACTTATTTCTCCGGTAAGAGGATGTACAAAGTGTTTCCTAAAAGTTTCAACATTGAAGTTTGCATAACTTCTTTTGTGGGTTTCTGTCTGATAGGAGGGCCTAGCGTTTTTGACCGGTAGGTGAATATCAAATTCAACCATAGAGTGGTCAGTCCACGGTAATGGTCTTATCCCTGCGATGGAGATAGGGTTAATGTAGGAAGGGGGAGGCTCTAGCTGGCGCAGTGCAACACTAGCGACAAGCAGGGACTCTCTCTTCCTCGTCAGGGCTGAGGGTTACCTTCCAGACAACCTCTGCTTACCCTCTAGGTAGTGTGGCTTAAGCAGTCGTAAGCTAATCTTTGGGGCACATAGGGTTAAACACTTGCAACAGTACACCTTTACAACCAACCCACCACACAACGAGACCAGACTGTATTCTTGTAAAAATATATATCTTTATATAGATTTTAAGCAGGCTTATGAATACAGTCAATAACTTTATGAAGATGGTTGCAGGTTACTTAATTCGGGTTACCACAGTTCTTATGGAAGTTCTCTTGAGGCCCGTAGGCCGGTGTTACTCAATGTTCTTGTGGAGCCGGCGGCTTCCAAGGGATCTGTCCCACGTCGCGTTGCCTTCCCGGGGTCGCTGATCGTTGCGGCTCTTCGGCCGAGCAGGTCACTGGTCGTCCGGGGCAGCGGTGTTCTTTGGCGGCAGGGTCCTTTCCTCATCGTCCGCTCCGACCCTGGAGGCGGCGGCTGTGCGGTGGTGACAAGTGGCAGTACGGTCCCCAAGTGCAGGACGTACCCAGCCAAATGTCGGTGCCGCTGTGGGCTCACAGCTGGGCTGTCGGGCAGGCTTACCGACCTTGCAGATTCTCGTAGGGCAACTGTCCGTCCTTGCAGGTGAGTGACTGCTCGCTATGCAGTCCCCTCGATAGCTCGGACCGGACGGGTCCTCCTTCGCTTTGCTCTCGGGCTCCCGGTGCAGTTGCGGTCACGGTGTTCGGGCCAGCGGCGGCTGGTCCTCACTTTGCTTTCGCTGTTGCGTTGGGCCCCGGTCACGGTGGTCGGGAGGTCGTTGATGCCTTAGAGGAGATTCCTCCGTCAGTGCCGCGGCGATGATCACACACCCGCAGTCGCTTTCTTCCAAGGGGGTAGCGTCCACTGGTCCTGGGACGCTGGTCAGGGGGCAAGTTCAGTTGCAAGCCCTTGGAGATCTCTTTGCAGAGTTTGGCACAAGTAGCACAAAAGTCTTTTCGTAGTCTTATTGTCTTCCTCTCCTTCAGCAGCAAGGCACCAGACACAGGCAAGAGTCAGCACCCTTCCTTGTCTCTCACGGTCCTTCTCGTAGGGCAGAGTCTTTCTGTGGCCCAAACCGGATCTAATTTTCAAGGAGCAGGGCTCCTTCTTTTATAGGCCAATTCTTTTGTTCTCGCAGGCCAGGGGGGCCTTTGCATAGCCACTCTCAGTTCTGGAGTACCCCCGCGGGTGTACTCCGGCTTCTGCTTTCAGTGTGAGGGGCAGGCGCATCAGACGCCCCACAGGAGGTGGAGCCAGCATTGTCCGGACAGGAGTGGCCAGAGTACCTTGTTGATGGGGGCTTCGCCCTTCCTGGGCCAGGTGCCGGCAGAGTCATCCGCCGCTCCCCAGGAGGGTGGAGCCAGCATTGTGGAGGTCGAGCACAGTGACAGCTCGAGTCAAGAGGCACTCCTACCTCCCACTAAGGTGTAATCTGCGCATTCACCACCCGTTATCCCTCCAGCCCTGTCACTCACACATCCCAGACAGTCAGATACACACCAGCAGAGGCGGCTGAAATGGCTAAGCAAGCAAATGCTAACTTTCTAAAAGTAGCATTTGCAAACCCAGGATACGGAAATAAACTTGACTACAAGAAATATCTCATTACCCTGAGTTCAGGCATACTAAACATGACTCACTACCATGCTCCTTGAGCCTGCGGGGATTATAGGGTGTAATAACCCTCGCAGCTCAGTCTGGCCTAATGGAGCAGGTAGCCTTCAATAGTGAAATATGGTCTTTGTGGTAAGTCACTACTAGGACATGCCACGCACATCAGGGCTTGTCCTACCTTGTACCTACAACGCACCCTGCCCGCAGGCCTACCATAGGGGTGACTAATATGTAGTTAAGGGAAGGGTCGGTGCTGGCAAGTGGGGACACTTGCCCAGCTAGCGTGACAGTACGAGACCGCACGCGGGTTCTGCGGTCGCAGTTCCCAGACACATCTTTACGGCTGCTTCGGTGGGTGGCGCAACCAGCGCTGCAGGCCCACCAGCAGTATTGGCATCTACAAGCCCCGGCACTCTCTTGTGCGCTTTACTAGGGACTAACAGTAAATCCAATGCACCAATCATGGATACCAATCGTATATACAATTTACAGTAGGGAGCACTTGCACTGCGGCACGGATCAGCCGTGGCGCAGTGCCCTGAGTATCGGAAAACCAGCAAAACATCGGAGGCACATCAGCAAAAAGTGGAAGGGAGACTCACGCCAAGGTGCCAGGTCTAACATGTGTCCCCTCCAGCTGAAATGTGGGGGGAACTACCCTTCCCCAGGGAGTTCCACATCACTAAGGCGGAAAAATCTGGACAGACCGTCAGCGTTGGCGTGATCGGTGCCAGGGCGGTGTTCCACCGTAAAGTCCATACTCTGTAGAGAAATGGACCACCTCAACAGTTTCGGGTTCTCACCCCTCATTTGCATCAACCATCTGAGGGGCCTGTGGTCCGTCTGAACTCGGAAGTGAGACCCAAACAAGTAGGGTCTTAGCTTCTTCAGCGCCCAGACCCCAGCAAATGCTTCACGCTCTATTGCACTCCACCTACTTTCCCGTGGAAGTAACCTCCGACTTATGAAGGCTACGGGTTGGTCAAAGCCCTCCTCAGTCATCTGTGAAAGAACAGCCCCTACACCATGCTCTGAAGCGTCTGTTTGCACAATGAACTCCTTGGAGAAATCTGGGGCCAGGAGCACGGGCGCCGTGCACATGGCAGTCTTCAGGGTGTCGAAAGCCTTCTGACAGGTGTCAGTCCAAATCACATTCCTGGGCTGCTTTTTCGAAGTCAGCTCTGTCAAGGGGGTCACGATCGTGCCATAGCCCTTGACAAACCTCCTGTAATACCCAGTGAGCCCCAGGAAGGCTCTCACTGAAGTCTGGGTCTTGGGGGGTTCCCAAGCCAGGATGGTTTCGATTTTGGGCTGCAAGGGGGCTACCTTGCCACTCCCAACTTGGTGTCCCAAGTACACCACTGAACCCTGCCCAATCTGGCACTTGCTTGCCTTGATTGTGAGGCCTGCTCTGCGCAGGGCCATCAACACTTCCCAGAGGTGTCGCAGGTGTTCGGGCCAGGTGCCGCTGAACACCGCGATGTCATCCAGGTAGGCGGCACTGAACTCGTCCAGTCCAGCCAACACCTGGTTGACCAATCTCTGAAAGGTGGCAGGGGCATTCTTCATTCCAAATGGCATAACCCGGAACTGGAAATGCCCATCTGGTGTAGAGAATGCCGACCTCTCCTTTGCCCCATCGGTCAAGGCGATCTGCCAGTACCCAGACGTCAAATCAAACGTGCTGAGAAACCGGGCAGCTCCTAGCTGATCAATGAGCTCGTCAGCTCTGGGGATGGGGTGCGCGTCAGTCTTCGTGACTGAATTGAGTCCTCTGTAGTCCACACAGAACCGGAGTTCGGGTGTGGCTCCCGGCGCAGCAGCCTTCGGAACCAAGACCACGGGGCTGGACCAAGGACTGCTGGAAGACTCAACCACCCCGAGGGCAAGCATCTTGGAGACCTCCTCCTTGATGCAGGCCCGGACCCTGTCAGTTACCCGGTAAGCCTTGTGCTTCACCGGTAAGCTGTCTCCAGTGTCCACATCATGGACGCACCAATCTGTGACACTCGGAACCAGGGAGAACAGGTCTGGAAACTGTCCCAGCAACTGGCGGCAGTCCTCCTGTTGTTCGGCGGTCAGGGAGGGTGAGAGGTTAACTCCATCCACAGACCCATCCTTCTCACAGGCCACCAAGAGGTCAGGAAGAGGCTCCGACTCCTCCTCCATTCCGTCATCGGTTGCCAACAACATGCCCACTTCGGACCTTCGCAAGTGGGGCTTGAGGCGGTTGACATGCAGGACCCGCAAAGGGTTCCTGGGCGTCTTCATGTCCACCAAGTATGTCACGGGGCTCTTGCGCTCCACAACCTCAAATGGTCCTGTCCACTTATCTTGAAGGGCACAGGGCTCCACTGGGGCCAAGACATACACCTCCTGTCCAGGCTGAAGCTCGACCAGAGTGGCATTCTGATCGTACCACCGCTTCATTTCTTCCTGGCTCGCTTCCAGATTTGCCTCGGCAAGTTGTCTGAAGCGTCTGGTCTGGTTTCTGAAGGCCAGCATGTAGCTATATACATTCTGGGGAGGTTTCCTGGGAGATTGCTCCCAGCCTTCCTTTACCAAACTCAGTGGTCCTCTCACGGGGTGACCGTACAGCAGTTCAAAGGGGCTGAACCCTAGGGACTTCTGTGGTACCTCGCGATATGCAAACAGCAGGCATGGCAAGAGGACGTCCCACTTACGCCTCATCGGACCTTCCAGGCCCATTATCATGCCTTTGAGGGTTCGGTTGAATCTTTCAACCAACCCGTTACCTTGGGGATGGTAGGGTGTGGTGAACTTGTACGTTACGCCACACTCCTGCCAAAGGGACTTCATATATTTCGATATGAAATTGGTCCCCCTGTCGCTCACCACCTCTAGAGGGAATCCTACTCGTGAGAAAATTCCCATCAGTGCACGCCCCACCACGGGAGCCGTCACTGTCCTCAGAGGGATGGCTTCAGGGTACCGGGTGGCATGGTCCACCAAGACCAGGATGAACCTGTTGCCCATGGCTGTCTTGGGGTCCAGAGGCCCAACGATGTCAATACCCACTCGCTGGAATGGCGTACCGACCACAGGGAAGGGTTGGAGGGGAGCCTTGTTCTTCCCTCCCGTCTTCCCACTTGCCTGGCAAGTCGGACAGGTTCTGCAATAAGCGTCTGAGCTTTTATGCATTTGGGGCCAGTAGAAGTGGGTGACAAGCCTGTCATAGGTCTTGTCCATCCCCAAATGTCCTGCTAAAGGCACATCATGAGCCAGACCCAGTAGGAAGGCTCTGAATTTCTGGGGTACCACCAGCACACGGGCTGACCCAGGTTCAGCAGCCTTAGGCTCCGAATACAGGAGGTCGTTCTCCCAGTACACGTAATGTGTTTTGGCCTGAACACCATTGGCCTGGTCTGCAGCCTGCTGCCGCATACCCACGAGAGAAGGGCATTCTTTCTGCTCCCTGCAGAATTCCTCCCTGGAGGGTCCTCCTTCTTGCTGCCAATGGGTCAGCTCAGGCAGGTCCCCCAGTTCGGCGATCTGTTCCCCTGTAGGCTCCAGGGCATCCCCCTCAAGGTCTGCCTCCTCCTGGACCGTAGGAACTTCAGGGGCCGGTTTCCCGCGCCCCCTGCGCCTTCTCTCTAAAGCCGGTTCCTGGGCCTCTCCATCAGGCCCCAGGACCTCTCGATCACCCTTACTGGCTGCCATCGACCGGGTGGTCACGCACGCCCAGTCAGGCAGACCCACCATCCGCAGGTGAGTCGCTTTCTCCACCTTTTCCCAAGGGGAGTGCTCCAAGTCGTTCCCTAGCAAACAGTCAACAGGCATGGTTTTTCTCACACAGACCTGCAGAGTACCAGAGACCCCCCCCCACTCGAAGGGAACTTGAGCCATCGGACACTGGCTCTCAGAATTATCAGCATTGATAACCCTACAGTAGGCATGGGGTACAACCTGCTCTTGAGACACCAGGTGCTGCCTCACTGCAGTCACACTGGCTCCTGTGTCTCTAAGAGCCTCAGCTTCCTTACCATTGATGATCACCACCTGCCCATATTTCTTAGTGTTAGAGGGCAGGTAGTTCGTCGGGATCATCTCACTGTCTCCTAGCGAGACCAGGGTCATGTGAACGGGATCTCCACCCCCCGGGACCATCATTTCTTCTCCCAGGTGAACGCTAGTCACTTGTCGGGGCGGAGCACCAGTGGGTGCAGGTTTTCCAAATAGGCGACACTTGGGGTCACTGGATATGTGCCCAGGCTCGCCACATTTGAAACAATTGAAGGGCCCCTTTGGAACAGGTTTACCTGTCGGGGCCCCATTCTGCTTCGGGGGTGGGGGAGGCTGAGAACCCTGCTGCGGATTCCCTTGGGAACTACTTTGGGGGCCTTTTTGGAACCCTTTCTGTTTTCCCCCTTTGTCCCCCCCACTCTTCTGCTGGGGACCCTGCCCACTCTTGGCGGAATCTCCCACGGGACCCTTGTGGACCCTGGTGCTGAGCCAGCGGTCCGCCTCCTCAGCAAGCTTCCTCGAGTTGGACAGCTTGCTATCGATCAGGTGTTGGCATAACTCAGGAAAACAGTGATCAGACAAGTGCTCCCATGCAATTAAATCAAAGAGACCTTGAAAATCATTCACTTTGTTACCTTTCACCCAACCATCCAGTGCTCTGCAAAAGTAAGTCACATACTCCACATACGTATTCCCAGGCCGCTTAGTACATCCCCTAAACTTCTGTCTATACATTTCAGGGGTAAGCCCGTACCTGTTTAATAAAGCTTCTTTCATGTGGGCATAGGATCTCTGATTCTCAACGGGCAAATCTAGCAAGGTATCTCTCCCTTCGCTAAGGAACCTTCCCCACAACCCCGCTCCCCAATCCTTGTCAGGGACCCGGTGGGAGGACATGGCTACCTCGTATGCCCTAAACCACTGTCCTATGTCATCCCCCTTAAAGAACTCCTTAACTACGTCCTTCGGGATGTGCACTCTTGACTCTACCTGCACTGGCGATGTGCTGCCACCAGAGGGAGGCCGATCCAAGTCTCTCTCCTTGAGACTTATCTCCCTCATCTTGATTTCATAATCCATCTGGTGCTTTCGCTCTTCCAGCGCCATTCTTTTGGTTTCCAGCTCCAGCTGGATTTTCAATTCTGCCAACTTTCTTTCATGATTCCGGGTTTCCTTCCTGTCCGCCAGCTCCTCTGGCGACAGGCCTTTACCCAAGCTGTGCTCGCTGTCTTGCCTTTCCAGATCGATCAGATCCCCAAGCGCATTCTGCTCCTCCGTTGCGTTCTGCTCGGCGAGGACGTCTTGCTCCTCCGGGGTCTTTCTGGACTCCACCCAGGCTTTCAGGGCCTTGTAGAGCTCCGGCTTGTTTTTGCAGCCAGCGTGCGGAACTTTGAGTTTCCTACAGAAAAACTTTAGTTCAACTCTGGTGTATTTATCCAGCTTTGCGGCGTCCCACTCCACCTCCAACACCTCGGAGGTCGCGGACTCCGCTCCATCCAGGCTCTTTGTGCCAGGCATGGTTTCTGCACTCGGAATCTTCTTTCAAAAAGCAAAGTCTGTGGTTTAGTAACTGTACCGTAATCCTTGTGTAGTGGTCCGAAGCTCAGGTATAACTATCGCAAGTGTAAATTCGAAATCCTCACCGCTGCGTCCAATGTAGGAAGGGGGAGGCTCTAGCTGGCGCAGTGCAACACTAGCGACAAGCAGGGACTCTCTCTTCCTCGTCAGGGCTGAGGGTTACCTTCCAGACAACCTCTGCTTACCCTCTAGGTAGTGTGGCTTAAGCAGTCGTAGGCTAATCTTTGGGGCACATAGGGTTAAACACTTGCAACAGTACACCTTTACAACCAACCCACCACACAACGAGACCAGACTGTATTCTTGTAAAAATATATATCTTTATATAGATTTTAAGCAGGCTTATGAATACAGTCAATAACTTTATGAAGATGGTTGCAGGTTACTTAATTCGGGTTACCACAGTTCTTATGGAAGTTCTCTTGAGGCCCGTAGGCCGGTGTTACTCAATGTTCTTGTGGAGCCGGCGGCTTCCAAGGGATCTGTCCCACGTCGCGTTGCCTTCCCGGGGTCGCTGATCGTTGCCGCTCTTCGGCCGAGCAGGTCACTGGTCGTCCGGGGCAGCGGTGTTCTGTGGCGGCAGGGTCCTTTCCTCATCGTCCGCTCCGACCCTGGAGGCGGCAGCTGTGCGGTGGTGACAAGTGGCAGTACGGTCACCAAGTGCAGGACGTACCCAGCCAAATGTCGGTGCCGCTGTGGGCTCACAGCTGGGCTGTCGGGCAGGCTTACCGACCTTGCGGATTCTCGTAGGGCAACTGTCCGTCCTTGCAGGTGAGTGACTGCTCGCTATGCAGTCCCCTCGATAGCTCGGACCGGACGGGTCCTCCTTCGCTTTGCTCTTGGGCTCCCGGTGCAGTTGCGGTCACGGTGTTCGGGCCAGCGGCGGCTGGTCCTCACTTTGCTTTCGCTGTTGCGTTGGGCCCCGGTCACGGTGGTCGGGAGGTCGTTGATGCCTTAGAGGAGATTCCTCCGTCAGTGCCGCGGCGATGATCAGCACCCGCAGTCGCTTTCTTCCAAGGGGGTAGCGTCCACTGGTCCTGGGATGCTGGTCAGGGGGCAAATTCAGTTGCAAGCCCTTGGAGATCTCTTTGCAGAGTTTGGCACAAGTAGCACAAAAGTCTTTTCGTAGTCTTATTGTCTTCCTCTCCTTCAGCAGCAAGGCACCAGACACAGGCAAGAGTCAGCACCCTTCCTTGTCTCTCACGGTCCTTCTCGTAGGGCAGAGTCTTTCTGTGGCCCAAACCAGATCTAATTTTCAAGGAGCAGGGCTCCTTCTTTTATAGGCCAATTCTTTTGTTCTTGCAGGCCAGGGGGGCCTTTGCATAGCCACTCTCAGTTCTGGAGTACCCCCGCGGGTGTACTCCGGCTTCTGCTTTCAGTGTGAGGGGCAGGCGCATCAGACGCCCCACAGGAGGTGGAGCCAGCATTGTCCGGACAGGAGTGGCCAGAGTACCTTGTTGATGGGGGCTTCGCCCTTCCTGGGCCAGGTGCCGGCAGAGTCATCCGCCGCTCCCCAGGAGGGTGGAGCCAGCATTGTGGAGGTCGAGCACAGTGACAGCTCGAGTCAAGAGGCACTCCTACCTCCCACTAAGGTGTAATCTGCGCATTCACCACCCGTTATCCCTCCAGCCCTGTCACTCACACATCCCAGACAGTCAGATACACACCAGCAGAGGCGGCTGAAATGGCTAAGCAAGCAAATGCTAACTTTCTAAAAGTAGCATTTGCAAACCCAGGATACGGAAATAAACTTGACTACAAGAAATATCTCATTACCCTGAGTTCAGGCATACTAAACATGACTCACTACCATGCTCCTTGAGCCTGCGGGGATTATAGGGTGTAATAACCCTCGCAGCTCAGTCTGGCCTAATGGAGCAGGTAGCCTTCAATAGTGAAATACGGTCTTTGTGGTAAGTCACTACTAGGACATGCCACGCACATCAGGGCTTGTCCTACCTTGTACCTACAACGCACCCTGCCCGCAGGCCTACCATAGGGGTGACTAATATGTAGTTAAGGGAAGGGTCGGTGCTGGCAAGTGGGGACACTTGCCCAGCTAGCGTGACAGTACGAGACCGCACGCGGGTTCTGCGGTCGCAGTTCCCAGACACATCTTTACGGCTGCTTCGGTGGGTGGCGCAACCAGCGCTGCAGGCCCACCAGCAGTATTGGCATCTACAAGCCCCGGCACTCTCTTGTGCGCTTTACTAGGGACTAACAGTAAATCCAATGCACCAATCATGGATACCAATCGTATATACAATTTACAGTAGGGAGCACTTGCACTGCGGCACGGATCAGCCGTGGCGCAGTGCCCTGAGTATCGGAAAACCAGCAAAACATCGGAGGCAAATCAGCAAAAAGTGGAAGGGAGACTCACGCCAAGGTGCCAGGTCTAACAGTTAATATTGGAGAAAATCAGGTCGAGGGTATGTCCGACCCGGTGGGTTGGTTGCTTAATTCTCTGAGACAGCTGCATTATCTCCATGTTTTCAGTTAGTTGTTTAGTGAGGGGGTTATTACTACCCTCATAGTGGATATTAAAATCCCCTAGGAGTAATATATTTTTGTTCTGAAGGCAGATTGGCATAACTTGTGCCAGGAGATGAGTGTTGAATTTTGAGGTGCAGCCCGGGGGGGTTGTAGATGACAGCTCCCCCAAATAGGATGGTGGTGTTAGTGGATAAGGAAAAAGCCATAACTTCGTGGGTATTGACCTGAGTGATCACTTCTTGTCTACAATTAAATGTGTCTTTAAACAGCAGTGCTACCCCTCCTCCCTTCTTTTTCCTCCTATTCAGGTTGAGAATTTTGCAATTGTCTGGGAGGGCCGTGGCAATATCCGGGGTATTGTGGGTATCTAACCAAGTGTCCGTGATGAAGGCTAGGTCTGGTTGATCATTTTCTAGAATGTCCCATACCTCGATTGCATGTTTGGGGAGGGACCTTGCGTTAAGATAGATACATTTTAGAGTCACTTCGTGGGAAGCGAGATTGGTGGGGCAGTGCCAGGGGTTGCTCAGCCAGTGGCAGTTCCTGCAGCAAACTGGTCCCAAGGTGCTTAAGGGTTCCAGTTGTGCACATGATGCTTGGTTCTGACAGTAAGCGGTGTTGAGTTTTTCTTAGCTCGCTTCCTGAGTAGGTGATGGGGCGTTTGCTCAGAGGCCGTGGATGGATGGAGGGAGGGGCAGGGATTATGGCCCCGGGTCCCGGCCTGTCGCGGACGGGCGCAGACGGGCTTGCCTTAGGCGCGCCTTCGGCGCGCTGACGGAGCGCCCGGTGCGCCCATCCGCTGCACTTCCGGCGTGGTGGCTCCGTTTTGGACTGGCGAGGGGCAGGAGGGTGGGAGGGGTTGAGCACTCGCCTGCTCGCCCTGCTCCTCCCCTCACCCAAGATGGCGGGGACCCCGGCAGCGCTTACTCGGCTGCACTGAGGAAGATCAGGGGCACATCCTGGTGAGAGGCAGTAAGTGGCAACACTAATTTGGGCACACGGGATTGTCTAACTATTAATCAGCAAACAATTTTAAAACAGGTAAAAACGATTTAGCAATGTTAAAAAGCACTAGTGCAATGTGCAAAATAGCTACAATAAAGGTCCCGGCTTTCCGCCTCAGGACGTTTAAACTCACACTCCACGTTCAATAGCAATCACTGAGGGAATGTGCGCTGGGTCTTTTGTACTGGCGAGTTTGTGAAAGTTCAAAAAGGAAGAATATCTGTACTATTGGCCCAGTTGGATCCTGTGATGCCGCAAATTAAAAAATATAGAGTGCTCTGATTGGCGGAGAAGGACTTTTTTTTCATGTCTACCTGGTCTCACAGGACCAAGCAATCTAATCGGCTGAATGCAATATCAACAGAAATGTTGTGGCTGCAATTACAAGACTCAGAGACTCTGTTCCTGTGTTTTGAAAATAAAAAAAATATGCTAAAAGAGTACAGTGTAGGAGTACACTGACCTTCTGGCCCTTGTGGAGGTATCTGTGGCATCCTGCTGTTGCTAGGTGCCTTAGAATGTACATGTTAGAGAATGTTTTCTTATGAGCATTAGGCCAGGCAGTTAGAGCCTGGATTTGCTCCTGTTCAGACCTATCTTATGGATGGGATCCTTATGCTAAGAATAAATCCACTTGTAACTTGTCATGGATGGACATTCATTCTTACATTTGGGGACAAGGATGGGATGGCATGAAGGATCTCAACATCATCACTTTAATGAAGATTTTATTTTCTTTCACTTCATTCTTAGAAAGAAACAGAAGAATCTTCCCTGGACAAGGTACTGTGTAACTATTAACCTATTTCTAAAAAGGGAAAGACTTTAAACGTCTCTACTCCATTCTTATATATTTTTTTTACTTTGTGTTTGATCTTGCCGGATATGAATTAACTATTATCTCCAGGATTTTAAACTAAATTCGCTATGCTCTTCAAACTATTGCTTTGTGCCCTGTGCCTTGGTATAATTCCGAGACTGTTCACCATATTTTAAACTTGATCTTCGCCACACACTCGCCCCTAGTGCATGTTGTTGGAAGGGGTTAGGAGCTGTAATGGGTGTGGGATCATAGTGACCGTTCAGTCTTTTGGACAGAAAGTTCGGCGCACACTCGCTCCTTTCATGATTTATTAACAGGGGTTGGGAGTTGGTCTCGGTGCGGGCTCGCACTGATGGTTACTTTTCATTACTATTTGAAAATCTTGTCCATTCCAAGAACCCTACCTTGCTGGACATTTATTCTTACAGTATCCCAGAGGAATCAATCTTAGAACAAAACCCTCATGTATTTTCCTGCAGAGTAAGCACTAAATGGTGCAGAATCATGCAAAGCATAAATTACCCTTCAGGCACACAAGCCCTCGCTGGTAAACCAAGGTCCTCCTACTCACAGCCTTCCATTCGTACCGAACACTTCATGGATGGCCTACCTCATGTTGGCAATCAAACAGACATGGCTGACAAGCCACTGCAGTACATGATCTTTGGACTGTGAACATTTGTTCATAGAGAACCCACTCTCTCTAGATGCCCAAGCCACTATTCCACACAGCCTGTGCCCTGTACTAAACCCTTCATGGATAGCTGACCTATCATGGCCAATGGATCAGACATGAGTAGGAAAATACCTACTGCAAACAGTCCTTGCTCTGTGCGAATCCTTGCATGGAGAGTGCACTCCCAACACCCAAGGCCCCAAGGTGGCACTATCCGCAGTCTTCACCCAGTACCTAAAACCAAAAACATTGCAGATAGCCAATCTCTTTTGGATAATCAAGCACACATTACTGGGTAAGTTCATAATGTGTACAATCTTTACTTGTACGCACAACTTAACATGCAGAGCCCACTCTACCAGACACTCAACACCGCTTAGAAAAGTAAGTAACTACTACGTACAAACTTCGTCTTGTAGCAAATCTTTTACACATAGTCAACCTCTTGTGGGCAATCAAAAGATAAGAGCTGGCATGTCTCTGCTGTACGGGGTCTTTGGCCTGTCCACAACTATTAAAAGAGTTCACCCCCTTCAAACCCAAGTCTCATTAGAAGGCCAAGCATGCTACTAAAGCTGACACTCATTAGCAGTAAATAGCCTTCAGAGTATTAGGTATAGATGTACTTTGCTGAATACCTTCCAGTATTATAAGTGTATACCAAACTGTCACAATCATTGGATGATGTGATCAGTGATATCATCAGTGATGTTAACATTAATGTCCTTTGAGATGTCTCCTCCCTAAGCCCGACCCTCTTTAACGCCTACATGGAACCTCTGGACAGGATAGTCCATCCCTTTGGTGTGCGTATAGTCACCTACGCGGATGATACGCAGCTGGTGGTCTCGTTAGACCACGCAGATGGATCATCCAACACCTTAGGCCCCTGTCTAGAGGCTGTTGCCAGTTGGATGCAAGCCTCCTGTCTCAAGCTTAACGGGGAGAAGACAGACATCATTCTCCTTGGAAATCCCTCCCCGTCTGCTCTTGCACCCATCTGGCCACCATGTCTTGGCGCTCGTCCTGTGCCCAAGTCCCAGATAAAGAGCCTCGGGATTTGGCTTGACACTGCCCTTGATTTCTCTGTCCAGGCTACTAAGACTGCTGCCACTTGCTTCGGACTAATGAGGATGCTCCGGCGGGTGCTCCCTTTGCTCCCTTTGCTCCCTTTCCAGGCGAGGAGGATCATGGTCCAGGTCCTCATTCTCTCTCGCCTGGATTACGGGAACGTTCTCTACCTGGGAGCACCGGCTTCGGTCCTTCAGAGGCTCCAGGTCACACAAAACAGTGCGGCCCACCTATTGTTCAATCTGTCCCGTCGGCAGTCGGCGAGGAAGGCTCTGAGGGACCTTCATTGTCTCCCAATGGCTGCCAGAGTGCAGTTCAAAGCTCTGTGCATCATGCACAAATCCTTCCACCGTGTAGGCCCAGCGATTCTGCACCCTCTAGTTACGCCTTATGTTCCAACACGCCCCCTTTGGTCTGGTACCCTGCAGCTGGCCACCTCCTCTAAAATTAACAAAGCCCGTTGGGGTGGCCGCTCTTTTTCCCATTCGGCGACCAGACTCTGGAATGCCCTCCCCTTTGCCATCCGGGGTAACAGCAACCTCCTCTCGTTCAGAAAGGCCCTAAAAACGCATTTGTTTGCTAAATCTCTCTGATCTGCCCCGAGCCTGCGCTAAAACCATTTTATCTTCAAGCGCTGCGAGGCCCCAGGGCGGTTATGCGCTATACAAATGCAATTTTTCATTTCATGTCATCAGTAAAGTCATCAATGATATAATTTAAAGTCATACGTGATGTACCATGTGTGGTCATGAGAAGGAGGGGGTGTAACTCAATACATTTTGCACTAAGTTCCTGTTCGCTATGTTTGTTGTTCCTGTGTTACTGTTAAAGAAGATTTGTACCAAATTACTCATTATTACATTAATGATTGTAATCACGTAATTTTCCATACTTTTGCATCAAAAACCTGGGTGTAAAACTCCTCTCTGCTTGCTCAAGAAGCCTTTTTTTCCTCCTTTTTTTCCAACAGGAATAAAGGGGCCCAGAGACTCCAAATTCCTGTTCCTGTCCAGCAGGCTCCTCCCAGTGCTTTGTTCCTCTACTGGTCACTTTTCATTGAGATTTGGAGTTGGAAGGATCACTCTCCTTGTCTGCTGCATACATACCATTGGATTTAAGGAATTTGTATTTGAAATTTCACAGGTAAGTTGAAAAACTGGTATATAAGGGTGTTGATTGTTTGACTGAAGGCATGCACCAAAATTTGTTTGTACTTACGTTTGATTTCTTAAATTTATTGTGGTGGGTGTCCCGCAATTTTCCTAGAGTCATAGTTATTTTTTTGCATGTAATTCTTCTTCTTTTGTTAAGGAAACATGTAGAATAGTTCAGTAAATATTCTCCATGTTTTTAAAAAGTTTGCAATATTCATTTAATTCACTATGTGGTCTATTCTGCCGATTGGCGTTCCAGCCTGTTGGCCCAGTACTAGTCATGGGTGCATGAAACAACTGTTTTTGTGGTGTATGTTGACTTGAAACATTATTTGGGCCATGAAGTGAATTGGATTTAATTACAAAATCTGTTTTTATGGTATTTCGCAACTTTTTTTCTCCTGCAAACAGTGCATAGGTGCAGTATTTATATTTGATGCCTTTGGAGGTTGTGTGTTGTTGTAAAATTTCTTAGCCCAGTTAATTTTTGTTTTTGGCATTGCTGAATAGATACTCTTTTTTCTGTGCTACCAATCCATGCCTCCTTTGTCTGGCCAGTGTGTTTGCCATACGCCACCATTTGTCTTTGTTCCCTTCGCCATGTGGCCAGGGGGCCATTTTGTATAGTAAGTGCCATAGGCCTGCATGTGCTCCTTGTTTCTGGTGTTGCCTCCTTGCTTGTTGTTGTGACCATGTGGCTGGCTGCCATTTTGTATGGCCAGCCAGTATGCCTTTGCCACAGGTGTGCATGTGTTCTTTGTTCCCAATGCCTTCTTGCTCAATGTCGTTGTGCACTATGTGGTTGGTGCGCATTTTGTGTAGGCAGCCAGTGTGATTTTTCCATATGTCTGCATGTCTTCTTTGTTGTGGCCCTGCCTTGTTGCTTGCCGTTGTTCACCATGTACCTGGGAGCCATTTTGTGTAGGCGGCCAGTGTACTTTGGCAAAGGCCAGCATGTCTTCTTCGTTCCCCATGCCTTCTTGCTCAGTATTGTTATTGACCGCTGGGTGAAAGGGTACATGGGTGGGTAAAGAGCTGAATGGGTGAAATGATGGTTAGAAGAAAGGGTGGATATTGAATTGATGGATAATGAATTAGACATTTTGCTGAAAGACAGGATGAGAGAAAGTAAATCTCAAATCATGGTGGCTATGGGTGAATTAAAATTAAAGGATGAATACATCTTTGGGCTGCTTGGATGAATAAGCATTGCAGCTCTTCTCATGGAGAGCGGCATGCTACCCACTTACTTCACTTTGTTTATATAGGGTTATCAAAGCTATCATTCAAGGGGGGGTACTTTTAAAATTTGTGTTCTACTGTATTTATTAAGGGATGCAGATGTATCCCACCCATCATCCTTAATCACCTCCTGCCCCTGGCATTTTGCCACCCAAGATGGAATTGCAGTTTGGTTCAATTCATGAATGAATTGTTGACTGTGCAATGTGTCCTTGCTTCAGTTAATGTGGTATTTACAAAGTTTTCAATGCACTGCAAACCGAACACACAAGGTGTTTTTCCCTTTACCCAATCAGTCACCTCTTAGTACTTCACACATTTATTTTTTCCAAAGTTCAGCCATCCTAGCCTACCAACAAGTTGAAAAATCCATTATTGCCATGTGCCATATTTGATATTATAGTCATCTGAAGTGATTACAAAATATATTTCATGATTTCCCATAACAGATTTATTTTACGCCTGTTCACATTTTTCCCTTTCGACTTCCGTCAACAAGTACAGTGACTGAAAAAGCCAAAGATGATGAATTGATGATCAGTGTAGTGACTCCGCTGTTCTATACAAACTTGCCTAAACACTCTACCCTACCCTGCAGTAGAGTAAGTAAAGTTTCTTTTCCTTACTGCCCAGTGAAAGAGTTTGGTTGAAATAATATGTAATGGGCGAGACCAGTGAGTAAAATGGGAGGAAGTGCATGATTTGATGTCAGGTTTGCCGTACAGGGTACGCTGTGATGAAAATGCCAAATGCAATTTATATAGCATGTCTCTTTCCCTGTAGTCCAGTGCATCATTTTCCACAATGTCAACTTACGGCAGACAGGATAATATCCGCATTTCATGCTTGAGGTGTGTGATGCAGTATCTTGTTCATTATTTATCTGTATCTTTGGAATCAGGGTAGAAAGAGAAAGGCATTTGAAGAAGAGCAGGGCCATTGGAATTAAAAATAAATACTTGTCATCTACAGCTGCCCCAGCTGCAGACAGTAGCAAAATAATCAACATGCTGGCTAGCAATGACCATGGCTCCGTTAATTTAGCACAGCACACAACTTTAATTAAGTGAATTAAGGAGCGATAATTTAATTTCCCACTCAAAGTATCTGTGTAGTTACTTGAAAAGCCTTTAGAAGATATTATTCTTATTCTCCCTTAATACTTTTCTGTCCCATAGTCAGTGCTTTTTATGCACGGCATGTGTGAGTAAAACATACAATTAGCCTTGTGATTCTCCTAATCCTAATCACATCAAATTCCAAAGGCCCTAGGAGACCAGCAAGGTACTGCTACTGTGCCACCCACTAATTGTAAACAATTCTTTTGTACAGAGCATTATTCAAATTGTGTCTGTTTTCTTTTAGTTTTTCTCAGTTTAGCTATTCCTGCCAGTCCACCCTTAGCACCCAATAGGCAGGAGATAGTGGCTCATCTGTGGCAACAGAGGCGGGACCGTATCCAGCAGGAATACCAGCGGCTGATTGTCCTGAAATTAAAAGAGGTGAAAATATGTCCCTCTCAGCAGGGACTAGTGCATCCAGTCCCCTGCAGTCTCCAGCCACCTGGTGATTCCATCGCTGGTGCCACTGCAAGCTGACAGCAACTGCTGCTGTGCCCTCCCACTCTGTCAGCAGAACATTGCTGCGGTGCATGCTGCGGATGGACCTTATAGAGAGCCGGCTTGTCAGGATGGAGGAGAGCCTGGACCAGCTATGGACCCAAATGGACAATGCTCTCTTCTAGTCCTTTTTTCATTTATTTTTGGTGGGAGGGACTTGTTGGGGGTGGAAAGGATAGGAACGGAGTTGTGACCGGGTTTATTTATTAGTTAGACATTTTTGGACTTTGTTGCTTGGTTTAATTTGTTTGGCGATAGGGTTGGGTGGAGATTGTGGGTTTGCTTGTAAACAACAATAAAGGAGGAAAATTATTATATTTCATCAAAATGTATCCCTGTAAGATTTGGCCCTTTTGACAGGTTTATCCCCAAAGCTTTTGCCATTTGCCTCCCGTTTTTCTGACCCTTTATTTATTAGCAATAGGATTCTGAGCATTTTACCACTGCTGTTCAGTGCTAAAGTGCATATGTTCTCTATATAAATTGTGACAATGATGGGTTATCCATGATTGGCATATTTGATTTACTGGTAAGTCCCTAGTAAAGTGTCAGGGTCTCTAAATCATATGCTAGCGGGCTCACAGCACTAGTGCTGCCATCCACATGAGTAGTCCTGTAATGTGTCTCAGACCTACCACTGTAGTGTCTGCACACACAGTTTGTAACTTTCATATTGTCCTGGCAAGTGCACCCACTTGCCAGGCCCAAACCTTTCCTTTCCTTACATATAAGGCAACCCTAAGGTTGGCTCAATGTACCCCCCTGGGCAGGGTGCAGTTTATGTGAAACGTAGGACAAGTGGTTCGGAGACCCTTGCCACAAAGAGAACAAAGACATTTTGGGGTAAAAATATTAGAACTACAAACCCCAGGACTTTGGATTACTTCAAGGAACAAGAGGACCCTGCCAAGTAGAAAAGCAGAAGGACTGTGTGGGGAGTACTGCCTTTTCTGAATGAGGGTGGGTTGCCTGCAGTTTCTGCTTCTGTCTATGGTGGAGGAAATGGACTGGCTCTTTTTGCCCTGCAGTGGTATTCTGCTTGTGTTGGACTCTTTAAGGGCTTGTGTGTGCTGGCCTCCTGTTGAAAATCTTAAAAGATTTCAAGAAAGATCCTTGCTGCATTTTAAAGAGTCCTGCCTAGGAGTTGTGCTAGAGAAACTGTGTGAGGAGTGCTGCCCCTGGTCTCCATGTGGTAGGACGGCCTTTAGTAGTTGCTCCTGCCTAGAGCAGGAAAATGACTGGACTGTCCTGCTACCTTCCTGGGAGAAAGAAGAAAGCAAGGGAGAACCGCTTTGTTTGGCAGCCCAGCATGTGAAAGAGTGCTGTGACTTTATTTACAGGCAGTAGGGAGAGTTTCCCCTGCTAGGAAGGAACGCTGTTGGTGTACAACTGCAGTGCATGCATTGCTGCCCTTGCCTCTTGGTGAAGGGAGGGGAGAGCTGAGGGGCAAGGAGTGCTCTCCCACTCCCTGATGGCTTGCCCCACACAAATTTCCAGCCGGGGCTCTGTTTACGTGGCACCAGACTATGAGAGCTGCTTCTTCCATACAGAGGGAATCCCAGCTGGGAGCATGCTCCCTCCCCCTGGTGTGAGGAGGCAACATTGGTTGTCATGGTGGGTGGGGCCAACCACTGCAAAGAACATGGAAGGTCATCCCCCACAAGGAAACTTACTAAGACTGGAGTCGTCATCAGTGACCACCAGGAAACTCAGGCCAGGAGCACCCTAGGCGGTGGAAGAGGCTTGCCGACAACCAGGAGAAGCTTGAGTCCTGTGAGGGCTCAGGACCAGCAGAACATCCTGCAGATGGGATGGGGCTGCCAGACCTCTTTCCTGCTGCACCACAGTCTCAAGGGGCTTTGTGAAAGGAAGGGAGGGCTCATTGAGGTTTCACTAGGGGCATACCTTGGGAAACTAAGCCCCAGAAGAGTCCACAGCTGAGCCGCATGACCGCGGGCAGCTGCAAGTATACCTGTCATTGGAGCAATATTTTTGACCTAGCTGCATTTAATTAGAAATGTGGTACTGGGTTCCATAGCCTACCTTGGGGGCACTTCATCAGGTTGGTAGAGTATCTACAGCTGCACTTCTCTATAGTTATATATACAAGGGAGAGAGAACCGAGGGAAGTCTCCCCACTGATGGGGGCATTGATTGAAGTAAACCTGGGTGGAGCTTGCGGAGTGACATGATGCAGAATGCCACAGAGTTACATAAAAACTCTATGGAATTCGGCAGAGTTCTGCTCGACAATATCCAGAGCAGTAAATGGGCTTGGTAAGAAAACATCATGGTCCATGGGCTGCACACTCTGAGAGAAAGTGCTGTTAAGTTTTAACGGCCACAATAGAAGTATAGATCAGAGACCACCCAGACCCTCTCTTTGCAGATGGGTGAGGAGAGGGCGATGTGCCTTGGCTTGCTGCTACTATGGTGTGCAGGTTCTGTCACTCAGATGCTTCAAAGTCATTCACGCATCAAAATTGCATGCAGATTTTGCTGAATTCCCCAGGGTACGACACAGGCAAGCTAGTATTAAAAATAACATGTTTTCCGCCTTTCCTGTTTCTGGCATGCTCCAGGGGACTTGATTCTGTGGGTCGCCACAAGAAAAGCCCTTTCAGTATAGCTCTTTGACAATAAGAGGCCTAGCCTCATCCTCCTTCACAGTAAGAGTCCATTCTTCTCTCGGAGCTCGTATGAGTAGTGACAGAGCCTGTGCTGAGCTAGGAGGGCCAGTTTCTAGGTGTAAGGGGTGGGTGCCACTTAAAAAAAACTCCGCTCCTCAGTGGGAGGAGATTTTCTAAACTTCACACACAAAGTGGACTGCTGAGTAGGAAAACCTCTGTGAACTCCACTTGCGGAGTGGAGTTCACTGCACACACTTGTAGGAAGCTGGCTCTGTATATACTATACCAAAGTGAACTATGGTGTGCACAGAGTCCAGTGGAACCCCAAAGGTAGGCAGAGATAAAGTTAGATTGCACCGCACTCTCTATTTGTGGTAGTGTGGTTGAGCAGAAGGCAGTAGCAGAAGACAGTGTTAAGCCTTTGTTGTACACACTCAGTCAGAAAATGAATTTACACACTCAAAGACTGAACTTCTGACCAATCGTTTTTGTATAAAAAATATTCTTTTAGTTACTTTATTTCCTAGAACCAAGCATGCCTGGCACAGGTAAGTGATAAGTACTTTGCAGTAAATATACAGTTGTAATGCAGTTTGGGTTTGTAATAGTATATGCACTTTGTTTTGACTTACAGTATGGTTTCAGAGAAAGGCAATAATTTGTAGATACAGTATTTAGACGTGAATGGGCTTTTCAGTAAAATTACAGGTAAGTTACTTCTGAGATTACTTTTTTTACTCAGAGTAGTATTAGTGGATGCTACTCTGGGAAATTTCCTGTAAACAGCTAAGTAAGATTGTTTTTGTTAGTTTAAAAGAATTTCTGTAGGTTTTCAAACTCCGCACACAGAAACTTTTCCAAGAAAAATTAGTTAGTGTGTTGTATCAAAGCTTTACAAAGAATTGAGACTAGACTGCTAAATGAGGACACAGCAACAAAATCCTGATAATGATGAAATATTAACAACAATAGCAATAGTATTAACATGAGCAATGGGGAGCTACTATTTAATTGAAACTAAAAATACAATATCCTTGATTCATGAAAATTGGACTCAAACTCTTGAGTGGGCAAGCATATGTTATGCATAACAAGGCCTGAATAATGATGATGGCAGCTGTTGCCCATCATTCAATCTCCAAAATATGGATCACTTTCATCTGTGAGTGTGTAAATGGGGCCTGTATGGGCATTTTCTTAGGTAATAGAAGATCCTGCGGTGAGTTGGTGGTGCTTGTGAGAAGTTGGCCTGGTATATGATGTCCACTATTCTAGTGGCCACCTTGCACCAGTCAAAACGACCCTTATTGATGGTAGGGTTAAAGTAAACTTAGTGGTAGCTATGAAGAGCAGCCTTCAGGCTCAGACTTAGAGGCGAGTTAAGCAAGCTGTTTTACCAGTTATAATCTCTTGAATGATCAAAATAAAGCACACCACACAAGGTATACATCAAATATATATGTATTTATTCTAAACACAACCCTTCTGGACTCTTTATGAGGTCAGAGGTAAAAGTACATTTCAAGGAATTTAATTAGTATACGATAAGTTGCACAGTATACGTTATGCACTAGGGGCCTCACAAACCGTATACTAAAATAGTGGTATAAGAACCACATGAGGGTGAGAAAGCAGGCCTAGTGCCTGTGGAACCACTGGGGCTTCCAGGAACCACCAAGGTAGGGATGCAGGAGGTCCACAGGGGATGCATGCAGTGTCTAAACACAGCCACGGATCACCATTGACTTTCTATGGAGAACGAACAAGTTACAATTTTTAAGATTAAGGGCACTTAGAGGTGAACTACGATGGAACCCTGTTTGTTCCTTCAAGGGCCAAGCCCAAAAATTGCAACGAATGATACGAAATCAGCACCCATCCAAAAAGTATTTTCTTTCTAATTTCAAATGTCCACAATACATATAAAAGTGCACGATCTTGTAAAAAAAGGTCCAGATTCTTGCAAGATTTTCTTATCCAAGTTCTTTATTGTGGTATTTCAACACAGGAAAAATCCAAGGACACAAATGGATTTCCTTCTTAACCAGCCAACGCGTTTCGTCTCTGACAATGAGACTTCTTCAGGGCTTAAACGTTAATTGATAATCATAAATCAGTACATCATGGTAGATTTCCTCAAAAACAGCATGTTGTGATAATTTCTAAAGAGCTCTTTATCCTGACGAGATCTGCTCAAAGGGATAGAACCCGAACACAATCAGGAATCCATGTCTATAAGATAGTTGTGTTTCTAACACTGTTCTTGTCGTGCTTGATCTCGATAATCTAAGAAAGGTATGGTAACCAGCAGAAGTTCCACATCAACGGTAGGACAGCAACTCGCACACAAAACCAAGCACTCTGCCTTCAGGATTGTCATGGCCTGCCATAGGAGTGACTTATTAGTTACTATGTGTCTATATGTAAAGGTAGATATAGGTATACTACATCTAAGTAAGGGGTGCTTACACCACCTTACCCAGGCTGCAAGTGCAGACCTGTGGTGTCAGTTTGGAAGGCTAACCAGAGGTGATACAATACATGCTTCAGCCCCTGGTAGGCCTCTGTGGTACCTATGCGCTGGGTACCTAAGGTACCATATAGGTGACCCAGTAGCCAATCTGGTAGGTACCTAAAGTACATGGTATCAATTTAGAGAGAGAACAGCTAGGATGTGGTCCTGATTAGCAGGGCCAAAGCCAGACCGAAGTCAAAAAACCAGTGAAACACAGCAAAAAGTGGGGGTAAACCATAGGAAGCAGACCCTACTCTCCTACAGTGCTTCCCCCACATTTGCCCCAACAAGTGTGTGATCCATTGATGCATAAAAAAAATATATATATACAAACTTATGGACACTGAGTATATGAAAAAATGACTACAGACCCCATGGCATGGGGAACAAAGACAAATACCGTCCTATGGCAAAGGAGGCATGGTGACATAGGAGATGTTTAATGCACCTATGACTAATACTGGGCCTACTGGCTCGAAGGCCATTGTCAGAGTAGGCCACATAGTGAAGTACAGGTATCAAGAGAGAGGGTACCCCACTATCACCAGGGAACAGGGTACAGTGACAACAAGTCAAATCAGAATCCCTGGGCGCACGCTCACTATCCTTTCGCACCACTATAGGTTCACAATCAGACTTTATCAGGGAATGCAAGTAAAATATATTAAGAAGACTAAATATTAATTTCCACAACAAAATTGGAACGTTCACAGTCTAATTTTAATCAAAAACACATTAGATAAAAAAGATTTAGCGCTTTACAACACAGTTAAAAAAGATTTTTCAAAGAAAGTTTTCTTTGAAAAGGAATAAAATACAACAATTAATTATAACATTTCATAGCACATATTATCAGAATCAAGTTAAAAAACGTGGAGAGATACACAAATAACATTTCGTCGAATCAAAGGTAACACATGGAGACAAATATCTGAAAACCTAACAAGAAATGAAAAGAAACCCCTTCTATTATCTGTGGCCTCTTGTTGTCTTTGCCACTACTAGTGAGTAGATCCAAAAGGCTTATAGTCTTTTATACACAAATGAACACCAGTAACAAAGATACATGTATATCGGTTGTTCACTAGGCCTAGTTGGATTCTCTGTGTTGGAAAATGCGTCGCCGCGTTTCGGTGCAGGACAAAAGATGTTGTAGCACCTTCCTCAGGACTTCTGTTATTGGGGTTATTTGCTTCAAAGCGTGGTGACTTGCACCCTCTCCCTCATAGATATGGGAAAGTATCCGGATCGGTATGATCGTAGTACTTGGGATACTTCTTTTAGGTTCAATTCCGGAAGGTTGATTATCCTTTTTTCATATGTTGTGTGCCCCCAATATGGGGTGTCTTCTCTATTTTTCAACTCCTTGTAGCATATCGCTGCATCTCTCTTAAGATTTTTAAAAACTTTTCTTGGACGGGCATAGAATTATGTTTCTCCTGCCAGGAACTGGATACGTTCTTGTTTTCTCCGGAGTCGCGTCTCTGCCTCGTCTCGACACCATATGAAAAAAGGATAATAGAGAATCCAACTAGGCCTAGTGAACAACCGATATACATGTATCTTTGTTACTGTTGTTCATTTGTGTATAAAAGACTATAAGCCTTTTGGATCTACTCACTAGTAGTGGCAAAGACAACAAGAGGCCACAGATAATAGAAGGGGTTTCTTTTCTTTTCTTGTTAGGTTTTCAGATATTTGTCTCCATGTGTTACCTTTGATTCGACAAAATGTTATTTGTGTATCTCTCCACGTTTTTTAACTTGATTCTGATAATATGTGCTATGAAATGTTATAATTAATTGTTGTATTTTATTCCTTTTCAAAGAAAACTTTCTTTGAAAAATCTTTTTTAACTGTGTTGTAAAGCGCTAAATCTTTTTTATGTAATGTGTTTTTGATTAAAATTAGACTGTGAACGTTCCAATTTTGTTGTGGAAATTAATATTTAGTCTTCTTAATATATTTTACTTGTATTCCCTGATAAAGTCTGATTGTGAACCTATAGTGGTGCGAAAGGATAGTGAGCGTGCGCCCAGGGATTCTGATTTGACACATAGTGAAGTACATCAATATTGCTAATTAATTTTAAAAAAAATTAGAAAGTATACTGCACTGTGCAACATTTTTCTTTTACAAAACAAGAATATTAGCATGCAAAAAACTAACTAGGCCACTACTGAAATTGCAGTCCAACCACCACAATACATTTAAAAAATGTAATAAAAGTACAATGACATCCTGGTGCATGCCCCCAATCAAACAAATAGCAATCAACAGTTTATACACTTGTGAAATCTCAACTACAAAGTACATAAATCCTAAGGCATATATGCAGCAGGCAAGGAGAGTGATCCAGCTCCAAATCCAAATGAAAAGTGACCAGGAGATGGAAAATGCAGTGGAAGGAGCCGGTTGGACAGGAACTGGAAGTCGGAGTCTATAGGGTATTTCCTTCCAATAAAAAAAGGACTTCAACAACAAGAGAAATAACTCAAACGGCCTGTTGGAGAACAAAATCCACACAAAAATCCTCTCAGCTGCTTCTCACGCACAAAAGCTGCTCGATCTGTGCATTCACATTCAACACTACATCGATGCCGTCGTGGCTGGAAGCTGTGCGAGTGAGCACATAGTATCATGCAAGCTCACTAGTGGCCCGAGTTTATCATGGAGCTCACGAGCGAGCACCATAACAAATCTCGAGTGCGCGAACAGAAAAAAGCTCCACTTTTCGCTGAGGAAGATGGAATTCAGGAAGTCCACACTCCTCCTTGGAGTGCTCGAATTCCATAAAATCCACGAGCGGAGCAGAGTTTACCGCCCGGGCCTAGTTAGCAGAGGTTAGGTGCACAGAGTCCTAAGGCCAACAAAAATATGTTCAGAAAAAATGGAAGAGGGAGGCAAAACATTTGGAGGTGACCCTGCAGAGAGGGCCAGGTCCAACAGACGTTAACTCCTCTTGTTTTGCATCTTCTTTTAAGGACTATTTTGGTGTGAAAACAAATATGTCACTCTCTGAGCAGACAGATAATGGAAAATCTAGGGCCACATGTACCATTCTTTCAAATAGCGACTACCTAACTGCGATTCTCTGTGAATTGTAATTGGGTAATCACCATATGAATGTATGAAGCACCATGAGTTTAATTTTGCTTTTACTATTGGGTTGCAAATTGACCTAACTCATTAATAATAATGAGGCAGGTCGCAATTTGCGACCAATTAGGAATTGCTAAAATCACAGGTATGGTGGCCTGCTGGGGTCAGCAGACCCCATGTCTGTCATTGCTTTTAAATAAAGCAATTATATTTTTAAATATAGCCCATTTTCCTTAAAGGAAAATGGTTTGCATTTACAAAAGAAAAATGAAAAGATTTCTTTTCATTTTCCAAGAGCAGACACTTGTCTGTGGGACCACTGCCTGCTCTTAAAAAACATTTTTACAAACATTCACAAACGGAACTGCAAATTAGATTTCATACATATCAAAATAAATTTTTCCAGTCGCAAACGACTCGCAGCGAACTGTAAAATGCAGGAGACATGTGGCCCTTAGTGATTTCACTTCCTGTGCAGAAGTATGATGGGAAAAACGTTTAATACATTAGAATGAGAGTTATGAGGAGGCTGACACAGAAAGCACATTTACCATACACAATATCTGGGTGCAGGAGTTAACAACACATTTCAATACGCAATTTATTATTTCTTTTAAATTATTGCCACTTCCGCTTACTTCACCCTTTCTCCTTACTCCAAAGGGGTATTTTAAAAACATCAGAAATCAAAACCATAATGAGTCGCTGTACAGGATTCTGAACCACAAGCACATAAAGACCAATTTTGATGTAGAAATATTGGGGAAGCACTTGCGTTCGTGTTCAGGTGTATGAAAATGTTTCTTTTCCTCTTTCTGGAACAGCTAAAATGCCGGACTCTTGGACCAGAATGAATTGTGCAAGGTTTTTTACGACAAGAAATGTACACAGTTGGAAGGAATTGCCTCAGGAGCCCCCTCGTGAAGAGATAGTGTCATAGCTCACAGATACTTACAAGCTCAAAAGTCGCTTACCAATCAGTACATAAGTACTGTTAGATTTGTGAATCATCTTAACATCCTCCTTTCGCACGGGCGCAACTGGACCCGAACTTCTTGGTGGGGGAAGGGGTGGAGGATTCCCAGCCAGGGCTGGCCCTAGCACTGGTCGCACACGTGCAACAGTTTTTTTTTACGTACCTCCCCCATTTCCTCCTTTTCCATGAATTCCCTCACTCCACTCGCCAACAGTGCACCTCATCTCTCTGTAGCCCCTTTATGACAAACATTTAATTTTTTAGTAGTCTGTGTAGTAGTCATAGAATATATTAGGTTAGTGAAAAGAAGTGTGATGCGTCTTTTTTGTTCTCTATGTATTTCAGAACTCCTGGACAGAATTTATACATGAATGATTACGTTCTGGAAGAGTAAGGCTATACCAAAAGAAATTTTTGAGAGTTAATCACATTTGCCCTTTGTGGAAACATCCTTTCTTTATTGTACACTTTACTGTACAGAAAGACTAATTTTGCTTTAAGTGTTTATAGATGTAGTATTGATGCATATATAATATTGTGTACTGTAAACGATCTGTACAAATAATTAAACATTTCAGAAAACCGCAGGACATGGGAACCCCTGCCTCTGGTTTATTATTTTATGACTTGAAGTCTCAAATGTGTCAGAAGCTCAACAACGCATTTGACTATTCCAAAACAACGAGCATACAATCCATGCGAATGTTAATGTGGTGGAATAGTTGGAAGGTTAAAAAACAGCGTTTTCAAGCTTTTTCTAAATGATACTTCTTGCAAGGTCATTTTTTCAAATCATTTCTCATCTGTGAACAGCTAGAGGCAGTTTCAAATAAGTGCGTCTGCTGCAAATCCCAGGGAAGTTGTCTGGAAAAGGTAAATGCTAACCGCTGATAGTTTGAAGCCTCATTTCTTTCAATGCAGTTAGAACATGCAATCCTGGAGTCAGGCTCAAAGAGTATATTATCCTTTGGGGTTAAGAAGCATAACAGATGAACTTAATGTCTAGCAGAGGAAAGAAAGTGGGACAGAAACATATCTGCAACTGCAGGAAGTCCACAAAAAAGTGGCCATGCTTCGATGATCACTGTAGGAAGGCCAGGAGAGGTTGATCTTGTTTTGGCGCCGACTGCAGTAAGGTCAGTAAGGGTTGGTTTATTTTGGTGACAGCTACAGGCTTCAGAAAGTTTACGTATGTTAAGCTGACCTTGATTTGGTGGCCATTGCACGAGGGCCAGGTGAGTCTGACCTTGTTTTAGCGGATTTTTTTTTAATCTTCCTTAGACTCCAACAAACACATCTGTCACTAGAGGAAAACGTGTTTATGAACTGAAGATGATGATGCTAACGGCCATCAAACTCAAATACATGGCAGCAGTCACCTGGAAACTGCATGGTTCCAAAGCAAGAGCTCTTTTCAGTACCAAGCAATGCTACGATAGGCCACATTTGTTATGACATGCTGGCATTGATAATTTGACTTTTAGACATAACCTGAAATCTCATCTGTTCCCACAGTGATCGGAACAACACCGTGCCAGACTGTGATGCATATCAGTCCCTTTCTCTTAACAAAAATATACCATTTGTAGTGAAGGTTAGAGCTCTGTGAATACCTTTAGCAGAACATTTTGCTGGCCTCTAAGGCATGCCTTTGGTGTCATGCTATGTCACGCTATGATTTAATTATATACATACATATATATTGGTACATATGCATGGCAATACCCACTGATCTTATGACCATGCTCATAACATTTTAATTTGACTATTTTGCCACACTAACCTTTACAAAATGGATTAGTAAACAATGCATGGTTGTCCAGCAGAATATTGAATAGAAAAATATCATGGCCAAATTACCGACTACCACAATATTGTGAATGTAAGAAGATATAGGTGAGCATATATTTACTATTCATAACTCCTCATATTTGTACTTTGATAATACTAAAAACACAAAGGTTACAGGGATGTTATAGTTGGGCTCAGATTTCACTCATGCAAAACTAGTGAAATTCAGCAGTCATATTTACCTGAGGTAACTATGACTTACGCCGCTGAATGCACTGCTTATGACCTCACATGTTACATCACTCATGACATGGAATGTGACATCACTCATGACCTCTGAAATGACATCACTGATGATATAATGCAGTGAGTGTAAGTGTTTCGTAAATGTTTCTGAGACTGAGATATATAGAAAGCTACTGCACACTTTAAATGACTATTCTCTTTGTACTAGTAATGAGTGATAATGTATCTAATATATTGTATCTGAGTGGCACTGTGATTGTCTGAATCAATGTGGAAGTGGGTGTGTGAATGGCTGTACGGATGAATAAGTGGGTGAGGGAGTAGCTGTTTGTGTGATTGAGTGACTGACTGTACTGGTGATTAAGTGGGTGTATAAGTGGCTGCTTAGATGGGTGAGTGTGTGTGCGAGAGGCTGTAGGCTGAACTGAGTGGCAGTGTGAGTAGTTCGATGAGTGGGCGAGTGTGTATGTATGTATATTTGGGCTGTGTGACTGGCTCTATGGGTGAGTGACTGAATGTGTAAGTGAATGTATGGGTAAGTGAATGGCTGTTTATAGTGGGTGTATGTGTAAGTGAGTGGGTGTGTGAGTGGTTGTTTTTCATAGTAAGTATCTCTGTGAGTGGCTGTATAGATGAGTAAGCATGTTTGTAAATGCTTGTATCAATGTGTGAATATGTATGTAAGTGGTTTCGTGAAAAAGTGAATGGATGTGTGAGTGGCTGTTTGGGTGAATGAGAAGCTCAATAAGTAGCTTTTTGGGTGAGTGAGTGGCTGTATGGGTGAGTAACGGATTGGGTGAGGGGCTGTGTAGGTGTGTCAATGGGTATGTTAGTGGTTGTATGGGTGTGTGAGTGGGTGTCTGATTGACTGTATGGGTCTGTGAGTGGGTGCCTTAGTAGTTTTGTTGGTGTGTTTGTGGCTGGAGAGGTCTGTGAGTGGGTGCCTTAGTAGTTTTGTGGGTGTGTGAGTGACTGTATGGATATAAATGTATAACTTAGAAAGCGTTTGTAACCTGCAGAGTTGTCTTCGGGTGAGGTGTTTGCCTTCTGGGTGCCCGGATATATCTTTCTCTTCATGTGGTGTAAACAATGTCTTTTAAGGGTTTTTTTACAAAAAAGTTAATGTGTCCTGTATTACTTGAGCGATTGTCCTTGTGAAAGAAAGTCTTTAAAAGCTTTGGTCGAAGGAATGGCAGACTGCAGCAGTGTTGCTGCACTTTCAGCTTGATCCCGGACCTGTGGTTTTGTGGGTTAATTTGAAAAAACACATTGTTAGGAAATGGTCTGGAAAATAGCTGTCTTTACATATTACAGATGCACTCAATGATTTAGCTTTTAGCAAAAGATTTCCTCATGAGCTAATAAAAAGGAAGTGCTAAGATTTTAGGGGGATGGTGAGTCTTAAAGTATTTTAAGAGGTGTTAGAAATAGTGTTAAACTGTTTTAATGCTCCTGTATTTTGGTTCCCTCCTCTCCTTCGGCTGTTTTCATTTCAAAGGTAGGCTTGGGCAGAGTTTACGGTGTTCCTCAAGCGGCAGAGTGCATTAGGTCACACAATTCACATTGATTTTCAGTGCTGGGTGTTAGTTTTGCAATGTAAAATCAACGTGAATGGCGCCATGCGCATTGCAAGAGGGCGCTGCTTTTCTCCTGCAGCATGAGTAGATGTTCTACTCGAGCGGCAGCTTTTTCAATGCGAACGGAAGGTTTCTCAATGCGAGCGGTCCTGACCAAAATCTGACCGCCTGCTTTGAGAAATCTCACCTGGAGGTCGATTTTCCTCGCTCCACTCACCAACTTGGCTTTGGCGAGTACGATCGAAGAAAAAACTCCACTCTGCTAGGCAGAGCTGAATTTTCAGAACTCTGCGTGCTCCACGGAGTGCGAAGTGCAAAAAAAACTCCTCAAACTCCACAAATGAAATGGAGTGCACTGCCCAGGCCTACTTAAAGGTGTGCAGCTTTGATTGTTTTTTTTTTTTACCTCCATATGTTGCGAGCAATTGTGAAGGGAAGTGGGTTTTGAATTTTAGTTTAACTGTTTTGGGTCCTTTGGGCTTCGGCACATGGCATTGAGAGAACTTTATCTCTAACTAAGATGAGTTACTGGGCTACATCCTTCTTCTGGAAGGGTCAAGAATCTTTTAGCTGGTTTCATGCTGCTCTATGTTGGTCCCAATGGGCAGTTACATGTGTTTTTGGGCGTGGTCTTCTTTTAAGAGAAGGACAGTGGAGGTGGTTGAAAGGTCGCCTATATACCCCATGTAAACCTGCAGTGAAATGGCTGGGACTGTGTGTGTTTGCAGTGTTCTCTCAACAAGATCAGGGGTTTCAGTGGAACTTTAGTGATCAGCCTTATGGTGGTGGTGTTAATGAATTTGATTAATTTTCCTATGGAGAGGGGTTATGTGATTGGATTTCTCAGATCATTTTGCTGCCTCAATGGCCATTGCTGGCCTTTGTATGTTGAAGAACCTAGTTCCTGATGCTGATCCTGGAGCATTTGACTCATTACAGAACTAAAAAGAGGCCTCAATTTGGAGGAGGAGGCCTGAAAAAGTTTAGGAGAATGACTTCCTTTTGATCGGGGTCAAGCCTTAGAGACTTGGGCAAAGGAATCTGGGTGCCTGCTTTTATATAAGGATTGGAGGGGGGTCTACCCTGCTCCCATCTCAGACTGTCCCCCTCCGGGGTGCAGTCAGTAAATCCCTCCCGGGGGGATCAAAAGCAGTGGGGCCCCCAGGCCCCTGTGTATATTCGGATGGTGGACTCTAGCATTGCTTCCCAGTCAACATAGCATGGCCATCCTGAGGTTTTCTTGTGAATAAGTAAAGGATTGCATCTTCCCTGGTGGTAGTTCGCTATCACTTTTTGTTGTACAAATTTTTCTAAAGTGGGTATGGAGTGGGTGCTACGCCGAGGTTTTGGTTTCACTTCATACTTGGCAGGTTTTAGGGTTTATTTTGAGGGTAGGAAGTCTGTGGGACCAGCCTTGGTAGTATTCTATTCTGTTCTTTAGACAACAATATTTAGCCATATGGTTCTTTTGGTAGCTGTAATTGCATTCTTAGGTATTTGGAGGTTGCCGGTCTTTTGGCTTTCGGGTGCGGGTGCTTTGTTGGATCCCTCTGGTACCTTGCAGCTGAGTCGTTGTCCAGTCAGGTGCCCCTCACTCACCTGTCGTTGCGACAGCACCTTTGGGGGCACTCATTCCTGGTCCTGGTCACATCAAAGGAATCCATTGGGGATGAGGTCAGTGGCCTATCCATTGCTGGTTCGAGGAGTCTCCCCAGGGAAATGAAATGAAATGAAATGAAAAATTCCACTTGTATAGCGCATAACCACCCGGAGGCCTCGCAGCGCTTTAGACTGAATTGGTGTGTCGGGCTACTGGGTGAAAATTAGTACGCCTTTGAAAACAAGTAGGTTTTTAGATCTCTCCTAAATGACATTCGGTTGCTATTTTGTCTGAGAGTTAGGGGCAGGGAGTTCCATAATTTCGCCGCTGTATGAGTGAAGGAGCGTCCACCCCAACGGGCTTTCTTGACTTTTGCCATAGCTGCCAAATGCAATGAGGCCGAGCGCAAGGCTCTGGATGGTGAGTAAGGCCGCACTAGAGGGCGCAGGACTGCCGGGCCAGTTTGATGGAAAGATTTGTGCAAAATGCACATGGCCTTAAACTGTGTCCTGGCAGCCACTGGAAGCCAGTGGAGTTCCTTTAAAGCATTCCTCGCTGATTGCCAGCGGGGGATGTTGAACAATAGTCGGGCGGCACAGTTTTGGGTGACTTGAAGTTTTTTCGTCACTGCTACCGGGGCTCCTAGATATAAAACGTTTCCATAATCCAGGCGAGAGAGTATCAGGGCCTGGACCATGACCCTTCTTGCCTGGAGTGGAAGTAGGGGGAGCACTTTACGGAGCATTTTCATTAGCCCCATACAAGTAGAGGCAGTTTTGGTGGCTTGAACTGAAAAATCCAGCGCTCTATCAAGCCAGACTCCCAGGCTCTTTATCTGGTCCTTGGGAGGAGGGGGGACACCGAGGCATAAAGGCCAGCTAGAAGCTAAGGAAGTAGGGGAGGGATTACCTAGCATCATGATCTCGGTCTTCTCCCCATTGAGTTTGAGGTGGGAGAGTTGCATCCACCTAGCAACAGCCTCCAGACAAGGGCCCAAGGTGTTAGACGAACCCTCATTGTGGTCCAGAGAGACCACAAGTTGGGTATCGTCTGCGTAGGTGACAATCCGCACACCAAAAGGGAGGACTATCTTCTCTAGAGGCTGCATATAGACATTAAAAAGTGTGGGGCTCAAGGAGGAACCCTGCGGAACCCCACAGCTAAGTGGATGCTTTGATGATACCACCTCACCCTCAAACACCTGAAAAAAACGTTCCTCCATGAAGGAAGTCAGCCAGGTCAAGGCCGCGCCCGACACCCCCATGCCATTCATACGATGTAGTAGTGTGGCATGGTTAACAGTGTCGAACGCGGCACTGAGGTCAAGAAGTTTAATGGCTGTTTTTCCTCCCTGGTCCATTATAGCTCTAGCTGCCTCTGTCACTGCCAGAAGGGCAGTTTCCGTACCATGCTGGGGACGAAATCCCGTCTGGGAGACCTGTAGAAGATTGTTGGACTCCAAATAGTCCCCTAGAATTTTATTGATGTATCTCTCCAACAATTTGCTCATCCATGGAAGCAGTGAGATAGGGCGGAAATTGGACAGATTGTTCTGGTCCAAATTCGGCTTTTTCAGCAGTGCCCTTACCATCGCGCACTTCCATGTGGCAGGGACAGAGTTGGAGGTAATAGAGGTGTTGAGGGCCTCTAAAATGAACGGGCGGATGGTGTCAATCACTTTTACTAAGGTCTGAGGAGGGGCTGGGTCGTTTGGGGATCCTGAGGTGACTTTATGAACCAATACATCTAGAGTCTTGGGATCCAAGAGTGGAAAAGCGACCAATGAACAAGATACGGGCAGGTCAGAGTCCAAAGTAGCGGAGGATGCCACATTATCACTACCAGTTGAGAGTTGGGAATAATTGGCCTGAATCTTTTTGGAAAAGAAGGTGGCCAGATTCTCACAACGAACCTGTGCGCCTTCTGATGGCAGAATTTCTGGAGGAGGGGAGATTAAAGATTTGGCAATTTTAAAAATTTCCCTAGGGGAGTTAGCTGCCCTATTAATTTTAGTTTCATAGAACTCCGCCTGGGCAAGTTTTATTTTGTTCTTGTATTGCCTTATTGCCACTCTGTACTCCAGTTTCTTCAATTGAGAGCGGTCCTTCCTCCAGGCTCTCTCCGCTTTACGGCAGACTTGTTTCAACGTCCTGAGGGCAGGAGAGTACCAAGGTGCAACTTTAGATCTTTTTATCACTTGCAGAGAGGCCTTAGGGAGAACTTGATCTAATGTGGTGGAAATCCAGCTATTGAAATTAAGAACTGCCAGGTCAGAGTACTTGGTTTTTTTAGGTGGCTGTTTGGAAAGGGCTTGTTGCCACTTGAGAAGCGGAAGAGAGCTCCATTTCCTACCCCAGTGCCTATCATGAGTATGTGGGATAGAGGGAGTGTTAATTGACCAAATAAGGGGGATTAAAAAGTGGTCAGTCCAGGGTAGTGGTAGTGGTAACTCTACCAGTAAGTTGTCTAAGTTGCTATAAACGTGATCTAAAAGATGACCTTTAATGTGTGTCGACTGAAAACCCTTTTGGGACATATCAATAGCCTGAAGATTTGACCGAAGATTATTAGCGGCAGCATTCAGGGGATCATCTAAATGCAAGTTTAAGTCACCTAGCAAAGTGAGATTAGCTGAGGTAAGCACTGAGTTAGCGGCTAACTCTGTTATATTAGCGATAAAGTCGCCAAGAGGGCCCGGTGGTCGATAGACCAAAATACCAGAAAAGGTAATTGTAGGGGAAAACTCAAGGGAAATGTAAGAACTCTCACATGCTGAAGTGGACAAGGAAATCGCACGACATCTATAGATATCTTTATAAATGATTGCCAGACCACCGCCCCTACGTGATTGGCGGTCTAGGCGCTTAAGGGTGTAGCCTTGTGGAATGGCCCATACTACTGTAGGATCGGCTTGATAGTGGAGCCATGTCTCGGTTAAAAAGAGGGCTGCCGGATTATGTTCCTCAATCAATAACGCCAGTTCAGTATGGTGCTTTGGAAGAGACCGGCAGTTAAGAAGAAACATTTTTGTTGTATGTGTAGGCAAATGTTTGCCAAGCGTAGGGGGAGTAGGATACCAGCCGCAAGTTTTGCAGCCAGTCTTAACAGAGTGGGGAGGAAGTGAATGGGAGCAGGATGAATTGCCCAAAGATCGTAAGGCAAGCAGCGCAGGGGAGCTGTATGTAATAAGCTGACCTGACATCCTGCCCGAAACCGAAGCTCTGAAGCGTCTGGTCGCGGACTGGCGCAGACTGGCTTCTCTTTGGCGCCTCTTCGGCGCGTCTAAGGCGCTACCGCTGCGCGTCACCGCTGCGAGGAAAAATAAGACAGCCAGGGATATCTGCAAAAACCACAGTTGATGGACAGAATGCAGAACAATGTCATACATTCACCCCAGTACAGAGATCTAGGCCTAAATCCATCGTTTTTTTGCACTCCACACCACCCCAGTTCAGACATAGCCATATGCAGATCAGTCTGACCCTGTGCCTCATGGGAACAGTCCAGCCCAAACTGCCATGCCATGCCTTCCCTGGCCCGGAAACAAGCTTCCGAGGACCGGTTTCTGACATTCCAGCCGTCTTCAGCCCGGCTTGCTTGAATCCAGTGGTGTGGAGTGCATGGGACTCACGTCTGAGCATACCCATCCCACTCGGGGTGACAAATGCAAAAACCACAGTTGATGGACAGAATGCAGAACAATGTCATACGTTCACCCCAGTACAGAGATCTGGGCCTAAATCCATCCTTTTTTTGCACTCCACACCACCCCAGTTCAGACATGGCCATATGCGAATCAGTCTGACCCTGAGCCTCATGGGAACAGTCCAGCCGAACTGCCAAGCCATGCCTTCCCTGGACCGGAAACAAGCTTCCGAGGACCGGTTTCTGGCATTCCAGCCGTCTTCAGCCTGGTTTGCTTAAATCCAGTGGTGTGGAGTGCATGGGACTCACGTCTGTGCATACCCATCCCACTCAGGGATATCTCCATTGAGTATCACTATGCCAGTCATTCAAGCCATATTTGATGACAGGGAAGGTGACTTCTGATGTGGGCAATGCCCCCCTGGTCATGGAGCCACCTTGCCTGTGCCACTTCCTTCGCAGGGAAGGTCCTAGCGTGGTGACAGAGGCTGAACCTAGTGCCCCCGGGTGAGTGCATGGTCTGATTACTATAAATGTTGTGGGTCAGTGCGTGTTGTGGTCTTGTGCTTCTGGCTCCCCTCACACCCTGCATACTACCTCCTTGGTTGTACTTACCAAAAAAGAATGTGTGCGCAGCTTGTCCACAGCTGAGCTAATTTGCATAGCTCTAAGAGGCTCCCTTTATGGTTCAGGACTAACCCTTTTTTGTAGACTCGACAATCCTAGATCACCTTGCTGGCATTTCTATGATGAGGGAGGAAGTTGCTGGTTTGTCTTTTATAGAGGAGACCCTAGGGGAGGAACAGGTTATGTTTTCATCCTCCGTGAACGGGATGAACATTTTAGGTTTGGACAACAGGTCTCACCCTAAAGTATTAGTCAAGAGGAAAGACAGTATTGCAATTGTCCCCTGAACTCATTTCCCCCTCTAGTTTGAGTTGTTCTGTGAGGGAGACCTTGGCCATCGAACCCTGGCCTCCCTATACTGTGTAAGTGGTCTTGGACACAGGTGCTGCTTCTTCCTGCAAGCAGGGCCTTGCCTCTCCTGCATCCACTAGAAAGTGGAATGGTTTCCCATATACTAACCATGGAGCCTTCCTCAGGGTTGTCCTGTACTGTCAGTGATCTGAGAATGTCTTTAAGCATCCATGAGGTCCCTGGCATGCCCTCCATATCTTCTTTCTGTTTTGGTTAACCCCACCCTGTGCTTTTGTCCTCAGTGTCAGAGTCAGAGGAGCTGGGAATCGCTTGCTTGGTATTGCTAGTTTTGCGGTTATGTGCTTTGCATTTTGTGGCCACCCTGGGGTTGACCCATAGTTTCACCGTGTGCCAGCTTTATATCTTTCTCCTGGCCTCAGTGTTGGCCCTGGATGTAAGCTTTAGTGTGCTTTATAATCGCTCCAGAAGAAGACATGTTCTTGGTGAGGTCATGCCACTTGCAGCAGTGTCTCTCTAACCTCCAAGCATGGGTGGGGAACCTCACTTGCATATGGATTAATGGAGTCTCAATGATGGATTGGGGAAGTTGTGTGGAGGATTTTACCAATTTGGATTGTTTTGAGATTGTTTAAATTATCTCAAATCCTATTCTAATTTTGCGGAATAGTGTACCCTGGGAGGTGCCGAAAACAATCTACTGGTTGCACGCTCTATAAACAATCAATGAATTTAAAGGGACATTTAACATTAAACGATAGAGAAATGCAAATTAGTAACATTATTTAATCAAGTCATTGATTCGAGTTGTATTCTCACATCCTTCTATTTTGTTGGTCCATTGAGGTAACTTGGTGGTCATTGCTCTCTCAAACATCAAAGTCACAGACTTTTACCTGTGGTCAAGTGGAGTCGTGAACAAGAGGCTTGTAATGTGGAATTTAAAACAGTTTGCAAACTGAGCTTCTGAAGGGTTGCACACTATACTCTTTTCTTTAGCGTGCTCATAAAACTCTCAACAAGTGCATTGGCCTGCAACCAAAGGTGTACTTTCTGATGCTTTATGTTCAGATGCTACAGAAAATCCTTGAATTCTCGACTGTTGAATGGTGGGTCATTACCAGACTTCAAAATGGCTGGAAAGACCCATGGTGCAAAAATGCCATCAAGACTCTCAATGACTTGCTCATGAGTTGTGGATGAGAGATTTTCTAATGAAAATTTAGAGTACACATCCACAAATACCATCAGATGATGTACATTGTCAAGTAGAGTCAAAAAACACGGGGGGAGGGTCTAAAGGGAAAGTTTAATGACCCCAACGTGCTACAGTCCCTGAGAACAATACCAACAAAAGAGTAGCAGGGAGTCAAAATGAACTAAGTATCAACCTATTGTATGCCTCAAAAGAACAACCAACATAAATTACTGGTGTATGGAAAAACAACAATGGGACCACTCAGATCTTCAGGAGAAAAATTCCCATCAGTCACCATCCGATTCCGCCCTTCATCATCTGGGAACTGTCACTCTCAGAAACAAGAGGTACTCACAGTGGACCGGTCAGTTGTTAATGACCTAATCACACCTGCATAGTACTATGGTGAGGGGGAAAAAAACTCAAAGAGAGTTGTGTGGTGACTAAAAGCAGTGCTAGAACTAGTGAAGTGCTGTGTGCAAAAGTGAAGAGTGCAATATAAAATTAGGTAGGGAAGTGAAAAAGATTATTTATTGAAGAATCACCTCACTCCTAAGATAAAACCATGAGTGCGTTAGTGGTTTGAACAAATAACCACTGATGGTGAAAGGTCGACATGTTTCTGCAGACTTACAAGACCAAAAATGTATCCAGCTGCTTCCTCAGGACCAAGAATGCTACTGCTTTAAACATACAACAAAATATATCAAAAAAGGAAGAAAACAGATATCACCTGGATTCCAGTGAATCTATCCTTCTCCTGGCTTTGATGCGACATGCCAAGACAGGTTGAATAAGAGGCACACAACAAGGGAGAAACAAAGAAAGAAATTATTAAAGACACAATGCTGTGTTACTAAACATGTGTGTCTGACACAAATCACTGTCACAAATCAGGGGAGAACCAACAATGTTCATACTAGACCTGACAAAACATGGTAATGGACTCATAGTTACTCACTCACCAATTTGGGCAGGAGAGAAAATCCCACCTCACCTGGCAAACAGCGCAGGTAAAACAGGGCACCGCTCTGAAAAGTAGCGAGAAAAAAAAAAAAAACTTAAATGAGAAGGGGAACTGGAAGTACCCAGAGTGTCACGATCTTACAGCAACAACTCCAGACCATAAAACATTTTGCTTTTCTAGGAATATGGTTAGCAGAGTAAACGGCAGTAATTGTCATGCCGAACAGACTGGGCGCAGGCTCACTCTCCAGACTACTGCCCATCTCCCTGATGTAATGGAGACACATATATCGGCAAAGTGTGCTCACGGAGCAACAGAGGCATGAGAAAATTATGTTTGCCTCTGGAGGTGCAGATAAAATATACTGGTGATCAGCGCGACTCCGCACCCGGCACCCGCCTATGCTTTCTCGGAGTAAGCGCATAGGCGAGGCAGAGTGTGTTCACGGAGCAACAGAGGCATGAGGAATTTAAGCTTGCCTCTGTATATGCGGGGAAAATACACAGGCGGTCAACGCGACACCCGCCCCTGCCTGTGCGGAGTAACCGCATAGGCGATCTAAGTGATCAGGCACCTGGCAAAAGAAAATGAAAGGAACGGGACGCCTACCTCTCCGTCGGTACCCCGGGCGTCCCTCTGGGCTGTCGTGGGAGGTATGCCGTCACTCAAGTAATACGGATTACTGGTGTTTAAGAAGTTTAGGTATAACACTACATGAGTGGTTGTCTTTATCTGCCCTTTATCCCTTTTTACTCACTATTTTCTAAGACCTTTCTTTGTTTTGTGAGTTTAAATAAACACTTGCTTATGCCAAACTAACAAGTGTTTATTACTTCGAGTACACATCCTGCCTCGAGGTTTACCAGGACGGCAGTTCCCAGACTACCGTGCGCGAGGGCGCGCTATCGTGACGTCACACGATCGCGCCCCGCGACGGAAGGAGAATGCAGCAACAAAAGGAAGGATCGGGCGCCTCGTCGGTACCTCCCACGACAGCCCAGAGGGATGCCCGGGGTACCGACGGAGAGGTAGGCGTCCCGTTCCTTTCATTTTCTTTTGCCAGGTGCCTGATCACTTAGATCGCCTATGCGGTTACTCCGCACAGGCAGGGGCGGGTGTCGCGTTGACCGCCTGTGTATTTTCCCCGCATATACAGAGGCAAGCCTAAATTCCTCATGCCTCTGTTGCTCCGTGAACACACTCTGCCTCGCCTATGCGCTTACTCCGAGAAAGCATAGGCGGGTGCCGGGTGCGGAGTCGCGCTGATCACCAGTATATTTTATCCGCACCTCCAGAGGCAAACATAATTTTCTCATGCCTCTGTTGCTCGGTGAGCACACTTTGCCGATATATGTGTCTCCATTACATCAGGGAGATGGGCAGTAGTCTGGAGAGTGAGCCTGCGCCCCGTCTGTTCGGCATGACAATTACTGCCGTTTACTCTGCTAACCATACTCCTAGAAAAGCAAAATGTTTTATGGTCTGGAGTTGTTGCTGTAAGATCGTGACACTCTGGGTACTTCCAGTTCCCCTTCTCATTTAAGTTTTTTTCTCGCTACTTTTCAGAGCGGTGCCCTGTTTTACCTGCGCTGTTTGCCAGGTGAGGTGGGATTTTCTCTCCTGCCCAAATTGGTGAGTGAGTAACTATGAGTCCATTACCATGTTTTGTCAGGTCTAGTATGAACATTGTTGGTTCTCCCCTAATTTGTGACAGTGATTTGTGTCAGACACACATGTTTAGTAACACAGCATTGTGTCTTTAATAATTTCTTTCTTTGTTTCTCCCTTGTTGTGTGCCTCTTATTCAACCTGTCTTGGCATGTCGCATCAAAGCCAGGAGAAGGATAGATTCACTGGAATCCAGGTGATATCTGTTTTCTTCCTTTTTTGATATATTTTGTTGTATGTTTAAAGCAGTAGCGTTCTTGGTCCTGAGGAAGCAGCTGGATACATTTTTGGTCTTGTAAGTCTGCAGAAACATGTCGACCTTTCACCATCAGTGGTTATTTGTTCAAACCACTAACGCACTCATGGTTTTATCTTAGGAGTGAGGTGATTCTTCAATAAATAATCTTTTTCACTTCCCTACCTAATTTTATATTGCACTCTTCACTTTTGCACACAGCACTTCACTAGTTCTAGCACTGCTTTTAGTCACCACACAACTCTCTTTGAGTTTTTTTCCCCCTTACCATAGTACTATGCAGGTGTGATTAGGTCATTAACAACCGACCGGTCCACTGTGAGTACCTCTTGTTTCTGAGAGTGACAGTTCCCAGATGATGAAGGGCGGAATCGGATGGTGACTGATGGGAATTTTTCTCCTGAAGATCTGAGTGGTCCCATTGTTGTTTTTCCATACACCAGTAATTTATGTTGGTTGTTCTTTTGAGGCATAGGTTGATACTTAGTTCATTTTGACTCCCTGCTACTCTTTTGTTGGCATTGTCAAGTAGACCAAATAAATCAATGGCTATTCACTCCCATGCATGCTGAGGGAGTTCTGACACGGTAACACTGCGGCCAGAATGATTTTGAACTGTCTAGCAGGGTCTCCCTCTGGCCCTCTGTTGAGAGAGTTACACTGGTTACCCATGAGGAAGAGAACATATTTTAAAATTAGCTGTCTTACCTACATTGCTTTGAAAGGCAAAGGCCCTTGCTATCTACAAAAGAAACTTGTAAAATATGTACCTCGCAGAAATATTAGATCCAGCACACTAGCCCTTCTACAGGTACCTCGAATAAACTTGAGTCGTTCAGGGGGAAAAGCTTTCTCATATCTTGCCCCAAGATACTGGAATAAATTACCTATGGCTCTGCGTGAAATTCCCATATATAGTACCTTCAGGAAACAACTAAAAGCTTACCTGTTTAATTTTGTTTTTTAACTCTGTTGCTGGTATGATCTCTGGCACTCAGGATGTATTTCTAGCCAAGCACCGAGATGCCCCCGGGGTTAGTCGTGCGCTATAGAAGTAAATATAACATAACATAAGAGTATGTTGAGTAATGTTGGTAGAGAGGCAGTTACATAGATGAGGGGCCTTGAGTTCCTTTTCAACCCTCTCATCTAAATACTGGAACCAAACGTGATCTTGGAGAGTTCACTACGTGGCAACCATTCCATGATATTATTTGTGAGCCACTTCAATTATTGTCTGTCTTAAACTCTCCGGGATTAGGATTCTCAACGCTTGCAGTATAACTCCTTCCTGAGTAATGGACAGTTAATCTTTAAAGTTTTTGTACTTTAGGTGTCCACCATCACTGGTGAGAGGTTGAGCGCATTGGTTCCACGGCTGATGTGTACTTGTATCTTTAAACTTCAGCAAGTCACTATCATGGCTCATAGCAGTGATTATCTAGGATAAAAATATGCCAGCTGGCGTATTTGACTTCATGATGAAATTAAAGTAGGCTTCACCCATCTTGGATGGAGCGCCTTGACCTTGTATAGGCACACTGTAAAAATAGTGAGCAGGGTTTTGATCCTTCCCTGGACAATGTACAATGGTGGTATCATACTCTTGTAATCATAGACCCCGCCGTTCAATACATGGAAATATTTACACACCATTATCACGGCCAAACTTTCTTTCTCAGCTTGAGAGTGAAGCACGTTCTGTTTGTGACAAAATTCTACTAGCATATGCCACAATATGGCTCGAGCATTGGGATGTCCTCTGTGCTGTGCCAAGATAGTGCCTAACCTGACTGGGTTAGCATCAACAACAACCTCTGTATAAAGTTTTGAATTAAAATAGGCCATTTCAATATAAGTTTCAATGGCTTGTTTGACTTTGTTGAAATGTTCTCACATTCTTGTGACCACTTGAATTAAACACATTTCTTTGTTAACTTTTGGAAGGGAACACTGTTGGTAGAAATGTCTTGGATTTATCTTGAACAGTAACTGGCCATGCCAAGAAATGAACGTATCATATCAGCATCTTGTGGGCGATCAGCATTTGACAGGGCTTGTACTTTACAGGATTCAGTGTCATACACCCATCTAAAAAGATGTGGCCAAAGAATTTTAACTTTGTCTTCTGGAACTCACACTTGTCTACATTCAAAGTCAGGCCTGCATCAGTCTGCAAGTGACACACTTGGGTGAGAATTTTTTCATGCTCCTTCTGTGTAGCTCCATAAATTTTCATCGCTATAGTTGAAGGCATTAAGAACTGGCTGTATGACACATCAAATGATGTCTTGTAAAAATTCTGCAGCCGATTACACACCAAAAGAGAGTCTTTTATATTGGAACAGACTGACATTTTGTAGAAAATATCGGAATATACCTAAAATCTTCTTCAAGTTCCAGCTGATGATAACATTTACTTAAATCAATGTGGGGGAATACCTTTGCACCATTTAATTGCACTCCCATGTCAGCAATGTGTAGACCTGGATGTCATTCTCATTTAATTGCTTTGTTTGCTTGACACACATCAACACATCCGAGTACAGCTTCTTCAGTGTCCTTTTTGGGCACTATCACTATGGGAGAAACATGTTGCGTCAGACCATTGAAACTCTCAATAATGTTATGCCTAAATAATTATTTAAGTTCTTTTTCTAAAGCTTGTTGTAAATGAAAAGCAACTTGTCTATGTCTCTGAGCAACAGAAAACATATTGTCATTAATGTGTAACTTTACTGTCATAGTCTTAAGCTTTCCCAAACCATGAAAAAATTAAGGAAATTGACTTACTATTTCGTGGTGAGCATTCATATTGAAATTCACTGAAATCAGTCACGTCAGCAGTGGTACTGACACTGAGCAGACAGACACTTACTGATGTAGCTTGAAGTGCATGGATGGGTGCTTGTGCCATTGTTTTCTTGTGTTTCAGTGTCACTACAAATAAACCTTGAGATTATTGAGGTGTCAATGCAGCCCAAGTATACACTTTGGTTTTCACTAGTGTAATTCGAGGCAATGGAGAAAATTCATTGTGTTTCTCTTCAGGCACTATGTTTATTGATGCACCACTTTCAAGGATTAAAGGTATCGAGCAATCAATTATTTTCAATGTCATTTTTTGGACAATGTGTCCATGGCTTTGGTGTTTTGGCTTGTCGACTTTTCTTTGACTGACATTTTGCCTCACATGCAGCCAGTCCGAAGTGCGCATGTTTCTCTGAGATAAACAACAACATGGGACACCCGTCTTCCTCACTTCCACTTGATACTGAGGCATTCAGTGTCAATTTCCTTCAATTAATTTCGCTGCTTGGCCTTGTGGGGATGCATCGAACGTTGCCTTTCAAATGTTCTGGTGGTCATTTTGTCTAGACGCGATGACACACTTGCTTCATCCGTCACTTTACAAACTGTCCCAAAATTGTTCTCTTTTCCACAACCTTTACATATCTATCCAGTGGCGGGACATTTACTTTTGAGTTGAAATGAAAATCCACATCTAAATTATAACTTCTTTTTACATGTAGACACCACTTTGTGCACTTCAGTCTTTTGCTGTTGCTTACTTTTTATATTTCACTCTGGGCACCTCCAGCCTCCATGTCAGTGGCTTGTCGTTCAGCATTCTCCTCATCAACACTCACTCTGGACTAAGAGCCTGATTATGAGTTAGTCTGTGCGGTGCCGGCTCTGCCCTGCCACTGCACCACCATCCTGTGGGCAAGCCGCCTGGCAGATTATGAGTGTTTCGGGTGTCTGGTGAACTTTTATTGTTGCATTCCCATGGCACAGCCTCAGAAAATGGACACCACAGTGGGAACACCAATAACAGTTCTTGCAAGGCAATGGCTGTAAATTTCATGCCCTGCAGGAACCGAGGTGCATGAACACAGGTCAGCACATTTTGTGCCCCCCTTCAGGCATCCAGAGGCTTTCTTTCCTCTCCATCACATTGTTTATGGAGGAGCAACAGCCATGACATTCTTGATAGAGAGGAAACTTGGAATATGCTTGGCTGGACACTGGTTGTCCCGCTAAGCATTTTGCTGCCTCTACACCACCTCACCCCGCCAGGGAATGGCAGTTTCCTGGTGGCAGTGGCGGGGCAATTGAGGTCCGACTGCCCTCATTGTAATAGGGCGGTCAGAAGACTGTCTTCCCCGCAAACCTGCGAGCCTGGCAGTCCGTGGACTGCCAGACTCATAATTAAGCCCAGCACATTTGTCATCTGAAGGAATCTTACAAGCATCCATCAATAACTTCAAGTCACATAGCTTCCTCATTAATACCTTTATTTAACCTACAGTGTTTGATGAGTGTATCAAGTCTTTCCACAAATTCATCAATGGCTTTACTAACTTATAAGTGTTCCTGACTGAAAATGTATCTTTTGTAATCAACAATTGGTACTGGATTGAATTTGAGATTCAGGGTTTTTTTAATCTGACAATTTGTAATTTCTTTGTCAGTTTGTGCCATTTCTTTATGAATTCTTTCACACCATGACCAGCATGATTTTGAGATTCTTGTTAATCTTATCAGTGTCTTCAAGTGCATTAATGAAAGAATCACATATCTCCATCTACACAGTCAATCTATTGTCAATATTTCACTTTTTGGTAATATTGAAAGGTGGTTGTGGTTTCAGGAATGCAGCAGCTATGTAGAACTGTGTGGAACCTACTGACACCTGGGGTGGATACCAGTGACTTGGTGCTTACAAGAGTTTGAAACATGACTTTCCTTGCAGTCATCTAAAGAATTGCACTATTTTAAGAGTCGTTCCTGGCTTCTTATTTTCCGATGACCTCTGAAGTTGTTCTGTGCTCCCCCTCAACAACTTCATGACTGTATCGCTTCAGGTATGGATGGCTCCTTAAGCACAACCCTGAACACTTCTCCTTGAGTCAAATGAACATAGTGTACTAGTATGATGACTATCTTTAGGGCATTCAGTGTGTCATTAAGTTATTTTCATCAAATTCTCAATTAATAATTTTCATACCTGGTTGATCTCCACCTTGCAGTGTTAACACACTGCATACTGTATAATTTTATCTTGCGCGGCAGTGTTGTGTCTATATATATAGATTGACCAGCAGGTACTCAACCATAAACATGTAAATTCTTTGCAATGCTTCTGTTGTCTTCACTTGCCTTACTGTGTTTGGAGTTGCACTTTGACTCCATGTGTATGAAGCATGAATTCTGATCTTTGACAGTGGCACACGTGGTACACACAAACTGTTTGCTTGCACCACAGCAAACTCTTTGGATGAGTCATTCTCTGTGCTACTTATCTCCTAATTGTCGCCAGTTGTAGTATCTACCGAGCCTGGGTACCCGCCAATGACCATGCCACACACTGAGATTAGTATTACACGTCTTTATTCTGCTGTGTGTAACTGCAAACCCAACATTCTAAAAACAAGGTTTCATGGCATTGCACTTTGACACCTACCTCACAGATCTATGGAGTCCATTAGGAGTCAAAAGGGTACCATCATAAAATGTCCCAATAGACTACACAGTGTTCCTCTGATTTTGATAGAAGTTTTTTGGAAAATGCAACGCACCATTGAAAATGCTACTGGAATGGCTTACATTGATTCAAAGTTACATACTGAGATTGTAGAAGACGCAGTCCTGGTGGGGTTGGGCTCGATCCTTGCTCAACACAATGGATATCCAAATGCTTAGAGACACATTATGGCATATGCTAACCAAAATATTTCTCAGATTGAACATGTCTAATCTCATCATAAAAAGAAAGACTTTTTCGGAAATCTGAAATTTAAGTTACCCCCTCACATTGAGAGGTTGTGGGTTGTGATTGCATGAGTATGATTATACTGTTGTGCATAAGCCAGGAAAGGATCAAAACCCTGCAGATTATTTCTCATGAGTGCTATTACAGTGTCACAGTACAGCAGCTAAAGTGGCTGAAGCATATATTAATTTCATAGTAAAAGTCCACCAACCCTGTAGCAATATCCATTGAGCAGATTGTTGCTGCTGCCAATACTGACAGAGTCATGCTTACACTTAAGGATGTAATTGCATCACAGTGATGGAGAAAACATACTTGACCTCTCACGGATGAAATTGAATATCAAAATACAAATATTTTACAGGAAGACCTTTCTGTTGCTAATGAAGAATATCCTACTAAGATATTAGAGAATTGTCATAACTAAGAGATTGGACCGGCACACATTGGATAATGTGGCATTGAAGCCACCAAGAGGACAGTGAGTGTGGTTTCCTCGCTTTAATGAACGAGGCAAGATGGAAATGAAAGCATTTCACCTGTGCAACTGCTTATCTCCAACGACAATAAAGCATCTGCTAAATATGTCTGAGCTTCCCAAGCAAGCAGTTGATTTCCTTGGACCTTTAAAGAATGAGCCTCATCTCATGGTAGTTACTGATGAGTACTCATGTTTACTCTTGGTTGACAGTTTATCATTGACCACCCATGACAAAGTTATTGAGAGGCTGGATTATACTTTTGCAGCATGTGTTGTTCCCTCCATCCTCAAATCTGACAATGGTCCACCCTGCACTAGCAGAGAGTTTAAGGACTTTCTTACTTTGCTGACCATCAAGCATCAGGAAAGCACACTTCTCTGATGACAGGCCACAGGCAAATGGCTTGTTGAACGATTTATTGGGCGCCATGAAGAAGGTGAATAAGTATGCTGTGCTCGAAGGAATTGATCTCATGTCAGCCTTATGTCCAGCCCTTTATGCCGATCTGTCATCTTCACATTTTACAACAGATGAAAACGTTGCCACCTTGCTGTTTGTGAGAGATATTGGGCCACAGCTACCACAGTGGACCCCAAGCTGAGTAAAGGACGCTGATTAGACTCATGTCATGGACACTTCCTACAGAAGTAAGATGAAGGCCTATGCCGGTAAGCACAGACATGATTTTCAAGGGAGAAGACCGGGGTCATAGTCAAACAAAAATGGAAACGCAAGACTGACACTCATTTTAATGCTGAACCATTGAGAGTCGTATCAAGCAAGTAAAGGAAACATGGTGACCACTCAACATCACGGAAAGTCCCTTAAGAGAGATTCATCATATTTCAAGCATCTGCCTCAATGTTCGTTGGCTCCAGACTTTAGGAGTGAGACAAGTGCACCTGAGTGCCCAAGTCACACATCTGAGTCTACTTCTTCAATGCCAGATGACAACGGAACTCTTTCACCTTTTATGACTTGATATAGAAGTCTAGTGCAAACACCTCAACCACTCACTGAGGAACTCTAATGTATATATGTTGTCTGTATTTTGTATTTAACAAAGGAGGAGATATAGTGTCATGTGATCATGTGCACTAGGACCCTTGTGGTCCTAGACGGACTCCTCACAAAGTTCCAAAATCAGTTGAAAGGTATTTGGGTGTGTTTATGATAAAGTGTATGTGGTTAGCATTTGCATGCTGAAGGATAAAGACATGAATTACAGAGTTCCATGTGCGGCGTAGTAATTTGCATGCTCCAGAGCTGGGGTGGATGCCACAAAAGATTGTTTGGGATCATTTAGCAAATCTTTGGGCTTTACATTCACTCACCAGAATCAGACCCCAATGAAGAAATAATGCTTGATTCATATTTTTAATTTTAAATCAAACTTTATTCTATTCCTGAGTTATACACATTTGCCACCATCTGTTACATTTCAATGAACCACAGTAGTTTTTAATGTTCATTTCAAGTGAATTAGACAGCACAGCTGTCATATGAATCTTTAATATGTTTACCCTTGCAGATCATCACAGATCGCTTCATTTTGAGTCTTACTCTAATGAGATATCTACTCACAGAGGTAAGGAAGGTTAATTTTGGTAGTGCTCAGTTCAAATACTAAATCTGTGTGCATTTGCAAAGTTCTGTATACCACTGTGTAAGTTGAGAGAGCAATAAACCCAGATGTTCCTAAAGTGTGTCTAAGATGAACCTTGGAACACATTAGCTGAAAAAGGAATAGCGATATAGAAAAAAATATGCAAAGAAATCATAAGAACAAGTTTAAACTTACCTTTAAATGGGAAGAGCATTTTTGCCAAATTCACTAGCACTCTTACATTAAATCAGAAGAAAACCATGCCTTTATACCATCGATGCATCAGCACATTTTTTGCCATGAATTACTGATCCTTACTATAAGAAGTTAGAATCCCACTGCACATTATATTGAAATACAACAAGCATCTTTATAAACTACCCTCTTCTGTACATAATTCAGCACTCAACAGAGATTAGTATAAAAGAGTACATGAATGCATTAGCCCAGAATTGCATTACGAACTTTGCACCTGATAGTAATGCAAAATTCTCTGACTTCTAGCCCCAGAGAATTCTACTCTGGCAGAAAATTGTTAACTAGAAATCGTGTTTTTTAAAAAAAAATGCATTGCTATCACAGTTTGCAAATTACATCAAGTAACAGTAGAGCAAGAAGTACATGTACAGTATGATAGCAAGGCATGCAACGAACAACAATTCATCAAATACCATTGTGCAAGATACATTAGTAAGTGCAGGATGTACTGTGCAGCCTTCAACTTTATGAGAGATCTGGGGATAGGAAAAAAGGGTCTCAATAATGTTTTTTTTGCCATAGGGCAGTGCAGTAGGCCTTGCTGTTGAGCTGCCCTCTGGAAAAAGAAAAGGGCAGGAATGTGCTGTATCTATTAGATATGGCTCATTCCTGTCCTCTTCCAGTGCCGGCGCACAATGGGCTGCCATTCACCAAAGTATTTAACAACAAGGGGTGGTGATGGACAGAGTTTCTGAATTAAGCAAAATACTCTCACCCAGTCAAGAGATCAGGGCTAGATCCAACACCGTTTTTTAGCTCACTGCACCATCCCAGCTCAGAACCTGGCTATATGCAAATTAGTCTGTTCCTGTCCCAGTGCATGATGGGAACAGGGCAAACCAAACTACCAAGCCAATTCTTACACTGGGAAGGAAACAAGCTTCCGGGGACCGGTTTCTGGCATTTCAGCCGTCGTCGGCCCGGCTTGCTTGAATCCTGATGGTGCAATGAGCAAGGGACTCACATCTGAGTATACCCTTCCACGCTTAGGGTGGACAAAATATTTAACAACAAGGGGTGGTGATGGACAGAGTTTCTGAATTAAGCAGAATACTCTCACCCAGTCAAGAGATCAGGGCTAGATCCAACACCGTTTTTTAGCTCACTGCACCATCCCAGCTCAGAACCTGGCTATATGCAAATTAGTCTGTTCCTGTCCCAGTGCATGATGGGAACAGGGCAAACCAAACTACCAAGCCAATTCTTACACTGGGAAGGAAACAAGCTTCCGGGGACCGGTTTCTGGCATTTCAGCCGTCGTCGGCCCGGCTTGCTTGAATCCTGATGGTGCAATGAGCAAGGGACTCACATCTGAGTATACCCTTCCACGCTTAGGGTGGACAAAATATTTAACAACAAGGGGTGGTGATGGACAGAGTTTCTGAATTAAGCAGAATACTCTCACCCAGTCAAGGGATCAGGGCTAGATCCAACACCGTTTTTTAGCTCACTGCACCAACCCAGCTCAGAACCTGGCTAGATGCAAATTAGTCCGTTCCTGTCCCAGTGCATGATGGGAACAGGGCAAACCAAACTACCAAGCCAATTCTTACACTGGGAAGGAAACAAGCTTCCGGTAGCTTGTCTCCTTTCTGGTGAAGAATTGGCTTGGTAGTTTTTGGCCACTATAGGTGTGGCAGGGTATACTCAGACATGAGTCCCTTTCTCACTGCACCATCAGGATTCAAGCAAGCCGGGCCGAAGACGGCTGAAATGCCAGAAACCGGTCCCCGGTAGCTTGTCTCCTTTCTGGTGAAGAATTGGCTTGGTAGTTTAGTCTACCCTGTTCCCTTGATGCACTGGGCCAGGGACAGACTGATTTGCATATAGCCAGGTTCTGAGCTGGGATGGTGCAGTGAGATAAATAACGGTGATGGATCAAGCCCTGATCTTTGGACTGGGCAAGAGTGGTCTGCTTAATTCAGACACTCTGTTCATCACCACCCCCTTTTCTGAATCGTTTTTGGCCACTATAGGTGTGGCAGGGTATACTCAGACATGAGTCCCTTTCTCACTGCACCATCAGGATTCAAGCAAGCCGGGCCGAAGACGGCTGAAATGCCAGAAACCGGTCCCCGGTAGCTTGTCTCCTTTCTGGTGAAGAATTGGCTTGGTAGTTTAGTCTGCCCTGTTCCCATGATGCACTGGGCCAGGGACAGACTGATTTGCATATAGCCAGGTTCTGAGCTGGGATGGTGCAGTGAGATAAATAACGGTGATGGATCAAGCCCTGATCTTTGGACTGGGTAAGAGTGGTCTGCTTAATTCAGACACTCTGTTCATCACCACCCCCTTTTCTGAATCATTCACCAAAGTAGGCATCTTTGCACCATAGTGCTAAGGTGCCTACATTGCAGGATGATTATTTTTGTGCAGGAAGGGAATCTTTTAGCACACACAGAAAGAGAAAAAATTAGGAGAAATAAAGATGTTTCTCCTTGCTGTGCCTCCTATATGCCTCCCCTGGGTAGGCGTATGTTTTTGGCACTGCCTCAGACTTCTCATAAATCGGGGGCAGTGTCAAAAAGCCATGGATGTTCCTAGGAACGTCCCCAGCAACTGCCATGGAATGCTCCTTTGATGCAGTTTTCTGCATGAAAGGGGCATATATTTATTAGGCCATGAAAAGCCACGTAACATGGCTTTACATGGCCTTATATATATGCCAGTGGCACATTGCAACACCGGAACGTCAAAAAAGTGATGTTCCGGCAGCGCAAAAGTGTCGGCAGGGCCTCATAAAGTTATTTATTTATTTATTTATAAAGTTTTATAGAGCGTGAACCAGACCCAAAATAAGGTATCAGAGCGCTTTACATCAGGAATAAGGTGAAACATTCAAAGGGAGCAAATGCATACAGGAAAAAAACATAGTCTGCAGGTAACGGGGAGTAACAACATTGAGAGAGCTTGTTCTGAAACACAAATAGGAAGACCATTCAAGTTTGTGTGGGTCATCATTTCTCTTGGCAACAGTGAGAAGAATGTTCTGAGCCCAAAATCATTCATTCATATCATACATTAAGCGCACCAGTGAATAACAGTAGTTTGAGGATTGTCGCTCTTGTTTCGTGGTTGTCTTAATTTAAGGTGGGAAATTGCTCATCAGGAATAATTTTGTTTCCTTTTTGAAGAAAGGGATAGAGGAGATTTTTTGATGTGAGGTGGAAGGGAGTTCCAATCTCTGGGAGCTGCCCCAGAGAATGCTCTGTTGGAGGTTTTAGACTTTTTGAAACATGCAGGTTTCAGAAGTAGATTGTTTGCACTCCTTGAATGTCTGTTTCATCCAGATAGGCGGAGTTTTTGGGCTAGGTACTGAGGGTTGTTGTGGTATAGCGCCTTATGTGTGATGCAGACCATTTTTAGGTGAATTTGGGCTTCATAGGGTAACCAGTTGTGTGCTTTCAGGTGTGGCGATATGTGATCAAATTTCCTTGAGCCTGTTAAAAGTCTTGCTGCAGCATTGAGACAGGCCTTTAGTGGGGCGGTTGAGAGTTTGGGAAGACCCGCGCGGGTGGTGCATCCATACTCCAGTCTAGAAATAGCTAAGGATTGGACTGCAGATTTGAGATCCGTGCTCCCGAGAAAAGATTTCATTTTTCTGAGATAGCTGAGATGGAAGCGGGCATTTTTAGCCAATGAGTTGACGTGGTTTTGCATGTTCAAGTTCTTATCCAGTGTGATTCCAAGTGATACGGAGGAATCCACTCATGTTGGCGTGCAGTTCAACGCCGTGATAGTTTTGATCCATTCCTTTGTCTCAGTGGTGTTCTTAAGGGGGTAGATAAGAAGAAACTCTGTTTTTTGAGAGTTTAGCTTGAGGAAGTTGGACGATAACCATTTGACTGTATTTTCGAGGGCTGTATTCATTGACCTTAGATCTTCGATGGAGGAGATCTTGATGTGCAATTGGATGTCATCCGCGTACATTTGGAATGAAATGTTCTCCAACCGTAATAGCTCCGTGAGTGGTTCGACGTATAGGTTGAATAGCATGGGAGATAGTGTGGAGCCTTGAGGAACTCCAAATAGGTTAGGGGAGGGAGCTGAAAGATTGTTGTTAATCAAGTAGGATTGTGTTCTGTTTTCCAAGAAGGATTTAAACCACTGAAGGACCTTACCAGAAAAGCCCATCCTGTATTCTAGTCTTCTTAGTAGTTTGCCGTGACATCTGCAATTCATAAGATCATGCATTACCACCTTTTGAATGACACCTTTTCAGTAATTCAGTTTATCACTTTCAAGCTCTTCTTTGTTACTCAGTGGTAAAGCCAGTTGTAAAGCCCACCAGCAGTCATTAGGATAAAATGGTATACTGCAGCAGTTTTTAACTGCACATTGTACAATTAAATCATAAATTGACGGGGCATAACTTTATTTTTTTGTTCTTCTAATGACACGGCATGTGTATGTCATTGAATGTGCTCCCAGTAGCTGCAAAAGCCATTATTTTCTAGCCACAGGAGTGAGCTTCTGTCAGGATCTCACCTGGTTATTTTTTCGGGGAGTGAAATGCAGCAGCGAGGACAAGTCCCAACTTCCATGTGAGACAAGAAGACCTAACAGCGTCAAAGTCAAGACCAGTCCAACAGGAAAGAGGGGAAAGATGAGAAAAGTACAGAAGCCTCCAAGACTCTGTATGTCCTGCTTCTGGACCACCTCTCAATCTACTCCTGAAATTAAACAGAGGACAATTTACTACGCCGTTCCGTGTAATGTGCTATTCCTTATTCTGGAGCCCAAACCACTATATAAGTACCAGAAGATCCCCTAATCCGACTTGGGTGTTGTGTGGAGATGTGTAGCAACATGGGGAAATACCTAAAACACATAAGGGAGGAACTTGTAATCTGAATATATGAACAATTATCAATAATGGTAAGCATAAATTAACTAAGGTTAATGTACCTAACCTATTGCAGGGTATGCTTTATAGGAACCATCACTGGACGTGCATAGAGTTAAGTTGTAGCTAGGAAAGAACATATATCTAGGCACATTTACATGCATTACATCACGCACTCATAATCAAAAGCAAAAACCATACTCCATAATTCCAAAACAAATAATATGCAGTCTTTACTAAAACAAAACACGTCATAATATTCTCGCTATAGAGTTCAATCTCTAGCTGTGGTACCACATATCCTGATATCCAGATTCAGTCATATACCTTCTGTGCTTTTTTTCAAAGGGCATGACATTGTAACCAAAATCATTCAGGAAGATCATTAGATAAGTGCCTTTAAAATTTGTGAGGTATGTTTGTTCATGGGTCGCGTTACCCAAGATGTTATTCAACAGTTGCTTTCTTTTCCTTCTTTTTGTCTCCTTTTGTAGGTTCTGATATTTGAGAGACCCCCCCGGACGGAAAAAGGCAGAAAAGACACCTGACACTCCATAGGAGCCCAAAAAGTGAAGCCAAGACACCTGGGGCTACATTATAGATGCAGTGCAATTCCTTCATTGCACCAGGTGCACCTTTTATAAGGTACACCCAGCGCAATGAAGGAAAATACACCGTATTACCATGAATGCACTGATCCCATGGCAGCTGGGAACTGATCCTGCCTATGACATTCGGGAGGAGTTGAAATAGTGAAAATGCACCACTTAAAAGACTTAAATTATGAGCTTTAAAAACAATATGAAACCATTGATCATTTACAGAAGAATCAGACACCTGAGGCTCAGGTAAGGAGGCCGCCCACTTGACTCCTCTGTTTATGTGCATTGTCATTGTCAGTGACCTTTTTTGAAGATTTGCACAACATACACCTGTAAGGGTACTGTGCAGTGAAAGTTAAAGCATGCCAATCTTCCTGTCTGATTACATGTATACATTGCAAGTTGCGCACTTCGTGAACATAAATTACTTTGCGCTTATCCCTAACTTTACATTCTGTTGTTATCTAAAGCTTGTGTTACGTTACCCAAGGGTGGCCACATCCGTAAAAATGTTCCCCGTGGCCGTGCTGTTTATTGTAGATATTTTGCCAGGATGACAGTGCTCCCGAACCCTCTGCAGCTGGGGCACTGCCGTGAGGGTAAAATGTCCCCTACCCCTTTACAAGCACCTTAGCGTAATTGACCTCAGCGAGTGCAGCCCTCGTAGTAATTTGGGTGCTGCTGTCAGGAGTCTAGGCACTCTAGTAGGCCAGTCCGTGGGGGCTACCTCTGTTCTTTTGCACAAACATCACTGTAGCACTTTCCAGGTCCCTAGGACGCCATGGTATTCTATCTTGGTCCACTTTAGTCAAAAGGTGGTACTTCAAGATGGCTGATTAGCAAGAGGTTGGCTTGCAGTTCCTCTCCTCGGTTAGTTGCTCGAGCATTTAAGCACAGCTGAGGCTCGCGCTGGCTCTGGAAACTGCTCACTTCTGAGTTTGAGGGAGTTAGAGGTGTTGGGATTCTGTCGCGCTTGAGAGAGAGTAGTTAGGCGGAATCCTTTCATTTTTTCTTCACCAGCGGTAGTCAGAGTTTTAGGTGTCAGATTTCAGCTGTAAATTAATTCTAAGAATACATTTTGAGGCAGTTCATAAACTGCAAACTTACTGGTTAAAGGTCAGCAGGACAACAGCTGTACATGGTGTTTCCAGTCACGCAAGTACCATAAATTAAAAGAATAAAGAAAGACAATTAGTTGTTTATTGTTTCACATGTTTCTAGAAAAATATTCAGTTGTTAGAATATAACATTCTCATAGAAAGGACACAGAGTATCTACACTCCATAGTTTAATTATCTTACCTGAATTTTGTCCCTGTTGGCGTTCTTGCTATCTACAATATTCCTATCAATTCAAAAGAAGAAAGAAAGAAAGGTTAATAAAAAAAAAAAGTAAGAAACAAATTAATAATGAAAAGAGAAAGAGAGAGAGAGAGAGAGATAGAAAGAGATAGATAAAGAATAATTACTAGTGGGAATTAAATGTTATTTTTCTTTACAGATTACACTTGTCATCACCAATTCTAGGGCGGTTTAACCAAAAACAATCGCAATCAAATATCTTATACAAGAGAGGCAATAGCTCGCACTCTTCTGGGTAGGTAAATAGGAGAAATGAAAGAGAGAATACATTTAAAAGTATTATTGTGGTTTAAAACCAAGTTAGGCTCTAGTAATCTTCATTTGTTTGTTACAGTGAATACAGCGCCTGAAGCAAGTAGCAGCAGCATTAGAAGATATCAGTTTGAAAGGAACGAGCTGTCTCTTCTCTGTACCATTCCCCTTTCTCCCCTAGGAATTCCTTCATACTTACAGATTAAATCCTCGGGAGTGTGGAGGGAGACTCAGGGAGGTATTGGGAGAGTTTGTCATTCTACTCCTGTGAGGTCCTGGGAAACTTCATGTAAGACTCTTGACAGAGTGAAGTGCCCACGAAATTTTACTCACCTGAGCAGAATAGCTGAGGGTTTTGACCTGAAGAGTTTAGGGGGAGTATCAGAAGTCATTCAAGAGGAGCTGCTAGCTGTTAGAGAGGAAAACAAAACACTAAAACAAGACTTACTGGCCTCTAAGAGGGAAACTACAGATTTGGCTAACAGAATGGATGGTTATTTCTCAAGCACCAGTTTGTCTAACCTATCTCAGAGTACTCCAGCTAGTAGTACCACTACTTTACTAGCCCCTATGAGCACCACACAGGTCATACACTCTTTGTCTCCTGTTATTCTGCTTGCCCCACCAGAAAGTTTTAGTGGTGACCCCCAAAAGGCCCAAACTTTTCTTACACAATGCTCCATTTATTTTATGTGTCGGCCCACTATTTTCCCTGATGCACAATCCCGGGTAGCCTTTATTCTATCATACTTAAGTGGAGCCACAGCTGCCTGGTCTTTGCGTCTGGTCTCCAAAGACGCAGCTATCCTGTATGATTTTGACACATTTAAAAAAGAATTTCTACGGATCTTCAACCGAAGAAGAGTCTTTCAAGCCACTAACAATGAGTTGCTGGAGTTAAGGTAAGGAAACAAGGAATTAGTTTCCTACCTGGCCCAATTTAATAAACTAATAGTAGAGACGGATTGGACAGAGAATAAAAGAGCTGCATTGTTTTACAAGGGTTTGAATGATGAACTCAAAGATGCTCTGTCCCAAATATCCAGTAGACCCAATGAAATCTCTGCCATTATCGGTTTGGTTCTGGGTTACAGACAATCTGAACGAAGGGGTGAGAAAAGAAGAGAGTTTAGCCCAAGTGTGCCCAGGTTTGACCGGATGAGATCTGAAGGATCTAGGTCAACTGAGAACTTCCAAACTGGAGAACTCATGCAGATTGAGGCAGTTAGGGGCCCTCTTTCCAAGGAAGAAAAAGAGAAGATTAAATAATCTTTGCATGGACTGTGGGGTCAGTGGACACTTCGTTAAGGTTTGTCCGAAGAAACCAAAGACTTCCTCAAAGGAAAAATTTTGGCAACACCAGTAGGAGGGGTTGGTCTGGTGGATGCTAATGAAAACACAACTACGGATTCACACCTGTTGGCGAACACTCTGCAATTGTCTGCTCCGCATTTAATTGTTCCAGTCACCTTGAAATGTAGAACTTTTGTTCTAACTGACATTTCGGTCATGATAGACTCTGGAGCTACTGGAAACTTCTGCGACAAAATTTGCTTCTAAAATAGGTTTGCAAGCAATACAAAAAACCAAGAGTGAAGCTGTAAGAGCGGTTGATGGTATGAACCTTTCTTCGGGTCCTATCATTAGCCACACCGAGAAGGTGGAGCTTGCTCTACCAGATGGTCACCGTGAAAGTCTACAGTTTAACTTGATCGATGTGCCACAGTTCCAAATATTCTTAGGACTTCCATGGTTAACAGGACACAATCCTCAAATTGATTGGGAGAAAAGATCAATTAAGATGAACTCAGAATACTACAAGGAGAGCTATTATAACAACAAGGATCCAGAGAAGGAGCCCAGTTTAGCTTCTTGTCTGTGTGAGAACTGAGCATCGGTGTGCGTGATACATACTAAGGAAGCTCCAGAAATGTACCAGGATTTTGAGGACGTCTTTAGTGAAATCAGTGCTGAGACACTTCCTCTTCATAGATCTTATGATTGCAAGATAGAGCTGGAACCAGGAGTGAATCTTCCGTGCAGTAGAATTTACGCCCTGACTGAAAAGGAGGACACCTATTTGAAAGAATATATCCAAACCTATTTGAAGAACGGCTTCATCCGACCTTCTCAGTCCCCAGCCTCTTCACCATTATTTTTCATGCCCAAGAAGGGAAAGGGTGGTCTAAGAATCTGTATAGACTATCGCGCCCTGAACAAAATCACTGTTAAGAACAGCTATTCGCTGCCTACAATTTCTCTGCTCGTGGACCAGCTTAAAGGGGCCCAAATTTACACTAAACTCAACCTCAGAGGGGCTTATCACCTGATTTGGGTTCGAGAGGGCGACAAATGGAAGCCTGCGTTCAGGACGGTTTGTTCGAGTACCAGGTTATACCCTACGGTTTTTGTAACGCCCCAGCAGCTTTCCAGTATTTTATGAATGATGTTTTGAGTACATTTATTGACAAGTGTGCCATTGTATATATTGACAACATTTTAATTTACTGTGTGTCAGAAGGGGAACATCAAGAGCATGTCCGAGGAATCCTGGAAAAACTACGGGAACACAGACTATTTTTATTTATTTATTTTATTTATTTTTACCATTTGTTGAGCGCGCTGTTACCGGGCGGTGTCCTGGCGCTGAAACGATACATTATCTCCAAGAGGCAAAGAAAGTTACTGGAGGTTAAAAAGCCATGTTTTGATATTTTTCCTGAAGGTCAGGAGATCATTGCTTTGTTTTAGGGCGAGAGGCAATTCATTCCAGATGTTAGATGCTCCGTGGAAGAAGCTACGGCCTCCCCAACGGGCTTTCCTAATACGGTTAGTCATGACCAGGCTTTTATTAGCAGATCTTAGTTGTCGCCCTGGTTTGTACAGTTGGAGGTGTTCTTGAAGGCAGGATGGACCTATTCCATTTACTGCCTTAAATACCATACAAAGAGCCTTAAACATTATACGTTTCCGTATTGGAAGCCAGTGTAGATTTTTTAATTCCTGAGCTACCGATGCAAACTTAGGTAGACCGGTAATCAGTCGGGCAGCAGCATTTTGTAGCGTTTGCAATTTGTTCAGAACTCCCTGCTGGGCCTCCAGATACATGCTATTGCAGTAGTCAAGGCGAGACAGCACAAGTGCTGTCACCACCGTTTTCCTGCTATCACTGGAGAGGAAAGGAAGAATTTTCCTAATAGTTTTTATTATCCAGTGAATGGAGGATGATAAGGCATTAGCCTGTGCTTTAAAGGAGAGTTGGGAGTCAATAATTACCCCCAGGTTTTTTACTGTAGTGGCTGGAATGGGTAGGGCTCCCATTTCGTGAGGCCACCAGTCAGGGGTCCAGAGATTGGTCACATTTCCAAAGAGAAGAACCTCAGTTTTAGAGGAATTCAATTTAAGGCAGTTCTTAGCCATCCATGAACTTACTGCCGTCATGCAATCCTGGAATCTGGCCGCAATTCCTTCCTCTCGCCCCGGGAGCAGAGATACCACAATTTGAGTATCATCTGCATACGATGTTAATTCGAAGCCAAAAGAACGAATCACCGGGGCGAGGGAGGTAACATAAACATTAAATAGGGTAGGGCTCAGGGAGGAGCCCTGAGGAACCCCTCCTGGAAGGGTAAAAGGGCTCGATTCCAAATCTCCCATGGCCACCACTTGTATCCTGTCTGCTAGGAAGGATTTCAGCATGGTCAATGCGACTCCTTGGATTCCGCAGCCCTCAAGACGGTCCAATAGAATGTCATGGTGGACCGTATCAAAGGCTGCGGATAGGTCCAGGAGCACCAGGACTGCCCGTCCTCCAGCATCCATCACCTTCCTGATTTCCTCAGTGGATTTAATGAGGGCGGACTCGGTGCTGTGACCTTCCCTAAACCCATGTTGAGCAGGGTCCAAGCCCCCAGAGGATCGGAGGAAGTCACAGAGCTGAACGTTCATGATCCTTTCAATAAGCTTGGCCGGTAGAGGGAGTCTGGATATAGGCCGATAGCTACTAGGGTCATAAATGTCTAGATTAGATTTTTTCAGCAGAGGAGCTATTGAAACTTGTTTCCAACATAGTGGATATGCTCCCTCTTTGAATATTTTATTGAACAAATCTGCTAGCAAGACAGATATAGGGGCGGCTGCCAGATGAGCCACTGAGACTGGGCAGGGATCCCGGGGGGAGCCAGATTTGGTTCTCAGAAGTAGTTTCTTTACTACTTCTGTTGTAACTGGCCCAAATTCCCTGAATTCCAAACTATGTGGATTTGTTGGCGTAGTCGTATGTGCTCCCTCGGTAAGAGTGAGCCCCACATGAGGTTCAAGGGCTGCGAAGATTTGCTCCACTTTATTAAAAAAGTACTTGGCAAGGGTCTCGCAAAGCTCCAGACTGGGAGGGACAGTGACAGAATTTGGACTGGACAAAGTGGTCACCGTCTGGAAAAGTTCTTTGGAGGAGTTTTTAGCTCCCTCAATTCTAGCAGAGAAATATTCAATTTTTGCTTTTTTGATCATTTCTTTGTATATCTTTTGGCTTGATTTGAGTTTTTGTTTATCTGCCTGTGAATATTCAGTACGCCATTGGCGTTCGAGTTTTTTGCAAGATACTTTGTAATCTCTTAATTCCAAGGTGAACCAAGGGGCAGATGGTATTGTACGTGTTGGACGAGATAGTTTGGGCTTAATTAGAGATGTGCATGCATCTTTTATCCAGTTGGTGTATCTCTCCGTAGCTTCGTTTACATCACTCGAAGGGGTAAAGGTGGAGGCTGCCAGACGTTCCTCCAATGCTTTCCCATCCAATTCCCTCCATGGCATATAGAGCTTGGCAGGTTTCCTTTCCTTCCTTGCTCTGACTGACTCAGACGGTTGAATTTTAAAAAGGACTGCTGAATGGTCTGTCCATGCTAAAGGCTCCGCATGGCTAAACTTCAGGTCAGGGTTATTTGTAAAAATCCCATCCAACGTATGTCCCTTTATATGTGTGGAACCCCTTACCATCTGAGTTAGTCCTGCTGTCAGCATGGAGTCTACCAGAATTGCCGTCTGAGGGTCTGAGTTTTCCTCTAGGTGAAAGTTGAAGTCACCAAGAATGGTGAATGATTTGGTGCAGAGGGCTTCTTCCAAGTAAGTACCTATTTCTACGAGAAATGAGGCTTTAGGACCAGGAGGTCTGTATAAAAGGCAACCTTGGAAAGTATTATGGTTAGAGATAGAAAGTTTAAATCCTAGTACCTCCGTTAACTGGCAGTTCAGTGACTGAAATGTGCCTTGGATCGAGGCGTGGTAGATAATGGCTATCCCACCTCCCCTTTGACCGGGTCTGTCCTGTACCCGACAGCAGTATCCCGTTGGTGTGGCCATAACTAGGTCTGGCCCTGAGGCCGCATCAGTCCAGGTCTCAGTGATAAATACGATTTTAGCCTTCTTTTCTAGGATCAGGTCGGCACATTCAGAACTGTGTTTGACCAGTGATCTAGCATTAATGAGGAGGCAATTAATTATGTTTTCTTCTCTAACGTTTTTTATCTGGTAGGGGTTACTTAGGTCTTTAATAGGTGTCCACAAGATAGCAGGTAGGTGGGCATGACATGTTAGACATACCTTGGACGTATCAGGCATATTATTACCCGAAAATATGCATCTGCATTCTGATCCTCCCAAAAGGTTCCAGCTCAGTAGATGGTTGCGGCTGTATATCCTCCTGGGGTAGTGATTGGGAAGAAAATGGTCAGGGGTTGTGGCGCTCGGCGCTGAGCTGTCGCTGACGGGCGCGGACGGGCTTGCCTCTGGCGCGCCTTCGGCGCGCAAACGGCGCGCCCGCTGCGCTCGTCCGCTGCGCGTCCTATAGTGGCACATTGATATAGGGAAGTGGGAGGGCGGGAGGGGGCGTGGCCTGTGAGTGGGCGTGGCCAGCAGCCTATCAGGCGATCAGACCAGGAAGTGGGACCCGTGACCGCGCTAATTCCGCTGCACGGCCCCTGCTTGTGCAAATAAGCAAATATAAAAACAAAGAACAGTTTGCAGTATTAAAAAAACACAGAATACAGCTTCTCCCGGCTTTTCGCCTCAGGAGATGATCGTCAGGGCAGAGCGCTCGTGATCAGCGCTTTTGACGACTTGCGAGGGCGGGAGGGGGCGTGGCCTGTGAGTGGGCGTGGCCAGCAGCCTATCAGGCGATCAGACCAGGAAGTGGGACCCGTGACCGCGCTAATTCCGCTGCACGGCCCCTGCTTGTGCAAATAAGCAAATATAAAAACAAAGAACAGTTTGCAGTATTAAAAAAACACAGAATACAGCTTCTCCCGGCTTTTCGCCTCAGGAGATGATCGTCAGGGCAGAGCGCTCGTGATCAGCGCTTTTGACGACTTGCGAGGGCGGGAGGGCGGGAGGGGGCGTGGCCTGTGAGTGGGCGTGGCCAGCAGCCTATCAGGCGATCAGACCAGGAAGTGGGACCCGTGACCGCGCTAATTCCGCTGCACGGCCCCTGCTTGTGCAAATAAGCAAATATAAAAACAAAGAACAGTTTGCAGTATTAAAAAAACACAGAATACAGCTTCTCCCGGCTTTTCGCCTCAAGAGATGATCGTCTATGCCAAACTTGAAAAATGTGCATTCCAAGTCCACACAGTGGATTTTCTTGGGTTTGTTCTATCTCTAGAGGGAATCACTATGGATATACAAAAGATCAAGGCAGTGTTGAATTGGCCATCCCCTACCAATGTAAAAGAGATACAGCGATTCATTGGGTTCGCAAATTTCTACAGGAGATTTATTCAGGACTTTTCTCAAAAGGTGATACCAATAACTTGCTTGTTAAGGAAAGGCGTACACTTTTCCTCGTCGCAAGAAGCAGACACTGCCTTTCCATCCCTAAAAAGGAGTTTTACTTCTGCACCTATCCTCCTCCATGCTGAACCTACTGAACCCTTTTATGTGGAAACGAATGCGTCAAATCAATCTATTGGAGATGTTCTTTCCCAGAGAAATAAGTAAACTGATCAACTGCATCCGGTTGCTTACCACTCCAGAAGACTTCTCCCTGCTGAGGTTAACTATATAATTACAGAGAAGGAGCTTTTAGCTCCTAAAGATGCTTTCAAAGAGTGGAGGCACTACCTGATGGGAGCCAGACATACAGTGACAGTATATATGGACCATAAGAATCTGCAATTCTTGAAGTCTGCGAGGACTTTGATGCCATGTCAACTCAGATGGTCCCTTACTTTGCAGACTATAACTTTGTAATCACTTACTGCCAGGAAAGGCAGACGCCTTATCCAGGTTGGAAACGGAAGAACAATAGATGGACATAGATGTCCAAAAGATAATCCCAGAATCAAAAATTGTAGGACAGTTACCAGTAATACCTTGGAAGAAAAGATAAAAGACCTTCTTACTCCTAAAGAGCTTCAACACTGGGTTTTGGCAGATCCGTCTCGTAAAATCCAAAATGGTTTGCTCTATAATGGTGGAGCCTTATTCATACCAACTTCGGAATAACAGGAACACATTTAGCACGACTCTCCCGATCCCCCGATGGCTGGCCATAAGGGAGTAAATAAGACAGAAGAGCTGAATAAAAGACAATTTTGGTGGCCAAAGATGACTTAGGACATCAAGCAATATGTATTAGGTTGTGAGATGTGTGTTCAGGGAAAACCAACACGACAATCACTTCAAAGGTTACTCCAAACAATGCCTACACCTCCTCACCCGTGGCATACAGTGACCATGGTTCTTATTGTAGATCTACCTTCCAGTCGGGCTACAGCACAATTCTGGTTTTTATTGATGCCTTTAACAAGATGGCCCACTTTGTTCCACTAAAGGAAAACCCTAGTGCTAAGGAATTGGCCATGCAGTTTGGTTTGAATGTAGTGAGATTACATGGCATTCCTAAAGTCCTTGTTGCTGACGGTGGTACTCAATTCTTGTCTCATTTTTGGAAGGCCTTCACCACAGGTTTACACATTAAAACTAGATTCTCTACTAGTTGTCACCCAGAGACTGATGGACAGAGAGGGCAAATCAGGAGTTAGAACAGTACCTTAGATTGTTTTTGTTAGATCAAGAAGGGGATTGGTCAGACTTTCTCTGGGCTGCAGAATTTGCACACAATAATTCCCAAAATAGCTCCACAGGTCATTCTCCCTTCTACCTAAATTATGGCCGACACCCGAACTTGATTATGAACACTAGTGAGGTTTCAGTCCCAGCAGCTAAGATTTTGTTCTACTGTTAAATGAAATCCATAAAACAGCCAGGGAAAAGTTAGAGAAGTCAAAAGAGTTGTACAAAAGCTATGCAGACAAAAAGAGAAGGCTGGAAGAGAATTATTCAATTGGCAGCAAGGTTTGGCTTAACACCAAGAACTTGAGGCTCAAAGGGAATTGTAAATTACAGCATCGGTTCATAGGCCCTTTTGAAATAGAAGGAAAGATCAATTCAGTGACTTATAGACTGAAGCTCCCTACACACCTGCGAATACACCCAGTCTTTCATATCTCCCTATTGAAGAGAACCTCACCTCATCTTAGATCCAAAACCCTTCCAAAACCAATCCAAACTGATTATGGGGAGGAGTTTGAGGTTAAAAGAATTTTAGACTTTAAGTGTAAGAATAAGAGGCTGTACTACTTAGTGGACTGGAAAGGCTGTGGTCCTGAGGAAAGATAGTGGGAACCTTCCTCCAACGTTCATGCTCCAAGATTATTTAAGACATTTCATGATCAATATCCTCTTAAGATGAAGCTTGGGGAAGCCCCCTTATGGAGGGGTGCTGTCAGAAACCTAGGCACTCTAAAAGGCCAGTTCATGGGGGCTATCTCTCTTCTTTTTTGCAAAAGTCACTGTAGGGCTTCCAGGTCCCTAGGATGTCATGGTATGCTACTTTTGTCTGTTTTAGTCAAAAGGTGGGTACCTCAAGATGGCCGATTAGCGTGAGGTTGGCGTATCTCTGTGAGTTGCGCAAGCCCTTGAGCATAGCTAAGGCTCGTGCTGGCTCTGGAAACTGCGCACTTCACTGAGTCGTTTGAGGGATTCAGAGGTGTTGGGATTCTGTTGCACTAGAGAGAGAGTAGTTAGGTGGAATTTTTTCATTTTTTCTTCACCTGCGGTAGTCAGAGCTCTACGCATCGGATTTCAGCTGTAAAAGAATTCTAAAAATACATTTTGAGGCAGCTTACCGATTAAAGGTCATCAGGACAGTGGCTGTAGAAATGGTCTTTCCAGTCATTTAGGTACCATAAATTGAAAGAAAAAAGGACAATTAGTTGTTTTTTGTTTCACATGTTTCTAGAAAAATATTAATTTGATAAAATATAACAGTCTCACACAAAGGAAACAGAGTATCCGCGCTCCAAAGTTTAATTATCTTACCTGAATCTTGTTCCTGTTGGCGCTCTTGCTATCTTCAATATTCCTATAAATTTAAAAGAAGAAAGAAAGAAAGGTTAATAAAAAAAGTAAGAAATACATTAATAATAAAAAGATAGAGTGAGAAAGAGAGAGAGAGATAGAAAGAGACAATAATTGCTAGTAGGAATTAAATGTTGTTTTTCTTTACAGAATATACTTGTCATCAAAAATTCTATAGAGGTTTAACCGAAAACAATCGCAACCACATTACTTATAGAAGAGAGGCAATAGCTCACACTCTTCTGGGTAGGTAAATAGGAGAAAAGAAAGAGAGAATACATTTAAAAGTATTGTTGTGGTTTAACACCAAGTTAGACTCTAGTAATCTTTGTTTGTATGTTACAGTGAATACAGCGTCTGAAGCAAGTTGAAGCAGTGGTAGAAGACATCAGTTTGATAGGATCACGCTTTCCATTCTCTGTCCCATTCCCCTTCCCCCCTGGGAATTCCTTCATACTTCCAGATTAAATCCTAGGAAGTGTGGAGGGAGACTTGTGGAGGCATTGGGAGCGTTCGTCATTCTGCTCCTGTGAGGTCCTTGGAATCTTCATTTAAGACTCTTGACCGCTGCGCATCGCCACATAATGACTTAATCAAACTCCAGGTCACTTGTAAACCTTTCTCCGCAACCCATGCCTGCTCCACCTGATCTACTTTTAAGCAGAATTTCAGAAATAGAAAAGCAAGGCAAGGACGCGTCTACCCGGGAGGAAGGGGGTCACCCATATTGTAATGTAATGTAAATTGATACTTGTATAGCGCACTACTCACCCACAAGGGGCTCAAGGCGCTTGTACCAATACCGCAGTGGAACCCATCCTGGCTTTCCCTGTGAGGCGTCCACTCCTGGGCACTCCCAAGGTGGAGGCCAGGCATCCTTAGCGTTGTGGGGGCCGTTGTGGAGATTAAGCAAGCTATTGCGCAGAGTTGCAGAGTGGGACTCCATGATTGGAATAGGCACCGAGGCGAGAATTATCCGGTCCGTGGAATTTTGAGCCCAAGACCCGCTGAGGCAGGGAATTGAACCCTGGTCCCGAGCTAGACCTCTGCATCAGGGTCTACCACACTAACCATTGAGCCACACTTCTCCATATTGGAAACTGCCCCCAAACAACCTCTAAACAGCATCACTACAAACGTGGACAGAATAGTACATTTTATTATGTTTACAAAATGTTCAAGGTTGACAAACCCAGCTTAATGTTTAAATTACGTGATTTATTGGAAATAAAGCGAACAGAGAACCTTCTAAACGTAAACATTCGGACAGGACTGATTATTGGAAAAGCTTAGCTGCTAATGTAATTTCTCCTCTTAGATTACTGGGCTAAAAGCGGATTTTTGAGTGCCTCCTTGTTGCCTTTTTATATATATTTACTTTTCTTTCTGGGATGGCATCTCATCCCACTGCAGAGGCCAAAATTTAGATGTCTAAACTAATATGCCACAAGCAAGATGAAGACATTCTATTGTACAAGGAGTTGAAGAGTGCATTGAGTTATAAACTTAACTTGCGCCTTTCATTTCTAGAAATTGTGTTCAAATCTGTAGAGTGTGTTCTACAGGTATATTTAAGCTTTTGGCGTGCAGGGTGCATTGGTTTGTTAATTTACCGTTAAACCTAGGTCATGCTCTCATGATTTATTCCACCACTTCACATTAATGGAGGCTTTATGGTAATTTCATCTGTCCTGCAAGGTAAAAATGTCTAACTTTTTAATGAGCTGCTAATACCATGTTTTGGCACTTTTTTAATTCGTGAAAGTCGAAAGACCTTTGCAATAGCTCTATAACTTACACATCATGTCTTATAAATGCGAACTCCAGAGGGGGCATCGAACTGCCATGCATTTCGCATTTGTTAAAGTTAAAGCTCTTAGCATTCAAACTAACAATGTCTTTTAGTTTTGCTTTTTCATACTCATAGCAATAGTGCTACGCAATTATTATTACTCCACTGCAAATAAAAAAATGAAGTAAAGAACATCGCCATTTTTAAAGCTAACATCTCTAACTTGAACAAATGCGAGACCTATTGCATTGCAAACGCTTGTTTTAAATGGACTAAGACTTGAGGGCGTCTCTTGAGTACCAAGATAAGCCTACCCAAGTGTTTTGCAGTAATTGCAGCTTATGTTCTAGGCATTTGGGAGACTCTGCTCCCATATGTGGCTATTATCAGAGCCTGTACAATGCCTTTCCTGATTGACAGAGGAATGAAAAGTTACATTTTCTTGACTATATGCAGTTGTACTGATGTTTTTCACATGTTGTAATATGTGGAGATCCTTGTCAATCTAAATGAAAAAATGACATACAGAAGCAACAGGAATGGGATGCACTGTCAGACTGGTCCCAAGGATCCAACTGGCTGACCAGGTGTCTGATACCGGCGAGATAACGTGCCGTGTTCCCCAGGGTTTGGCGTTGTCTCCCCTCCTTTTCAATGCATAACTTCAGCCTTTGGTGGCCCCACTGACTCGCATGGAGTGCCAAGTATCCATTATGCAGATGATACCCAAATCATCATCAAGATTAACAACTCTCCTACGGCCCACGCACGGATTCAGAACACGGCCCACGCACGGATTCAGAATATTCTGAAGTACACAGTCCACTGGATGACAGCCAACTTCCTCAAAATCAACCCTGATAAAACTGAGGCACTGGTCATTACCACAGATATCAACCCTTGGAGTGACCTCTTCTGGGCACAAGAGCTTGGCACTACTCCCAAGCCAGCCCAAGTCATAAAAAGCATAGGCATAAAAATCGATGCCAAGCTCTTCATGTCTCACGAGGTATCTTCCTTCGTGGGAACATGTGTGGGCCTGCTAAGACAGTTGTGGAGACTAGCCCCCCTTCGATCATTCACGGCACTCCGAATGGCGGTGTCGGCAATGATCATGTGACGATTAGACTATGGAAATTCCCTGTATATTGGCCTCCAGGAGAAGCTGCTACGAAAACTCCAGGTAATCATGAATGATGCTGCCAGACTGATTTTCAGGCTCCCAAGGTGGTCTCTCATCACACCCCTACTGCAGCAGCTGCATTGGCTTCCTGTCAAGCAGAGAACCAGGTTAAGGGGTTTATGCAAAACCCACAAACCCATCCACGGTCAGGCCCGGCATACATTAAGGACCGGCTGGTAAACTATGAGCCCGGGCAGTCCCTCCGTTCTTCGGATGCCTGCCTGCTGGCTTGCCCCCGTTTTAGTACTTCCTACAAAGGGGGCAGGGCCTGTTCCACAATCATTCCTCAACTCTGGAACAAGCTACCTGCAAGTCTTCGTAATGAACCCATCCACCTCCAATTCAGGAAGAAACTAAAAGCACTCCTTTTTATTGAAGGCTTGGGCACAACCTAATTTATCGATGCACACTCCTGCAGATGTGCGGAGGTTAGGATCTCTCTCATAGCGAATAGAGACCTGTGGGTGATTATGCTCTTTGGAAATCCCAATTAACATTAACATTAACTTCCAGACTCTTTGAGTACCCAGCCCAGTCAGGTACAAAACCCACCACCTCAGCCTTACCACCATTTAGAGCAAGATAATTCACCTCCATCAATTTTCCCACCCCTTGTAGGCAGTTTCTAAAATTAGCCACTGCTTTAACTATAAATCCATCCAATCTGACAGCTAACTGTGTGTGATCAGCATAGGTGTAGAAAGAAATTTCAATTGTCCACATAAACTTTAGGAAGGCTGAGGTTCTATACCAATCCCAGCAGTTCCACTGTAGTGATGGTGGTTGGTGTAGAGCAATAGACTTTTGACCTTACTGTTTGAGAGCTCTCTGGAAGTAAAGTGGCAAACCATTTTAAGATTTTTTCAATAAAACTATTCTCTTTGATCTGTCTGAGCAAGGTGAATTGTGAGACGAAATGCTACCATGGACTATGCAATAGAATATGAGCTTTTGTTTAATTTCTTTTAAAAAAACACCACAATGGTAATCCTGAAGACATATTTTTAGAGTGACTCATTAGAGTGGGATAACTCTTCAATGAAGCCAACACGTGACAGCTAACACTTATGTTGGTGTAAGGAAAACCTAATTTTCAGAGTCCACGGTTTATTCTTGTGCAGTACCTCTGCATATACCTGGGATATGTAAAATAAAAGGAAGCTGCTTCTGCCTCAAGCAGTCTGTTGACAACTTAGATTGATTGTCAAAGTGTTCCTCATCCTCCTTGCTGGAGAACTTTATGTGACTCCAAGGAAATGCAAACCATTAATCTGCTTGCTTAAAAAACAACAATGATCGTTCATACAAGTAATCTATCTTACACACAAGGCTATTTAACTTACACTTGTAGGTAGGTTTAAATGTGTAATTTACTCTTGCACATTTGAATAACTTTACTACTTTTGACTATTCCCAAGTTCTGAGTGTAAAGTTACTCAAAAGTGTAGATGTTCATGTCTCTATCCTCTCAGTGTAGAGAATGTATTCAGAATATTCATAATTTACAACTGTATAGTTACTGCATGTAACATATTACCATATTGTATGTCTGATGGAATCTGCGCTCTCAGGGAGAGACTCTATTCCATGTGCGACGATTGCAAGAATTCTAAGAAGAAAATTACACTGGGCTACAAAGTCAACCAATGACCTGGAAGATTTGCCAGCTATGCCTCTCTCTATATCACTATAAAAGCAAACCTACAAGCATTCTTGTATAGCTGCATCTCATTCATACCTGCTCATCACATATATATCCCCCACAATCACCCTGTAGCACTAACACTAAAAGGGTATGCATGTTGTGGTATCATTTAGTTGGAGTAGAAGTCAAGCAGCAGTATTCCTCCTAAAAACCTTCAAAGTATTGCCAGAACTCAGCCATTAGCAAAGCAACCACAGATGCTACATCCAACTACGCAGCACTCACCTCTACACAGCTTCACATCACAGGTCTCTGTGTACAGTCTCCTGCACACTCCTTCCATGAAGGGCAACATGCAAGGCAGGTCAAAATTCTTATGTGATTATGGTGGCATATTTATATTTAGGGACCCATCCTTGTTCTAGCTCTCCCTTTGACAAAAGGGTGAAAATCTTTCCATGAAGTACATGCGGTGCATGACCTTTTTTGGAAAGTTTTGTGCAGACTCATTAAAGAGAGCCACCGTTATTAAAGAAACAAAAAAACGTTCTTCCTATGTAAACTCTGACCTATCTATAACTGCCCAGTGGAGAAAGTCACTGTCTAATATATATGTAATGTTGGACCTGGCCCTCTCTGCATGGTTACCTGCAAACCATTTACCTTCACCCCTCCTGATTTGCTGCAATTGCTGAATTGTTTTTGTTGGCTTTAAGGACTCTGTGAACTTTACAACTTTACCTCCTCCCAACCGGAGGCCTCAACAATGTTCAACAAGGCCGTCGAAAACTTTACCACCTGGATTGCCGAAAGCGCAGACAGCTTCACCTCACTGAAACCTATATTATCCAACAAGATGCCCAAACATGCCAACTGGTACACCCCAGAAATCAGGACCACCAAACGAAAAAGCCAGCAACTGGAGAAACAATTGCTCACCACAAAGAACCCTGCAGACTGAGCAGCTCATAAAAACAGCCCTCAGCACCTATCACCAGCACATCAAAGAAACCAAAAAAAAAGCAGCCCTCCCCTCTGCATTGACTCCACACCCAAACCACACATAGGAACTCTTCAAAATATATAAAGAATTCACCAACCCAATAACCATAGAAAACACCATCCACCCCTCCCAACAACTCTGCAACATCCTCTTAGACTACTTCCACAGCATGATCGCCAACATCTGCAACAATTTCAACCTCAAACCTTTTACCCTTGACTCGGAAAACTTCAACCAACCAGTGAACACTAATGAAAACATCACCACCTGGTCACGCTCACCGCCCTGACTACCTAAGCCATAATGTCTTCCATCCACTCCGGGGCTCCCACTGACCCCTGTTTCACCACCTTTACAACCTCATAACAACCCAATCAGCACGCAACTAACCAGCATCCTCAATACCTCCATCTGCACAGCAACCTTCCCAGACAGATGGAAACACGCAGAACCGCCTAAAAAAAGCGTCTGTTGACCCCAAAGACCACGAAAAATTGCGTTCCAAGCAACATGCTCCCCTACACGACCAAAGTTCTTGAGTAAGCTATCAACCTCCAAGGAATTCAACACAGTCTCCCATAACACTCTCATCAACTGACTCCAAAACATAGGCAAAGAGCTATACACCTTAACCTGGATTGCCTCCTTCCACACAGAAAGCACAGAGAGCATAGGACTATCTCTTTTCATCTCTGCACTCATAGACATCCTATCGAGCATACACAAGGATCATCCCTCAGCTTCACCCTGTTAAATATCTACATGATCCCCCTTGTAGATGTCGCCAGATCCTATGGACTCAACATAAACTGTGCAAATGACACTCAACTGATCCTCTTGCTCACAGAGGATCCCTCCAACACCAAAACCAAATTCTATAACGTCATTATCAACATAGCCAAATGGATGAGAGATAACTACCCCCAACTCAACTCTGACAAAACTGAAGCACTGATCTTCGGGAAGAACACTTCCACATGGGGAACAGCACATGGCCTGTAGAACTCACACACCACACCGACTGACCACGTCATCATCATCATCCTCGACAGCCAACTGACCATGAAATGACAAGTAAACGCCGTTGCCTCCTCCTGCTTCCATACACTTCGCATGCTCCAGAGAACCCATACATGAATCCTAACCAACAACATAAATACTGTTACTCAGTCCCTCATCACCAGCTGCGTTGACTGCGGCAATGCTCTCTACACCGGGATCTCCAACCAGCTCCTCACAAGGTGCTGCAACCAAACTCATCCTGGACCCCCCAACTAACCCACATCACCCTCTACTTGAGAGACCTCAACTTGATCCCCATCCAGAAAAGATGCCAGTTCAAGTTCCTATTTCATGTCTACAAAGCCCTCCATGACCTACGGCCTGCCTACCTCAACCATTGAAGTAACTTCCACCAACCCGCTAGACAACTGTGCTCCTCTTCATTCACACTCATACATACCCACGGCTTATGTCACACCCGCAATCCCGATCCTTCACCTACATCACTGAGAAAACCTGGAACGACATTCCCCTCCAGCTCCGTACAGCCCCCTTGCTGGCAGACTTCAGAAAGAGACAAAAGACCTGGCTCTTTAATGGAGACCCAGCGTCCAGGTACTCCTAAGGGGTGACCCTCAGAACAGCTCTTTAGTATACTCCTGGACCTGTGGAAGAATTCAGAAGGATTGCCCTGCCACAATAGGTTTACCCTTCTGCTACCAGAGGTTTGCCCTGCTGCTTGAAGGACTGCTGTGCTGCTTGAAGGACAAATGGACCTTCTTCTAGAACCCATTACCACAGAAATGAATCCAAAGGCTAGTTAGCATGCCTCCTATATAAGCTACAGGATCATAACAAGCTACTGGGGCTTTGAAACCTGCTGCTGGCCTCTGCTGGAGTGAGTCTTGACCACCCAAGTAACCAAAGACCTCAAGTAACAGCCACCATCTATCAGGTGAACCACAAAATGTCACTAAATTAACCTATGCCTAACCCTCTGGAAGCTTGTCCCAGTCAGGCTTAACTTAGAGGCAATGTGTAAAGTATTTTTTAGCACTTAAACAATAATAAAGTGACAATAAAACACAAGCAAAATCCCACAAAATGTAAAAAAATTGAATAAAATGTAATAAATTATTTGACTGCAAAAAAACTAAAATTGGAGTTATACATTTTTAAAGCTTTTAGCAAAAACTAACACATAAAAGATCAAAGAACCAATTGTGGGCAGCTAATCAAGCGAGACCGGGGCAATAGTTATTGTCCATAGCAATAGAATATGGTCCGGATGCAAGAGGTGGGCTGGGCCCGGTTTCCACTTACCTTCAGACTAAGAAGACTTCTTGAAGAAAAACTTATGGGAAGGTAAAGTTCAGCGGGGCATGTTAGCCGGTGGTGTCCAAGGAGTCATTGTCACTGAAGAGCTGCAGGACAAACTTGTGATGAAGATTTCTATGTTTCAGCGGAATGAAGCTACAGTCTGTAGCCGATGAGGGTTCCACCAGGCCATACAGCCTGCCTGCCCGTCTTTTATACCTGGTGTCAGTTTTGAAGTGAAGGAACTTCTGGAGTTTTTACCCTACAGATGTTTTTGGAATTTCCTTCCTACCCTGCCTTGGTCACAGGATGTCTGGTGTCTCTACGACTAGTGTGAAATCCTTTGTAAGTGTGCCTGGGCAGCTCTTAAAATGTAAGTGGGGCTGTGCACAGCTATGCCCATTCCATCCTGACATGATGACCCATCCAGCCAATGCTTGGTCCCCTTTTGGATCATTGTCTGGGAGGAATACACAAAGGCCAAATGTCATGTGATCCAGGATACAGGCATAAGACACCAAGGGGTCATTAGGGGCCCTATAAGAGGGCGGGTGGACAAAGTCCACCTGCCATCCTATAGGGAAATGGGACCGCCCCCCATAAGGGCGGGGGTCCTGTGGGGGACATTAGGATGCGCCTGTCACAGTGGTGGGCACATCCTGCATTCCTTTCATTGTGGCAGGCGGTGCACTCAGCACCGCCCGCCACAATGCCAGGATGGCATGTTGTGCACTTCCATGCATATTGAACTGCAGGGGGGTACCTATGTGCACCTGCTACGGAAAGGCATGTCCCCGCCTGCATACAAATATGGATGGCGGTGTCTACCAGACACCCCACCATATAAACTGCTTTTTCACCTGGTAGGCAATCGGGCGGATTGCCTACCAGTGGAAAACCGACGGACGGTCTTCCCGTCCGCCGGGGTCCCCCCCGCCATGGTAATGTGGCCATGGGGGAAAATAGAAGCAGGCAGAGGTTTTTGGTGGGCGGATTGCCACTGCCATATGGGCGGTGGCGATCCGCTTGTTATCCTAATGGGCCCCCAAATGTTTAGTGCAGGAAAATGTATTGAAGAACAAATTCTCCAGGCAATTGTCTATTCAATATATAAATCCTTGTTGTAAAAACATGATATTTAGAGACTCGGTGTACAACAATTATCAGTAAAAAATCATTTTATACATACAAAATTGTTTAAAATGACCATTATAGGTTCTGTGGTACATCTTGAAAAGACATATATGAGACCATTACATCACAATATAACCTACAATAATGACAATTATAAATGCATACAACAAACCAAAACGTCTATCCGACATGGTCCATATAGGAAAAATTGAACAATCAATCATAAAATAAGCAAATTAAAGTTTTATGAAGGTAATGATAAACAGATGAAGAATCAAATACACAATAAATCGAAAAGTGCAATTGAGTGGCTTTTGATTTAATGAAGGATCTTCATAATTATTTACTCACGTTTCAGCGAACAGAGCACCTTCATCAGGAAAGCCACAAAAAAAATCCTATACCTAAAAGTAAAAATGAAAATAAATGAAAAAAGATGTACACTGAGTCTCAAGAACATGCTTAACTTAAAATCTGACTGCACAATTAAAGAGGATTTTAAATTACAATTCCTTTTATGCCAAACATGACATTTATCCTGTTCCCAAAAGTCTAACATGTGTCTCCCCCAGCTGAAAGTAGGAAGAACTACCCATGCTCATGGGAGTTCTCCCCACTAAGCTGGAATAGCCTGGATAGACCATTAGCATTAGAGGGGTCTAACCAAGGGAGATGTTCCACCATAAAGTTAATTCACTGTAGGAAAATCGACCACCTCAACAGTTTGAGATTCCCACTCTTCATTTGTTTGAGGCACCTGAAGGACCTGTGGCTTGCATGAACTTTGCACCTATGGCGGGCGGTCCCTTTTGCAGCAGCGATGGCGGGCGGGTCGTAATCGGCTCCTAAGTTCCTCATTCCAGTTCTTACTTTGTGAGTTAGAGGCCCTATCACTGTAGTCATTCTTCCCAAACCTGTTTTGCTCCCTATGTGTGCCCAAAGACTTGCTCACATTTCCATAACTACTTACTTTTTATTATATAAGCCTTCAACAAATCAATGATGAAGGTGATCAGGGAGCATGGTGGTACGTGGGTACTGGGACAAGAAAGTAAGAATAGGAGTAATAAAGGTAACAAGTAAGTAATCCAAGCACTACCTTCTCATCTCCTTCAACATCTCATTCCTTACTTTCTGAAGAATTCATTATAAGTGATATGGCATCATCATGATCTGAAAAACAAATTCTGAAGATACAACATTACACACAGAAATGGTGCGACCCCAAAATTATGTTAAAAACGACACTTCTTAGAAATCTATGACTTGAGTAAATCCCTTTTTAAATTTTCACTTTTAAAAGAATATTCGTACCAAACAATAACTCCTTCTCATCAGCTAAATCCTACCTGTAACTAAGGGTGGGCGTAAAATCTGTTTCGCGGGCGAATCTCGCGAAATCGCTGTAAAATCCGCGAATCAGCAAGGACGAATTTTCAGCCAAGCAAGGGTTACAGCAGCAGGTGCAAAAGTTGAACCTAATTTCTTTGTAACCTTTTCAAAAGGGTTACAACAAATTAACTTCAACTTGGACACCTGCTGCTAATTGCTTCCTGGCGTCTCGTTGCCTACTTGCAACTATTCTCTGCCCCTGCTCTGACCCTTGAAGCAGGGTCAGAAAATAGTTACAAGTAGGCAACGAGGCACCTGTCCAAGGAATTAAACCTCATCAGGAAGCACTTACAGATATAAAAAACAGGAAGAAGGGAGAGGATGGCAAATACACCCATTTTGAGTTGTCAGGAGTGGTTAAACTAAAAGAGACCTTTACAGCACAATTTTCATATGCATTTTGCTAAAAATAAAAAGCTGTATGTTCTGTAGGGGCAACTCAGGAATCTGGCCCTTCAGATATCCGGCCTCTCTTTCTTTCTCTTGTTCTCTCTCTCCCTCTCTCTTTCCCTCTCTTTCTCTATCTATCTACCTATCTATCTATCTATCTATCTATCTATCTATCTATCTATCTATCTATCTATCTATCTACCTCTCTCTCCCTCTCCCATAAACGACTGCATGGGTAACTTCGCTATGCAAGCGGCTCGCGAAGACGCAAAAATCCCCGCAAACACGCAAAAAACCCAGCGAACACGCAAAAATCCCCGCGAACACGCAAAAAACAAAAATCCGCAAATTCACGCTAATTTTGTGGATCGCAAATCCGCAAATTCGCAGATTGCGAATTCGCAAAATTCGCCCAAGCTTATCTGTAACGAGAAATAGAAAACAATTGGGTACCCAACAGGTTTCACAATAAATCTCAATAAATCTCAATAATAACAACTTCATCTCACTCAGCCCATGAAGCAGACCTCAGTGTGGTAGCATGGGGTTGAGCTGAACCTAGTAAATATTTCTCTGAATCATGGTACACTTGAGGAATCACCGTTTTTAATCCAACAATTTAACATTTGCAGCTTCTTTTTGCTTCAACAACAATAATGAACAGGCTGTCAGAATATTTATACTCAAAAGAGCATCTGTGCCTAGATCTTTAGGGTCCTGAAATCTGGAAAAAGACTGAGGCAGAATGGCCTGTGATGATATGCCCAAATATCCACTTTTGAAATCCTGAACATATTTTGTCACACACAGAGAGACTTAGTAGAAACCTGTGAGGAGAGGAAAACACCTGCGTTAAATGTTCTACCCAGATATTTTCTATCATCCCTGTTGGAACTGGCCCTTTTGCAGGGTTATCCCCAAACTTTTTGCTTCTTCCTCCCTTATTTTTCCAGACCTATGGCTGTGGCAATAAGACTCTGAGCACTTTACCACTGCTGATCAGTGCTGAAGTGCATATGCTCTCAGTGTAAATTGTATTGTAATTGGTTATCCATGATTGGCATGTTTGTATTACCAAGAAGTCCTATAGTAAAGTGCACTGAGTGTGCCAGGGCTGGTGATGACAAATGCTACTATTGGGCCTGCAGCACTGATTGTGCCACCCACATGACTAGCCCTAAAATGATATCTCAGGCCTGCCACCACAGTGCCTCTGTGCAGTCTGTAAACTGCCATGTCCTCCTGGTCAGTGTCCCCACTGACCAGGCTTAACCCTTCCCTTTCTCTGCACATTGGTCACCCCTCTGGAAGGCCCAAGGTCCCCCCTTGGGCAGGGTGCAGTGTATGTGAAAGGTAGAGCATGTACTTGTGCAGGTGATATGCTCTGGTAGTGAATTATAGCCATTTTCGTTTTTCACTGCTGCAAGGCTATCTTGCTCCATAGTTTATCATGGGGGATGCTGGCTACAGTGGCTACCAGCATATCTTCCCATAGGAGCAAGATAGGACATAAAAATCTGGTATCCCTGAACTCAGAATTTAATAACATATCTTTTAGGGGAGGTTGTTTTTAAATCCTGTGTTTGAGAACAGCACTTTTAGAAAGTAGCTGTTCTCTTGTCTGACCTTTCTGTGTGCCTTGGCCTGTTTGTGTATTGACTGTCTGGTTTGAGAGTGACAGGGGCAGGGGATTCCCCTGGAGCCGGGCTGAGTCAGCCCTAGGCTGAATGACTGCATTTGCAACTTGAGTGGTGGGAGGAGATAGCACCTGGGCCTGAATAGGGCTGTGCCTGCCTTCCACAATGCTGGCTCTACCTCTTGCTGGGCGGCTGACGACCCTGCCCCTCACTCTGAAAGGAAAGGAGAAGCCAGGAAATCAAAGTGCTCAAGGAACACCCAGAACTGGTTCAGACCGGGCTCAGGGCCCTCTTGCACAAAGAGAACAAAGACTTTTAGGGGTATAAGTACAAGACCCCTGACAACAGAAAATTAGATCATCCTAGAATCAAGAAGGAACCTCTGCCAAGGAGAAAGCTGACACTGAAGAAGGAAGATTGTCCCGCTGTTGCTCTGCTGGATTGCCCTGCTGTTGCTTTGCTGCCAAGGAGAGGGGAAAGACTTTGCTTTGTGCTGCGTCCCCTTGCTTGAAGGAATCTCCAAGGGCCTGAGAAGAGCTGGCTCCCTGTTTTGAAGTCCCAGGAACAAAAGGACTTCACCCCCAGCTTCCCTTGAGCTCTACTGAGAGAGTTCTGTCCTTCCTGGAGTGCGTGGCCCCTGTGTGGTGCCTCTGGAAGTTGTACCTGTGCCGGGAAGCTGGAAACCAAGATTTAAAGACTTTGCTACAAAAAAGTTATTGCATCGCTCGCTGCGGAGCGCATCCCCGATAGTACGAGGAAATTCCTTCTGCTACGAAGGCCGAGATTGTCGCAGCGCCTGTTGCCGCTGCCAGAGCCATCGCATCCTTCGTTTGCAGGAAGCACCAGACCGGTGCGGGAAGACTAACATTGCTGCGAGTGTTGTTGCAGAGCCTGTCGTCGCTGGGTGAGATCACCTGACCGCTTCCTTGCGGACCACATCACGTCGCTGCGAACATCGTTGCAGAGCCATCACATCGAGGAGCGGCGATAGAGAGATGGCCGCTGGATCGCGCATCGTCGCCCCAGAGATCGTCGCAGCCCCTACGAGATCGTCATATCGTGCCTTTGCGAGAACAAACTTCCTACGGAACCTACGCACCGGAATCCATACAAGTGGCCTTCCTTTCCATACAGACCGGACTCATCTCAACACGCACGCTGCTGCAGCGGGGCTATCGCAAACACTACCCCAAGGTCTCAAGAGCAACGCATCGCTTGTTTTCCACCGCACCAGCTTCTGTTTTTGAAACTTCGTCGCAACTAAAGGTACTGTTGGCTAAACGTGTCGCAATTGTGAACTTTTCACGCAACTGTGGATTATTTTATCGGAACCTAAAGAACTCTTTTGTAACCATATTCTTGAACTGTGTATGTTGGATTTTTGTCGTTTTGGTCATGTGTAGTTTAGATTAAAATACCTTTATTTTTCTAAATCGTTGTGGAGTCAGTTTGTGGTGTTTTCACTGTTTTACTGTGAGTGTTGGTACAAATACTTTACACATTGCCTTCGGATTAGCCTTGACTGCTCGTGCCAAGCTACCTAGTGGGTGAGCAGGGGTTATCTCAGAGGGTTTCCTCCTTACCCTGACTAGAAGCAAGGGTCCCTACTTGGACAGTGGTACCTACCTCTGCCAACTAGAGACCCCCAGTTCTAACAATCCATATGTGGACTTATTTGATTGACAACAACATTTTCTCTGCCTATAAATACCTTGGAAAGGTTAGGGGATTCATGGTTCAATGTGCTGCACGGAACTGTAGATTCATATCTGCTTTGAAGACATTGTTGTTTGTGGGTGCAAAATACCCGCAGACCCACTGTTCCTGTCAGCAAAAAAATCAAACAGCCAGCACAATTGCCCTCATTTCCTTTCAATTTGAAGATTAAACTCATTCCTAAGTGGACCAGTAATCGTGACCACGAGTCAAAAGTAGATGCCCGACCCAGTGGACCAAGATCTTTATTCAATTAAATAGCCGTTGGATGCAAACTGAGTTCCTTTTTCTAGAGTCAATGGGATTAACAAACACTGACATTGTCACTGAATGGCGATGCAAAGCCAATTCCTGTTTCTAGGTTCAATAGGAGTTACAAATACTTGTGACAGTGAATGGTCTAAGAAACTGGAATTAAGTTGTATTGTCTTGTAATGCTCCAAGTCAGGTAACCAGTGTTGTGAAATCTGTGGTACTGCATGTACTAAGTACATATGCGCCCAAGGAATCACAGAAGAAATAGAAAACAGAAGAGTCTAACAGAGGAAGAAACCATTCAGAGTGTATTTTTATGAATTATAACCGGATCAAATACCATTTCCGAGTTGAAACTGTCTTTCAACAACAACTGGTATGATTCTTTTGTTTAAATTTTTTGTAGTTTTATATAGCGCAACTCGATCCGAAGGTATCAGAGCGCTTTACATGAACACCAGTTGTTTTACAGACAGACACATTCATTTTGCTGGGCATGGGGAGATTACGTAATTTGCCCAGGATCACAGGATGTTGAGCGTTCCTGCCGAGACCCCAACCTGGTTCCCCAGCTAAGGTAGACAACTATAGCCCTTATGCCACATCCTCTCCTCATGTGACTTGCACAACATCTTCTCGCCATCTGTATTGAGGCCGATGCCTTTCTTTCACTCTGTCTAGACATGCGAGTAGCTCTCAACAGTGCAGCAGGTGCAGCGTTACCGTAGCCCCGAGCTCTGTGAGGCCATCTGCCCCCCAATTACGGCTGTGTTTCTGTATTTAACCAGAAGACAGCAAGGTCAGTTCTACTTGTGTGCATTAAGGCCCCTGGCATTATTTCTATGGCACTCCATGCAGACGCCTTTTCTAGGTATGTGTCCATGTTGTGTAACAGCAGAAAAATGTAAGCCGACCTTATCAATGAAAACTATTTCTACCAAGGAGTACGACTTATCCAGCCCAGTCAATAGGACCAAAACAGTAAAATATCTGTCCTCATATACATTTTAAACTTGGTTAAAAAAAGAAAAAAAATCTCTGTTGCAGTAGAGAGAGAACATCATTAGCATTCTTTGTGGCACATACTGTTGGATCTAATGCATTTGTTAGAAAACACTGAAGTGCTGTAAACTGCTTCCCTGAAATACTGCTCTCTGAGTTGCTCAGGAAATTTGATTATAGGTTTGCTAGACTGAAAGCGTGAGATTTTTGATTGAAGATGTTCGTGCATCGGAACATTGGACAAGAAGTCTCTTCACGACTATTGATGAGTACTGTATACCTGCCCTATACTTAGGTTCATGAACCGTGCAACACAAAAGAACCCAGAATGACAAAAGATTCATCAGGCAAAAAATCACTGCTGTGCTCTCCATTTCACTGTAGGTGTGATTATTTACTGTGTCAACAAGAACGCTGCATTCATGATTGCTAGATTGCATATTATATACTGACCTATTCGTGGAAATTATTAGAAATATGTGTATGTCATGTGCTTGAAAGTTTGAAAGTGTCTTCTGTTGCTTAAAGTCTACTGTGTACTTGAACATGGAAAATGTTTGCACGAAGACATTATGTAAAAAGTTGTATATATTACTGTATTACCAACCATTAAAATAAAATTTTCCTTACAAAGCAAAACCTAAAAACCCCTTAAATTCGCCAGTTATGCTTACTTAGCTATACGATTCGTAACTCGAACAATAGCCATGAAAATTAAAACAAATACACCAAATGCAAAGTGCATGACCTCACCCTTGACCTGACTGATAGAATCACAAACATCAATAAGCAATGATAAAGCCAATAGGCCTAAGTTTGGCTGTCAGACACTTTACTTACTTTTCTTTTAAAGCTTTATTACAAAAACATTAGGAAAATGGCCAGCATTACTTGCACATCTACGCAGAACCCCTTGTGGGAAACTTCGAATGTTTTTGTAATGAAGATTTATGAAAAAAAATCAAAGATGGCCGCCCATGCATGCTCATGTGCCTGGACACAGAGGCAAACATCTTTGAATGGTTTTGTAATAAAGTTGTACAAAGACATTAAACATTTAAAGATGGTTACCCTTGCATTTAATGCATTTTTATATGTGCACAAGGGTGGCTATTTTGGAATGGGTTCATAGCAAAGATGGCAGCCTGTGCGTGCCCACGTGCACCTAGGGATGGAAACATTTGAATGGTTTAAAATCGTACTTTAAAAAATGGCAAGTGCACGCAGTGCACATGCTGGATGTGCTGCACTGCAAGGGGTGCCGAGGTTCAGCAATGTCTTGAGCTAAAAACACTAAAATCCTCATGTTGACGCTTAGAACGCGAATGGAGGAAGGACTATGGAATGACGGCCAACAAAGAAGTATAATGTAGCACTAACTGACTATGCGCAGCCATTATTAGATCCAAACAGAATTTCTACACCAGCAAAATTGAGGGGTCCAAAAACACAGCAAGAGAACTTTTTAAGACCATCAATGCACTCCAACAGGGCAATGTTTTCTCCCCTGATCAAATTCTCGTTGATAAAATGGCCACCTTATTTCAGTCTAAGGTCCAAATAATATATCAGGAATTAGAAAGTCTGAGCACTGGCTGTTCCTCTCCTCAGGCCTCTCTCTCGGAATATGCCTCACCCATCATCTGTAATTTGAATAGCTTCTCCCCCTTGATTATCAGCAGGGTAAATGGCTTATTACTGGCGATTAAGTCAGGCTCTACAACTGACCCATGCCCTCCGAACATCATCCATGGGGTTTCGAACAAAGCCAGCATATTACTCTTCTCCCTTCTGAACAATGTTATCAATATGGGTGTCTGCCCGACTTCTTGGAAGAAAGCCTGTGTTAGACCCATTCTATATAAACCCTCACAGAATACCTAGGTACCAACAAATATCTGGATCCAACACAACATGGCTCTTGATCCGGCTACTCCACAGAGTCTTCTTTAACTCCTTGAATGCTCATGACAAGCTGAGCTCGTCATGAGCCACGGCGCTCCGGTGCTCATGATGAGCTCAGCTCGTAATGGCCTGTGGAACGCTCAGGTGCGGGAAGAATTCCCCCGCTGTGCTGAGCGTTCCATGGGAGGCAATACACCTGTGATGAGCTGAGCTCGTCATGAGCACAGGAGCGCCGTAGCTCATGACGAGCTCAGCTCGTCATGAGCATGGGGGCGCTGTGCGCGCCCCCTTCCCCCCAGCACAGCGGGGGATTAACCCCCGCAGCGAAGGGGTTAATTAGGGCTACTGAGGAAATTCACTGGCAAATTGACAGGGCCATCCTGATCCTACTTGACCTATCAGCCGCGTTCGATACGGTTAACCATACTGTACTTACACGACGGCTGGAGGCAGGGGGAATTGGAGACACTGCACTCACCCTGCTCACCTCCTTTCTCCCAGCTAGAGAACACAGGGTGTGATGGGATACCCTAGAACCAGGCTATTTCCACCGTCCAGCGGGAGTGCCAAAAGGATCCGCTCCCTCTATAACATTGTTGAACATTTACGTCAACCCTTTGGCCAACTTATTAGGGACTGTGGTTTTTCACTAGTATCGTACATGAACGATACCCAAACTATTACCTCCATTTCATCAGTGGCAGACAGCTTCCATAGTTGTCTATACCACATCATGAAATGGATGCATAAGAACTACCTTAAATAGAACACAAACAAGACCGAGGTCATGGAATTTGTAAACAGTCTGCCAATCTGGTCCCAATCTTGGTAGCCAGCAGCAGCTGAACTTTATCCTACCCCTGCTACCAAAGTAAGAAACCTTGACTACTTATGTGAAACCCAGCTCAATTTCTCAGGTCAGATCAATCAGCTAACATCTGCCTGTTACTTTCTTTTAAAAGTGCCACGTAAAATCGTACTTTTTTTACTGATGGACTGGAAGAAAACAGTTATGCTGGTCATTGTTCTTTCCCTCCTAGACTACTGTAATGCCCTGTACCTAGGCATTGACAAAAGCCAGCTCTCTAAACTCCAATCCAGCGTACTCTGTTAAACATTCCAAAATATAATCACATTTCCGGTGCCATTAGAACAATACATTGCTCCCAGTGAAACAGAGAACTGAGTTCAAGGCACTTTGCCTTGTTCTCAAAGCTCTATATGGGGGTAGGCCTAATGACTACCATAACCTATTCCAATGGCATGCCTCAGTCGGATGTTAAGATTGGCCAACAAAGACTAAGCCCACGTTCCTAAAGTGAACAAGGGCAGATGAAGAGGCAGATGTTTTTCATTTATGGCATCTAAGCTGTGGAACAACCTTCCACTTAACACTAGGCTAACTCCACCCAGGTCTCAGTTGAGGAGACAGGTTTAAACTTGGCTTTTCCCCCCTTACAGCCATCAAGCGCCTCCACAACCTGGGCCCCAAGTACCTCAACGACCGCCTGACCTTCTACACGCCCACCCGCCAGCTACGGTCTACTAGCCTCGCCCTCGCCGCCGTACCACGCATCCGAAGAGCCATCGCCGGAGGCAGATCCTTCTCCTACCTGGCGGCCAAGACATGGAACTCCCTCCCCATCTACCTTCGGCTGACCCAGGACCATCTCGCCTTCAGGAAACAACTCAAGACCTGGCTGTTCAAGCAGTAGCGGACCCTTCCCCCCAAGCGCCTTGAGACCCTTCCGGGTAAGTAGTGCGCTATACAAATGCTATGATTGATTGATTGATTGATTGATTGATTGACTCTCGACCTCTGCTCTTACCTGCTTCCTCTAGCGCCAAGACACACCAGCATTTGTGCGCTTTATAAGCCCTTTACTTACTTAATTATACCGGATATGTTGAATGTTTACCGACACAGGTGTGCATCTATTGCATTATACGGTTCAGGGGTCTGGGGACATTGGACCCAAAGGGACTTGCAAATACTGGAGATTTTATTTCTTAAAAGACTCCTTTCCCTTCTTCGGCATCCATTGAACTGACCCATAAAGAACTAGGGTTGGACTATATATCTGATCCAATCGGACTGAGACCCTTAATGGCATGGAGATCTATTTGGTCAAAGGATGAAACCAGCTTTACCAGAGAAATAATTAAAGACTGCTTACGCCTGGATACCGCCTACCAGATCCCGTGGTTACAGTATGTCATTTCATCCTTTAAGGAACTCTATGATTTGGACGTACATGATGACCCAATGTGTGCCATTGCCTTACCGAAACAGGAGGTTAAAGGTGTCTTTTTGAGGCATAAATACAATAAGCGTAGAGAACAAACCAGAGATTACTCAACCCATGCTTTCTATTTTTCTAACAAGGAAGAAGGGTTTGTTTCCCTATGTACCTAAAAGTTATCACCAGACAGCCCCATCAATATGTTCTTACAAGGCTGAGATTAGGTATTGTGCATAACCTGGTGGCATTCCCGAGGATGAAAATTTATTCTGCCACCCCCTGTCCATGTGACGGAATCACTAAGCAAAGCACATTGCACTTTATGTTAATATGCTCTCTGTACAAACCTTTGCATATTCTATACCTCAAACCACTGTTTAAGAAATATTCTGTGTCTTCAACTGGTAATGCTATGAGATTCCTATTTGCACTTGCCACTCCGGATATATGCTTTTTTACTGCAACCTTTATTTTAAAATCAATCTCGGCTAGGAAAAGTATGTTTTTTTTAATATTATGTCTGTCCTAATCTTTTTGCTGCTAGTCCATGTTTTATTGATTGAGTTCTGCTACGTCCTGTACTTCCCTATCCTGTGATAATTCATACGTGCCATGTTTTATTTTGTATACTTTTATGATGTTTTTTATGAACAATGGAATAAAGTTTATGAACTGAACTGAACTACTTAATTACTTATTCTGGAGAGCTGCCAAATATTCACACAGTTAAATAAATGTTTTAAAAAATATAACAATGGTTTCTTTAAATGATTCTCCTCACAAATAAAAGAACCAATAGCTTAGGTGAGCTGACCCTTTGACCATGTTGTTAGCTGTAATAAGTGGGAGCATCATATAAATGACATCTGAACAGACTAATAGATAAAAAGGGTTTTCTGGAAGCACTTCTATGTAAGCATATGTTTGGATAACACCAGGGGCCTTATTATGAGTTTGGCAGTGCGGATGAGGACCATCCCGGTCCCGCACCACTAAACCCATGTTTGAACTGCCCGCCAGATTTTAAGTTTTCTTCTGTCTGGTGGGCTGTTCTTTGGAGTTCCCAGGGCAGTGCCTGTAAAATAGGCAATAAAATGGAAATGTCAAAATCAGTACCTGCACGGCATGGACTCCTCCAGTCCATGCTGTGCAAGCACTGGTGGGCATTGAAGTTTCCCTCTTTGTGCATTCACATGGCATGAGGCATCAGGAGGCCCTGTAGAGCCCCCTTTATTTTCTCACTGCCACACTTTTCATGGCGATCGCAGCACCATGAAAAGTGTGGCTGTGAGGAAACTCGTAATATGCTTGGTGGGGTCGCTGCATATTGCTGGCTCAAGATCGCCGCAATACAGCCAGAGATTGCAGTAGTCCCAGTGTGGCCTGACTATCCTGGTCATAATAGGGCAGGTGGAAGACTGCCACTGCAGCACTCTCGAGATTCTAGCAGTAGTAAGACCCCATTTGCAAAATGGTCTTTAACATTAACATTATTAGTGAGACAATTATGAATATAGTATTATTTAGTTGTTTCTGTGTATGTAGTTATCAGACTTTGTCAGCCTCAGGGTGGTCTCCCACAAACCATTTGCCTTCATCGTTTTTTTTTGCTGCTATAATTATTGCTTGCTGTAGGACTATTCACACTTTACCACTGCTGACCAGTGTTAAAGTGCATGTGCTTGCTCCTTAAAACATGACATTATTGGCTTACCCCCAATTGGCACATTTAATTTACTCTAGTAAGTCTCTAGTAAAGTGGCATTGCATGTACCCAGGGCCTGTAAATTAAATGCTTCTAGTGAGCCTGCATTTGAATAACAAGTACAACCCTATCTGCCCATGCGAGCCATGGCAGGTATGTATTAATATAACAATTGTCCAGTGGGACTCATTCAAAAGTAGCCCCCTCTCATGTGTCTTAGATGGAACGCCATGTTACCCAGACTTATATTTAATTACACAGAAGACAAAACACAGGACTGGTATAGTTTGCATCTTGTAATGTTTTGACTCCAATCAAGTCTATCAATCAACAAAATAAGTGATCACAAGGCAAACAACGCAGTGCTCCAATGGTGCGTTTATATGCACAAAGAACATAGATTATAGACACTGCATAATTCCCAATGGTTACATGCATTACTTGATAAAGTTCATACTGATTTGCATAAGTCAGTATGGAATCCCTTGAACTTAGTTTACATGTAACAGTAAAAGTAAAAGGAAGGGTTCATCGACGTTTCAACCCTGTGTGACTACTAGGGTCTCTTCAGGGTGTAGTTAACTGACAAACAGAAATAAAAACAACATTTCTAAGTCCTTTGGTTTTACAAACTGTAACCTTTCATTAAGTAATAAATGAGTAACACACCACCTAATGGCGAATTCACATGTGTAACAGGAAGAACTACCAGGTATTCAACCCATGTACAATCAAAGACAATGATGATCATCATCTGAGTTCATCACAACTCAGTGCCTTTGAGTTAAACCTGACAGCTTGGTGCAATGCCGTCTGAGGATTGAGCACCAGTTAATTTAGTGTTTGCTTCTGATTTCCCCTTGAGAAAAACTGTGGTTGCTGATTTAGAAGGGATTGGCCGCCCTCAACCAGTAACCCAATTTTTTACTGTGGTTATCTAAAGATGGGGTGCTTTAGGTGTTGTTCTTATTAGTGTAAGTACTACTAGGTCATACACTTTGTATTTAATGTGTGACTTATGGTTTACATAACTGTTGTGTGAGATTTGGATTGAGGAGCTGACTATAACTGGCACGTTTTATTTGCTTTTATGTTCTGGTTTGTAACCATAACTTCACTTTAGCTGTGTTTTAAAACTGAATATCAGAGTTTTTTGTAAACATATGTTAAGGTGATATAGGCAAACCTAACCATAATTTCACTTTACTGTAATTTATGCAGAGAATATTCCAAGAATTTTGATTATACACTACATACAGCTCTTTTTAAATTATTCCATTCCACCACTGCGCACACAGCCTTTGTCGAATTAGTTGAGGGTGAACAAATCTAGTTGCAAATTGCCTTTGGCTGTGCTGAGCAGGAGTTGGGAACAGGGCTGGTAGCCATTCCGTAGTCAGACAAAATAATAGAATTTAAATATTTTCATACTGAAATATCGAGTCTGAAATATTGTCTTCCAGAAATATTGTGTGCAAGTATATCATTGTCAAGAATATCAATTTTAAGGTGAGTAATATCGATTTTAACAATACTGAAATCATTAATATAATTTACAAAAATATTGTTGCTAAGAATATAATTTCTCACTTATTTTTATGTATTTTAGTATGCATTTTAATTGTATATGTTAGAAAATGTTTGATATATTACAGTTAGCATTTTTTAATATAGCTTTGTAATTTTTAGTACTGTAGAAGGTTGTGGGGTTCATAGGGGTACAGGGTGGGAAGCAAAATAATTATAATTAATTAATAAATCATTCTTGATTAATATTTTTATTTATTTGCAAATTCATTATGTTAATTGTATCATATTATCTTTTCGAATTGCATTTTCGGTGTGGGTTGTGTGTTTTGAAGGGGTCGAGGGTTAGACGTAAATTAATTGTTAATCAAGATTAATAATGTATTCATAATATGTGTATTTTGTTATGAAATTTGTTATTCTTTTGGGTGTGTATTGTTTTTGTATGGGTAAATGGTGTGTAGGAAATTAATTATGATAATTATTATCAATGTTAATTATAATAAATATCAAATAATGATGTGAAATATGTAATTAAGATATTCTTTTCGTTATATATTAGGTGTGAGTGGTGGTATTTGTAGTAGTAAAGGCTAAGAAAGATAACCATTTTTTAAAGTTAAATAATAATAATTGTTTAATTGACAGTTAATCATGAAAATGATGTAAACATTTTTTTTGAATTTATATATTAGGTGTTGTTTGTTTGTTTTGTATGGCGATAAGGTGGGGAGGTAATTAAATATAATATAAATATTTGAGTAATAGTTAATTGTTATTATGAATATTTTAATACATATTTAATTATTTAATATGTAAATGATAATATTTGAACAATTTATTTTAGATATGTGTTATGTATTTTTAGGAAAAAAGGGGGTAGAAAGTTACTTAAGTAATAATACATTTAAAAATAGTTAATTCATGTTTTATAATTATGTTGTTTATTAATGTATGTGTTACTTTTGTTGTGCTTTTTAAATCTAAATAATTATTTTATTAGGTAATATTATTTTGCGAACATTCGGCCTGATTACGATGACGGTAAGACCACCACGACAGTCCATCCATGGCGGTCCCACACCATCGTGATACTGTTTACCACCCGCCACATTAAGCATGGTGGGCAGATGCCTGGTGGTTGCAGAGACCCACAGCCATGCATCCGGCGGGCTCAAGAAGCCCATCAGAGGGAGCTGCATCCCTACAACAATGGTGGTGCCTGCTAGGGCACCGCATTGGGATTATAGTGTCACTTTTCACCAGCCCTTTCATCGTGGTTAACCTGCCATGAAAAGGCTGGCACAAAGGGACTTTGGGAGAGTTAGCAGAGCCCCTCTTACCCTCAGGACCCCCAGTATGTATAATGTAGGGATATGTACAGGGTATATTTTTGTACTGCCGCATTTGCTGCAGGCCACAGCACACGCTGCAATGCAGAAGACATACTTTGCGACCGCGTTGAAGACAATCACATGGTGATTCCTGGTGTTGGACCTTCAACATAAGTCCGACCTCCATCCTAATCAGCCCCATAGTTTTGTATTTTAAGAATATTAATGTTTGTAGTAATTTATGATATGCTTTAAACATCATAATTATTATAGAATGTATGTAATTTTGTAAAAAAGATATTTATGTTGTTTGCATTTACATATTTATTTGTTTTGTTATTATTAAGTATGTTAATAACTCACTATACAGCCCGAAATGCCATAATTTGTTGCAGTTACACTTTTTGCCCTAAGTGGAATGAGTATGCCCAGACGTGGGTCCCTTGCTCACTGTGCCACTGGATTCAAGCTAGCCTGGCTGATAAAGGGTGATATCCCCTGAAACAGGTCCTAGGATGCTTGTTTGCGATCCAGGGAGGACCTGGCTTAGCAGTTCGGTCTGGACTGTTCCCATGAGGCACAGGCTCAAGACTGATTTGCATATGGCTGGGTCCAAACCGGGGTGGCGTAGTGGGCAAGAAAACAATGGATTCAACCCAGATCTCTTGACTGGGGGAGAATGTTTGATTCATTCAGCATTCCCTCCAACATTTGTTACAGTTACACTTTTCACCCTAAGTGGGATGGGTTTTGCCAGGCGTGGGTCCCTTGCGCACTGTGCAAATGGATTCAAGCTAGCCTGGCTGATGAAGGGTGACATACCCTGAAACCGGTCCCAGGATACTTGTTTCCGGTCCAGGGAGGACCTGGCTTGGCAGTTCGATCTGGACTGTTGACATGAGGCACAGGGTCAAGAATGATTTGCATATGACTGGGTCTAAACTGGGGTGGCGTAGTGGGCAAGAAAATGATGGATTCAACCCGTATCGCTTGACTGGGGGAGAATGTATGATTCATTCAGCATTCCGTCCATCATTTATTGCAGTGACACTTTTCGCCCTAAGAGGGATGGGTATGCCCAGACGTGGGTCCCTTGCTCATTGTGCCACTGGATTCAATCAAGCCTGGCTGACGAAGGTTGACATACCCAAAAACTAGTTCCAGGATGCTTGTTTCCAGTCCAGGGAGGACCTGGCTTGGCAGTTTGGTCTGGACTGTTCCCTTGAGGCACAGGGTCAATATGGATTTGCATATGGTTGGGTCCAAACTGGGGTGGCATAGTGGGCAAAAAGAGGATGGATTCAACCTACATCTCCTGACTGGGGAGAATGTTTGATTCATTCAGCATTCCGTCCGTCGTTTGTTACAGTTACACTTTTTGCCCTAAGTGAGAAGGGTATGGCAGGACATGGGTCTCGTGCTCACTCTGCCACTGGATTCAAGCTAGCCTTGCTGATGAAGGGTGACATACCCCGAAACCGTTTCCGGGATGCTTATTTCCGGTCTGGGAGGAGCTTGCTTGGCAGTTCGGTCTGGACTGTTCCTATGAGGCACAGAGTCAAGACTAATTTGCACATGGCTGGGTCCAAAGTGGGGTGGCATAGTGGGCAAAAAAACGATGGATTCAAGCCAGATCTCTTGACTTTTGGAGAATGTTTCATTCATTCAGCATTCCGCCCATCATTTGTTGCAGTTACACTTTTTGCCCTAAGTGAAATGGGTATGCCAGGACGTGGGGCCCTTGCTCACTGTGCCACTGGATTCAAGCTAGCCTGGCTGATGATGGGTGACATCCTCGAAACCGGCCCCAGGAAGCTTTTATTTGGACCAGGTATCACCTGGCTTGGCAGTTCGGTCTGGACTGTTCCTATAAGGCACAGGGTCAAGACTAATTTACATATGGCTGGGTCCGAACTGGGATGGCGTAGTGGGCCAAAAAATGATGGATTTTACCCAGATATCTTGACTGGTGGAGAATGTTTGATTCATTCAGCATTCTGCCCATCATTTGTTGCAGTTACATTATTCCTGACTCTAATCAGTATAGTTAAAATCAGGGATTACTGGTTGAAGATGCAATGGAAATGGGTTTAACTTTTCAGGTTGGTGAACATGTTTTGAGCTTTTCCCCTAATGGCTCTTCTTCAGGACAGATAGGAAACCAGCTCCTACTGATGCGCCTCCGTGCTGTCTTCCATAAATTTAAGACAACTAAATAGTGTGCCTTGGTCTTGCCTGGGGGGGCTGTGAGAAACTGCACTCTTTCTGCTTAATTGCTCCCACTTTTTGCTGAATTGCTGATTTGCTTTGAATGACTGTGCCCTGGGCTCCTGCTAATCAGGTACCCAGGGTCTATGTTCTTTCCCCAAAACTGCATTGAAGCCCAAACCCAATTGGCATCTCTGGCCACAGGTCAGTCCTGGGTAAATGATGCCACAGGTACCCAGGACACTGTGACCAGAGAAGGCCTCTAAGGGTTGCAGCACATATTGTGCCACCCTTAGAGGTCCTGTACCATTAAACCCCTACACTGCCTGTGCAGGCTGTGTGTTTTGATGCAGAACAAAGTGAAGAGTCGACATAGCACACATCTCTGTGTGGCATGCCTACAACCCACTACCCTGGCATAGGTCAGTCACCCCTCTAGCTGGGTGCACTATACCAGTGGTGAGAGTAGAGGTGCATGAGCCCTGTACCCCTATTGTGTCTAAGTCCAATCTTAGAAATTGTAAGTGCAGTGTTGCCATTAAGAGTTTATGGCGCTGGGAGTTTGTCATTACGAACTCCACAGCACCATAATGGCTACACTAAAAACTGAGATGTTTGGTATTAAACCTCTCAACACATTACACCCACACTGATGCCAGTGTGGGATTTAATGAAAAATGCATGCAGAGGGCATCTTTGAGATGCCCCCTGAAAACTAACCTATCACTAATGCCCAGGCTGAGTGGCTGCTTTCAACTGCCACCACCAGACATGTTTCTGGATCCCTGGGTCGAGAGCCTGATGCTCTGTGGGGCCTGAAACAATGCCCATCCTGGGACGAGGTGCCATGCCTCCTCCCCCAGGATGGACACGGTTCACAAAGGGGAAGCTTCAAAGGCTTGCCACCTTTGTGAGCTTCCCCAGGTGACTTGCTGCTTTCAGAAACTGGTCTTCACTGGTACTGACCCCCACTTTGGGCAGGAGAACTAGCAGGAAAAATAAGTATGGGAGAGAGGTGTGCCCACCTCTGCCAACTCCACCTCTCAGGTGGGGGAGGTGAGCTGAAGAACAACTCTCAGTCCCTGCCATCTTGCAGATGGGGGGATTCCACCAACCATGGACATGCTCATGCCCCCCTCCCACTGGAGGGGGGCCAAATAGGGGGTGTACTCTACCCAGGAAAGGGATTCATTGGTCCCTACCTTTTACCCAGCTGTAACACCGCTAAATCTAGTATTTAGGGGCACCCCCGAACCTTGCTTCCTCAGACAAGAACCTGCAACAATAAAAGAAAAAGAAGGACCGAACAGCCATGCCGAAGCTAACAAGAGGAAGATGCCCACTGACTTGGCCCCAGCCCTACCGGCCTGTCTCCACCCTGAACCAGCGAAATCCCAGTGTGTCCTGCAGCCAGCAACCTCAAAAACCCAAGAAGACATGCCTGCCTTCAACCACAAAGAGTTAGTCTCCCGTGAACACCAGATTTGTTCATATGCAACCTCTGGCTCCGGCTGGACACCGCAAATCCGCACCACTCTGCATCTGCCGTCCAAGGCCCAAACTCGAGAGGGCAAACACCACAAGGAGGTCCCCCTGGCAATCTTGACCCACGATCCATTGGCACCTGACCTGCCTCAAGCTTTCAGCCGACGCCTGCAGCCTAAATCCGTAAGGTCCCCCCAACTGAAACTGGTAAGAACATCCAACCCCCAAAAGACACCCCTATACCCGCCACCTCACGGCCTTGGGTGGCCAGACCGACAGTGCCTAACCAACCCCCAAGTTACCTCTCAAAGTTGTGGTCGCACCCAGAAGACCTTCCTCCCTAAGCCTGCAGTGCCTTTTCCAAACTGAAGGTACCTCGTTGCAAACAACAGGGCGCCCGACATCGAAACAGCACCCAGCTGCCCTAGTGATGCTGAGGGTGCATCTTTGGTGCTACTTTGTTTCCCCATTTGCCTTGAGCTAAAGTCCAGGAGGTTTACTCTCAGTACACAGTGGCCTGCTCGTCATCAGCCACCAACTGGAGGCACCCTGTACCCCATTAAATAACATTGGGTCTCATCACTCTGCACCAGGCTGCCCTAGTGCCACTGAGAGTATAACAAGAATGCATCTTTGACCCTGGGTGACCCCTAAGTCAACCCCCAGAACGTCAACTCCCACTACCAAATACTTACATTAAATCCTCCATAGGGAAAAATTTACTGTTTTTCTTGGAAAAGTTTCTGTGTGGAGTTTGAAAACCTAAAGAAAATCTTTAAATTGTACTGTTTAACAAAACAATTTTACAGGCAATGACCCAGAGTAGTCTAGGTATACTACTCTGTTAGAAGAGTAATGTAAACCGTAACTTATCTGATATTTTACTGAAAAGCCCATTCAAGTCTATGGGCCCGAGTTACAGAACTAACTTAAGACAAAATCCTAAACTTAAGACAGACTTAAGACAGACATAAGACAGACTTCAGACAGACTTAAGACAAACTTAAGACAAACTTAAGACAGACTTAAGACAGTCTAAGTCTGTCTTAAGTCTGTCTTAAGTCTGTCTTAAGTTAAGTTTGTCTTAAGTCTGTCTTAAGCCTGTCTTAAGGTTGTCTTAAGTCTGTCTTAAGTCTGTCTTAAGTTGGTCTTAAGTTTGTCTTAAGTCAAACTTAAGACAAAATCCTAACTTTACTACGACTAAATGCCTTCTGTGAATACCAAAGGTAGTACATTTAGGATTTTGTCTTAAGTTAGTTTTGTGAATTGGCCTGTTTTACTGTATTTACAAAGTATTGCATTTCTCTGCAACCATACTGTAAGTCAAAACAAAATGCATATGCAATTACAATTCAAACAGTTTACAAACTGAATTACTGCTGTAAAGTATAAGGGTTGCTTGGTTCTAGAAAATAAAATAACTAAAATAATATTTGTATACAAAAACAAGTGGTCTGAAGTTCAGTCATTGAACGTGTGAGTTCATTTGCTGACTGAGTGTATACAACAAATGCCTAACACTGTCCTCCGATACTGCCTTACTGCTCAACCACACTACTACAAATAGGGTGAGGTGCTATCTAACTTTACCTCTGCCTACCTTTGGAGTTCCACTGGAGTCTGTACACACTATACCTCACTTTGGTAAAGTATATACAGAGCCAGCTTCCTACAGAGGCCTATAGTCAAACCTACGCCAAGGCCGTCCCTGGCCAATTATACCAAGCTGGTGCTGGGCAGACCGCATCTTCTGCAGTTCATTAATTAGGCATACACCCGCCAGAAATCCCAGCATGCACAGAATAAGATTTAACCTGAATCACACCAATACATATAGATGCCAGATATTTATTAAACACCACATATATGAATGAAGCCCCAGCTATATGGCTACCATGGTTATAAAACAATGTTGTGTATATCTTTTATTTTTCCAGTGCAAGTTATGGCGGTATTTGATTCCAGCTTTGGAAATAGACTGACATGCCAGTGAATCACTATAAAGGGATTCAATGCCCAATTGTGACAAAGTTTCTTTAACATATAGAAGCCATGGTACCTAATGGGCCTGCTCGAGGTTCAGACAATCCCTAATGATGCTTTTGGTTAATCCCACTGAGCCCCTTCGCCAAATAGAATGCCATAGTAAAACCAGGGCAAGGGATATCAAGTCAGAAATATATTGGACCTTTATTTCTTGATGTATTTTAAAATTTGAACAGCTTTTGGGAAGGGATAAAACTTTCTTATAAAACCCATCTTGTAGCCGCTTTAAAGCATCCACATTCGTTATTCCCCAGATACCTGCCCCATATGTAGCTGATGCAATAGCTTTTGCAGAAAATATATGTTTTATTGGTGCCAGTGGCTTAGTACCCAATCTGTTCATTATCATATTCGACCACATTCACAAACTATTGAACGAAACAAGCAATAATATAAAAAAATCTTAGTGATTTTGATCCTATGAGAAGCAATGTAGAAGGAGGATAATCTTTGTTGGTCGTTTCCCCATAGTTAAAATGTAGCTTTGAGCCTTCTTAACCCACAGGTCCTACAACGCCATATAGGACACATAAGTATCAATAAGCCTTTGTGGCGCTAAACCGGTCCTGGCTATCAATAAAGTGTCCGCTGCATATAGCAATATGGGTATACGTTTTTTATTTACCATGGGAACCTTGGTTACAAATTGGTCCACTGCGGATTATGCACCATTATTATAAAGTGAGAACAAAAAATGGGCCAGGACACACCCCTACTTGACACCCTTGAGGATGGGAATTGACCTGTACTTTCCCCCTGGCTACCATATCTGACACACGCTGTGGAATGGGAGTATAGACGGCATGTAAAGAATATTATGTTTTCATCCACACCCATGTCCTTCATGATACTCCATAGCTTCCTATGGGAGACACAGTAGAACACTGCTGAGAGGTCCATAAAAGCCATAAAGATGTTTCCTTCTTTGGTTTTGGTATGCTTTACTGCAATTAGATTAAAATGTAAACACTGAGTCCCTATCCCTTTTTTAAACCATATTGAGCTGGTATTCATATATTTTTATCAGTTGCTCAATCTCCTAGTCTGTTTAATAACAGATGGCCCTTTAATTTGACTGTACCATCCAAAAGTGAGATGGGCCTATAGTTTTTGGGCAGTGTTTTTTTCCCTTTCTTATGTATTGTTACAAATATTGTCTTTTTTCCATGAAACTGGGGGACCTACGACCGTGATTGCATTAAAAACATATGTTAGAAAAAGGATCCAGAGATCAGGGTTTTCAAAGAAGAAATCAATCGGGCCCCACCAGGCCAGGCGGTTTTAGTACTGCTACATTGCAACAGATCACTAACCCAGACGTTTTTGAATAATGAACAACCCTGGCATCCTGCACCACATGAACTAAAGATGGCCCTGTATCTTGATTCAGAAATGGTATATTATTTATTGCCCAGAATTCTTGTGAGTTTTTTTAGTGTGCCGCATGTTGGAGTTTATCCCAAGCATCCTCCTTCTGGGCTTTAAGTCTACACCTCCTACTTTGCTTATATGGGAACGGAGGTAAGTAATCAATGCCTTATCTCTTGGCTTTTCCTGTAAAGCCACATGCAGTTTACTGAGTGCTTTGGTGTAGCTAGCATCAAAGCATTTGGAAACCAAGGCTTGATGCCTCCTCTTAGAAGTCCGTAAGTTGCTACCCCCTACACTCAGCAATGAAACAAATGCCTGGACTATCGCAGATTGTTCACTATAAGAATCTTGACAGGTCCATATTTCCTGCTTTTTGTGCCCAACTATTTTAGGTATCAATACAGATTAATTTATCTTAGCCCATTTAAGGACTATACCATTTCTTCTTGCTATCATTGGTGCTGGAATTCTCCTATCTAATGATTTAAAACAAAATTTTCACGATATTTGGAAGGTAATTGCAGCATGGTCACTAAAATCTGTAACAATGGTATCTATCTGATTAAAAATGTTATTAAGGGCAACGCAACCAATAGGTAATCAATTATAGTACCATGAATTTTATCTCCAAAGGTTTTAAGCAAAGCGCCCATTGACTCATCAATAGGATTATGCATAACCAGATTTCTTGTGATCAAAAGCCTATTCAGTTTGTTGCAATTTAAGGTGTGTGAAAAATGTATTGGTACCATGCCTTCTTTATCAATCATTCCACATAGAGGTGTTGCTAATCTACTATAACTATGAGCGTTAAAATCGCTCAGACAGACTACATTCAAGGGGTTATGATGGATCTTTATTGCCTTATCAATTGCACATTCTAACGATTCAACTACCTGGGACATGGTGCCCTCAAAGTTATTATTATAAAAGTTAAGTAGCATCATATCCTCTGCTCCAGGCACACTACAAACTGTGAGATGGTAATAGGAGGTCTCCTCAGCTATCTTCATTTTTTTACACATATTGTGTTTCTAATTAAGGTCAACAATCCCCAGCTTGCTCGCCCTGATCTTGAAGGGGTTGCTAAAGTTTGAATCAAACGAAAGCCATCGAAGTGAACAGCCTCAGTTTCCCACGTTTCTCGCAGGCATACTCAATCGTATTGTTGAATGATCCTTAAACCAATCTTCATTATCCTGCTTAGATCTCAAGCCGGCGATTCTCCAATTCATTGATTTAGTCAGATCACTACTCTGATTTAATGGTAAGATAGCAGGAATAGAAACTGCTCCCTGCTGGGCCTCACTGTGCTCTATGGTCTGGCCCGACTTACAATCCAACTGTCAATCGCATGCATCAAGACCTTCCAAGGGAGTTAATTTATTGGTCAATGGTATGGTTGCTAATTGTTTTAATCTCTTAGGGGTGGTTAACCGTGAGGGTGCAGGATAGTTCTCGAGCCCCCTATCAAAGGTCATGGGACCCTGCGGTCTAATACCCCATTGGTAAAGCATAAATCTGTACATGTGTAATCTACACCATGTGATAACAATTTTAGAGAATTACTCAGATCAGGAGGTTGTGTCCATGGTTGCATCTGGGTGCTAATAACCCTCCCCTCACAAATGACTCTGTGTCCTCCCGAATGTGTGGTGGAACCAAAACACGCTTGTCCTAACTGCAGGTGGAGGGATTGCAAAAGAAGAGTGTTTATATTGATTGGACAACAAGACCTTTAGCATCTTAGGAGACCTTGTATGTGTACTGAACCCCTGCCTGTTAAGTAGAGTTAAACTAGATTCAATTCAGTTCAGACTGTCCATTAAGGGCTGTAAAAGGAGAGATATAGTTTTCTTCAAAGTTATAAATGTTCTCAGAGGCACAGTCTCAGATGAAATCATTAAGAGGCGTACCTTCCCAACAGCAGTGTTTGATTTACCGAGTCTATGGAGCCTACCGCCCCTCTTCTTTTTCACCGGAGGCTCAACAGGTGACCTCCGATTACCACTGCCGCTTGTCACTAATTAAAGCTGAGGGGTTAGCAACAACACTACTCGAGATGTCAGCCATTACTGGGCATAATTGAGGATTTGTAAAGCTCACCTCACCTCTGGACAGCCTTCTTTCTGCCATCTCGATTTCCTTTGATAGGACATCAGCAGCTCTCAGGAGGAAAGAGTCCAAAGTATTAACAGCCTCTGTCTCATGTTCACATGATTTGGACTTTCGTTTCGCCATAGTGGCAACTACAGCCTTATAAATCCAGATGAAAATTCAAAAAAGCCCACCCAGCTTCCTCTGGGCCTTGACGGGCGTGGACGGGCCAACCCTTGGCTCGGGCTTTGCGCAGGCGCATCCTGTGCCACTGGATTTCTGGTGCTCTATGAGTATTTGAAGAGGCACAGGGACAATGAGGTCCCTCATGAGGGTCCGACTGGCCCTGCAGGAGTCTACAGAAGAGGAAAAAATAAAGAGTTGGCAAATTACCCCGCTCCGGGGATCACTGGCGTTCTATGAGCATGTGAAGAGGCGCATGTGCTCAAGGGACACTGAGTCCCCCATGAGAGTCTGGCTGACACTGCAGGAGTCCACAGCAACAGGAAAAAATGAAGTCCTGGTGCGGTTACTCAAGCAGTGGGTAGTCTCTCTGGCTATGAGTAACAGAGGTGGACACCTCTGATCCCAAACCAAAACGATTGGGTGGGATAAAGAAGGAGAAAAAAGGCTTTTTAAATTGAGTCCTAAAACTGTTGGGGTAGGCAAGATCCCCAGAGAGAATGACCTAGACTGGAGGATGTAAGGCAATATGGCCCTTCAATAATTCAGGCTCCTTCCCTACTCTTCCCTACCTGATAGACTAGGGAGACTCTATCAGATTTAGCTGATTCGCCTGGCCTGTGGGCTGGGGGAGACTTGTGTGGGAAGCTGGCTTTTTGTTGCAGTACCCCCCCCACTATTTCCTGGTTTTTGATGCATCTTTGACTGAGGTGCCCTGGGTCCCTGCTAACCATGTTTCCAGTAACAGCGTTCTTTACCTAAAAACTGTACCACAATTGACACAATTTCAGCAACCCCTGTAAGTCCCTAATGAATGGTACACCTGGAAACCAGGGCAATGGGATGGAAGAGGGTTCACTAGGACCATATTAGGTATGGGTAAGTTACCCATACTGCAGAACTTACAGCCCTAAGGCAGGGTGCACTATATCCCATGTGTGAACATATCTGCATGAACAGATATGACCCTACAATATTAAAGTCCATTCTTGGATACTTTAAGTGCACAGTGAAGCAGCAGAGAGTATATGGGCTGGATACTTGTCATTAGGAAATTCCTAGCTCCATGATGGCTTCCTTGTACCCTAAGATGTTTGCTACCAAACATCTCAACTTAATAAATCTTCACTAATGCCAGTTTGGGATTTATTACAAAATGCACATAGTAGACCCTTTTAGAGGATCCCCTGACAACTTACCACGCACTGGTGAGGTCTATGACCAGTCTTAGCCAGATTGCCACCACCAGACATGTTTCTGACCCCAAGGAGTGAGAGCCAGTGTTCTTAGAGGTTAGAAACATATCCGGCTCTGAGTGGGAGGTTCTTCACACCTCCTCCAGGCCAGGAGGGCCTTCCAGGGCGGGAAGCTTCAAAGGTGATGAGGCCTATGAGATGCAACCCAGGCTCCAAGCACCCCCAGACTTTGACCAATCGCAGAGAACCTCCTTTGGAGTGCAGGAGCTACTCCCCTGCAGCCTGTAGTCACTAAACAGTCAATCAGTCAATCAATCAATCAGAGGTTTATAAAGCGAAACAACTCACCGAAAGGGTCCCAAGGCACTGAAATGGGGCAAGCAGTTCCTGGAGGTTCACAGTGATTCACCGAAAAGCCAGGTCTTGAGGTCCTTCAGGAACTTGGGGAAAGTTGGTGTCTGTCAGAGGTGGAGAGAGAGGGAGTTCCAAACCTTGGCCGCAAGGAGGGAGAAGGAGTGTCCTCCTCTTCTGGTCTTCCTAATGCTTGGTACCGTCACAAGGGAGAGCTGGGCTGAGCGGAGGGATCTTTGAGGTGCATGGAAAGAGAGGCAGTGGTTCATGTAGATGGGTCCGGCGTTGTGAATGGCCTTGTGGGCGTGGCTGAGGAGCTTGAAGGTGACTCTCTTCTCAATGGGGAGCCAGTGTAGTACCTGTAAGTGTTGGTTGATGTGGCAGTGGGGCAGCAAGTTGAGGTCTACCTGGCAGCGACGTTCTGGAGTTTGCGGGTGAGGTTTTTGTGGATCCCGGCATAGAGGGCATTGCTGTACTCCAGTCACTGCTGATGAGGGCGTGGGTTTTTGTTTTCCTGTGTTTGAGGGGAATCCAGTTGAAAGTCTTTCTGAGTAGGTGGTTGGTGTTGTAACGGGGAGGTTACAGTGTTTATCTGGGGTCCATTTTGAGTTCTGAGTTGCGTGCGTGGCATGTGGGGGCGGGAGGGTTCCCAAAGACGGGGTGCCACCAGGTCTCATTCCAGGCTTTGGGGTGTGGGCCCATGACGAGCACTTCAGTTTTGTATGTGTTAAGTTGTAGGCAGTTGTTCTTCATCCACCAGGCAGCTGCTTCCATTCCTTCCTGAAAGTTGAGTTTGGAGATGTTAGGTTTGTTAGATAGGGAAAGAATGAGTTGGGTGTCATCTGTGTACAATACAATGTTGAGCCCCTGAGATCTGACGATGGATGCGAGCGGGTCCATGTAGACGGTGAACAGGGTGGGGCTGATGGAGGATCCTTGGGCAACTCTGCAGGTGTTTGGTGTACGGTCTGAGAAGAAGGGAGGGAGTCTGACCCTATGCGTTCCGCCAGAGAGGAAGGAGCGGATCCAGTTCAGGATCTTGTCCCGGATTCCTGCGCCATGATGTCTGCGGTTTAGGGTACGATGTGAGTCTATGTTCAAAGCCGCTGAGAGGTCCAGGAGGATGAGGGCCACAGCCTGTCCTCTGTTGAAGAGGGAGTGGATGTCATCTGTTGCAGCGAGAAGGGGTCCTTTGGTACTGTGATACTGTGATTTTTCCTGAAGCCTTATTGGGAGGAGTAATGTGTCATATTCCCATTCCAGTGAAAGCAACAGTAGGGAAAGTGCTGGATAGCAGAGGAGAACAAATTGCTATTCCCACTCCACTGAATGCAACAGTAGGATAAGGGTTAGATAGCGGAGGGGTAACAAAAGTAATTCCCACTCCAGTGAGTGCAACAGTAGGGAAAGTGTTGGATAGTAAGGGGTGTAAATGACTAATACCACTCCAGAGTGTGCAACAGTAGGGAAAGTGTTGGATAGTGGAGAGGTAAACATTACTATTCCAACTCCAGTGAATGAAACAGTAGGGAAAGTGCAGGATAGTGGAGAGGTAAAATTACTTTTCCCACTCCAATAAGTGCAACAGTAGGGAAAGTGCTGGATAGCGAAGGTGTAAAAATTACTATTCCAACTCCAGTGAGTGCAACAGTAGGGAAAGTGCTGGAAAGAGGAGGGTTAAAAATTAATGTTCCTACCCCAGTGAGTGCAACAGTAGGGAAAGACCTGGATAGCAGAGGAGTAAACATTACTATTCCAACTCCATTGAGTGCAACAGTAGGGAAAGTGCTGGATAGTGAAGGGGTAAAAATTACTATCCCCACTCCAGTGAATGCAAAAGTGTTATATACCATAGAAACAAATATTACTATTCACAATCAAACACTTAAAAATTATATATATATTGAAATATGAAAAAAAACAATCTTTCAAAAATAAAAATAAAATGTATTAAACATATAAAAAGAACACATATTATAATATTAATAACATATAACAAAAACCTACAAATATATATATAATAAAATAATAAATTAACAAATAAATATTTCTTTTGAACTATAAAATATGTACAAACAAAACAATTAATTAAAAAAATTAATGTATTTATTTTATTTCCTAACATAAAAAACACACTAATAACAAAACACTTCAAAATTTGTATTATATAATTAACATAATTAATGATTAAATATTAGTAATACAAAACTATAATCATTGACTACACACATTTTAACACTATAATTTCCACAACACAATCCTAAATTAAACTATAACATAAAGAAACACAATTAAAACTTATATTGCAATTACCAATTAGTATTAACAATCAATAATTCAATAATCAATAATTAAAATACCCACCCTTTACCACTTTAAAAATAAATACAACAAAAAACAATTACCCAAAATAACTATCTATTAATTAACATTAATTAACAACTATATATTAATTATTTAAACACAAATTACTTCCCACTCTTTGGGGCCGATTACGAGGGAGGGCGGACAAAGTCCACCCGCCATTGCATAGGCAAAAGGGACCGCCCACCACAGGTGCGGAGGTCCCGCAATAAAAATTACGATGAGAATAATGAGGTTGATGGCAGGCGGTCTGCCACCGCCGGGCCGGCGCTCCTCACAGCCGGCCCAGCGGTGGCGGAAAGCCCACCATTGTAATCGCCCCTTTATTCCTATAAACACAACACACACCTAAAATGAATTACACAATTACCATAATTATCAATGTATTATTTAACATTAATTGACAGCCAATTATTAATTCATCGATTAAAAAGAAATTACTTCCCACCCTTCCCTCACTTTACACCTATCAAAACCACAACACACACCTAAAATAATCACACAATTACCAAAATTGATTACAAATGAATGGATTCATAAATACAAATAAATAAATAGATGTAATATAATTAAATTACTTCCCACCCTATTCTCCTATAAACCCACAATGTGCTACGGAAAATAATTTATAACTACTAACAATGTAACACACATATTAAAAATACAAACAATTCTTATACACAAAAAATACATCACATAAATATAATAAATGTAAAATATATATTAAAATACATTACAATAATAAAAAACAATATTTTTAAAAACTACATTTTTGCAATTGATGTTAAACACTTTTCTAGTTCGAAATGAGGTCTCACACTGCTCGTCCCAACAGCGTGTGACCCCGGAGCATGAAGGTCGATGTAGTCCGTATCAGAGGGTGCGCTTCTACCCGAGTCTTGTGTCTTCAAGGTATTCACTGGTGTGCTTGCCATCCCTGGACACGTGTTTCGAGGTCATTACCTCTCATCAGCAGGGATTAGGCGGGTGCAAGGGGTTGCTGCGTGGGCTGCCGAAAATGTTCATAGGTCCAGATACCTCTTGTGGCGTGCAGGTGCGTTGTCTCGAGGTCGTCACCTCCACCGGCTCAAGGGAGCCTGTATAAATAGTAGTTCCTAATGAGGTCGCACACTGCTTGTCCCATCAGCGTGTGACCCCGGAGCATGATGGTCGATGTAGTCGGTATCAGCGGGTGCGCTTCTACCCGAGTCTTGTGTCTTCAAGGTGTTCACTGGTGTGCTTGCCATCCCTGGACACGTGTTTCGAGGTCATTACCTCTCATCAGCAGGGATTAGGTGGGTGCAAGGGGTTGCTGCGCAGGCTGTCGAAAAAGTTCATAGGTCCTCATACCACTTGTGGCGCGCAGGTGCGTTGTCTCCAGGTCGTCACCTCCACCCGCTCAAGGGAGCCTGTACAAATAGTAGTTCCAAATGAGGTCGCACACTGCTCGTCCTATCAGCGTGTGACCCCAGAGCATGATGGTCGATGTAGTCGGTATCAGCGGGTGCGCTTCTACCCGAGTCTTGTGTCTTCAAGGTGTTCACTGGTGTGCTTGCCATCCCTGGACACGTGTTTCAAGGTCATTACCTCTCATCAGCAGGGATTAGGCGGGTGCAAGGGGTTGCTGCGTGGGCTGCCGAAAATGTTCATAGGTCCAGATACCTCTTGTGGCGCGCAGGTGCGTTGTCTTGAGGTCGTCACCTTCACCGGCTCAAGGTAGCCTGTATAAATAGTAGTTCCAAATTAGGTCGCACACTGCTCGTCCTATCAGCGTGTGACCCCGGAGCATGATGGTTGATGTAGTCGGTATCAGCGGGTGCGCTTCTACCCGAGTCTTGTGTCCTCAAGGTGTTCACTGGTGTGTTTGCCATCCCTGGACACGTGTTTCGAGGTCATTACCTCTCATCAGCAGGGATTAGGCGGGTGCAAGCGGTTGCTGCGTGGGCTGCCGAAAATGTTCATAGGTCCAAATACCCCTTGTGGCACGCAGGTGCGTTGTCTCGAGGTCGTCACCTTCACCGGCTCAAGGGAGCCTGTATAAATAGTAGTTCCAAATGAGGTCACACACTGCTCGTCCCATCAGCGTGTGACCCCGGAGCATGATGGTCGATGTAGTCGGTATCAGCGGGTGTGCTTCTACCCGAGTCTTGTGTCGTCAAGGTGTTCACTGGTGTGCTTGCCATCCCTGGACACGTGTTTCGAGGTCATTACCTCTCATCAGCCGGAATTAGGAGGGTGCAAGGGGTTGCTGCGTGGGCTGCCGAAAATGTTCATAGGTCCAGATACCTCTTGTGGCGCGCAGGTGCGTTGTCTCGAGGTCGTCACCTCCACCGGCTCAAGGGAGCCTGTATAAATAGTAGTTCCAAATGAGGTTGCACACTGCTCGTCCCATCAGCGTGTGACCCCGGAGCATGATGGTCGATGTAGTCGGTATCAGCGGGTGCGCTTCTACCCGAGTCTTGTGTCTTCAAGGTGTTCACTGGTGTGCTTGCCATGCCTGGACACGTGTTTCGAGGTCATTACCTCTCATCAGCAGGGATTAGGCGGGTGCAACGTGTTGCTGCGTTGGCTGCCGAAAATATTAAACACTTTTCTGACCCACGATATTGATGACTCATTATTTCTGCTACTCAATATTCTGTCTCTGCACCGTTTACCAGCCCTCTATGCCATGTGCAAACACAAACATGGTTTCATCTTCTTTAGCAAAATGTGAAATAAATTGTATAATCTATTTTTTAGGAGTTACGTTAAATGCATTCAATCCTAAAGCACCAACGTGACCACTGTATTTTCTAAAATTGCTAAATGAAGATTACAAAAAAATACTAAAGTTCTGTGTTTTTGATTCAGCCGGTCAGAATTTAAACTGGCCTGTCATTCCGTCTGGCTTCAGACCGGCTTAAGGAGCCTACTGTTTATGCCTGCTGGTTATTGTAGAATGTATTGCATCAAATTCATATCTGTAGGAATTGTTAATTTTTGGGATATTGTTTGTACTTTAATTTGTAGTCTAGTATGTGAAATAATCCCAAATGAGATTCAGACATTTATGGGTCTTTTCATTTGGACATTGTTCGTGCTTCCAATCAAAGTCTGCTGACTTTTCTTTAAATCCTTGCGTTACTGTATTAAATTTCTTCTTATGGTATAATGTGATTTTGTTTTTTCTGTTCATAAAATTAGTTTAAAAGAATTTGCATGCAAATTACTAAATTAAAAAAATGTTTGCTCTTCAGATGATCTATTTAAAATGTATTACAATTAACTGAGGTGAATTATGAAGAATATGTGAATTAATCACAAGGGCTAATGAAAATGTAATTATTGGTCCTCTTTTGTTGAGCCAGTATAGGTATCAGGAAGCTAGATCTTTTGTTTACATTACATTGTTAAGAGACCTAGGGCCCGATGTAGGTAGGCCGTTACCGATCGGTAACGGCCGAAAATACCGATTTTTGGCCCTTACCGATCGGTATACTGCCATCGAGATGTAGGGCAAAGAAAAACGTCCAAATCGGTAAAAAAAACGAATCAGAATGACTCCCGAATCGAAAATAATCTGATACGTACATACCGAAAATCGGAAATGTAACGAATCGGTAACACACCGAATCGGATGAAAATACCGATTCGGTCCATGTACCGAATCGGTAGTGACACCGATTCGGAAAATATCCGAATCGGTCCATGTACCGAATCGGTAGTGACACCGATTCGGAAAATATCCGATTCGGTCCATGTACCGATTCGGTAGTGACACCGAATCGGACATAAGCCGAATCGGATAACCTACCGAATCGGTAGAATCACCGATCGGGAAAGTCCCCGATTCAGACAGATGGGGAGATGTAGGGAAGCACAGAAACACCGATTTCGGCTCAAATTCGGTATTATTCACTCGGTATTTACCATGGATTACAATCAGGTGGTAACCAACTCCAACCCATAAAAACACACCCAAAATGCATTGCAACTTGCAGGATGGCAGCTTTTTATGTCATTGCCAGGCGGCTACGGCTACAGCAGGAAGGACAGAGGGAATGGCAAAGAGAGGAACAGGTCTACAGACAGAGGATCACCCTGTTCATGCTCACAGAGGCAGAGATCCTACAGAGGTACAGGCTGGACTCAGACACCATTCTGGAGCTCATCAGGGACCTCAAACCACTGTTGGACCACCCCACCCCAAGGGCACACGCGATCCCAGCACACGTCCAGGTGCTATGCAGCTTACACCTGCTTGCGTCTGGCATCTATCAAAGTGGAGTGGCGGCGGTAGGAGGGGTGACCCAGAGCAGCCTGTCAAGGTTCTTCCACACATTCCTTGACGCCATGATACACAGGATGGACCAATACATCTCTTTCCCTGCAACCCACGCAGAACTGCTACAAACTAAAGCTGACCTCTACCAGATGGCACAATTTCCCCAAATCATTGGCTGCATAGATGTCACGCACATTCCGATTTGCCCCCCAGCTGACACAGAATACATATACCGCAATCGGAAGTCTACGCACACCATCAACGTGCAGGTGATCTGCAATGCGAAGTGCACTATCACAGACCTGGTAGCAAAATTTCCAGGGAGTACCCACGACTCCTACATTTTTCAACAGAGCGGCATCTATGCACGGCTGATGTCTGGCGAATTTGGTGAAGGATACGTCCTAGGTGAGACACATCATCAGACCCCCATAACACAAGGTAGCTAGGTGTAATACATGTATGCATGTGAGTAATGTTACCCCTTTTCCTTCCAGGCGACAGTGCATATGCCCTCCGCTCTTTCATACTCACCCCCTACCTCAACCCCTCCACACCCAGCCAAAGGAGGTATAACTGGGCCCACAAAAGCACAAGGAATGTAGTTGAACGGACCTTTGGCATCTGGAAAAGTAGATTCAGATGCCTGCACAAGAGTGGAGGTGCAAGGCAGTATACCCCCATCACCTGCTGCAAGATCATAGCTGTCTGTGCAATGTTGCACAACCTTGCAGTGAAGAAGGGCACTGAGGTGGAGTTGTCTGACTACGAGGACCATGACGACGACGATGCTCTGCCACTAACACAGCCTGCAGGGGTGTCTACGCCAAGTGATGGAAGATACAGACGTGAGGAGATTACAGAAAACTATTTCTGAGTGAGTACAGATGCACAGACAGGTAAATGGTTTCGGGGAAAAGCACATTTTAATAATGTTGCAACACCGTTACTGCACTGATGTGCAACAAAATAAAATGTAAAAGTAAAGAAAAAAAATGTCTAAGGTCCGGGTTGCCTCACCCGCCCTGGCAAGCCTACTTCTTGGAGCGCTTGGCAGCCCCACTGGGGTGTGCCTCACCCCCTTCCGCATGTCCTGCGGCTTCTGCGGAGCGCCTGGTGCTCCTGCGCGACTCCGACGCAGCGCTGGCCGGGCTGCTGCGGCTGCTGCTGTCCCCAGCATCCCCCAGGTCCAGGGCTGGATTGGCGGCAGTGTTGGAGATTATCATTGCCTCCATGGCTGTTGTGATGCGGGCCATTCCCCTGGTGACCTCGGCGGTGTTTTGAGTCAAACTTGCCTCCATATTGGCACCACGCTGACACAGTTGCGCGGTTGCAGCAGCAAGGCGGCTAATGGATCGGTTTTGCACGCGGGCATCCCGCCTGCGCGAGTGCTCGTGCTCCTCAAGTCTTCCACATAACTGTGTTATGGCTGTGGTCAGCCTGCCAAGACCTGCAGCAACCTCCTTGTTAGTGTCTACAAATGCCTTGAACCCTTTCACCATCTCGCCCATCTGCAGGTTGTGCTGGCGGAGCTGGCGCTGGCAGGCCATGATGGACTTTGCCTGCTGCCGTTGGATTTTTACCATGCTGCCTTCAAGGCCCTGGAAGACACTGCCCTCTGGTGCCGGCGCTGCAGTGCTGGAAATGGCACGCCTCCGGGTACTGCTGCTGCCGCCCTACTGTGTGGGCTGGGGTACCACTGGGGTGGGTGTGGTGGTGGCCGGGGCCTGACCCGCTGCTCCCTGGATAGGGTTGACTGGAGCCACAGCCATACTCGTGGCAGGAGGTGTTGTAGGTGCAGGGTGGGCCCTTGTCGGAGAGTTCTCAGGGGAGAACAGCAAGGGGGGTGTGCCTGACATTTGTGGGGAGTGAAGGAATGCATAGTCGATTACCAGGTCTCCCTCATGTCCCTGGCCAATGCTGTTGTCCTCCTCCTCCTCCTCCTCGGCAGCCTGACTCGTGCTAGGCCCTGCCACCGCACTGGTAGTTGGTGCTGGTGCTGGTGCCTCTGTAGCTTGTGGTCCTCCGCCTGATGGTGCCCCTAGGTATAAAGAAGCATTTGTAAATTGTTTGCCGATGTATTACAGTCACTACAATTAAAGCATTGCACATGTCCTTGCATCTCCTTTGAATGTGTTCCACTCTTTTCTATCTTGTGGTTCTGCACTGCCATATTTTGCTAACTTATGCTGACTACATATACCATGATGTTTTTCTCTTGTATGTTGGTTACAGTACTGGGCTGGGGTTTGGCTGTGCATTGTGTCTAAAGGGGAGGTGTCTGGTAGGGTGTGCCATGATGCGCATGCTTCTTACCTGTAGCTCTGGCTGAGCTATCCAGGGTCCCGATTCCTGTCACACACTCCCTCTCGATGGTGCTGGACACCAGTTCCTCCAGCTCAGTGAGGGGTGGCGCCGGGTTCCTGCCTCCACCTGTCAGTCCTGCTTGCCTCTGGATCTCAGCCATCTTTCGTTTGGTCAGGCTGCGGATGTCGTAGAAGCGTTTTTTGAGGTCATCAAGGGACCTGGGGGTGACACCTACTGCGTTGACCTTTTCAGCTATCTCACTCCAGAGCCTCCTCTTCGTGCTGTCCGGCACAGTGAGGGACAGCCTCCCAAAGATCTGCCTGTGCACCCTCACCACCTCCTCCACCAACACCTGCAGCTCCATGCTAATGAACCTTGGCTTTCTCTTCTGGCCAGCCTTCTGGCTCTCACTGGTGCTTGCCATCTTGCTATCCACAGTTCTCTGGCTCCTACTCCCACTGCTGCTCACTGTGAGTGTTCAGCTCAGGCTGGCTCTCCAGAATGTTCTTTTAATGAGCTGCACCTGCCTGGGTAGCCACTCCCTGCTTGGGTAGGGGAGGGTGGGTCCACCTCATTGGCTGTAGCGGATTTTACTGAATTGGATTTTACTGAATCGGATTTGTCCGATTCAGGTTTAACCGAATCGGATTTTACCGATTCGGATTTTCCCGATTCGGATCATTCAATGCATTCCTATGGGCATTTTGGCCATGGGGGTGTATTCCGACCTCCGAATCGGTAATTGCCGAATCGGTAGTTGCCGATTTGGCAATTTCCGATTCGGTGTTTGCCGATTCGGTACATTCCGAATCGGTCCGTGCCGATTCGGTACGTATCGAATCACTATACCGATGCCGACCGAATCGGTTTTTATTCGGTGTTTTTTTCCTACATCTCGTTTTCCGATTTCTGAATACCGATTCGGCCCGCCTCGGTATTTAAAAATCAGAAAGAGCCATTTACCTACATCGGGCCCCTAATGTAGTTGCCATTAACATCCCAACCCCTTTCTTTCATAAAACTTTTAGAAAAATTGAATTTTCTTGCTTTAGCCAGTTGGTTCTTCTCGCCCTGTCTCTGATCACATGACTGGGTATAGTTTCCAGTTGGCCTTTTCGTCTTATTCTGTCAGAATAGGTAAATACGAAGTCAATGAATACAATGATGTGTGCAGGCCAGACCAGGCGAATAAATGCAATTTCAAAGTATGCCTTAACCTATGCCAGCAAAACAGTGTTGGTACTGGCAATAAATGTCAATGTATGCCATAATCCATGCACAAATGACAATGATGTTACCATTAAAAATAATGTAGATGTACGCTATGATCTAGACATGCATAACTATGGCAATATCAGTAAAGACAATATCGATATATTCTATGAAAACCTTACACACAATGTTGAGAATGTTGATAAAAATGATACCAGTGACTGCCATATTATTTTCAGGAATTCCAATGAACTTGTGTCATTGCTGTTGGATTTATCAAAGGTGACCTCCCGATCAAACCTGAGTCAGAGATACGTGGTCAGATAGGTCCTGTGACCCACATCATGCCTTTCAAATGATAGGTCACATGTGAAGTCTCTCTATACCCAAAGACAAATACGCACCTACGGAAAATCCTGATCAATTCCACAGACAGATAGTTGCACCACAAGTAGACCCGAGGAACTTGGCCCCAATAAAGCACATTTGGAAAAAGGTTTACAAGCCCCCAAAATACCACAAAACTAGATACTACATTTGGATACAAACACAGCCAATCAGGACACGACATGCAGACCACATGTAGGGATCATGCATTCCTCAGTCCAGACACCTAACAACATACAAACTGATGAACACTAGCTCTACCACAGGTTGGGAGTCAAACAATCAAGTGTCTTGCAATGTGCGACTACTCGTCCATATGAGTCTCAAGATACTGGGGGGCTGCTGAACCTTCGAAGGCTCTGCGGTTCAGTTGAAATGCCAAGTCTTGAGGTCCTTTCTGAATTGAGGCAGTCACAGTAATTGCCTAAGGTGGAGAGCCAAGATGTTCCATGTCTTTGCTGTGAGATAGAAGGAAGATATTCCACTGGCCATCATCTTGTGTATACGTGAGATGGTGGCTAGGGCCAGTTGGGCAGAGCAGAGGATTCTTGTGGGTGCATGGAATGCGAGGCTGTGGCTAAGATACGCAGGTCCCACATTGTGTAGGGCTTTGTAGATGTATGTGAGGATCTTGAAGGTGACTCTCTGTTGACTGGGAGCCAGTGGAGGTCTCTCAGGTGGCCGATGATGTGGCTGGGGTAGGAGATGTTGAGGATAAGTCTGTCAGAAGTGTTTTCAATGTTCTGTAGTTTTTTTATGAGTTTCAGGGTGATGCCGGCATAGATTGCATTCCCGTAGTTGATTCCTCTGCTGATGAGTGCATGGGTGACTGCCTTTCTGGATTCGGTGTGGATCCACTTGAAGATATTTTGGAGCAGGTTTAGCGAGTGGAATCAGGATGATGAGATGGCATTGTTCTGGCGGCTCATGGTGTTGGAGGAGTCCATGATTAACTTCAGTCTAGTCTGAGTTTGAGGCAGCTGTTCTTCATCCAGGTGGTGACAGTCTTCATCCCATCGTGGAAGTTGCTCTTGTCAACTGTGGGTTCTTTGGTGAGAAAGAGAATCAGCTGGGTGTCGACAACATTGGAGAAGATGTTGAGTCTGTGGTCCCATACAATGGCTGCGAGCAGCCCATGTAGATGTTGAAGAGAGTGGGGCTCAGGAAGGATCCCAGAGGCACTCCGCAGCTGATCTCTGTGGGTTCAGATTGAATGGTGGTAGTATGACTCTCTGTGTGGCCAGTGAGGAAGGAGCGGAAACATTACAGGGCTTTGTCACGGATACTGGCATCTTGGAGTCTTGTGCATAGAGTGCAGTGAGAGGTGATATTGAAGGCAGCTGAGAGGTTCAGGAGGATGAGGGCTTCAATTTTGCCTCAGTCAAGCAGGGTGCAGACATTGTCTGGGGTGGCGAGGAGGGTGGTCTTAGTACTTGATTGCTTTGGAAGCTGGTTTAGGAGAGGTCCAGGATGTGGTTCACTTCAATGAACTCAGAAACTGGGCATTGATGACCTTCTCGATGACCTTGACTGGTAAGGGGAGCAGAGAGATGGTTCTGAATTTCCTGGGGCCAGTCGGGCGGCAGAATTTCTTCAGAAATGGGTTGATCTCTGTGTGTTTCCAGTCTTCCGGGAAGATGGTGTAGTTGATGGACCAGTTGATGGTGCAGCAGAGTTCGGGGGCGATGGTGGTGGCAGCTCTGTTGAAGATGTGGTGCGTGTAGGGATCCGAGGGTGCTTTGGAGTGGATACGCTTCATGATCTTGAGGGTGTCGTCGGTGGTGAGTGAGTCCAGCTGAGTTGAGTCTGGTGGGTTCAGGTGTTATTGGGTGTAGTGGTTCCCAGTGGGTGGGTGCATCCTCGGTATTGAGGCTGTTGAAGCTGTCATTTAGCTCCTTATTCTTGCTGTGGAAGAAGATGCTGATGTTGTTGCAGAGATCTTGGGAGGGTGGGATGCCTGCTGTCTCTGTGATGGGTTTGGCAACTTCTTTGACTGCAGCAAAAGGTTCATTGCTATTGAGTGTGTAGACATTGATCCTTTCTTGTAGGGCCTCTTTATTTGTTGTTCTAATGAGATCGTGGGGTGCGGGGCAGTGGGTATGAAGACTGAGTGATCTTCTGGGGGCTTGCTGCTCCCCCATCTCTTCTCAAGTTATCTACAGGGACATCTGTGCTCATGAAGGGTGGGAAAGAATGAGCTGGCTTTGTTAGAGTGTTGTTTGCCTGGGGCTTTCTTTAGGGGATCTAGTGTGTCGGGGCATTTGGAGATCCATTGGTGAAGGTTGCTTGGTGAGGTATTACAATCCCTGGAGTTGGTGAGCTGTTTTTCAGCCACCTCATTCGAACTTCTGCAAGGGTAGTGGTGGGCGTGTTGGTGTACAGTGGGTTTGGTGAAGGAGAAGTGGACGCAGGGGTTATCAGTCCAGAGGCGCTCGGTGGTGTGGCTGAAGGTGATGTTGTTGCTGGTCCCTTATCAGATGTTAACTGTATCCTTATCAGATGCCCAAACTTGTTAATTTATGACTGAGATTCTTTTTCAGGAATGCATAAATGCAGAAATTACTTTATTAGATGTATATAATGTCAGCCAAAACTTTGTACATTGAGAGCCTTTTCTCAGATACATTCTGTCCAGACTCTCCCAGCCAATTTATTTATTTAAACCAACTTGCTCCTGATTTGCCAAATGCCTCTTTTCTTTTCATTTCTTTAAGTTCAATTTATATCCTAGCAACACCTCCTAGACAGCCACACACAGTCGGATCTTAGGTATGACCTGAAGGGCCATCTTGACAGGATGGGAGAGAGGAGCTGGGCAAAGCACCATTTACACATGAATGTGATGCGTCATGTCCACATGAAAGCGCTGAATCCCCTGTGTAGATAGTTTGGAACCAGGGCAGGAAGAGAGAATCTGTGCACTACAAGGGCTTGTCTTTGAAATACATCCCACTTCAAATGTACCACTGGGTATAACTACTGGACTTCAGACAGTACCACTTCAGTAAATTCTACACCTGGGGATACTCTGCCAGGAATGGGGATGGCTTTGCTGCTGAAGGACTGACACTCTGCTGGACTCCTGCTTTGATGTCCTAATCTGCTGCCTGCTATCCTTCTGCCTGGGTGAGAAGGACTGGAGCCTCATCCTTTGAACCCAGAACCTAGAGTAACTCCAAGGACTAGCTTGCAAACCTTCTGATCTGAAGCCTCAGGGACATAACAGGTTTCCAAAGTATGCACCTTGATCAGCCATCTGTGAGTCCACAGAGTCAAGTGGTGCCACCCAGTCCTCATAGGAATCAACATTCACCTCACTGCACCTTGCATCCTTGACACCGGTCTTTGTATCGCCAGCCCTATCGGCAGGATCCTCAATGTTGACACACAATAACCTCGCACCACAGCCTGATCACATCTCAGAACCAATGCATTGCCTCTACTGTGGGACGCATCTTTGATGTGGATCCGTGTAATGATCTGCAACCAGAATCGAAAGGACTTTGTTCAGCAGGCTTACCTGGGTCCCTGGTGCCAGCCTATGCTCCACTGTGGTTGGCCTGACCTTGAGACTTTTTCCTGGTTCCCGTGATCAGATATCGCCAATAGCACTTTTTGGTTCTTGGCTCTATTTTACCTAAACACTTTGAAATTCAATATCTCCAGTTTTTACTATTTGGATTTTTGTTGTTTTGGCCTTGTTTTACTTATTAATAGCAGAGCAAGTTTACTAAACCCGTGTGGAATCTTTTTGTAGGATGTTGTCACTAATTGACTGTTTGAAGTATTTTCACAAATACTTTATTCACTGACTCTAAAGTTAAGCCTGACTGCTCTGTGCCAAACTACCAGAGGTTTAGCACAGGTTAATTTAGTGTTTGCCTGACTCTTAATCCTGACAAGAAATGTGGTTACTGCTTAATCAGGGCTCAGAGCCCAGTCAATCAATAACCCAATTTCTAACAATGTTTAAAATGAGACAGCAGAAGAAATGTCTGGCAGCAGGAACTATAAGACACATATTCAATATAAAATCACATCTGTGCTCAGTTCAGGTTTGCAGTGCGTCTGCACACTTACAGCACCTACAACTGCTTTGACACAGTGATACTTCACTTACACAGACCATGTGTTGAGCAAGGTTTTAAACTCTAGCCACCACAAAGGTCAAAATCCGAAATGCCCAGGGCCACATAAATATAAATGTGCAGAGATCGCATTTTGTACAACTATAAGTTGATTTGCTACAATATTTCTGATTTTGTAATCAGAACAAACAATGGTTGATGTGTGTACTTAACACAGTGTTTAATCCTTTGTACTATGTTCAAAGTTGTAGTTCCTTTCTTATCAGTTGTCCTAATGTTAATGTACCAAATGCCCATATTTAGTATTGTGTTTAAAGTCATGCTATCCTGTCAATTGTATGCCAGACATACCTGCATGTTTTTATCTCAGGGAACTTGTTGTGCCTATGTTGACCTTGCCTGCACTTTAATGCATTGTGTTATCTGTTTGTCTGCTTGATAGAAACAGTAACATATTTTAATTTATGTTATGTAGTAAATGAGATTCCATCTTCATGCCAGATATTTCATAGTTTGCTCGGCCATGCCCGTTGAAAACTAGAGGTAGATTTACAAACATTTTGCTCTGGGTTAGCGTCACAAAAGTGACGCTAAACAGCACAAAAAATGTTTTTGCCAATTAATTTTGTTTTGAGCTGGAAAGTACACTAAAAGTTATGCAAAGCATCGTGAAGCACTTAGCGCCAAGGGGGTGTTACATAGGTGGTTCATGGGTGTCCAATGCAACCACCCTCTCCCTTTGATGCAAAACCCTATCTACAAACAATAATAGAGCGAGTTTAGTTAACGCCATTTCAAAGGAGGCATTAAATAAGAAATGATTTTATTTCTCCAATATTTTCCAACTTTGTGTGAGTGCTGAACTGTGCAGCACACATACAAAGTGGAAAAAGTGGAAAATTAACTCTAAGCATAGTATTTTGTAGTGGAAAGGTACCCTTCCAGTACAAAACCTATGCTAGACTCATGCACATATTCTTGCACTTCAGCGCAAAAGGTGTCTGTGTGGTGCTCGGCAGCTGAAATCGGTGCTGGCACTAGGGAGTTGAGAGGAGAGAGCCATATCTATGTAGATGTGATGCTCTCCTGCTCCCTCCCTGTCAAACAACACAGCAGAGCATTTTTGACTGCTGAACGGCGTTCCATGACTTTAAAAGAAAATCTGGTCCTGAATCTTTATTGAGCTCACATATACCATAAAATATGATATACCGTTTCTATCTGAGTTTTCTTTATACTCCTTATTCGGTATAAGAGCAGCTATTCCAGTAAATTATTGAAGCATAACCAGCATGCAAATCTTTCAGAATGTGCTGATGACAAAATCATCATCTAGTCACATATCTTTTTCCTAACCAGCTATATAATGGCTAAGGGTGGGCATAAAATCCGTTTCGCGGGCGAATTTGCGGATTTTCTGCGATTTCGCGATCCGCGAATCTCGCGAAATCACGGTAAAATCCGCGAATCAGCAAGCACGAATTTTCAGCCAAGCAAGGGTTACAGCAGCAGGTGCAAACGTTGAACCTAATTTCTTTGTAACCTTTTACAAAAGGGTTACAAACAAATTAACTTCAACTTGGACACCTGCTGCTAATTGCTTCCTGGCGCCTCGTTGCCTACTTGCAACTATTCTCTGACCCTGCTCTGACCCTTGAAGCAGGGTCAGAGAATAGTTACAAGTAGGCAACGAGGCACCTGTCCAAGGAATTAAACCTCATCAGGAAGCACTTACAGATATAAAAAAAGGAAGAAGGGAGAGGATGGCAAAAATACACCCATTTTTAAGTTGTCAAGAGGGAGTTAAACTAAAAGAGACCTTTACAGCACAATTTTCATATGCATTTTGCTAAAAATAAAAAGCTGTATGTTCTGTAGGGGCAACTCAGGAATCTGGCCCTTCAGAGATCCGGCCTCTCTTTCTTTCTCTCGTTCTCTCTCTCCCTCTCTCTTTCCCTCTCTTTCTCTCTATCTATCTATCTATCTATCTATCTATCTATCTATCTATCTATCTATCTCTCTCTCCCTCTCCCATAAACTACTGCATGGTTAACTTAGCTATGCAAGCGGCTCGCGAAGACGCAAAAATCCCCGCGAACACGCAAAAAACCCCGCGAACACGCAAAAAACCCGGCGAACACGCAAAAAAACAAAAATCCGCAAATTCGCACAAATTCGCGAATTTTGCGGATCGCGAATTCGCAAATCCGCAAATTTGCGGATCGCGAATTCGCAAAATTTGCCCATACTTAATAATGCCCATTTCCAGTAATTATACAACAGAGCGTAGTAACAGGAAATATATTCATGTTTCTCCATAACCTTACCTCACATCATGTTTCCATACATTAACCTAATGCACATCACATATCTTATTTTTAAAACAGTTTCACAAACGTATTGCCCTTTCAATTGATTATTTTTTTCTTGACTTCTGTAATTTTGGGACTTGCATACTCCTCAATTTATCATTCATTCCAAGCGTATAATAGGATCCATGCCTATTACACCAAGCAAATGAAATGCATGCCTATGGTGTACTCCTACTTCTTACAAGGCTGATTTTGAGTATGCATGGAAAAGAAAGAAAATTAAATCTTCTAAATATGGATTTGAAAGCATCCTATTTTATCTGCCATGTGTGCATGTTGAGAAAGTCATCCAACCACAAATGCACTACCCATGCACTTATCCAATCACCCTGGCACTACTCATGCACTCATGCATTCACCCAGACACTACATATACAGTCATCCAATCATCCTGGCACTACACATGCACCCATCCAATCACCCAGCCACTACCAATACACTCATGCTATATTATGTTATTTTAAAGAGATTTGTACAGCGCATGGCTGCCCCAGCGACTCGGCATCGCAGGAATAGCCAGGTATTACGTTGCAGGATGGAAAAACGAGAAGGAGTAAATTGGGTTGGGAATAACCTAGTTTTGATATATACTTTCTAAAAGCTAGGTGGTTCTGAATACTTCTGATAGACACCGGTAAAGAGTTCCAGAGTTCAGATGCCAACACCTTCAAAGAGCGGTCCCTGGCTCTTGCAACTCGGGGGGTACAAGCTAAATACTGATCGGCTGAGCGCAACGTACGTCACAGTCGATACAGCGCCAGCAGATCAGATAAGACAGGAGGTTTTTATTGGGTCAGAATTTTGTTAGAAAACACAATGTCTTAAACTGGAGTATTTTTTCAACAGGCAGCCAATGCAGCCTAGGCATAAGCTTAGACGCTGAGCAGAATTTTGAGCGAGCAGAAAGAGTGTGTGCTGACACATTTTGTACCCTCTGTAGGTGCTGAATCCCAAATGTATTAGAGCCTAAGTAAAGGAATTTTCAACAATCCAGCATAGATAAAATCATAGCTTGGATAAGGTTCTGGCTGGTTTGCCTGTCAAAGACCCCTAAGATAGGCTTGAGTCCGAACAGAAGCCCAAGACAAACCAGGTGACCGCTTTTGTTTGGGCTTCGAAGAACAGCCTACTGTCCACCTATACTCCCAGATTTTTCACTGCCTCCTTAGGCAGGGGTGCAGGCATCAACGCAGCAGGCCACCATTGCTCTGACCAAAAATTACTCTCTCTCCCTAGCAGCAGAATTTCAGATTTACTGGTGTTTTGCTGCAGACAGTTTGCTGTCATCCAGTCTGCAATAGCCAGCATGTCTTCCTGAAATTTAAAGCAGATATTTTTCCATTTTTTGGAGGAGGAATCACCAGGCACTACCCATACACTCATCCAATCCCCCATGCACTCACCCAATCACTCTGGCAGTACCCATACACTCATCCATTCACCCAAGCACTCCATGCACTCATGCAATCATCCAGGCACTACTCATGCACTCATATAATCAACAAGGTACTACCTATGCTCTCATCCAAACACCAAAGGAATACCCATACACTGATACAATTATCCAGGCACTGCCCATACACTCATCCAATCAACCAGGGCGTACTCATGCTCCCTCAGCCAATCACCCAGGTACTATCCATGCACTCATCCAATCAAACAGACACTACCCATGCATTCATCCAATCACCCGTGCACAGCCCATGCACTCATCCAATCTATGCATACACTCATTCTTAATAGGTCTGATTCACAAAACCATTTACGAGTAAGGAAAGACATGTTTTATGTACTCTTCCATACCTTTGGGAATAAACCTTAAAACATGCAACTCCATATTGGTAAAATTACGAAGAGGGCACTGTCCTACCTATTTGTAAATACTCAATATGAATATTTCTAAAATAATCAAATTGTATTTACATTTTATATGTTTTGAAGGTAACTGTCATAGACAAGTAAGTGTAGGTAAAAGATTCCTACAGAAGTACTCCTATATGGGCTCTAAAACTCCTTTGTGAAGAGTCCTTGATGTGTGCAAGATAAACACAACTGTGCTAAAAACCTGCTCCCGTCTGATTTATGAAACCCATTCCTTAATATTCACAATTTTCACCTGTTTCCGAAGCATTCTGGAGTGGTAAAATGTTCATGTAAGGCTCTGACTATCCTTCATATTCCTTTCAAATATTGCTTACTAAATGCACATTGGCCCTTCCTAAAAGAAGACTTTATAGCAAGAACAAGTGCATAAAAACAATCACAAACTGTGCTTTTGGAGCCTCGAGATATTTACTTTAGTATACCCTACTATAAATCTTGTTGAGTTGTTCGACAAATAACAACGTACAAAACTAAAAGGCATCATTGAACCTATTACCTAATTTGGAATTCGTCAATCTTTCACAGAAGCCTGGCCTATTCAGCTTGTTTGTGTTTGTAGTAAATTCACCTACCTATTAACATATTATATGTTTCCTTTCTTGTAGACACTATCACGTTATACTGTTAAAGTGATGCAAAAGCATGGTGCCTTTGACAAATTGATGACTTGCTCCAAGGCATTAAACTACTTGTGTGATACACATAGGTAGCTTTATGAATTATCGTTTTTTTCTTTTACTATGTGGTTCATCCTGGGGCAATAGATTATATATAGAAAATGATGTGAAAGGGAAAGAACGAATAGATCATCAGAGACAACACTCCGCCTGAAGAATCTTTAAGGCAGTGGATATGCAGTAGGGTGATGAATTGAAAAAGATACTCACAATGACAGATATGCCGTTTCTGGATATGAGAAAGCATAATCCCTGAAACCGTGTCCCAAGAATATGTAGCACTTGCTGTTCAAGGTGATAAAGCGGTTTACAATTATCCTTGAAACGACCGGCTGTGTCAATTGTAGGTCTCTCATACTGACATTTGCTGACTGCACCTTCAGCCATTTACGAAAAAAGAGTTCGAATTTCAACTGTGCAGTTCTTGTGTTCCAAGATCTGAAAAGTGTCCTGCAACACATATAAGCATGAACTGCAGGTAATAGAGAACTACACATTTGTATTAATAAAATACGTTGTTTAGATGAAAAAACAAAGGCGTTTTTATAATGCGCAAAATTGTGGCCGAATTAAAAAACAAAATAGTAAGTAATTTATAGCTGATTCCCCCAAAAAGTGGGGATCCAAGTGCATATTTGCTCAATAACTTCACGAGCAATGTGACCAAGCACACAGGCACATATGTACAGATCAAACAAAAGCTTGAATTTATCAATTGAGTACAAGGTTTTCACTTTAAAAGGTTGGGGGGTCGGAGTGAGCTGTACGCTAATGCACCGCAACCCATTAGGAGAACATAATGTAAATACAGACACAATTCTATGCAAGTAAATCTAGAATACCGAAAAAGGGGTTAAATGAACGTTTAAAATTCAGCTGTTTTTTGTAAATTACTTCATTGTACTGAGATGATCTTACCATGTAAGCTTTGTTTTAAATGTTTGCCTCACCGAATACTCTTCAGTTAATTCACTTTCTTATTATTTGTTTTTACACCACTTTACATGGGGAGGCGAGTCTTGTCCCCCTTGGTTGCGTGTCCAAGTTCACTTATTTTTGTATTGGACACCTCGAATTACACTCCTATATCAGAGCCAAGAATGTATTTTCCAACACCAGGTGTGAAGATGTAAATGTCCATATTAATAAATAATTCTCGTAGAAAGATTTGTAGGCAAATGAACATTAATTCTTCAAGATATCAGCATGAGCACTGGAGCACGTCTGAACAAACTGAAGTCCAACCACTGAATGCTTAATTCAGCAGTTGGCATGTACAAGGAATAAAACATCATGAGTGATACATCTTTGAAGGAAAACATTCCTTCAAAGATGCGCGCCACGGAATGTAATAAAGACACAAGCATGAACATGGAAGAAATACTCTAACAATTAGTGACACTCTAAATAATAACAATACACGTACTTCACATCATCTCCCTTCTTCACAAAACAATAAAATGAAAGAAAATGACTGAAACACAAGGATGAATTAAGATAAATAGAAGTCCTTGAACCGTGAAGGAAAAGAACAATTCCTGTGTACTCTAGTTGAAGTACTGGGAGGAGAAATAGATGGGTTAGAAACCATCTGGGATTCAGCATTATGATCAAAACAAAAGGATTGTAAATCATTTTCAGGATGTGTCACTTGGGGCACAGGAAGGGAAACATCAGCAGAGGAGGAACCCAAAGGAAAGTAAGAACAAGAAGGACTGTCATCAATGTGTTTGTTTTCAAACACCTTGATAGCCTGTTCAGGAGTAAGCTTGACAATTACTCAATTGTTCCACCACCCCTTTTTATCCAGAAAAAGAGATCCCTTTGAGATTTTAAGAACTTGAGTGGGAAGTGAAAACTTAGACATACCTTTTTTTAACTCTGTTATGAGTTTTAACTAAGACCCAATCACCAACTCCAAAAGTTTGTGAGGAGGGAATGACTTTAGAATCAGAATTTCGTTTTTGAACTTTATGTTGAATAGACACTTTTTCTTTAACTATAACCTTATCATGACAAGCTAAACAAGACTTACTCTTGGAGGTTGAGTCCTTAATCCAAGACGGGAATATGTTCCCATTAGGATTCCTTTTTTTTAACAAACTAAAGGGAGAGATACCTGTTGTGGAGTGAGGGGTAATCAAATACGACCATACTTTTGTCTTAGAAAATGTTCTACATCTTCATTACAAGAAAAAGTAGTTTGTATGCCCTCTTTAAGAAACCTATTCATACGTTCAATTAAACCATTTGATGACGGTGAATAAAGCGCCACCCTGAGATGTTTAACATCATGAATCTTAAAAAAGTCTTGCACAGTTGAAGAACAAAAATGAGAACCATTCTCACAAACAATTTCCTTAGGAGAACCCTCTGAAAGAAAAACTTTATCTAGAAAACAAAGAACAGCACAAGAATTTTGACTTTCACAAAACTCAAACTCAAGACACCTTGAGGGGTAATCAATAGGTGAAATGATATAGCGTTTATCATGAGGTAAAATTTTAAATGGTCCTGAAAAGTCAATGGCTAGTTTGTCCCAAGCCACTTCTGGAAAAGGAACACAGTGCAGAGGCAGATGAGAAGTCTGCCAGTGTTTGACCGACACCAAGCAAGTGTCACAAGAATGTATCCACTGTGTAACATCTTTTTCCAGGGCTGGCCACCAGAAGTGTTCTTTCAATTTCCTTGAAGTGCCTCCAACACCCAAATGACCTTGATGAGCTGCTTGAAACAATTTTCTCCGAAAAACTAAAGGAGGAATACAATGGTCATTTCTGAAAATTACATCATTGACAATGGAAAGCTCCTCCGAAATTTGTGCATAAGGTTTCAGGGAAGCAGGAAGTGAGCTTACCTTTGCCCACCCTGAAATAATCATGTTTTTAACAGCTACTAGACTGGTATCATCAGAATAGCCTCTGATCCAATCATCTTCTGAAATGGAAAAAGGTGAAAGAACAAATTCCTTTACAGAAGCTACAACACATTCTATATCATTCAAATTGTCATCACCATCATTTTCCATTGGCAACCTAGATAGAGCATCAGCCCCTTAAATTATTACCTCCTGAAATGTGTAGTATGGAGAAATTGTATTTGTGGAGTCTAGATAGAATTCGAACAAGTCTAGCATACCCTTCCCTGTGCCATTTCCGTTGAGAAGGTGTAACAAAGGTTTGTGATCGCTTAAAAGTGTAAAGTTAGACCCCCAAATGTAAGTTTTAAACTTTTCTGCAGCCCAGGAACAGGCAAGGGCTTCCCTTTCAATGGTGCTGTAATTGGATTCCGCACCACTGAGAGATCTTGATGCAAAGCCAATGGTGTTTTCATTGGCACCATTCCATTGACAAAGCACAGCTCCCAAACCCTTCTGGCTGGCATCTACATATATCCTACATTTCAATCCTGGGATAAAGGAAGACAAAGCATTCCTCAATAACCTTTTTTATGAGATTAAATGCTAAGTCAGAATCCACAAAAATTTCACATCTTTTTTAAGAAGAATGCGAAGAGGCTGCACAAGTTGAGAATAATTTTGCACAAATCTGGAATAGTATTCTGTCAGTCCTAAGAAAGATTTCAAGGAATCTTTATCTTTAGGGATAGGAACATCTGAAATGGCTTGAGTAAGGGAATGCTTGTGTTTAATCCCTTCACTAGAGATTGAATGTCCAAGATAGTCTAATTCCTTTACAAAAAATGTACATTTCTTTTAACCCAACGTTATTCCAACATCCCTGAACCGAGATAGTACCTTCCTAAGAACCTGAATATGTTCATATTGAGTTTTGGAATGTATCAAGACATCGTCTTGATATTTGGTAATCAAAAAAGAAGAATGGACACTTGTTACCACTTTAACCATTGGTTAAAATTGGACACTCTCATAAACGCGGTGTTACTCGTGCGGTGTATGTTTTTCTTCCGCCCCTCACACGCGTTATGGCATTTATCATCGAGTGTACCAATAACGTGCTGTATGCCAAGCCTCAACCCGAGGCAACCTCTGGCGTTAGTGGCAGTGTCCAGAGATAAGGGAAGGTAGGGCACCCAAAAAAAGGAGGTTAAGAAGCTAATACTACACCGGTGAAAGTTTTATTAAAAAAGGGGGGGTGAAGTATTGCTAATAAAATAAATTGCGGTATAATAGGAGATCGGGTTAATGGATCTCTTTATACCTTTTCAATAGCGTCAACATGTTTCTGCTCCATATCGCCCAGCCGGGTCTACGGAGCATTCGTCAGGACAGGTACACAATACAAACAACAATTAAATGAAAAAATACTAGCACCATTTGTGTAGTAACGATATATGTCGAATTCTCGTCTTTTCAGGAATTTGTCTAATGTATTTTCTGAAAGAAGCTTCAGTCAGGTGGCAACGGGACTCTCTGGTCCCAGACAGCGTGTGGGAAGTTCCCGGCGCTTGTGCTGTCTCTGCCCCCGGATCACAGCACAGCATCGTCTTGATATGCCTGAACCCATTCAATATCACTCAAAATGTTGTCCATAAATTTCTGGAAGACACTGTCTGCAGAAGCCAAACTAAAAGGAAGCCTTAAATACTTGAAAGCTCCAAATGGAGTAATAAATGTTGTAAATTCTGAAGAACACTTTGTAAATGGGATTTGATTATAGGCACTTCTGTGGTCAAGAAATGTAAAAAATCTTGACTCAGAAATGCCGGTAAGTAGATCTTGGATTTTCGGTAATGGGTGACAGTCAATTAATATATTTTGATTTAGAGAGCGGAGATCCGCACATAGACGAATACTGGAGTCTTTCTTTTTAACGACTACGATGGGACTGACCCATAGAGATGAATCTGTTGATTCAATAATGCCTTCAGACACCATTTTTCCAAAACCTTTTTAAGTCATCTCTAACATTAAGTGGAATATTTCTTAGTTTATGAATGACTGGAACAGCATTGGGTTTGAGTCTATTTAAGTGCTCAAGGTTTTTGATTTTTCCAACAGAATCATTGAAGACCTCTGGAAATTCTGAAATTAAATTTGAAATTACTGTCTCCTCAATATCATGTACAGTTGAGATGGACACATCATTGATTTGGACAGGAGAAACTGAGCCTGGAACTAATTTGAGTCCCATTTTAGCAAGGTCTTGCCAACCAACTATACATTTCCCATCGATGGCCACATAGACTTTAGTATATGCACATCTTCCCAAACATGAGATTTTAGTTAAAAAACAGCCTAACATATCAATATCCTTACCACCATATGCTTTAGGTATGATGTCTAAGGATTTTAGGTGTATATTTGAGGACCAGTGAGTATTAAATAAAATATCAGATATGATAGTCACAGGTGCCCCCGAATTTGCTATCATGTCTAAAGGACGATGATCAACAACAACCTCGCAAGTAGTATCCTTAACACGACCAACATTAGTCGAAGTTGAACCAAATCAATAGAAAGTATTTCTTTCTTTTGTAAAACATTAGACATTGTATCAACAGTATTAATATCAACAGTATTATTATTAGTATTTTATACGGTAGATTCAATGTATTAAGTATCTATTTCAACATTCTCTAAAGAAGATATAGCACTAACTTGAATCGCTCTCTTGTTTCTACAGACAGTCTAAAAATGTCCATTTTTATGGCAAATTGTGCATCTTTTGCCCAGTGCAGGACAGATAGGGCTATTTCCAAGATGCATTTTAGACCCACACCTGTAACAAAAGGAATTATTTTTTTTCTGGAAAGGTTTAATGACTCTGTTTTTTTGAATAAACAGCATTAACATTTATCTCATTATGTAAGTATGAAGTGTTCCCATCAGAAATGCATTTTTGTGAGATAATAGGCCTTTCTATACTTTTTGCCATGTCAATCACTTCTGAAAGAGACGGATCACAACAACTCAAAATTCGTTCCTGTATTTTTTTATGGTAGCATTTGTAGACGAACTGATCCCTGAGAACAGTATCACGATATGATCCAAAGTTGCAGTCTGCAGCAAGGTTTCTTAGTGCGGAAATAAATTCCTCCACAGATTCATGTTGTTCTTGTTTTCTCTTCATGAAATTGAAACGTTCCAAAATAACACTAGGTTGTTCTAAAGAATTTCTATTGAGTCTTAAAACGGCATTATTGAATTCATTCCATCCATCCCCATTTCCTGGAGGGGGTAATGAATGAGGTAAGTTATCAAAGATTTGTCGTCCCGCACTACCCAAGTGGCTATATAAAATAGCTAATTTCCTTTTTGAAGAGTACTCATCTGCACCTATAGCAATTAAATGGCTTTCAAAGCTTTCATACCATAACTTCCAAGCTTCTTTAGGTTTGCCAGGAGTAGGAAGGAAGTAATTTAAATTAACAATTTGTTGACTGCTTGCCATGCTATTCAAATTTTGTAAATTAAAAGTTGTTATGAGTTTGAATATTTAAAAAAAATATAAATATAATAAATAAATGTACCTTAAATCTTCATTTCCCAATGTAAAGATTTCAGGTTGAAGTGCCTTTTAAAATTTCTTCATTGTAGAAAAGAAAGCGCTGAAAATATGTATATTTTAAAAAATAAACTAGAATAAGTAATAAATATAGTACCTTAAAATAAAGCGCTTTGTTTAATGAAGAAGAGAAACACACGGACGTGTGAATCGTCGAAGAAAACGGCTGAAATCCGATCGGAAAGATGTTGTCATGGAAACAGCTTGTTGCGGGAAATAAAGATGGCCGCCTGATGAAGCTGCATGAGGAACGTGTTGACGAGACACGTTAAGGTTCCTCAGCATTCCAAGCTGGTCGTTATGACGTAGGAAGAACGTTATGATTGACAGCAACAAAGGCCAATGAATATCCAAAAACGAATAAAACGGTATATAAATCACCTCCAACTCGCTCAATTTCCATTTTCATTCAGGATTTCACAGTAGATCCAGCGACACTTCAAAGAAGGTGAAGAGCTCTTTCTCGTTAGCTTGATCGTGCAAGGCACTCCACACCAGGCTAGCCCACAGTGGCGGTCCCTTATCTTTTTATTCTCATCATTCTTTTTTCACTCTCCGTATTCCTTTTGTGACATTATTGCAGACTTGGTGTTTTGAAAGACAACACATGCATTTCTCGTTGTCATGGCAACAGGGGGGGAGGTCTGTTGTAGCTGACTATGGATATGGACTGTTTACTTCCTGATATTCACTATATTTTCTTCCGGGGCAATAGTGCTCACCGCATGGAAGCTTTTTCGTAGTGAAACACGGCGGTTTTCGCCCCGAGTTTGCAGGTATGTGGTGTAAGCATGCCCTGTACGGGACCGTTAATTTGAATTCTAGAGATTTTTTTCACTGAGTCTGAACTGTAGATTTATCAGCTCGATTCTCTTTTTGGTTACCTTAAATATCGTAATGTACTGGAGGGCATACGCACTTTGGTGTTCACTGTTTGCATCACAAGCACTACCAGCACGGAATAGCGGGTTTACGCACTTTGCTAAATTCTTTTTTCATTCATCACTTTCGCTGAATAACGGCATGTAACTACAGGCGCATGCACTTCTGTCAACTCCTTTCTAATCACCTCTATTGTGCACAAAATCAACAGTGGTCTATTTAGACTTGGACATGTTTTATCACAGGGTACCATCACGATCATAATGTACACTTTGTACACAACCCTGTGTTATTAGCAGTTTTTTTAAAATGAGCATTCGTCAGTTCTTGGATTTTAAAATATGTAATATTTTCCATGCAGGTATTACCCCCTGATGAAGGGCAGTGCTCAAAATGCATTGGGATTCTGTGAATTAAGATGATTACAGTTACACTTCATGTACATATGAGATGAATCATATAAAGAATTAGCATTGTCTGATCTAGCGCTTGCTCTCTTTTCCCGGTTACCGCGCACACTTGTCTCAGCCCTTGCCCCAGGAAGACGGAAGACGGAAGAGGAAGCAGACGCAGACGCCGGACACTTGCCAAGCTGCACCTACGTGTTGCGTGTGCGATTAGCCCGTGCGAACGCGCGTGTGGCCGCCGATAGCGAGGATCCAGCACCAGCAACAGTTTTCATAAAAACGCCGAATTGCTCGCCGAGTAGTGCGGAGGTGCGGAGGCCCTGAGGTGTGTGGTGGGCCCCACGGCCCAACTATAGGAACTGGGAAGTGGCCGCTTGACCTGAGAGGGGGTAACCAGTGATTGCCAGCGACGGGCAGAGGAGTTGAGGAAGCCTGCTCTGGCACTCGAGAACCAGTCCTTTTGCTCTAAAGTAAACGCGAGCCCATAATTGCTGATGGGAGAATAGGGGGTTGAAGTGTACAGTGTGCAGTGGGTACCCGAGGAAGAGAGGTAAGTGAAGGAGCAGTTTCTGTTTTTTATTAGTATTATTATTTTTTTTTATTTTTTAACCTTCTAATCCAAGTTAAGTAGGGGACGTAACTGCACTGTTAAATAACCAAGGACTTTAAATTAACCCATAGCAGCAGTAGTATCTCTAAGCACAGAAGCCATGAAATCGAGTGTGGAAGAAAAAGGTGCTACGAAACCACAGTAGAGGTTGGGACGGGCAGTAGCAGTTAAACAGGATACATTTTGGCGAATTGAGACCAGAGAGTGTCTTTTGAAGCAGGGATCAATGGCGCCGGCCAAAGCAAGGTCTCGCAAGACTACAAAAACTATAAAAAAAGAATGAGATAAACATCCCAGGGATTGGTGAAGGGAGCGGCGTAGGCAATGTTAAGGGTGTGCTGAGTGTGGCAAATGGAAGGATGAAACAAGCTACAAGAAACGCACAATCCCTGTTGCTAACTCCGATATCAGTAAAACCAAGGATGGCAAAGGGTGGCTCATCAGCGTCTAACTCATCAGTGTCCTGGGAATACATTTTAAGGGGAAGAATGTGAAGAACAAAGAGGCTAGCATAGTGGCTAGCCCAGACTCTGAGTCCATGGGTGAGGTTGATTTAGCCACTTTATACCAGTCTATATTAAATATCTCTGAAGCAGTTTTGAATACATGGCTGTCTTCCTCGCCAAGAATGTTTCAGCGGTCATTTAAAGGGGAAATTGAGGGGGAAGGCGATGATGTAACAATAAGCAGCAAGGACCTAAGCATAAAAGACTTGAATGGAACAATCAATCAATCTAATGACAATGCGGGTGCTGACTGCTCAATTGGTACAGGTGGGGAATCATTGCATTCCCCATTGCATGGGCTTGAGGTCACAGGAACCTCGAGTACTTTCATGCTTGAGGTTATGTGGATCCTCCAAAAAACCCTGCAAGGCCTGTTAGAGGTATCTGTATTAAATAATGATCTCTTAAAATCACAAGGGGAACAATTTAAAGCAATGTTGCTTGAGTTGTCTCAAATCAGAGGGTTAATGCCGGCCTTAGTTAGACCGATTGGCGAAGAACAGGAGGGGGTAGGTAGAATTGAAGAGGAGGAAATGGTGTCAAGGGCTCCTAACCTAACGAAAGAGGAACCATCTGTATATATATATCTCGGCAGCCAATGATTGTGAAAAGATGGGGTGAAAGAAGATACTATATGAATGGTCTCCCGAGATTAAGGGGGGGGTCACCCTTAGAAAAAGACATTTAATAAGGCAATATGTAAGGAAGGCGAGAATAGGGAAAGGAGAAATGAGGGAACAAGAAGGCTGTGAGAGGGATACAATGCAAAGATTAAATGAGAATAAGGCAAAGCACCTAGCTGAACTAGCTGAACAAGAAGAGCACTGGAAAATCTTAGACAGACCAAAGATTAGTAAAAGTCGTTTGGCATCTACACTGAGAGAGAAGAAGGGGAAAGAAGGGGAAGGTATAGAAAGGAGGAAATTGTTTCAAGAGAGACCTGGAAACTCTAGAGGTAGTAAGGACCCTATTAACAAAGAAAAGGGGGATCGTATAACAAAGAGAAGGAAAGATAGATTAAAGGGGGTTACCCATGGTTTAAGGGAACAAGGTAACCCTGACTTATGGGTATTCCTAGAACCTTACACTATCGGTAAAGGTGACAAAAAAGTTAGGAAGTTAAACCCATTAAATCGATCACAGCTTCTATTCTCCCTGGCAAAATGTGCAAGTCTCGGCAGCATTGGTACTGAGGACCTTAGAGAAATAGGGTTTGTTAAAAGTAGCATAGGGGGTGAAGTGACCAAAGTTCTTTTTACTCAGCCTTGGTGAAAGATGCGGTGGAAAACACCAAAAACGAACTGCAAATGGAGGGGATTAGATTGGTAAGAAGAGAGGAAATACATGGACAGCATTTCTTTATGAATCATGCTGAACTAGGAATACAGCAGATTAGGTTAATCAACTCAAATTGGAATAAGAGGGAGGATCTTGCAATAAAGGTATTTGATAATAAATCTGCAAGATACGGAAAAGATATATCTGCCAGAAATAGGTTTAATGTCTTAGCATCCCCAGAATCCAGGGAGTATGAAGAGGAGGGATTTCTAGGTGAAATCGACTAGGAATATGGGTCGTCAAACAGCCTTTCAGTACTTTCATGGAATGTAAATGGCTACAGAAAAATATAATCTCAGATTAATTTTGATAATTTCATTAAGAATAATGACATTGTGTGCCTACAAGAAACTTGGCTGTGTGACGATAACCTAGAAACCTTGGCTATAAAAGGATTTGCCCAATACTCTAAAGCAGCAAAGAAAAATAACTCGGGGAAGCCATCAGGGGGTCAGCTAACGCTAATTTCCACACAGATTGTAAGGAAGGTTGAAAAGCTGGATCTACTCTGTGATTGGGCTTTAGGTTGCAGGACCCTACTACAGAAGTCGGATCCACGTTATGATGGAATTTGTATTATAAATGTTTACATACAGAAGGGAAAGGACCAGGAATATAAGATAATCTTGAAAGAAGATATAACCTCGGTTAGTGTAAAGTATCAGAAGGATATATTATTGGTGATGAGTGATTTTAACCACAGATTAGGTCCCCAAGGGTGGATAGCTGGCATAAAGATTTATTAGAATCTTATAATATTGAATTGGCAATTTTCCCAAGAGGAGAGCAATCGCCACAGGACGTGACCTTTACTCAGCTGATGGGTTAATTGGGCATGGTACGTGCAAATGGGAAATTGAAGCCAGATCGGCCCGTACTTTTCTGAGGGGCCAGCAACTCTGCCCAATAGATTATGTGTTTTGCCAGGCTTGGTGTTTTGGGCTATTTAAAAACTTTGAGGTGGTGGAAATGGTGGGTAGTAATCATTATCCATTAGGGGGAGAACTACATTCACTACGAAGGATAAATAGAGAAAAGGTTCTGCAGGTACAAGTGGATTATCCAAAACGGCTGACAAATGGAATAACAGAGGAATATGTTGAAAAGTTGAAGCTAACCCAGCAGGCTTTTCCTGTAGAAGAGATTGAAGTTAGAGATGGAATTACCTGGTTTGAATCCACCATTGGAAAGTTGGTGGATACCTTAAAGAAAAAATGTAGGTCACAAATGCAGGTTCTGGCAGCCATAGTGCTAATAAAAATAGGAAAACCTGGTTTGATGATGAATGACGGGTAGTTAAGGCCCAGATCAGACAGAAGGAAAGAAGACTAAGGGGAAGGTTTAATGTGGAATTATATCAGTTGCTCCAGCAATTAAGGATAAAATATAAAACCCTAATTCGGAATAAAAAAGAACATTCAAAAATAAGTGTTGGGTAAAAATGTTGGAGGTAATTGAAACTAGAGATGTCAAAGGATTTTGGAAATTAGTGCAAGAAAGTGTGGGTAGGGAAGTAGGTCCTCTAGAATGTATGGTCCCGAAGATCACTGGGCGGGCTACCTGGGAGAAATCTATGGGAAATGACCAATGCAAGTAGAGCCCAGGATCCCAGTTTGGCCACAGGTGAGGGATGACATAAAAGAATACTTCACCACAAGCTATATAAAGAAAATTATAACAAGCTTGAATCTTACCCGTGCTGCAGGCTCAGATAACCTTCCGGCAGTGATAATAAAAACTAGGCCAGATTGGTGGGCTGAGTTCTTTGCAAAGATGTTTCACGTAGTCTTGGAAACTGGAATTGGACCAGAAAGTTGGAAGGGTGCAATCATACGACCTATACATAAGAAGGGTGACCACAAAATACCGAAAAATTGTAGGTTGATAAATCTTCTAGATGTAGGGGAAAAAGTCTTTGCCAAAGCTATACTGGGTTTATTAAAAGACTGGGCAGAGGTAAATCAGATTATACCCCCGGAACAGGGAGGGTTTAAAGCCGGGCACTCAACAATCGACCATTGTTTTGCTCTCTGGGCCATAGCGCGGAAGTCGACGGAAGTACGGCGAAGTTTGTTCTGCTGCTTCGTAGACTTCCGCGCAGCTTTCGATCTGGTGGACCGGGAACTGTTGTGGGAGGCCCTAACTAGTTTTGGTGTTCCTAAAGATCTGCTATGTCTGATTCAATTGCTCCATACTAAGAACTGGGCCCAGATAATTTTAGATATAGATGGTAGTTTATCTGGGAGAATTGAGATTGGAAATGGGCTGCGGCAGGGATGTGTATTGGCACCTCTGCTGTTTTCCTTGTTTTAGCAGATCTGCCCAAAAATTTGGGGAATGTGATTGGGGCAAGCTTGAAACAAGATGGTAGGCATATTTCATGTTGCTTTATGCAGACGATCTTGTGATCATGGATCAGACAGAAGTTGGCCAGCAAAGAAAATTGAACATATTTAATGATTACTGCTCCAGGAAAAAACTTGTGATCAATATGGATAAGACCAAAACCCTGAGCTTCGGTAGAAGCAAGGCCGGGTTCACATGGTGGCTGGGGACAGAGAAAGTAGAATTGGTTATTGAATACAGGTACCTGAGGCTATGGTTTGAAAAAAGTATGAAATGGTCCACTCATCTAGAGGCATCAAAAGTAAGAAATTCCGCAACTATTAGTGGCCTGAAACTGTTTAATAAAGCCTATGGTGAGATGGCAGAAAGACCAGTTCTAAAAGCTTATCAGGCCATGGTACCTCCGCAATTTCTGTATGGCGCAGAATTGCTGTACCTGAGCGGTAAAGAGAGCTGGGATGTTGAGGAAGGTAAAAACCTAAAAAATCTATTTTTATTGGCCTTGTCAGCCATGGTCCAAGCAGTAAGACTAGAATTAGGACTTATTTCATGGGGCACTCTAGCTGGTATGGCCCTACTTCAATTCTGGCAACGTCTATGAGTAGACAAAAACACCAAAATTTCACAATGGTGTAAAAAGGAAATACGGAATAGCGAAATAAAATGGGCAAGAGAGACTAGGGCGATTATGATGAAGCTATGTCATATGATGGAGGTTAAATTGTGCCCTACGACCCTTATGATTAGTATTAACAAGAAGATACTTAAGACATTGGGGAAGAAATTATCCCATGCACAGGACCAAAATTACCTTGCAAATAAAATCTCAGTGCATTTTATGATAGATGCATGGAAAAATGAGCAAAGCTTTCCCTATATTGACAGGCTAACGGATTGCCGATTAAGAAGTGAGGTTTTCAGGGTAAGAATTGGGGTGAACCCGTGTTATATGAATAATGTGGCAAAGCACGTAATGATTGATAAGAGGGGAAGGTGTACTTGTATTTTGGGCACCTCATGTGACTTGTTACATATTTTATTATATTGTTAGAAGTTTCTTGACTTACGAATTATGTTCTTAAAACCGATTTTTAAGAAATATGAAATTAAATCTAGGGCCCAGGCAGCAACTTTAATGACTGAAATGATCCATCTAGATATTGCTGTTGCAATTGGGAAATGTATGCAAAGAGTGAAGGCATTCCTTTTTACTTTTGTTAATGAGTTTTAGTAATAGTTCAGCTCCAATCAGAGTTATTGGTGGATTTTATATTGAATGTGTGTTATGATATGTTTTAGTGTGGTAATGAAGTGTAATTTTTAAGAGAAATTTTTAATAGTATATGTTTTGTTTGTGGACCGATGGTCTAAATAAAAGTGATTTTAAAACTGAAACTGAATATGAAGAATGAAATTGATTGAAAATATACCATCAAAATATATGATGAATAAATCAGTTTTGAAAATCATTAAGTGAATGATAATTTTGTAGAAGCGACACATTCGCAAAGAGTGCTAATTGAGGACGTCCTTCCCTTGTTGGAGGACGCTTACTCAAAAATAGGTAAGTAATCTAGCCATTACCTCTCCAACCTTATGTCCCCATTCATTACTAATGAGGCATCCTAAAGCGGTCCCAGAAAGACCTTCAGACTCCCATAGCTCAAAGAATACTGGCCACAACCAAACAAAATGTTGCTAACATATAGGTTTCATAAACAATTGAACTATACAGAATAAAATTAGGGCAAAGTTGCGCACAACTCCAAGCACAAGATTTTTTATTTTGAAGGCGGTAATATCGGGCAAAAGTATTTGGACCTGCTTAAGTAGCTGCTTTACAAATTTCAGCAATGGACACACCCCTTGTCTGAGCCCAAGAGGAGGAAAGACTCCTAGTGGAATGGCCCTGAAGGCCAGATTCTGTATAATGGGGAAATTCAGCCACAGAGTAAGCCAGGAAAATAGCCTGCTCGATCCATCCATTAATGGAAGCCAAGGAAGCCTTCTCACCTTTACAAGATGAACTAAAGGAGCGAAAAAAGAAATTCGATTTCTAGAAGGACGCAGTCCTATCTAATTAGACCTGTAATGCCCTTTTAACATACAACAGATACCAACCCAATTCCTTGGAAGTCTCAAACACTTCCAAAAGAGAAGGCAAAACAACCTGATTCCAGCAAAAGGTCAAAGCGACCTTTGGACAAGCGAAGGGATCCAGATGAAGCACCAACCCAACCTCAAAAAAAGTGGTGAAAGTTTCTCTTGCCATAAGAGCAGCCAATTAACCTATCCTCCTAGCCATACTAATAGAAATGAGAGACACCACCTTGAGGGTAACAAATGTTATATCTTCCTGTTCAAGGTACTCAAATGGAGCCGAGATCAAAGCTCTAAAAACCAAGGGGAGATATTACAGTATAAAAAGAGGTTTACCGAGTGGTCTAGAATGAGAAAAATATTTAAACAAATGAGACACCAAAGCATTAGAATCCCCAAATTGCCCAAAGAAGCCCTGAAAGCCCTGATAGTAGCACACTGGTCTGCAATGTAGAAACCAGCAATTATTTCTCATGCACATCCCAAAGGAACTGCAACACCTCTGGAAGCGAACAAGCAACTGGAGAGACAGATTGATGTGCACACCAAGGCTAGAAATGTGCTCAATGGTGCTCCTAAGAGTGCAATGTGAAAGGACAACAGGAATTATAAACCATCACTGCTAGGTGATTTGCCAATCCCTTATGCTCTCCTCTCAACTTCCAAACTGATTGCTATAGCCTCTCTGAGAGAATTCTGGTTAAAACCTGAGAGGGAAGGGGCAAAGAGGAAGCAACCAAGGACATTGAAGGGCCATGAACCTGAGAATCGTCAGCCATGGCCCAGAACAGAACCACCTTGATTATTTATTTCATTTACTTATATAGCACCTGAATCGACCCCCGGAGAGGTATCTCTGCACTTCGGAGGGGCAACAGGAAAGCTGAGCTTCTACAACATAATCAAAGTCAGAAAAGAAAAGTCTTAAGTTGCTTTCTGAATTGTAAGTGGTCGGGCATTATCTCAGATGGAAGGGGAGCTTATTCGAATAGCCTTCCCACCAAGTCTGGCTTTCCTAACTCAGGGGACCACAAGAAGAGACTTAGATCCTCAGCAAAGGGACCTAGAGGGCAGGTATGGTGTATATTTCTCAGAAATATTGGCGGGCTGAGGTTGAATAAAGCCTTGTGAATGGTGCAGCAAACTTTGAACTTGACCCGTTTGCATATTGGAAGCCAGTGAAGCTGACAAAGGAGAGGGCGGGGGGCAGTCCTGGGAGGGGAGTTGAGGACCAATCGAACCGCAGTGTTCCGGACTACCTGCAGTTTGCTAAGTGAGGACTCATTAGGAGAGACCAGAAGGCCATTTCGGTAGTTCAGCCGACTTAATATAAGGGCCTGAGTCAGGGTCTTCCAAGTTGAATCGGGAAGCAAGGGGTGGACTCGGCATAGTTAGCACAGCGTATGGAAACAGGAGCCAGGTGTCTGAGCAGCATGCTCCTTCAGAGTGAGAGCCTGGTCCAGGCGAATGCCTAAGTTCTTAACAAGGGACTTTGGGGCAGGGGGAACACCAAAATCGGCTGTCCACCATTCGGGAGTCCATAATAGGAGGCATCTCCAAACAGCAAGATCTCGGTCTTCCCAACATTACATTGGAGAAGTTACTCCTCATCCAATTTGAAATAGCTCTCATACCAGAGAAGGCCGACTATACAGATGGAGAAAATGTATCACAAGGAAACAACAGCTGTATATCATTGGTGTAAGAGATAGGGATGAACCTACACACCCTAAGAAGGTTGGCCAAGGAAGCAACATAGATATTAAGCAAAGTAGGGCTCAGACAGGAGCCCTGGGGCACTCCCTTGGTCAGTTCCATAGGCGTCGAATGATACAGGCTAAGATTGACAGTCTGAGAGCGAGATCATTACTGTGTCCTCCCTCTGCAGCATAGACAGAAGCTTTGGAATCAGGGAAAATGGAGGGAATGCACATAGAAGCTTTTTGGGCTAACAAACCAGTAGAGCATCTATCCCCAATGCTACCCCCTGTGGGTTCCTTGCACAAAACCTACAAAGCTGAATATTGATCAGAAGGCAAAAAGATCCAGATAAGGAACCCCAAATCTCTGACAGATCTCCCTGAAATGGACACCTTATTGATCCTGAAGGCAAAAAGATCCAGAAAAGGTACCCCAAATCTCTGGCAGATCTCCCTTTTTCCTGTGAGGGTAGAAAAACCCAGGTTATAGAGTCTGCAATTACATTTCCACCCCTGATGTAAACTGATGAAATAGAAAGAAGACTAATCTCCACCCATCCCATCTACTGCCTGGCCATGAACTTGACTTGACCCTATTGTCTGTCCTGACCAGCACATAATGCCCCAAAAGGACCTGCTGAAAATACGACGGAGCTTGTCTGACTGCCATCAGTTCCCTCCAGTTGGAAAACGGCCTGCTCTTCTCCGGAGAAATATGAGCTTGCGTTGAGGACAACTCTAGAGCTGCCCCCATCAGAAAAAGATGCCATTGGTCATCAGAATCATTGGGGGGTTTGGATGCAGCTCGCTCCTCCTGGACAATGACTCCGGCAGTAGCCAACAAGACAGATCTTCCTTGATATTGGGGGGGCAGAAGGACCATCCTGTTTGAGTCCACTGAAGAAGGAACTCAGAATGCATGAAGGTGGCTCCGAACAGGGCAAAGATGGAATCCGGCTCAAGGGACTGCGAAGACAGAAGCTGCCATATAATCTTCAAGGTGCAACCCATGATGAACAGATAGAAACTGATTCTAAATGTCCCTGAACACCAAGGGCCAGATGTAGGTGTCAAAATACCGGTCGGAATCAGCCGAAAATACTGATTTTCGGCCGTTTCTGACCAGTATTTTGACATTGGTATGTAGGGGCACTGAAAACATACAGATTGGGTAATTTTACCGAATCGGTAATTTTACCGATTCGGTAAATTTACTGTTCGGTAAAATTACCGAATCTGTATTTTCCTATGTAGGGAGCACTTCTAACAGTGCTACAGGGCCTTTAGAATTTGTTATTTACCATGTAATACAATTGCATGGTAAATAACGAATTCTTGTGTACATGCACATCTGTACATGTACACCTGTGCCATGTGGCACACAGACATGCCCTAAGGGCATGTCTGTGTGCCACATGGCGCACAAGCCAGTTACAGGGGTGCAACAGGGTCTCAAAGTTACACCCTGTCCCCTATTGTAATTCGGTATTTTTACTGATTCGGTAAATACCGAATCGGTATTTGCTATTGAATCCTATGGGCTTCAAGGCCCATAGGATTCAATAGCAAATACCGATTTGGTATTTACCGAATCGGTAAATACCGAATTATTACCCACATCAGATTTACCGATTCTAAAATAGCGAATCGATAAAATTCGGTATTTTAGAATCGGTAAATCTAAATTACCTACATCTAGCCCCAAGTCTCTTAGAGTCCTGGCCCTGATTCCCGAAAAAACACCTTGTCCAATTCCGGAAACAAGCAACTATGAAGATACTCTCCTGTACAGGCTGAAGTTAACACCAGTCCAAATCTAGAAGGAATCCATGGTCCTGAAACTGCACTAGTGCTGTCTCCGATATCCTCAAATGTTGCTGTTCTCTGGGAACATATAAGTGCCAATCTTTCAATTATGGATTTAGGCAGGCATCCAGGAAATGGAGAGATGCCACTGGAGGAGCCACCACCTTGGTAAAGACACACAGAGCTGATTTCAGACCAATGAGAGTACATTGAACAGATAACAAATGTTGTTGACACAGAAGCATATATACTGCTAGTGAATTAGGGGGATCGGCACATGGAATTAGTTATCCAGAGGATCCAAGGTGACATTCCAATGATCCCTGCAAACCAATGGAATAATCCTTTGAAATGTTTTCATTTTGAATGGAATAGTCTGTAGAAAATTGTTCATATGCTTGAGGTCTTACACCATCTGTAACCCCTGTGACTTTCGTAACCGAAAATAGAAGCATTGACCTCTGAATAACAGGGGAACCTCGGAAATTGTCTCTTTCTGTAATACAGCTGCAACTCTCTCCTGAATCTGAAGCCTCTTCTCTTTGAGAGATGGCCAAGGGATTGGTCTCTCTCCTAAATCTGGAGGAAGGGTCACAGACTCTATCTGGTATCATGAGTTGATTATCTGGAGCACTCAAGAGTCTACAGTGGGCTTGAACCAGGCCACCAAACAAAAAAAGCCTGCCTCGAACCACACAGAGCAGTCCATATCCAAGAGGGACAGCAGTTCTGTTTGTTTGGAGATTTAGGCTTCTTCCCCTGCTCCTTCCTGGGGCGAAACCTCCCTTGCTGACCTTGATCTTGATACTTGGCTGACAATCAGAAAAAGCTTTGGCTAGAGGTAGAAAAGATGGCTGCTTGAGGGAAGAGGAGTGCTTCTTCTCCTTAAAAAGCTTGTGCAATTTGGATTCCAGTTCTTCCACAAACGGATGGGAACCTTTAAATGGCAAACGAAGCATGGGACACTTCTTGACAGAATTGTTGCACCAATCCTTAAGAACCAAGCTGTAGTAAGCCACAATTGAAGCCCCAGCTGAAAGTGCAGTGGCCCGGACCACTTCAAAAAGAAATGTCCAACATATATTGAACTTGGCGCTCAATGCCCTGTAACAGAGAAGAATATTCTGCCCCTTCTTCCACTGCCTCAAAAAAAGTGTTTGAAGTCAGAAATTTGGGCTGTGACACATAGGTACCAAAAAATGCCATCCCTGAAGTTCAGATGGGCTGCAGATGAACGTTTTTCAGGGATAAATCAACTTTTGTATCTGTCTGGTCATGAAAAACAGAAACCTCCGTAAGAGAAGTGTACCCCACCAAACTGGCAACAAAAATGTTGATAGAGATAGAATCAGGCACGACTTTCTGCATATCAGTAATAGGAAACAATTTTGTCATCAACATTGGCATACACATCCTATCAAGATCCTTCCATTCTCTATGCAAAACTCCCATGCTATCTGTACAGGGAAATCCATCTGGGCTGATTACTGAAAGTGGTGCAAGAAGCCACAAGCAGAAGAATCTGGGCTCTCTTTACCATGAAAACCCATATTGTGTTTAACATGCTCCAGCAGCTCGGGGATCAAGTCTTTACTGTTATATTTCTCCCTCTGTACTTCCATCATAGCTGGCTGCTCCTCCTCGGAAAGAGAGGAACCATCAGTAGAACATTCCCCCAAAACAGGTCTTGAAGGTGCTTTAGTGACAGTTCCAACAGCGCTTCTTCAATTAGTCTCTTAAGGTAATCATCCTCCCCGTCCCTCGCTGCCCACTTCAGGGGAGGAGAGTACCAAAAATCACTGAAGGAAAATTTCACATGCATCGTCTTACAGAAATGTTTCCCCATTGTCACAGCAAGAATGATCAGCCACCTCCAAGCGTTCAAAGCACTCAGGAATTCACCCAGTCAGTGAGTCAGTCAAAACACTTTGTTCGGTTATTTAAAATCATAAAAGACAAGGTTACAAACATTTTATATATATAAAACCAACAATACCAATCAGTATACAATAAATACCAATCATTTCATTCAATAAATAATAAAATCAGACAAGATTCTTGAGGATGGCTAATCGTTTAGTTTTGCTCCGAACAGCAGCCACCAAAAATCTGGCAACACAAAAGATGTTGCGAGTGCTCAGGAATTCACCCAACAATCACAGCTTAGCCAACATAACCAGAACCGCTATGTGGACCTACCTTCAATCGTGGCCTAAAATACTCTCTCCACTGACATCTGTAGAAAGAATCTACCTCCAAGAAAAATACGCATAACCTCTAATGAGACTGAATACAGTGTCTATGCCGACCGCTTCTCCAAAGATAGGATTGTTCCCATGAGGCACAGGGTCAAGACTGATTTGCATTTGGCTGGGTCCAAACTGTGGTTGCAAAGTGAGCTAAAGAATGATGATGGACTCAACCCAGATCTGTGACTGGTAGTGAGTTATTGAAAAGTTTAATTACTCCGTCCAACATCTCCTTGTATTTGCTTTGCTCGCCCTAAGTTGGCAGGGTATGCCCAGATGTGGGTCCCTTGCTCACTGTGCCACTGGATTCAAGCAAGCCTGGCTGATGAGGGGAGTTACCCCGACACCGGTCCCAAGATGCTTGTTTCCAGTCCAGGGAGGACCTGGCCTGGCAGTATGGCCGAGATACCCGCCACCCCCTCTCAACACAATCCCCAAGGATGGGAAACCGGAAACAGTTCTGAACTTTTGGAAGACGGGAGGGAGTGACCCTCCCGGCCGTATTTATTAAAATATGAAACAAAATTAAAACATTAAAATAACAGTTTCATATTATGTACAATTTCATTACCACATTGCGATGTTTTGGCTAACCTTAACATATTCTCTAATACAAAGGTTCTCCTAGCCGAACTAACATCCTACAAAACATTTAACTTGAAATTTTGAAATTGTACATCCTAACGTTTAAGGGGCAACGGCAAGGTCGTAACCGGTGTCAAGATCCCTAAACCAGAAATATCCCCCTCACTTGTGAGGGGCGACCGCACAGAGGAGTACCTCGAGTGCAACTACCAATTTCCCTTAACTTGACGGGGGCCCCAATAAACTCGACGCCACTTAAAGGTCGTCCGAGGACTCGTGTGAGGTATCTAGAAGGTAGCGTAGACCCCCCCCCAAACCCCACACAACTTACCACATCTGCCGTCGCAGATGACCTGGCCCCGGGAAATTCTCCAGGAGGGGGCTGTAGCCCCTCCTACCCAGGAAGGGGCCTTGACCGCCTTTCCTTTCCTTTCGGCGGCCCATCCTTAGAAGGGACCGCCTACCCCGTTGAGGGGCCAATGGCCACCTCCCTCGAGCGCTCCCATCCGTAATGGGTGACGCCCACTCATAGGGATCTTCCAATTAGTGCTCACCGATCATGACCTTACCGCCCGACCAAAATAAATACGACAGTTCTAAACTAAATGACTAATTTACTAAAAGACAGTAAAACAACCCTTTATTAATAACATGGTACTGATCAACACTAGAGCAGGATAACTTTATTTGCACAATATACCACAAATTGACCCTTCTTTATTGCATATTCCAAGTTATCACGATAATAATCCGAACCTGTAAACAAAATTAGAGTTACTACATCAAACTTTATTCAAAACCACTTGCTGTCCTCAGGGGCTGGTGGGTGGGTCAAAATTGGCTCTTCATTCCGTCTCGAGCTCACGTGCAGCGAGGTGGTGCAGCTTCAGAGCACAGGAACAAGAGGATGCTTCCTTGGCTTGTTGCTCCTTTTATCCGTCTTCAGGGCGGGCGTAAACCCGCCCCGGCCTGCCCCGAGGGCGTGGCCGGCCGCGTCAGTGTCTAGGCCAGCCCACTCTAGGGCGGGAAAAAGGCGCGCCCCGGCTACGCCACTTCGGGCATACCAGCCGAGACTCGCCTCCCGCCCAAGATGGCTTCCCGGGGGGATCGTGGTACTCCACCATACGTTCGGGGGGACCGAATGGTCGCCCCTTTCCATATGGCCGAGATACCCGCCACCCCCTCTCAACACAATCCCCAAGGATGGGAAACCGGAAACAGTTCTGAACTTTTGGAAGACGGGAGGGAGTGACCCTCCCGGCCGTATTTATTAAAATATGAAACAAAATTAAAACATTAAAATAACAGTTTCATATTATGTACAATTTCATTACCACATTGCGATGTTTTGGCTAACCTTAACATATTCTCTAATACAAAGGTTCTCCTAGCCGAACTAACATCCTACAAAACATTTAACTTGAAATTTTGAAATTGTACATCCTAACGTTTAAGGGCCAACGGCAAGGTCGTAACCGGTGTCAAGATCCCTAAACCAGAAATATCCCCCTCACTTGTGAGGGGCGACCGCACAGAGGAGTACCTCGAGTGCAACTACCAATTTCCCTTGACTTGACGGGGGCCCCAATAAACTCGACGCCACTTAAAGGTCGTCCGAGGACTCGTGTGAGGTATCTAGAAGGTAGCGTAGACCCCCCCCCAAACCCCACACAACTTACCACATCTGCCGTCGCAGATGACCTGGCCCCGGGAAATTCTCCAGGAGGGGGCTGTAGCCCCTCCTACCCAGGAAGGGGCCTTGACCGCCTTTCCTTTCCTTTCGGCGGCCCATCCTTAGAAGGGACCGCCTACCCCGTTGAGTGGCCAATGGCCACCTCCCTCGAGCGCTCCCATCCGTAATGGGTGATGCCCACTCATAGGGATCTTCCAATTAGTGCTCACCGATCATGACCTTACCGCCACAGGCCGGATAGTTGACCGGCTATCCGGACCCCCCACAAAACTCCTACCTAAAGGTCATGTCTTAAAGTCTTTAGCCAAGCCATCAAGTCTCCTATGAGTAACTCGTTCCCCACCCGGGACAAGTGAACCCCATCCCCCAAATATATACTGTCACCAGTAATACAACCATGCGAAATCGAATGCAGTGTATTGGAACGGAACAATCTACTCACTTTGTTATTGATTTTTCTTACTGAATGATTCAGAGCAGAAACAGAAATAGCCCCCCGCCATACTTTTCGTGGGATCATATGGGACCATGCAATCGTGCACCCTGGAACTCTCCTCGCCAACCAACTTACAGTGGAAAGCATCGCCTCAAGAAGAAGTCGTCTACCAGTGGTGACCAAATCATTGCCCCCAAGATGTACTATGACTATAGACGGCGGTGACCTCGTCCGCCCTAGCAAACCCTCGAAAAATGATTGAAACTGGTCAATACAGAGTCCGCCCCTTCCGTAGAAGGACACCCTGTACCCGTATTCCCCAGCCACGTGAATCATATCACCTGCTTTGAATACGTCCGCGGCACGCCTCACGTATGAGTGGCCCACGACCCACACCTCCTCTTTCACAGCCGGTGATGTCTGACCGCTGGCCCGGTGTTGGGTCGACTGCATAGTCCGCCCCGCCTCGTAGGCTTGCGCAACTGAAACCAAACAAAAACAAGAAGCGTGAGTACATCATTACAGCTTCACAACATGTGCAACCGCACATACCTCTTATAACAATTGGAGGACCAACGCCCCACACGTTTAATTTGTTCGACATTCAGACCCCTGGCTGTAGCCTCTGTAGCAGCCCCTATCCGAAAGGAATGGGTCCCAAACTCGCCCGGGTTCAAGCCCGCAGCAGTAATCGACATCGCAAGCACCCGCTGAAACTGAAACCTCGTCAGTGGGGTGGTGTCAGCGTGTCTCAACAAGGTCCCCCCCCATAGTGCCACCCTTTGTGCTAAATATTCCTCTACACAACTCACCGGGCACATGGAGGACCCGGGGATCCTATGCATTATTATGCAGTCACCCATCGCACCCTGATCGGTCTTGGACCTGACGAACGAGACAGTCATTGTCTCCCCCCTGATCTGAACGTGCTCTTGGCACAGTCCCCCCATCACGTCCTGCTTGTTCCTCGCCACTAATTCGCTTACCCGCATAGCCCCATGGAATGCCAGCGTAAAAGCGGCTCGGAATAACACTGTTTCATACTGGGATGAACATATTGCAGGGAGTCTAGATAATAACAGGGCCAACCTATCCAGACCTATCAGGCGCCTTTCATCTACTCTGCGACCCTCAAGGCGTTGCCACCCACGTAGCGCTTTTTGCACAACGAAAGACGCTGTCGGGTCCTGGATCCCATGAGCCCTAGCCACAAAGGAAATGGCGGCCCGATGCCTCTGGGCCGTCGCCACTGATTTGCCCGCCTGTCGTAACGACAGCAGGAATTTCACTACCAACTCCTCCTGGCCCCAAAGCTCCCCTCTAGCCGCCCCCAAAATGGCCCAATAGGAACGGAACGCCCCTTCATATGCCTTCCTCGTCCTGGGTGCTAAACTCTCTCCCACGAGGTTCTGTAATTCGGGGCACCGAGAGACCAGAGAGCTTCGGGAAAGGGTGCTGCCACCGGGTCCGCTGTGGGCCGAAAACCCCAGAAGGCCTGCATACGAAAACGAGAAAGGGCATCAGCCGCCTGGTTCATCACCCCCGGGACATGTCTTGCCTTAAATAGTACATTCAATTGCATACACAATAACACAATTTCCTTGAGCAATCTCAGAACCCATTTGCATCGTGCTGCCTGGCTATTGATACACTCAACAACGGTCATGTTATCAGACCAGAATACCACAGAGTGATCTCTGAACCCCTCAGGCCAAGTTCTCAGGGCCACCAGAATGGGAAAAAGTTCTAGGAAAGCAATGTTACTTGTCAGACCACTATCATGCCACCATGACGGCCATCTTTGTGCCGACCACTGAGTGCCGAATATGGCACCAAAACCAATGCTCCCTGCCGAATCTGTCCACAGCCCCAGCTCCTCAGAGGACACGGCCGGTTTGTTCCAGACCATTCGACCATTGAAATCCGCCAGAAATGCCAACCAAATGCGCATGTCCTGGCGAACCTCTGCCGAGAGCCTTGTGCGATGATGACCCTCCTTCAGGCCGACCATGGCTTGAGCGATCGAGCGAGAAAAGGGGCGGGCCATCGGTATAACTCTTAGGGCAAAATTCAACTGCCCCACCAATTGTTGTAATTGATGTAGCTTAACCTTAGACTCACTTATACACATTTGCAGGGATGCCCTGAACCTTAACACTTTGTCACCTGGTAAACGAAAACAACCTTCCTCGGAATCGAGTTCGATCCCCAGAAACTCGAGGCAAGTCGAGGGACCCACAGTCTTACCTGGTGCCAATGGCACGCCAAACTGATTCATCAAGACACAAAATGCATTCAAAGCCTGTCCACATTCCGGATCCCCGGCTTCCCCCAGAAACAAAAAGTCATCGAGATAATGCATAACATGATGAAACCCCGTCCTCTTTGTGAAGACCCATTGCAGGAAGCAACTGAACTTTTCGAAATAGGCACATGATATAGAGCACCCCATCGGCATACACCTATCCATGTAATAGTGACCCTGAAACATGAAACCAAGGAGACGCTGATCGTCTGGATGTACCGGGAGCAACCGGAACGCTGACTCGATATCAGATTTTGCCATCAGCGCACCGGGCCCCAGGCGATTCAATATGGCTACGGCCTCATCGAAGGATGCGTACCGCACCGAACACACTTCCGGGTCTATCGCATCGTTCACGGAAAGACCACGTGGGGCTGATAAATTATGTATCAGCCGAAACTCACCCGGGTCCTTCTTGGGGACCACCCCTAAAGGGGAACAAACAAAGTTAGCAACTGGTGGCACATTAAATGGACCGGCGACTCGACCTCGAGCCACCTCCTTCCCGATCTTTTCCTGTACCACGGTCGTATGCTGTAAGACCGATATCTGGTTTTTACATTTTGCTATACCCTGAAAATCCCCTACTGGGATGCGGAAACCATATGAAAATCCGCCCCGCAACACCCCAGCGGAAGCGTGATCCGGGTATTCGCTGAGCCAGGGAATCATTGCCATGGTATCAATCGGAGTAGGTAAAGGCGCCCCTCGGACTATGTCAGACCTGTTTGGCGCCTCCTCTACCCCCGTTATCACCCGTTTTGGCTCTGCACATGGACTCAGGATGGGATGATTGCCCACACCCCCCACATTCGTGCCTAAATTTGCATGACCCCTGGGGCCTAGTACATTTCCCCCTGTTAAAGTTCCAACACACCCCCCTTTTACCTGTGTTGCCGATTGGCCTCGAGTGATTGTCGTTACTTGTACCTGATCGAAAGGGCGTCCCCGCATATTGGCGGGAGGATTCGCCAACGTTACTCCCTACCAATGGCACCTTCAACATACCAGAGTCCTCCATTTTGGACCAGGACACAGAATCATAACAATCCCAAGTTAAGTTTTTATCATGCTCTTTCGCTTTTCTGAAAATATTATCATAACAAAACCAATGGTTGCCCTCGTGAGATACTGAATACCCCATGATCCGTGACTGATAAATCGGCAATTCGGACAGCAATTCGGGCCTACGTTCACCCAAGATGGATGTAAAAACCCCCCATGCCTTGCCCCAATTACCAATGTTTTCATTTACCTTAAAGGCGGCCATCTTTGCGCGCCAAACACTCGGATGCATGAGCTCCTTTTGGCTCTTAACATGCTCCATCTCATAATGATCGGTAAGCAACGAGAAGATGTTTATATACTCCCCTGCCCATATCTTCTCTTTGATAGCCAGAGGGACATGTTGACCCAACTTTTCCCTTCGAGAGGGTGCCGACTCATCCCTCGCAATCGGCAATGGCCGCTTACCTGAACCGGAAGCTGTCTCTGCGACTGGACCTGACCCAGGTGGTTTTCCTACTGCCGCATCCGGCGGTGGAGCCTTCGTCGCTTCCCTTGTTTCCCGCAGTTGCTTCATCAAAACCTGCGCGTCGTCAGCCGTGGCGCCCTTACTACCTTTACCCAACCACGCTGCTAGTTGTGCTGCCAGCTCGTGCGGCATATCCTCCCCAGATACGGGGGTGACCACCACGGGAATCGGATTCCCTTCCTCCGGCACAGGGGTGGGTGCCTCGAGCGGAGTACAGGGAACCGGGACGTCCCCCCCAGCTGCTCCCCTTCTGGGCCTCTTGCCTTTTCCTCCTGGAGCTGCTCCTGCCAGAGGACGTTTCGGACCCCCTTCCTCGTCTTTCTCCGCCATTCGCTTCTTTAGGTCGGTCACCTCTTTCATGAGAACACGCAGCATCTGGTCGGTAGTCATTCGCTTTCCCGCCTTCTTAGGCATTCTCCGACAGAGTATCTGCAAAACAAACAAGAAAGATTACAACGCTCAAAATTGGCTCTTCGTTCCGTCTCGAGCTCACGTGCAGCGAGGTGGTGCAGCTTCAGAGCACAGGAACAAGAGGATGCTTCCTTGGCTTATTGCTCCTTTTATCCGTCTTCAGGGCGGGCGTAAACCCGCCCCGGCCTGCCCCGAGGGCGTGGCCGGCCGCGTCAGTGTCTAGGCCAGCCCACTCTAGGGCGGGAAAAAGGCGCGCCCCGGCTACGCCACTTCGGGCATACCAGCCGATACTCGCCTCCCGCCCAAGATGGCTTCCCGGGGGGATCGTGGTACTCCACCATACGTTCGGGGGGACCGAATGGTCGCCCCTTTCCATTCGGGCTGGACTGTTCCCTTGAGGCACTGGGTGTAGAGTGATTTGCATATGGCTGGGTCCAAACTGGGATGGTGAAGTAAGAAAAAGAATGATGATGAATTTGACCCAGATCTGTGACTGGGGTGAGTGTCTTAAATGTTTCAGCAATCCGTCCATCATCACCATGTTTGGCTGTGCTCACCCTAAGTTGGTAGGGTATGCCCAGACTTGCGTCCCTTGCTCATGTTATCACTGGATTCAAGCTAGCCTGGCTGATGAGCGGTGTTACCCCAACACCAGTCCCAGGATGCTTGTTTCCAGTCCAGGGAGGACCTGGCCTGGCAGTTCGGGTGGACTGTTCCCTTGAGGCACTGGGTCAAGACTGATTTGCATATGGAAAACAAATGCGGGATCACACTGTTTCACCTGCCAGCGGGTTCGCCCCTAAGCATTATTTTGGATGCAATTCATCAAGCGTGTGCACTCGCAAAAAAGTTCTTTTGAGTGTTTCACCAGGTTCGTGCAGATCAATGCTGGCCATCTCTAAACATGTGTTTCTGGATTATTATCCGTCATCAATAGAGATTAGGCATGAAAATATTTTGGGTTGCTGAGGTGGCTGCCAAAGTTTTCTCGGGTAACAGTACCTCTCCAGGCGCGCAGGTGCCTCTCCACGAGCTTGTCAGCTTAAAGCGGCTCAAGGGAGCATTTTAAACAGGAAACAAATGTGGGATCACACTGCTTCACCTCCCAGCAGGTTTGCCCCTAAGCATTATGTTGGATGCAGTTCATAAAGCATGTGTACTAGCACAAAAGTTATTTCAAGTGTTTCACCAGGTAGGTGCAGAACAATGCTGGCCATCTCTAAACACGTGTTTCTGGATTATTATCCATCATCAGTAGAGATCAGGCATGAAAATATTTGGGGTTGCTGAGCAGACTGCCAAACTCTTCTCAGGTCACAGTACCTCTCCAGGCCCGCAGGTGCCTCTCCACGAGCCCGTCAGCTCAAAGCGGCTCGAAGAGCCTTTTAAACAGGAAACAAATGTGGGATCACACTGCTTCACCTCCCAACGGGTTCACCCCTAAGGATTATGGTGGATTCAGTTCATCAAGTGTGTGTACTTGCACAAAGGTTCTTTTGAGTGTTTCACCAGGTTGGTGCAGATCAATACTGGCCTTCTCTAAACACATATTTCTGGAATATTATCCATCATCAGTAGAAATTCGGCATGAAAATATTTGGGGTCGCTGAGCAGGCTGCTAAAGTCTTCTCGAGTCACAGTACCTCCCTAGGCGCGCAGGTGCCTCTCCGCAAGCTCATCAGCTCAAAGCGGTTCGAGGGAGCCTTTGAAACAGGAAACAAATGTGGAATCACACTGCTTCATCTCCCAGCGGGTTCGCCCCTAAGCATTATGGTGGATGCAGTTCATCAAATGTGTGCACTTGCACAAAAGTTCTTTCGAGTGTTTCACCAGGTTGGTCCAGATCAATGCTGGCCATCTCTAAAACACGTGTTTCTGGATTATTATACATCATCAGTAGAGATTAGGCATGAAAATATTTGGGGTTGCTGAGCAGGCTGCCAAAGTCTTCTCAGGTCACAGTACCTCTCCAGGCGCGCAGGTGCCTCTTCACGAGCTTGTCAGGCAAACCTTGCGGGGAGGTGAATCGGTGTACCCCCACCCCTGTTCCTGTTTAATAGTACTCCTGTGAGTCATTGAGCTGACGAGCTCGTGGATGAAGCACCTGAATGCCTGTGAGAGGTACCTAACCTGAGAAAGATGTTGGCAGCCTACTCAGCAAACCCCACATTTCAAAGGCTGTAATCTCTACTGATGGCAGATAAAGAACCAGAAACACATGTTTATAGATCAGCACTATCTGCGCCAACTGTGGTGAAGCACTCGAACACTCTTGAAGCAAGAAAGTAACCAACACTATATTTACCACATTGCCAGGTGCGAACCTTGCTGGGAGGTGAAGCGGTGTGCTCCCACCCCTGTTCCTGTTGAATAGTATTCCTGTGAAGCATTGAGCTGACAAGCTCATGGATGAAGCACCGGCATGCCTGTGAAAAATACCTGACCTGAGAAAGATGTTGGCATCCTACTCAGTAAACTCCACATTTCAAAGACTGTAATCTCTACTGATGATGGTTAAAAAACCAGAAACTCGTGTCTAGAGATCAGCACTATCTGCGCCAACTGTGGCAAAACACTCGAACAGTCTTGAAGCAAGCAAGTAACTGAAACTGCATTTACCACAATGCCAGGGGCGAACCTTGCTGGGAAATGAAGCGATGTGCTCCAATCCTTGTTCCTGTTTAATAGTACTGCTGTGTGTCATTGAGCTGATGACCTTGTGGATGAAGCACCCGCATGCCTGTGAGAGGTACCTGACCTGAGAAAGATGTTGGCAGCCTACTCAGCAAACCCCACATTTCAAAGACTGTAATCTCTACTGATGACAGTTAAAGAACCAGAAACACGTGGCTAGAGATCAGCACTATCTGCCCCAACTGTGGCGAAACACTTGAACACTCATGAAGCAAGCAAGTAACCGAAACTGCATTTACTACAATGCCAGGGGATAACCTTGCTGGGAGGTGAAGCGGTGTGCTCCCACTCCTGTTCCTGATTTGCATATGACTGGGTCCAAACTGGGGTGGGGAAGTGAGCTAAAGAATGATGATAGATTCAACCCAGATCTGTGATTGGGGGTGAGTGTCTGAAAAGATTCAGCACTCCGCCCATCATCTCCTTGTGTTTGCTTTGCTTCCCCAAGCTAGCAGCAAACATCAAAAGAACTCAGAGATCAAGCAATGGCACCCGATCCATGAACAGGCCACAGCCGAGTGACGGGAGCGGAATGTCCTTAATCCTCGTCTCGAGAGAGACAAAAAAAGAACAGGAGGAAGGATGGGTAAACTGCACCCTTATAAGCTACTGCGTATGGGGGAGAGACACTTTTTCAAGCATTTCTTGTTCTTTTTTTCTGTTTTGGGAGGTGGATTCACTTCATGAGTAATAAATGGGATAGGGCCATTAGGACGTAGAGGCAATATGCGATACTGTTAGGAAGGGTTTGTGTCCTGATTTTGCACATTATTACGCATTGTAAACTGTTTTGCATAGGCACTTAATGCCTACCACAATTTGTTTTGATATGCCAGTGCAAAAACCAAGCAAGACTATTGAACAAATTCCTGAAGAGTCTTAATGGCCCCTGTTGCGGGTAGAGTTTGTGCTAAACTGCAACTGAAAGCTGCTAACTGAGTTACAAGCAGCATGTGAGTAGACGGATGTGTGGTGGGAAAAAAACGTAGCTCTCTGCTACCTGTGTGCCTGAAGTAGCACGCCAGAAGGCTTAGCACTCTATTTTTAAAACACCATCTTTTTTAACTTCACTGTTCATTGTACAGGCAATCACTCAACCCCCTCTCACCTGTGTGGAGCGTCGCTTCTCCCCGGTCCACCGCAGCGAGTGCTGATTGTGTGGAGGGAGTTCTGGCGACCGAGCTCTGATTGTACCCTCACTTCCTTTGGCCCGAGTTTGACTGCCATTTTGGGGGTAGCGCTTTAGTGTTCGGCAGACTCCGGCTGACATAAAAGAACACCATGCCACGACCGCGCAGCGGGCTAGCCGGCGGCGTGCCTGCGGTGCGCCAAAGGCAAGCCACCCCACCTGCTCGATCCAGCCCGGACAAACAGACTATCTGTTATAAAAGGGAGACGCTTCTGGAGCTTGATCCTCTAGGAGAAAATGCAACCTTCCCACGAGCTTCACCAAACACCAAATCCACCGGCGAAAACCCCTGTCCCAAATGTCTGACATGCCTGCCACATATAAACGTTAAAAGTTTCAGTGGTACGCGCACGCACGGGTCCTCCGCATCTTGTCCACTAACCTTGTCAGAATACCAAGGATTAGGAAAGCGACCCAGGGCGGCAGAGCTTTTAGCGTAGCAGCAGCCCGCCTCTGGAACAGCCTTCCAATTGAGATCAGGAAAATCAGCGAACTACTGCTGTTCCGCAAAAAATCAAGACATGGCTCTTCCCAAAGGCATAACCCCCCCCCCAGGGTTCTGGCAACAGACCTTCCTTTTGCTTCCAATACTGACTGTTCCTAGTTGCACCTTTCTTAAGCCCCGGGATGCCTGCAGGGTTACAGCGCGCTCTACAAATGGTATAAATAAAATGAAATAAATAATGTGAAAACTTGTCTGTCACAATGTTGAGGAAAAAAAAATCTGGTGGGGACGAAATATTGGGTACTAAATGTTAAGGACCAAAGCATCGGAAAGGTAGGGGCATAAAGGTAAGTATAGATCCATTATTCTTAAGTCCACAACAATAAACATTGAAAATATATTTATTGTCAAGGTACATACTTACTTAGATATATACTTACCTTCATGAAATTTTGGCCCTTGTCATTCACGCCTCAATATTTTGACCACACAATATTTTGTATCCAATAATATGATGGAATCCCATTTTACAGATGACTTCTTTGCACTTCTTCACATTTGAAAGCTCTTGAAGACATTAGTATTCTGCTTACAATGTATATTGAGGGCAGTAAAGAATAGAAACGTCACTCACTATGCAACTGAATTTTCTCCCTGGAGATTTTCATGATGTGTTCTGAATATTTACACCAAGGATATGAGAGATAAAAATATATGACTACAGAATTAGTGCTGTAGTTTACCTGGCAGCAATATAAAACACTGCATTAACACATACCAGAGAAACCTATTTGGCCATGCAAAACAACCTACATTCATGCATTAACTATGCCACACTTACATGTACACTATAAGCCTTCAGAGGTCAGTGGTTAATGCATAAAAGTGAGTCTTAGTGAGCACTATAAATAAGTATGCTTGTACAGTGAGCAGATACCAAATAATGTATGTCATTATGTAGATAAATTGGCATTTTCCTGTGAGAGGGGCAGATTGTGTATAAAAGTTTATTTTTATAATTTTACATAGAAATGTGATGGAAATGTGCTTACAAGTTTTTTTTCCCTATTTTTCCAGCATCAAGTTTAGTAATAAAATGAATCATAAATTAGGGTGATGATAATCCACCACAATGTAAAAAGTCTCTACCCTGTTAGGTCAAGGCTAAAGCTTTGGTAACTTAAATCTGACCTCCAACCCAGCTAGTTATAGCACAGAGATCATAGGCTTTACATAGAAAAAATGTGAACGCATTTAGACGTACCAGCACTGTTAAAAAGTCAAAAACAGAACAAAATTAAAACCACATTCCAATTTATAAAAGTAGAAAAATAATCAATGCACAAAATGATATTAAAGCAACAAAAATCCAATAAGGGAACCCGGTTTACAATAATTTAATGGTCAAGGCAAAAAGCACCAAATAAAAGTAAAGAGCAAATCAGTAGTCGATGTTCATGGGTGATTTTGACGTAGGCATGTTTTAAGACAGATGGTGATGGGCCATCTACTGGCTACTCCTAGGGGATACATACCAGTCAGAGAGTTTATCTTCTGAATTCTGTCTCCAAAACTTAAGTCAAAATACTCCAGCTTGGGAAAGTTGCAGGTTGTATCAGCCAAAGTTTTCTTCAAGTTGGTTAGCGACTGGACACGGTCCTGCTGAAGTGATTGCTTTTGGTGTGAAAACCCTCGAGCAGGAGAAATTCAAATTTCACAGATGACGATGTCCTTTTGTCGGGTATATATTATTAGTGCCTTCCCAAGGGTTAGGATTTCTAACATTGGACTTTTTATGGAACTCCGTCAGGCAGGGCAAGACTGAAGCTATATCATAAGAAGATGCGTCAACATCAGACACTTTGCCACATGGCCCTTCTGGATCTTTTTAGGTCTTTGGAGTCCCAACATTTTAGAGTTTTAGAGCAGTTCCTCTTGGTCACTTTTAAAGCTCCCAGGACCTCAAGGACAATAGTAAGGAACCATGTCTCATTCCAGAAGAGGCCTCCTGCAGGGTCTAGTCCAGTTCCAGTTGCTACTGTGCACCTGGGCACTTCAGAAAAAAATATCTTGCAGCTTGTTGTGTCCTTGTAGCCCACCGGTGGTCAGCCAACCAAAACTTGCAATCGACTTCTTTGTCCTGGGTGTCAAGTGGGGCCAGGGCCAGGCCTTTATTTCTCCTCACAACTTTCAGACAGCAGGTTTAGTCTGCTTCTCTTCTTCCACAGGTCCAGAATGTGATTTGAGGAGCTGTTGTTGAACTCATTTGCTCAAAATTCTGTAGCTATCAGTGGTTATTCACAGACACTCCCTAACCAAAGGAGAAACAGTTCTTGGATGTACCCTTTCCCAATTTTACAATACATCCTCTTTCCCTTAAGGCAAACTATCCCAGAGTGCACTATTCTAAGTGAAATCCAAGATAGCACAGGCCTTTCTGCTTTGGAGGGAGCATTTGTGCAAAACTTGGTGGATTTAAGGAAAGTGATACTCTCCCCATCTTAAGCTATACCAAACTGGCTGTGGGCCAACCTCTCTTACAAGTGGGCTGGAACCAGGTTGACTACCATGTGTTCTGGAATCAAAGAGTTTTCCCCCAGGTCTTGCCTTACACTAAACTATGAATTGTCAGGCCTCACTCTTGCCCCTTTAAATTAATTGAAATCCTGAAGGCTCTGAGGTGTTCTTCCAGTGCTGACAGTTGTCACTTTCCTCACTTCATTCTGTTACCTGGCCTAAGCCATTGTCTCTGCTCTAGGAGCAATTCTCACCACTCAATAAAGCTGGCTGCTGCGGGCAGGCTAATACAAATTAGCTTCCAGTAGCATCAGGCAGGGAAAAGGTAACTTTCTAAAAGTTAATTTTCCTAAATATTTATTATACATCTAACATCATCATTGAATTGGATTTTTTATGAAAAATAAAAAGAGTAGTTGTACCATATCTCTAGCTTGTCCACACCCAAGAGAGCAAAATGAATAATTCAATCTGCACTCTGTTTCCTCATAGGCAGGGCTTCTCAACGTAGGGACAACACATCACTAAATGTCTAAATGTGTCACTTCTAAATATTATGCACTGTACCATGTAGATGACAACACCTACTTGGTGGTGAGTTACTAATATTAAAAAAGAGAGGTTTTTCCCCCTGTCCAAAAGGTTATTTTGATTAGTTGGACTGTAGATTTAAGCTACAGCAGTATGGCTACATTGACAGGCCTGAATGTTTTTTTTCCTTGGCACACTAGTGGGTGCTGCAATCCACAGTTCATATGTACCTTTTGATTCCATCTGTGGTGTTTGTATCCAAATAGCATGGCTTCATAGGACAGTTAAAGAAGCTAATCAGAGGTTAGCCAATACATGTCAATTTGTACATGTTTTAGAGGTGAGAGCAGAGTGTGCAGAGTTTAAAATCAGCAGAGAAATGTGGGTAACAATGCAAAAAGGAGCATTTCACACAGTGAAGGAGGTAGGAATGGATATCTCTAGCCAAAGCTAAACTGGTTCAGCAGGATAAGCTTTCCTTCAGTGTCAGTAATAAATATTTTTTTTCCTTTTTTTTCTTGCGCCCCACCACCACACCTGTGACCCTTTCCCCTCCCCCTCCCCACCTGGAAACCCTCCCTGGCTACCTATTGGCTAATGCCAATTCGAGCTGCAATTCAACACCCACCTTCGTTATCTATCAAAAGACAGGCATTAACCTCTCCGTATCAAATCAACTTATTCTGCTTTATTTCTTCTAGACTCACTCAGCTAAATGATTTCCTTACTGCTTAACAGAAGCTCCTCAACCTCCTCAGAGGAGTGAAAGTTGTACATTTTATTCGCCCTCATCCCTTTAAGGTATGCAGGGAACCTTAACTGAACTTTGGTGCACAGTTGTGTCAAGGGATCCATCCGTTTTCCCAGGTCCCACCTTCTGTCTTCTGTTGCTCTAGATATATCGGACCTTATTTTAAAAGAGATATCCTGAACCTGGATAGTTTTCAATTTTAGAGCAGCCTCTAAAAGTTTTTCTTTGATGGAGTACGATTGTATGTGCACCATGATTTTCCTAGGCTTTTTCTGACCAGGGTTAAGTCTAAAATGGTCCTGATGCACTTTAGATTTCTGTGTCCCAAACAGAGGTGGAGGAAACTTGAGGGAAAGACTTAGACAAGAGCTCCACCACAAAAGCTTTAATATTTTCCCCTTCTGCACCCTCCTTTATATCCAGAATCCGGATTTTGTTCCGTCTTGAATTGTTTACCATCCTTTCTAATCTATCCGATAAATCCTTTTCCCTTGACTTGAACCTATCCAGTTTGTGAGAGTGGACTTGTACATCTTTCTCTAGTTCTAAAACTTTATTCTCCAAATCCTCGGTGTGCTTTATTATTATTGATAAGTTCTCCTCCAATCTACTACATGTATCTTGGATTTTTTTCTGATTGGCTTCTGAAGTAGCGAAGCGATCTTTTATCTCTAGGGAGAGTTGACTCAGTAGGCTCTTCACATCTTCTAGGCCTGAAACGTCTTTGGTAGACTCTTTAGCTGGTTTGTCACAGGTCTGGTTGGACATTTCCGGCATTTTAGGATCCCCGGGATCCGGGTTGGGAGATTCAGTTAACTCGCACAGGGGAGAGAACCTGTTCGAGACAGAGATAGCTGGAGAGCTAGCTAGTTGTATAATTGGAATATTCTGTGAACTGAACTTGGGTGCCCAGTTGTCTCAAGGTATCCATCTGTTTGCCCAGCTCCCACCTTCTGTCTTCTGTTGTTCTAGATATCTCTGACCTTATTTTAAAAGAAATATCCTGAACCTGGATAGTTTTCAGTTTTAGAGCAGCCTCTAAAAGTTTTTCTTATTGGAGTACAATTGTATGTACACCAGGATTTTCCTAGGCTTCTTCAGACCAGGGTTAAATCTAAAAGGGTCCCCGGGATCCGGTTTGGGAGAGAAAGTTAACTCGCCCAGGGGATAGAACCTGTTCGAGACAGAGATAGCTGTAGAGCTAGCTAGTTATATAATTGCAATATTCTGTGACACAGCTTCTGCTCTACTTCTGTGGGAGGTTCCATATTACATTGTGTATTAACCTGTGGGTTTAGCTTGAAATAAGACTTTAGTGATGGGGTTACTCTAGGGGCTGGTAGAACTGACCTTTTTTTCCTTTCTCTTACAGGAGTACTCTTCCGTGTCTTAGTAAGGGGGTCCTGTTCTTCTTAGTGCCTAACAGGAGGGCTACAGGCTGTCCTATCTGGGAGACCACAGCTTTACCCAGAAAGTTACTAGATCGTAGTGTATATCTTCTTCCCAGTATTGATTCACTCTCTGTTATTTCCACTAAGTCTTTCCCCTTACGTAGTCTTGCCGGCTCCCTCTCTAACTCACTCCCTATACCCATCAATGTTACATTCATAAGAGGTGGGGGGGCAGTATCCATGCACACTGTCCTCAAACCATGCTTTTGGCTTACCTCCTTAGTCAGCTTAGTTTGTTCCACCCGGTCTCTGTCTAATGCGACCGTCTCTCGCTCTCATTCCTCAACTCTCTGTAACTCTCCATGGAAGCCACTTGTGCTGATTCTGCCCTGCGTGAACCCAGAGCTAATGCTGGCTTCACCGAGGCAGGGAAAGGTGCGGAGTGCAGCCTGAGATTCTTTGAAAGCACCAGCTGCCCTAAAGATCGCAGGGCCAGCACACATCCAGCCCCCAAACTCTCCCGTACTGGGAAAAAACAAAAAAAGGAAGAGAGCTCAGAGTGTTACAGGTAACGTATTGCTGACACCACTGCTGCCTGTAGTCCCGTTGCCGAGCGAGCAACAGCATGTGCGGTCCCGAGAGAGAACAGAGGAAAGAAGGTAGGGAGATTCACGAGGATGCGGAGGGGTTAATCACACAGATTTAGTCCATTAGGGTGAGTTTGAAGAGGAGCGACTCCCGGCCAGTTCGCTAGCTAGCCGCCAAGTTCCCCGTATGCGTGACCCACCTCACCCAGGAATAAACATTTCACTTAGGTGTGAAGTGTTGGGCTATCAGGAAACAATGTTTCAACTTCTAAAGGCAGGATGACTGTTGTGGGACAATCACTGTAACATTTAGTTGGTATGAGCAATTCAGAAGTGGACAGGAACTCATGGGGTCACAAAGGATCCCAAAGGACCAGAGTAATACCATTCCTTTTCAAATTAAACGCCACTATAATTATAGTGACAGAAGCCTTTCATCTAGAGGGTCTCTCAGATATTCCTCTCTGTCCATTGTAGGAAGGGAAGCAGTTCCAAGATTAGAAAGAGGGTGTGACTCCTCAACCTTATAGGGCTAGATCTATCATGGGACTCAGAGCTTCTAAAAGGGAATCTTCCTTCTGCTATTTTAGATAGAAGCCTCTGGTAAGGCCTATGGTTAACTGATACTGGGAGGGCTGAAATTAGAGTTGTTTTTATGCAGGGCATTCTGTAGGCATTGGGCCTACTGAATTCTCCAATCATTGGTTGGTTAACTGGATAAAACTAGCACCACAGACCTTCAGAAAAATCCTGAAGTTGGAAGAAATTCATCTGAGAGAGGAAGAATCACAACTGACCTATTGGGCAAAAGGCCTGAAGAACTTCTACTCTATCACCCACGAACTGGAGCTATTCAACATGGGTCAGCTGGCAGGCCTCAAATTGACTGACTCAGAAACGAAAAAAGCTAAAGATCTCCAAAGTGTGTGATAGTACAAGCTACACAGCTAGGAATGGACTGCATTGCCCCTCAAATGAGCCCAGGTTGGAGAGAAACCTAGACCCTAGATGCCTGAACTGGAGACATGGGTGCTACAGGAAAGAGTAGTAGTGATAATCCCAGTATCAAACATATTGTAATTTACTTATTTTTCTGACTTGTAGAGGACTGGCGCAAAGCTCCCTGAGAAAGTTATCACTTAGATGGCTATGAATTGTAGGTTTTTCCTACCAGGAGCTTTTACTACTAGAGTGTGATGGATGCTACCACAGGTCTGCTAAACAGATGCATTTGACTCTGTTGAAACCTCCCCTGCAACAGCTAAATGTCTTGTCCTGTTGAAACAATCAGAGAACCAAAGGTATCGATGTCCAGATTTAGGACTTAGGACCAGAAAAATGCAAAAGGTTTATCTTAGCATTGAAACAACATGCACCAAAACTGAAGATAACAACGGGAAATTTCCAGCAGTATATTCAAATTTGATGGACCATTGACAGCTTCAGCACCCACCTTGCCCTCAAAAAAAAGCAATAACGTCCAAATAGTGGAGAAGTGTGGCTCACTGGTTAGAGGAGGCAGACCTGGAAGCAGAGGTCAGCCCGGGACCAGGGTTCAATTCCCGGCTCGGGGGGGGTCTTGAGTCCTAAAATGTCCATGGACTCGACAATTCCCGCTCCTGTGCCTACTCGATTAACGGGTTCACACTCTGCGACTCTGGGCAATAGCTTGCTTAATCTCCACAACGGCCCCTCGCGGTGGAATGCCTGGCTTTCACCTTGTGGATACCCTGCCAGGGTTATCTCACAGGGGAATACCAGGACGGGTTCCCTAAGCAAGCGCTTAAAAACCGCCTGGTGATTTGCGCTATTTAAATTCCTGTACATTTACAAAGATAAGAACCAAAAAGCAATAAAGCATCATTGTAATCATGTTGACCTATGTGATCCACAAGGCTAACACAACATCTGCTCCTTTATGTGTGGCCTGAAATTACGCTCATCTCTCAGTCAACCATTAACATTGTCTTTATTGGGGCTATGCTTGTTCTTGTGCACTTTGCTATAACATTTGAAATCATAATTGTATCATTTGTTAGTTTACCTATTACATTGTTGTGTTTTCGAAATTCGTTTGGCTGTCTTAACTCTTACAATCTTGAGCCTATCATTTATTTTTCTGAGGATTAGCCAGCTGCTTGTGCCATAGTTACCAGGAATCGAGCATAGTTTTTTCACTGCTCTCTTTTGTGACCAAATAGTTGGTAGAATCACCCCACCTCAAATAGTTAACAACTATTGTCTTTGTTCTCAGGTAAAGCTTGGTCAGAATTAGAAGCCTCTAATCTAATCATACAATGTTGGCCCTTAGACAGACTACTATTGAAAAACGTTCAAACCTATTAGTGATCAAAATATTTTTTCTTAATATTAGGGAACAAGCTAATTCACGTGCTTGCTATTCTTTTTCTTTGTATTTTGCTGTCTTGCCCTACCAATTTTTTTTCAGTTTTCTCTTGCTCTGAAGGTCCACAGGTATTTCACATGTTTTCTTTGTACTCTGTGTAGCCAAGGTATACGTCTACCTATAATGAAGTACCGTTTTGCCCTATTCTAGGCTATGGTATGACTAGCAGTTATTGGCTGTTATTCTGGACAGGAGGCATGTTTCTTTAACTGTACGCCTTACCATGAAGAGGCAGTCTTTTTGACCTTTCTAGTACAATCTGATTTCCTATCACTATGATGTTTTAAGTGCCCTGATCGTTTGATATGACCAAGTGATAAGTTTATGCTATCCTCCACACGGTCGCAATTACTGCAGAGCTAGTCAGAGATTTCTCTTCTGGTTACCCTAATTCACATGAATGCGAGAACAGGCATGGCAAAGCTGCTTAAGCTTGCACCTCAAAATACCCTTGGCTGTCTCAAGGACATAGGAGCATCCACTTTCACATCCTTTCATTCTAGATCTGCTCAATATTAGTTTATAAATGTCCCCTTTTTTGTGGGTAGTCCAGAGCGAGCCTGGCTCTGGAAAAAAACAGACAACAGTCGCCAATTTTTGGCATCTTTGGTTCAGGCTTTCCAGTCATTACCCCTCTACTCTCCACTTGCAGAGAAAGCCAAGAGAGTTGCAAGGAAAGATGATTCCTAGCCTACTTTTCTAGAGAATATGAAATTGAATTTGGCACAACTTCTGATCAGCAGTGTGATACAATGATTACCCATACATTCTGCCTTATAGGGCCAGTTCCTTCTACTCATTGGGACTATTGAGGTATAGCCACATCAGCTAAAATGAATGTTATGCCATTAATTGGACACTACATTACTGTTCTCCTTATAGTTAGGACTAGCCCTAGGGTTGGCTGAGACTACTGAGACTATTGCCACCTCCCTTGGCAGAATTGCCCTTAGAAGATCCGTGTTCAATGAGAGCAAACCGAGCTGAGTCCAGATGCTGAGAAGTGTAGGAAGGGTGGAGTTGAGGAGAAACTTGATCAGGAGGCAGGATGGCAAACAGCCCAACTGATTTAGACTGAAAGCTGAATAGACTTCATCAAGAGTGTCAGAGTGGTAAATGTATTGGTAACACTGAAGGCCTGTGTCTGCTTGTGAACATTTGATGCCCATTTGACCTGCACAAGTACAAATGCCATGCAAACATGTAGGTTAAAACTGGACCCTTGTGCCTTGGGGTCAGTAACCATGTGTTCAAAAAGGTGTGTGACTTGGAAACTGAGACAGAGCTCAAATTCAAAATATTCTGCTTAATGTACATAAAGTGATAGACATAAAAAAAGCCAAAAATCCTCTTCAACTCACTTATCCATTCAGGCGGCTGATGTGGCCTCAGAAATAAGACATCTACTAAATGCTAAACATTGAGATCCAAACACTCACAGGATCTTGTAGTGCCATCTAAACTGGATGTAATGTAGTGTACTGTGTTTCACTATCTTTTAGAACTGCTGCATATGCTTACAACCAAATGATATGATGCTCTATTTTCTTTTTTAAAGCACACTAAAATATTGTTGAGCTGACGGTGTGATTGACACCTGTTACAAAAATCGTAATTACAAAAATGTTCAGCATGGCACACAGGTTACAGCAAAAAAAGAGAAAGAAAACGAGCTGTATCGTAATCATGTTAGCTAGATAGCCAGCCGAGTTACCTCTGGCTCTAATATAAATTCCTACATGGTCGAGCTCATTTTTATCGGCACTAATATTTGTTAAGTTACAGCTAGAACACAGTTAGAGAACCGTGCAAATGAAACATCAAGTGGGTTTAGATATCAATTCACAAAACCCTCTCAGTGCTTTAATCTACAAGTTAAATTGTCCGTTTACTAAATAACTAGCAGTTAATGTCTGTATGATATATAAGATATATAGGATGTGAAATATGCGGCACAAAGCTTTGAAGCACAAATTCCTCCAGATGTCTCACTTACAAACTAAAAATACATACAACAAACAAAAGCAGATGGGGTATTCCCTGGAATATGTTAAAGGTATTAAATCAAGGAGCATGTTTTACTACACAAAGGATATATTAATTCTGTGACTTTAGTAGCGTTTCTAAGCATCTGTTCAATCAACGTTCACAGGAACACTGACAGATTTGAAGAAGGAACTAACCTATCAAATGCGACGTCTGAATACATATTGAACATACTAATGTACATCATAAATATAGCAGACATATTTGCAGGGTTGATATTCACCCCGAGGGTGTCACTTGGGGATGTAGACAGAGAAATAGATACAGGGTTACAAAGATTTTACTTCGTGTTTGCTCCAGTTTTTTGACGCAGAATCGGTACAGAATCCACTTTGGTATTTACAAAGCAGCCCAAATGTCGGTTTGTGTTGCTTTGCAAAAAAAGTCACACTGGATTACGCTGCCTTGCATTACTTTTCCTTAGCGAGATGTCTCTTGCATAGGCGTTGCCGTGAATCCACGCAGGGATTTTGAAGCAAAGCCATATCTATAAATAGTTGAAGACATTCATTTGCACTAAATGGTGCACCTTACTGATGCTGGCACAATAAGGAGAAATATCTATATTTATCCTTGTTATTTACTCTTTGAATGTGTGGCAGCACACAATTAAAGTGAAACAAGCTGTCAAGGATATTTTTTTGTGCAGGAAGCTACCTTCCTGCCCAAAAACTACCCTGATCATAACGCAAACACCCTTGCACTATGGAACAAGGGTGCCTACATTGGCACAAGGCAGCCCAAAGTGCATAAGCACAGGGAAAGAGCAGAACTGCACTATTTCTTTTTCACACTCCAGGCGCAAAAATAAGCATGACACACACATTCACCTTTGAATTAACAAAAGCAAATGTATTCAAATAAACACAGAACAGAAATGAAGACACATGGCGCTCTCCTCATGACAATCTGTAGGTCACAGCCTGCAAGACAAAAATCCAGATGAGAAGGTGTGACTTGCGCTCATCAATGGACAGAGAGAGAGCGAAGGAGAGAAAGAAAGACGGACAGAGAAGGGGAGAGAGAGAAAGACGGACAGAGAGGGGGAGAGAGAAGGACAGACTGGGAGGGGGAAAGAGTAAGACGGCCAGAGAGGGGGAGAGAGAGAGAAAGATGGAAGGGAGGGGGAGAGAGAAAGACGGACAGAGAGGGGAAGAGAGAGAAAGACGGACAGAGAGGGGAGAGAGACACAGATAACAGAAGAGATGGACAAGGAGAGAGAGTGCCGACACTGCGCACCCAGGCCTCAATGCTCACCTGCTGACACCAGTGTGTCTCCAACCACGTTCAAGTATGTAGTGCAGTTTAGCCGGTCCCACATCTGAAACAGATCTCTCATCTGAAACAAAGTCCAGATACATGAAAGGCAAAGTACATACAATTGCACACAACATTCTCACCTATCCGCCCCTGCGCACCCAGGCAACTGCACCCTAGCCCCTCCCACCGCCCAGCGGTGCATGTTCGCCCCTGCACACCCAGGCAGCTGCACCCCAGCCCCTCCCGCCGCCCAGTGGTGCATGCCCGCCCCTGCACACCCAGGCTTCACTGCTCACCTTCAGCCACGGCGTGTTGCAATGAGGGTCCACCACGTGCTGGTGCAAGCCCCAAGCCTGGGGCCCTCGAACATGGCACCTCCACATCATACAGCTTTGCTCCGCAGACCACCAGGTCTCACATTTGATTCTGGGTCTTGATTGCCCCATGGTAGAGGACATACCAGTGCACCCGGCATGATCGCAAGCTGCACATCCGCTCATCCCTTGAGGTGCCACTAACTCTGTGATCCTGGAGGCGACGCAATGTGGTGGTAGGCCCGTGCTGCCCACTGGCTCTGGCCTACACTGCAGTCTAGCAGGGCACACAAATCCTGAGCAGTCCGGACCGCCGGGATGGGGCATCATCGCAGGATGCACACCCACTCAGCACTTAAGGTGCCCCTACCTCAGTCCACCGAAAGTCACCGTCCCATGGCAGTGTGGCTGTGCTGGTGGCAGTGTATCCGGTGCCACCAAGTCTGTGCCCCGCAAGTCATGGACCCTGTATGATTGGGTATGATGGGGCGGACTCCATCATGTCACCTCTGGGCCGGGGGAATGTGATGTGCAGGCCCCTGGGCCCTCATGCCTACATGAACACCACACGGATACACCCAGAGAGAGTTTGGAAATGGTGTCGAGCATGTGCACCTGGCCCTTTTTCTTGGCTGGGTCACATGTCCTGTGACACATGTGCTGGATAAGAGTGGTGTAGTTGTACACCAGCCATGAGGGAATGGCTGTGGCATGCTGACAACTAGACCTGTGATCAGTAGATAACTACAGGGTAGACTTGTGACATGTAGAGTTGCCTTCCCCCGCTGTATGCGTAAGCAGAGTGGGCTGCCCTGGCGTATGCCAGTCCAGCGTAAGGGTGTGAACAATGACCCTGAGTCTCTGGGTGTGGTTCTGTACGGGGCAGGACAAGGAAGTAACTAATGTGTGTGTCCCTGTTGTTGTGTCTGCGCCACCCAGACCACATTCGGCAATGTGTCACCCTGTGACCCAAGTTCAATGACATGAGCCACATCGACGTAAGAGGAATTCACTAAGCCTACATTTATCCATACTTCCACACTTGAAAGACCATAGACATGACGCATCTGTGTGTTAGGAATGTTTAATGCACATTCAGTGAAGTGTTGCATCTGGAGCAGTACAGGGCTGTGCAAACCACCCATGACAGGGAATGACAAGCCCAAAGGAAGAGGAAGAGTTCAGTCTGCTCTGTGATTGCTGTGTTATTGGTGATCAAACAGAATATGGCAGTCCATGTTGAGGTCCAAGGTGAGTGTCGCAGAGTGCATCAGGGGACAGAAGAAGGTGAGGATGCAGAGCCAGAAAAAAAGCAGAAACATGCCATATGGCGCAGAAAAATGCTACTGTGTCCTTCATACCATGAAGGCATGTTCATCCGCATCTTTGCCCACTGCTTTTGCATGTGCCTCACATGTGGGTGGTAGTGTTCTGTCTCCTGCACTGTGTGGCAATGACACCTCAGGGGCCGGAGATTGAATGTCTGCCGCACTGTGTGGCACTGAAACTTCAGGGGGCGGAGATGTGGATGTAGTGGTAGCAGCAACATGCATCAGCGCCAGGCCTTGTGGCAGCAATTCCATGAGGATGAGCTTGATCTTGAGGTCATTGAGAAACACAGCTACCACTCAATGGTGTACAGCCATGGCAGCCGCTCTTTCTGCATTCGCCCGCTCCATGGTCTGCATTAACCTTCGCATATATCCCAACTCCTGTGTGACATCGCTAGAGCCACTCTGACTGGACAGTTGTTTTATTCTCTGAGTCAGGACTTTAGGGATGTCAGCCATGGTCCATTGAAGTTTATGGAGCAGACTGTGGGTGTCCTGTAGGGACTGTGAGGGGTCCCTGATGTGACTTAGACACCCACGCATGGCATCTAGTTTGTCTGCCAGCTGCACCTGTTCAGCCAGATTCTCCCGGCACCCCAACACACTGCATTGGAAGGCCCTGTGTTGGTCATGGGGGTCCTGGGAGGCAGCTGTGGTGGTGGGTGCTGCCTGCTTTGTGGTCTATGCAGGGGGTGGGGTCCCATCGATGCAGCTGGGCTGCTCAGTTCCTGGAAGTGGACTGCGGAGGCTGTCCACGATCTGTTGGAGGGCATCGGAGTCGAAGCTGTGGTGGTCCTCTTCGTCATCAGAGAAGAGAGGTTCGGCTGCTCAACAGGAGGTGATAATTCTCCCTCTGCAATGTGAAGGGGAGATGCAGTTTAACAATGTGTCCAAATGTATGTTGTCGCATTGTACATGTTTTCATACAGACTGCATGACTGTTTACATTGTGACTGATTGGGAGGTGCAGCCTATTTGATGGGGGACAGTGGACATTTCGACAACATGACGTGTGTGTGTTTGTACTTGCACATTATCAACTCACATTTCCCTGCAATGCCAAATGTGATTGGCCAGTGTCTATACCCAGTCAGCACCAGTTGTGTCCTGTGTTCTGTTGTGTACGTGTTGCCTTTTGTACCACATTGCTGTTAGTGTTGATGTGCACTGCATGTTATATGTGTGTGCTGCATTTCGGGGGAGTCATCCCTGCAGCTCTGATTTTGCTGCCCCTTCTCTATTTCATGCGATGGGCATCTGACTTCTGTGCTTATATAGTGCTGAGATGTTGCATACTTTTGGTACATTGGTCTCTTGGTGGGAGTTGGGAGCTTGGGCATGGTTTGTTCGCAGATGTGCTCAGCTCAATTGTGCATGTGTGCCAATGTGCCCTTCTCCCCCGTCCCCCCAGTCACTGGTCGTTACTCACCCTGGTGCTGTTGTGTCTGTTCATGTTGAGCAGTGTCCGGTCCCCCAACTCCTGCTACCGTCTCCCCACTGATGACTGTGGACACCATTTCCTCCATCTCGTCCAGCTCCTCCTGTGGTGCAGGACGCCCACCTTCAGTCTGTATTGCTGTCTTCCGGTTGTTGGCCAGTTTCAGCTTGGTTTTGCGATTGACATCATTCCAGCGCCTCTTGACCTTTTCCATTGTCCTCTTCATCCCTCCCACTGCACTCACCTTGTCTGCGATGGACTGCCATAGTCCATTTTTTGTTGCCAATCACACAGTGGAGGTGACAAACAGTTGTTGATGGTGTTCTACCACCTCCGTTTTCAGGTTCCTGTTTTCCAGCGTACTGAATCGCTTCTTCCTACTCTTCTTCCCTGACTCCGAGGTCCCAGGCAGGTCCTCCGGGGGGCTTGTGGGGTTCTGGTTCTCCTCCGTACTTGCTCTGGCAACTTACATTGTGCTTCGCTGTTGTTTGGCATTTACTTTTCTGGTTTTTTCTACTTTTATGGTGATTTTTCCCGCTTGACGCATGTGAATTGCAAGTCATTTGTCGCATTATTGTGAGACTATCGCATGGTACTGCGGTGTTGTGAATACTCAGTTAACATGGCGTCATTTTCCTGCGATTGTGATGTTGAAAGTTCCGTTAAGCTAATTTTGCGGTATTCTCACGCGTTCTTGAGAATATTCCCCTTAGTATGTTCCAAAACTATTTGTAAAACTCCTATGACTGCCTTATTTGTACTTTCATAAAGTAAGAACAAAGGATTATTTAAATGAAAAGATTATAATGCAAAACACCTGTTATTATATGCAAAGTGTTATCTGATGCAAACTAAGGATACATCCATATGAGTCAACACAATGCCATGCCTGTGTCGGGCAATGAAGCATGATGTAGCATTGCATGTCAGACTTGTGCAAACAATGTACAAATGGAGTGGCAACAATGCTTGATTTCTCAATACGTAATATGTGCACAATAAAAAAATACACATATTCTGTGATGTTTACCTGGGCTAGCGCAAATTGAAAAAACAGGTGAAAAGAATTTGTAAAACTTAAAGTGGTCAACATTGCATTATTGTTTAATGCCTGACATGTTTAAAAATTACAAAAAGTAAACATATTATGCGATCTACACATCGGCAGTAGAGTACATAGAGACAATTGTCCTCAAATACAAACCTCATGCAAAATAGCCCTCAATAGTTGTTGTAGTGTCATGTTGGAACACTAGAGCCCAGTTTTCCCAAAACTTTGCCTCTGGTTTCCATTACTTTTTTAACACTAACGTGATGCAAATATTCTCATGGAGTTTACATATCCAATACAAATCACAATTTGCCTTGATTTCTAACATAAAGTAATACACTGCAGCACAATGTGCTGCCTTGTCTTTAATTGGCACCCGGGAGGAATTCCATGGGTGGTGCAAAGTCATAGACACCAAAATCCTGTGTCTCTCCGAGGCTGGCGTAACGAGGGTAAATGTTTTTATTTCTATTTGTTTTTTGCTATTTGCATGTGTGCTGCATTCTACAGCGCATATACATAGGGGACATTTCTTCAAACAATAGTTTTTGTAAGGGATGGGTGAATCAAGGAGATTCTGTGGAGCTCCACAAATGGGCAGAAATCAGCAGTGTTGTGCTCCTTGCGTTGAGTTTTTAGTGCCAGGTGCTTGTTGCACTGCACAAATCAGTACAAACGACCAGACATGGCACCCCAGAATGTGCTGCTTCCTTGCTGCCACGCGAGTAAATTTATGACTCAGGCAGCAGCTTTCCCACCGCTATTGGTCATGATAACATTGAGAAAATCTTGGCATGTGCCATCCTTGCACACACAAATAGAACTAGGAGACGCCATTTCTCGCATGTCAACTTACTTTTGGTGAGCCACGCATGATAAAAAACGACCCCTTGGCATTTGGCAGAGTATTACCAGAAATCCGAATTATATGAACAACACGGAATGACCAAAACTCCACACACTCTGCTGGCAGAGCACAATTGATTGCCCATCCCTAGTCCCATGACTCCACACCACTGGATTCAAGCAAGCCGGACTGAAGACGGCTGGAATGCCAGAAACCGGTCCTCGGAAGTTTGTTTCCGGTCCAGGGAAGGCATGGCTTGGCAGTTCGGACTGGACTGTTCCCATGAGGCAGAGGGTCAGACTGATTTGCATATGGCCATGTCTGAACTGGGGTGGTGTGGAGTGCAAACAATCAATGGATTTGGGCCCAGCTATCTGTACTGGGGTGAATGTATGACATTGTTCTGCATTCTGTCCATCAACTGTGGTTTTTGCATTTGTCACCCCGAGTGGGATGGGTATGCTCAGACGTGAGTCCCATGCACTCCACACCACTGGATTCAAGCAAGCCAGGCTGAAGATGGCTGGAATGCCAGAAACCGGTCCTCGGAAGCTTGTTTCCGGTCCAGGGAAGGCATGGCTTGGCAATTCAGGCTGGACTGTTCCCATGAGGCACAGGGTTAGACTGATTTGCATATGGCCATGTCTGAATAGGGTGGTGTGGAGTGCAAAAAACGATGGATTTGGGCCCGGATCTCTGTACTGGGGTGAATGTAGGACACTGTTCTGCATTCTGTCCATCAACTGTGGTTTTTGCATTTGTCACCCCGAGTGGGATGGGTATGCTCAGACGTGAGTCCCATGCACTCCACACCACTGGATTCAAGCAAGCCGTGCTGAAGACGGCTGGAATGCCAAAATCCGGTCCTCAGAAGCTTGTTTCCGGGCCTGGGAAGGAATGGCTTGGCAGTTCGGGCTGGACTGGTCCCATGAGGCACAGGGTCAGACTCATTTGCATATGGGCATGTCTGAACTGTGGTGGTGTGGAGTGCAAATAAACGATGGATTTGGGCCCAGATCTCTGTACTGGGGTGAATGTATGACATTGTTCTGCATTCTGTCCATAAACTGTGGTTTTTGCATTTGTCACCCCGAGTGGGATGGGTATGCGCAGACATGAGTCCCATGCACTCCACACCACTGGATTCAAGCAAGCCGGGCTGAAGATGGCTGGAATGCCGAAAACCGGTCCTCGGAAGCTTGTTTCCGGTCCATGGAAGGCATGGCTTGGCAGTTCGGGCTGGACTGTTCCCACGAGGCACAGATTTAGACTGATTTGCCTAAGGCCATGCCTGAACTGTGGGGGTGTGGAGTGCAAAAAAACAATGGATTTGGGCCCAGATCTCTGTACTGAGGTGAATGTATAACATTGTTCTGCATTCTGTCCATCAACTGTGGTTTTTGCATTTGTCACCCCGAGTGGGATGGGTATGCTCAGACGTGAGTCCCATGCACTCCACACCACTGCATTCAAGCAAGCCGGGCTGAAGACGGCTGGAATGCCAGAAACCAGTCCTCGGAAGCTTGTTTAAGGTCCAGGGAAGGCATGGCTTGGCAGTTCGAGCTGGACTGTTCACATGAGGCACAGGGTCAGACTGATTTGCATATGGCCATGTCTGAACTGGGGTGGTGTGGAGTGCAAAAAAACGATGGATTTGGGCCCAGATCTCTGTACTGGGGTGAATGTATGACATTGTTCTGCATTCTGTCCATCAACTGTGGTTTTTGCATTTGTCACCCCGAGTGGGATGGGTATGCTCAGACGTGAGTCCCATGCACTCCACACCACTGGATTCAAGCAAAACGGGCTGAAGACGGCTGGAATGCCAGAAACCGGTCCTCGGAAGCTTGTTTCCGGTCCAGGGAAGGCATGGCTTAGCAGTTTGGGCTGGACTGTTCCCATGAGGCACGGAGTCAGACTGATTTGCATATGGCCATGTCTGAACTGGGGTGGTGTGGAGTGCAAAAAAACGATGGATTTGGGCCCAGATCTCTGTACTGGGGTGAATGTATGACATTGTTCTGCATTCTGTCCATCAACTGTTGTTTTTGCAATTGTCACCCCGAGTGGGATGGGTATGCTCAGACGTGAGTCCCATGCTCTCCACACCACTGGAGTCACGCTATCCTGGCTGAAGACGGCTGATAGTCAGAAACCGGTCCTAGGATGCTTGATTCCGGTCCAGGAAAGACATGGATTGGCAGTTCGGGCTGGACTTTTCCCATGAGGCACTGGGTCAAGGCTGATTTGCATATGGCCATGTCTGAACTAGGGTGGTGTGGAGTGCAAAAAAACGATGGATTTGGGCCCAGATCTCTGTACTGGGGTGAATGTATGACATTGTTCTGCATTCTGTCCATAAACTGTAGTTTTTGCATTTGTCACCCCGAGTGGGATGGGTATGCTCAGATGCGAGTCCCATGCACTCCACACCACTGGATTCAAGCAAGCCGGGCTGAAGACGGCTGGAATGCCAGAAACCGGTCCTCGGAAGCTTGTTTCCGGTCCAGGGAAGGCATGGCTTGGCAGTTCGGGCTGGACTGTTCCCACGAGGCACAGATTTAGACTGATTTGTATATGGCCATTCCTGAACTGTAGTTGTGTGGAGTGCAAAAAAACAATGGTTTTGGGCCCAGATCTTTGTACTGGGGTGAATGTTTGACATTGTTCTGCATTCTGTCCATCTACTGTGGTTTTTGCATTTGTCACCCCGAGTGGGATGGTATGCTCAGACGTGAGTCCCATGCACTCCACACCACTGCATTCAAGCAAGCCGGGCTGAAGACGGCTGGAATTGCAGAAACCGGTCCTCGGAAGCTTGTTTCCGGTCCCGGGAAGGCATGACTTGGCAGTTCGGGCTGGACTGTTCACATGAGGCACAGGGTCAGACTGATTTGCATATGGCCATGTCTGAACTGGGGTGGTGTGGAGTGCAAAAAAACGATGGATTTGGGCCCAGATCTCTGTACTGCGGTGAATGTATGACATTGTTCTGCATTCTGTCCATCAACTGTGGTGTTTGCATTGGTCACCCCCAGTGGGATGGGTATGCTCAGAAGTAAGTCCCATGCACTCCACACCACTGGATTCAAGCAAGTCGGGCTGATGACAGCTCGAATGCCAGAAACCGATCCTTGGAAGCTTGTTTCCGGTCCAAGGAAGGTATGGCTTGGCAGTTCGGGCTGGACTGTTCCCATGAGGCACATGGTCAGACTGATTTGCATAAGGCCATGTCTGAATTGGGGTTGTGTGGAGTGCAAAAAAATGAGGGATTTGGGCCCAGATCTCTATACTGCGGTGAATGTATGACATTGTTCTGCATTCTGTCCATCAACTGTGGTCTTTGCATTTGTCACTCCGAGTGGGATGGGTATGCTCAGACGTGAGTCCCATGCACTCCACACCACTGGATTCAAGCAAGCCGGGCTGAAGACGGCTGGAATGCCAAAAACCGGTTCTCGGAAGCTTGTTTCCGGTCCAGGGAAGGCATGGCTTAACAGTTCGGGCTGGACTGTTCCCATGAGGCACAGGGTCAGACTGATTTGCATTTGGCCATGTCTGAAATTGGGTGGTGTGGAGTGCAAAAAAATTGATGGATTTAGGCCCAGATCTCTGTACTGGGGTGGATGTATGACATTGTTCTGCATTCTGTCCATCAACTGTTGTTTTTGCATTTGTCACCCAGAGTGGGATGGGTATGCTCAGACGTGAGTCCCATGCTCTCCACACCACTGGAGTCATGCTATCCTGGCTGAAGATGGCTGATAGCCAGAAACTGGTCCTAGTATGCTTGATTCTGGTCCAGGAAAGACATGGTTTGGCAGTTCGGGCTGGACTGTTCCCATGAGGCACAGGGTCAAGGCATATTTGCATAAGGCCATGTCTGAACTGGGGTGGTGTGGAGTGCAAAAAAAACCGATTGATTTAGGCCCAGATCTCTGTACTGGGGTGGATGTATGACATTGTTCTGCATTCTGTCCATCAACTGTTGTTTTTGCATTTGTCACCCCGAGTGGGATGGGTATGCTCAGACGTGAGTCCTATGCTCTCCACACCGCTGGAGTCATGCTATCCTGGCTGAAGACGGCTGATAGCCAGAAACCGGTCCTAGGATGCTTGATTCCGGTCCAGGAAAGACATGGCTTGGCAGTTCGGGCTGGACTGTTCCCAAGAGGCACAGGGTCAAGGCTGATTTGCATATGGCCATGTCTGAACTGGGGTGGTGTGGAGTGCAAAAAAACCGATGGATTTAGACCCAGATCTCTGTACTGGGGTGGATGTATGACATTGTTCTGCATTCTGTCCATCAACTGTTGTTGTTGCATTTGTCACCCCGAGTGGGATGGGTATGCTCAGACGTGGGTCCCATGCTCTCCACACCACTGGAGTCATGCTCTCCTGGCTGAAGACGGCTGATAGCCGGAAATCAGTCCTAGGATGCTTGATTCCGGTCCAGGAAAAACATGGTTTGGCAGTTCGGGCTGGACTGTTCCCATGAGGCACAGGGTCAAGGCTGATTTGCATATGGCTATGTCTGAACTGGGGTGGTGTGGAGTGCGAAAAAAATGATGGATTTAGGCCCAGATCTCTGTACTGGGGTGGATGTATGACATTGTTCTGCATTCTGTCCATCAACTGTTGTTTTTGCATTTGTCACCCCGAGTGGGAGGGGTATGCTCAGAAGTAAGTCCCATGCACTCCACACCACTGGATTCAAGCAATCCAGACTGAAGATGGCTCGAATGCCAGAAACCAGTCCTTTGAAGCTTGTTTCCGGTACAGGGAATGCATGGCTTGGCAGTTCGGGCTGGACTGTTCCCATGAGGCACAGGGTCAGACTGATTTGCATATGGCCATGTCTGAATTGGGTTGGTGTGGAGTGCAAAAAACCGATGGATTTGGGCCCAGATCTCTGTACTGCGGTGGATGTATGACATTTTCTGCATTCTGTCCATCAACTGATGTTTTTGCATTTGTCACCCGAGTGGGATGGGTATGCTCAGACGTGAGTCCCATGCTCTCCACACCACTGGAGTCATGCTATCCTGGCTGAAGATGGCTGATAGCCAGAAACTGGTCCTAGGATGCTTGATTCCGGTCCAGGAAAGACATGGTTTGGCAGTTCGGGCTGGACTGTTCCCATGAGGCACAGGGTCAAGGCATATTTGCATAAGGCCATGTCTGAACTGGGGTGGTGTGGAGTGCAAACAAAATGATGGATTCAGGCCCAGATCTCTGTACTGGGGTGGATGTATGACATTGTTCTGCATTCTGTCCATCAACTGATGTTTTTGCATTTGTCACCCCGAGTGGGATGGGTATGCTCAGACGTGAGTCCCATGCTCTCCACACCACTGGAGTCATGCTATCCTGGCTGAAGACGGCTGATAGCCAGAAACCGGTCCTAGGATGCTTGATTCCGGTCCAGGAAAGACATGGCTTGGCAGTTCGGGCTGGACTGTTCCCAAGAGGCACAGGGTCAAGGCTGATTTGCATATGGCCATGTCTGAACTGGGGTGGTGTGGAGTACAAAAAAAAACGATGGATTTAGGCCCAGATCTCTGTACTGGGGTGGATGTATGACATTGTTCTGCATTCTGTCCATCAACTGTTGATTTTGCATTTGTCACCCCGAGTGAGATGGGTATGCTCAGACGTGAGTCCCAAGTTCTCCACACCACTGGAGTCATGCTATCCTGGCTGAAGACGGCTGATAGCCAGAAACCGGTCCTAGGATGCTTGATTCCGGTCCAGGAAAGACATGGCTTGGCAGTTCGGGCTGGACTGTTCCCATGAGGCACAGGGTCAAGGCTGATTTGCATATGGCCATGTCTGAACCGGGGTGGTGTGGAGTGCAAAAAAAACGATGGATTTAGGCCCAGATCTCTGTACTGGGGTGGATGTATGACATTGTTCTGCAATCTGTCCATCAACTGTTGTTTTTGCATTTGTCACCCCGAGTGGGATGGGTATGCTCGTATATATGATGATACAATGCATGTTATTACAACGCATGCTTTCACATCGCATTTTTTACAACGCAAAAACTTTTACAACGCATGTATTTACAACGCATGTTTTTACAGCGCAGGTACCTTTACAACGCATACCATTACAACGTAAGTATTGGTAAATATATATTAATTTTATAATCGTAAATTAATTGAAAAAAGATATAATTTAATGTAATTTAATTTAGTTTAATTTATATTAATTAATTTAATTTAAATTTAATTTTAATTTATTTTTACCCTGTACCCCTTAACCCAAAAACTAAAAACTGACCCTGAACCCTAAAAATACCCCTTTACCCAAAAACTAAAAACTGACCCTGAACCCCAAAAATACCCCTTTACCCAAAAACTAAAAACTGACCCTGAACCCCAAAAATACCCCTTTACCCAAAAACAGAAAACTGACCCTGAACCCCAAAAATACCCCTTTACCCAAAAACTAAAAACTGACCCTGTACCCCAAAAATACCCCTTTACCCAAAAACTAAAAACTGACCCTGAACCCCAAAAATACCCCTTTACCAAAAACTAAAAACTGACCCTGAACCCCAAAAATACCCCTTTACCCAAAAACTAAAAACTGACCCTGAACCTCAAAAATACCCCTTTACCCAAAAACTAAAAACTGACCCTGAACCCCAAAAATACCCCTTTACCCAAAAACTAAAAACTGACCCTGAACCCCAAAAATACCACTTTACCCAAAAACTAAAAACTGACCCTGAACCCCAAAAATACCCCTTTACCCAAAAACTAAAAACTGACCCATGAACCCCAAAAATACCCCTTTAACCAAAAACCCAAAACTGACCCTGAACCCTAAAAATGCCCCTTTACCCCAAACAAATAACATTTAAAATATAATTATATACTTACCAATACTTACGTTGTAATGGTATGCGTTGTAAAGGTACCTGCGTTGTAAAAACATGCGATGTAAATACATGCGTTGTAAAAGTTTTTGTGTTGTAAAAGTTCCGTTGTAATGGTATGTCGTTGTAAAAGTTGCGTTGTAAGTGATGTTTCCCGAATGCTCAGACGTGAGTCCCATGCTCTCCACACCACTGGAGTCATGCTATTATGGCTGAAGACGGCTGATAGCCAGAAACCGGTCCTAGGATGCTTGATTCCGGGCGAGGAAAGACATTGCTTGGCAGTTCGGGCTGGACTGTTCCCATGAGGCACAGGGTCAAGGCTGATTTGCATATGGCCATGTCTGAACTGGGGTGGTGTGGAGTGCAAATAAAAGGATGGATTTAGGCCCAGATCTCTGTACTGGGGTGGATGTATGACATTGTTCTGCATTCTGTTCATCAACTGTTGTTGTTGCATTTGTCACCCCGAGTGGGATGGGTATGCTCAGACATGAGTCCCATGCTCTCCACACCACTGGAGTCATGCTATCCTGGCTGAAGACGGCTGATAGCCAGAAACCGGTTCTAGGATGCTTGAGTCCGGTCCAGGAAAGACATGGCTTGGCAGTTTGGGATGGACTGTTCCAATGAGGCACAGGATCAAGGCTGATTTGCATATGGCCATGTCTGAACTGGGGTGGTGTGTAGTGAAAAAAAACTAATGTATTTAGGCCCAGATCTCTGTACTGGAGTGGATGTATGACATTGTTCTGCATTCTGTCCATCAACTGTTGTTTTTGCATTTGTCACACCGAGTGGGATGGGTATGCTCAGTCGTGAGTGTCATGCTCTCCACACCACTGGAGTCATGCTATCCTGGCTGAAGACGGCTGATATCCAGAAACCGGTCCTAGGATGCTTGATTCTGGTCCAGGAAAGACATGGCTTGGCAGTTTGGGCTGGACTGTTCCCATGAGGCACAGGGTCAAGGCTGGTTTGCATATGGCCATGTCTGAACTGGGGTGGTGTGGAGGGCAAAAAAACGATGGATTTAGGCCCAGATCTCTGTACTGGGGTGGATGTATGACATTGTTCTGCATTCTGTCCATCAACTGTTGTTTTTGGACTTGCCTGTTTCTGCCATGATGGGTTGAAGAATTAGAGAGGATTGGAGTCAGGAGAAGAATCGGACAGGAAGGATTCTGGATGGGAAGGACACAGGAGGACAGGTTAGGAAAGTTAGTGTTTAAACAAATTAATAAAGTCACAATAACAGGGACCGAAATGTGAAATAAACACGGGGTAAGTCAGACAGAAATACAAACAAGTAAACCAAAAGTTGGGTTTGGGAACTGGTAGATCAGATGGTGCTGGATTTGGATGGAATAATTTAGAAGTGGAGCCAGCAGAGAGAAACTAGAGCCTGCAAAACAAAATGGCTGCACCCTTATGCACTGCATATTGCTGTTCTTGATGATTTTTTAGGACCAACATTTGCCCACAGGTGGAATTCCGTGGAATCTCGCTACTTTTTTGTAACTTCATGGAATTACATGAAGTGAAATTCTGGTCTATTGAAATTCCATTATAAAAGATTCAAACTCTTTTCAAATATGCATTGATTGGACTCTTGCTTTTCCCGAATTCACTTCTGTTCCACCTCACTTTGTGCATCTGTTACTCTGCCTCTAAGCATGGAGATTGAGCTTAACTACCCATAGAGCTTCAAGAAGAAGGAGCGAACTCCAGAAGGCCCGGAGGGCTTACCTGGAGGCCCAACCGTTGCAGGCTACAGATGAGGAGTTGGGCATTGTAGTGGAGCAGGAAGAGATGGCAGAGAGAAATGACAACCCTGTGTATTTGTGGCCCCAGAGGACAGAGGAGCCCCTGCCTGGTACAGGGCCAGCAGCAGAGTCCCAGGCCATAAACTGACCCCATAGGACTGGAGTGACAAACCACAGGATGAAAGACGAAACCAGAAAGAGGGAGCCTCGATCCTGCTGGCCTCTGCTGTTGTTGAGCTGCTGAACCCCAAGAGGTGCCGTCAAGGCCCTGAAACGTTGATGTGGCATCAATTGAGCTCCTCCTGGTAGACAAGGAGAAATTCTTAAGTTTGTGCTCATTTGCAACTGCAAACAGGCCAGTTTGTGCCAAGATTGTTCCACTAACGCAAAGCTCCAGTGAACCTGACTCTTTGCGCTACCTCCACTGACACCTGCAAACCAAGATCTTCACTTTGCGCTACAGCATCGAAATCCCACAGTGACCACCAATGCACAACTTCAACAAGAACTGTCTGCTTCTTCTGACAGAATCTTCATGCTACAGTGGCGACCGTTTGTGATTCCCAGTCTTCTCTTTGTGCTACCACAGCAGCCATCCACTGTGCTCTCCCTTCCCCAGGCGTACTCCTCCACCCTGGACTGGACCCTTTACACCAGCCTTTGGGAAGGTTACTTTTTCAGTGGGTCTAAACTCATCCATGTATCCTGCCCATGCTACATTGTGGTCAGCCTGAACTTGTGTTTTTCAGATCAGATAACTTCTAGAGGTGCTTTGTGTGTTTAGGTGCTATACTTACCTTGCATTTTTTAAATTGCAAGTATCTGGTTCTAATTACTGGATTTTTGGCATTTTGGTGTCAAATTATTTAATACTTTGTATTCTATTTTTCTAAGCTGGTGTGGGATTTCTCCTGTGCTGTGCTTAAACTTTCTTACAGTTTGATGGGCTGCATACATACTTTACACTCAGGCTCTTAGTTGAGGCTGACTACTTTATGCAAATCTACCGGAGGGTTGTACACGAGTACATTTTATGACTTTTTGTGGTTCATCCTGACAAGTATTGTGGCTATTGCTTGAGAAGGGATCACCCCCCTCATCCTTTAACCCAAACTCTCACTCTTTGTTACTGTATATATGAACAACAGGGTTTCCACATTTTCAGGTGCTTTGTGAGATGCATGGTTAACTTCATTAGTTCTCCCAAGTTATAACTATCTTTTCAATCAGATGATTTATTTTTCCGACTTATCAGATGTTTGAGTATATATTTCTTCGATAAGTCGGGGGCGTGGTCTCACGCCGCAGGAAGATGGTGCCTTTCCTGTTAGCTCCATGCGACCGTGGAGCTTCTCTTCATATTTCAGCCCGCATTACGGACGCAGCGTGAACCACAATGTCGGAATCCTGTACAAAGAAGGAATGAAAAGGTGATTGAACCACTCCGACACCTCCAACTTGTTACAAGGACCCAAAGTCAGCGAAGGTGATTTTCCCATATCGCTATGTGAGCGGCAGCCACCATTTCACATCGGCCGCTCATCTCACGCAATTCCAAGGTAACAGGCGTTTAGATAATTAACGCGCGGCAACGTGTGGTTTTATTTTCTCTTTCTAATAAACTGCCTTTCATCGCAAGTGCTGACAGTATTGGCCTTACAATGCTACTATCAGCGTTTTCAGTCAAACAGATGATATTCTTCTTTGCTGTCATTATTATTTTTCTCAAATTTTCTTTTCCTGTATAACTCATTCTTCAGCCTAATGAATGAGTGGAAATTACCTCAGTAGCTACTGCAATTATGGAGCATATGTCATTTTTGTCCAAGTTTGGGCCAGTTTTTCATATTTTTTCTATATTTGGTCACACCCCTTAGCCTCATGAAAAATTAGCTTGTGATATAATGCTTGCCATATCGCTTTTGCTATATTACTGATATAGTGAATACCTGAGTGCTGATAGGAGGGTGACATTAGTCTTTTGATATATTTTTCTCTGGAACCTTATTCATTTTTGATGTGTTTTTATTGGGTTTATGGGCAGATTGAAAACATTATTAAAAATATTTCTCAACCACCTCATCATTTCAAGATGGCCAATGAAGCCCCAACTTCGGTTAAGAGCCTCATCAACAGGTACCAAACCCAAGAGAGCCAAAAAAGACCCTCCTTCACCCATTCTATCCTTTGAAAACCCTGTTCTTGATATTATTTTGGACGAAGTGAGAGGTCTTAAGTCTTTTATGACCACAACTAATGACAAACTTCAACAAATAGAGGATAGATGGATTAGTATGGAAGCTAATGTGTTTGATATGGAGCAACATGTCAGTGATTTACACAATGTTTCTACTAAAATTCCGACTCTGGAACAGGAAATTCAATGTTTAAAGCTTCATACAGAGGACCTCGAAAATCGAAACAGAAGCAATAACGTACGTCTTTATGGTCTGCCAGAAAATCTTGAAGGTCCGGATATGCTTCTTTTTCTAAAGAATTTCTTGTCAGAACTTTTGGACCTTCAGCCAGAGCCTGCATTAAATATCCAACGTGCCCATAGACTTGGTTGATTGCAACCTCATGCTTCAAAACATAGAGGAATAATTATGTGGTTCTTGGAATTAAGGGCTAGATGAAAGTAAATTGATATTACAGACTCTAAAATACCGAATTTTACCGATTCTGTATTTTAGAATCTGTAAATGCAGTGTAGCTACAAATTCGGTATTTTTTACCGATTCGATAAAAATCGGAATCTGCCATTCAGTATTTACAGAATTGATATTTACCGAATCGGTATTTCCCATTCATTCCTATGGGCCTTTTGGCCCATAGGAATGAATGGGAAATACCGAATCAGTAAATACCGATTCGGTAAATACCGAATCGGAAAGCAAATAAAAGTGAAACTGAATAAGGCAGCCAATCAGGTGCTACCATCCTCCCTCTCCCTACCAAGAAGTGGCCACACAGGCAGCTGCAAGTAATTAGAAGCTTCTGGAGAGGTAGTTGGAGCTGAGCTGACTCCCTGAGCCACAGAAAACGTTTTGCACTTTTAAACTGTGAAAATGGCAAGCAGCAATGAAAATGAACAACCAGAGAGGAAGAGGAAAATAACATTTTGCATCATGGAGCTGCAGGTCCTTGTGAAGGAGGTGGTGAAGGAACACCAGAAATCATTCGGCAAGCTGTCCCTGACTGTGGCTGAATCAGCCAAAAGGAAGATTTGGCTGGACATTCAAACAAAGGTGAATGCTGTAGGAGTGACTCCAAGGGACATAGACGACCTGAAAAAGAGGTGGTATGACCTCAGGAGCCTGACAAAGAAAACAATTGCTGAGCTCCACAAACAGGCAAACAAAACTGGAGGAGGGAAGAGCCGTGCACCCCCCCTGACTGACCTGGAGGAGCTGGTGGGGTTCACCATTGAACCAGAGAGCGTCTGTGGACTGGGAGATGCAGACAGCTCAGCCAGAGCTGCCACCAGAAAAGGTAAGACGCATGCACAGCAATCACCCACACCCCATCAGCCTTCCCTTTACCCTATGTGGCAAAGTCAGCCACTGTCCAGTGGAGGTAGCACTATACAGGAGCAATGCATTATGGGACATGTAGTCAGTAAATGAAGGACCATGTCATATAGCACAGCAAGCAACAAGTTGGGCTAATCATTTCAGACATAGTGAAGCGCAGGCAACATGTACATTGTACAAGTGAAAATTATTTAATTGTAGTGGCTGTGAGGCAGTTGCACCAAGCTAATTTACGCTTATGCGTCAACAGGTGAGACATCACGCAGGCGTACCAGAGAGACGGAAGGCATGGCACCAGAGAGGGATGACAGCCAGGAGCCAGGGCCAAGTGCAGAGAATGTCACAGAGGACACAGGTACACTAACTACACAGCAACCATCCCAAGACCCAGAAATATCTCCACATCTGCAGGCGTCCCCAGAACATTCAGGTTCCCCTCTGCTACTGTCCTCACCTGCACTGCCTGCAACACTGCCTCTGACAACTCCTGCATCACGAAAAAGCAGGAGGCATGTAGTTGCCCCACTTGTCCAAATGGAGTCACCAGCGGGTGACATGGAGGGGGATGCCAAACCAACTTTGCCTGGGGAAGGTAGCCCTGCCACACAGCAGTCCAGTGCAGAGGTTGTCCGTACAGGTAGCAGACACCGCAGGCACAGAGAAAGCATTGTAGCAGCTCATGTGGAGGGTCCCTGTGTCTTCCGTGGGCTTGAGGGTAGCATGGTGAAAATCCAAAGGATGTAGAGGAAGGCCATCCAGTCTGTGCAATGCCAGATGAGGAACCTGAATACAAAAGTGGAAGATATAGGTAAGGGCATTAGAGAACTGGTCGATGTTAACAAGGAGATGGCTGCAGGGATGCGGGACATGACACAATCAGTGCAGCTCCTGTGCAGCAAACTGGACCAGGACATGTTAGCAAGGAGCAAGGAGAGGCAGCGTGCGCAGCAGCAAAGTAAAGCAATAAACCGCCTGCCACAGCCACTTCCTTGCTATGTAGACATTGCATTAACATGCAAGAGGGACTCACCCACAACAGCAACCATCCCAGGTGTCTAGGGGCATTGCTAGTTTGACCAGTGCTTAGAGCTGATTATGAATGCACAGACAGCACAAACTGCTGCCCTGGACGTTCCAGAAGTGAGGAAAGCATCAGTAGGAGCAGCATGACAAACCCCCTTGTTGTGGAGACACGGAGGAGCAGCAGGCGCCATGGTGAGCCAACAGCCCAAACGCACAGTGAAGAAAGCCAGCGACTTACATCTGGGGCTGGTAGGGGTGGGCGGAAATGACTTTTTCAGTTAATGGTGAAGAGACCCAGGACTACCATTATTACATGGATGACATTTGTGTTGCACATTTGTGCTTTTGAATACCTGTGTAGTGCCAAATATTAAACTACGTTGGGTGCATACTCCACCTGTCTGTCTGGGTCTCTTTACTTACTTAAAAGTAGTTGTGTGTGATCTCTGCCCATCTGTGTCTGCCATCATCTGTTGGTGTAGCAACTCCTGCTGTGTTGGGTTCATGCAGTGCATGTTCATCATCATGGTTCTCATAGTCGCTCAATTCCCCCTCAGTGCCCTTCTTAGTCGCAAGGTTGTGCAACATTGCACAAGTGGCAATCATCTTACAGCAGGTTATAGGTGTATACTGGCGCGCACCTCCACTTTTGTGGAGGCAGTGGAACCTGCTTTTCAACAGACCAAAGGTGCACTCCACAATGTTCCTGGTTGATTTGTGTGCCCTGTTGTATCGCCTCTGGCTGGGGGTTGAAGGGTTGAGGTAGGGTGTCAGGATGAAGGAGCAGACGGCATATGCACTATCCCCTATTTGAAAATACATTACTCACATGCACACATACACATACATCTGCAATATCTATCAGGGTGTGTCACAGTGTTTTACCTAGCAGGTATCCTTTGCCAAATTCCCCAGCTGTCAGGCGTGTGTAGATCTCACTGTTCTGAAAGACGTAGGAGTCGTGGGTACTTCCTGGAAACTTGGCCACTATGTCCGTGATAATGTAGTTTGCATCACAGATTACCTGTACATTTATTATGTAGGTTGACTTCCTGTTTCTGTAATTGTACTCTGTGGCAGCAGGTGGGCAAATTGGGATGTGGGTGCCATCAATACTGCCGATGATGTTGGGGAAATGTGCTATTTGATAGAAGTCTGTCTTGGTCCTGAGCAGTTCTGCATGCGTTTCAGGGAAGCTGATGTAATGATGCATTCTCTGCATCATTGCCTCTAGGAACTTCCTAAGAAACGGGACAGGCAGCTATTGGACACCCCACCTACCACAGCAATCACACTCTGGTAACTCCCAGAGACAAGCAGGTGTATGCTACACAGCAAGTAAACAAAAAAAGAGAGGTCAAGTCAGTCTCAGAACTGCCACAAAAATGGAGCGAGATAGATAAGAATCACACACTCACTTTGGGTGGATAGGAAGGCCCTCACACAACGACCTAGTCAGTGTCATGCTTCATCACTGGGCCCCACCAAAGAGGCCGAGTGCCTCTTTGGTGTGCTGCGACGCCAGAAAGACTGCGGAGCTGGTTGTGTGAAGAGGGGCGTGTTGTGAGGGTAATTAAAATTAAAAGTGCCTAAAAGGGTATCAGTAAAAAGAAGTTTAGTGAGTGATCCCTAAGACACGAATGAAGAGTATTATGTGTCTGAATTTAATTGCCAAGGTTTAGGATTGGTTAAATTCAGAAGAAATACTTAAGTCAGTCAACATGTTTCTGCCATATGGGTGGTTTCAATTTACCAAGGCATTCATCAGGACTAAACCCCGGCGGTATGGACTCTCTAATCGTCCACCCTGACCTGGGGGCGTGAAAGTGTAAATTATAAAAAAGGTGAAAAAGGTGCTTTAGAAAAAATGGAAGAGCGGATTGCCATTTTTTCTAAAGCACTTTTTTCACCCTTTTTATAATTTTCACTTTCACGCCCCCAGGTTAGGGTGGACGATTAGAGAGTCCATACCGCCGGGGTTAAGTCCTGATGAATGCCTTGGTAAATTGAAACCACCCATGTGGCAGAAACATGTTGACTGACTTAGGTATTTCTTCTGAATTTAACCAATCCTAAACCTTGGCAATTAAATTCAGACACATAATACTCTTCATTCGTGTCTTAGGGATCACTCATTAAACTTCTTTTTACTGATACCCTTTTAGGCACTTTTAATTTTAATTACCCTCACAACACGCCCCTCTTCACACAACCAGCTCCGCAGTCTTTCTGGCGTCGCAGCACACCAAAGAGGCACTCGGCCTCTTTGGTGGGGCCCAGTGATGAAGCATGACACTGACTAGGTCGGTGTGTGAGGGCCTTCCTATCCACCCAAAGTGAGTGTGTGATTCTTATCTATCTCGCTCCATTTTTGTGGCAGTTCTGAGACTGACTTGACCCCTCTTTTTTTGTTTACTTGCATCTAACTGGGGACTGAAAGAGTCTCCTTGAATCTCCCTACCTCTCCCATTGTTGTTTTGTATGCTACACAGCACCTGCACATGGGGTGGGATGGCGTGCGCCCTTTGGGATTGGGTGCTCCAAAACTGGGTGCAGGTCCCTGATGGTTTGAGGGTGTATCCTGTACCTTTGTAGGATCTCTGCCTCAGTTAGTTGGAATAGGGTGATCCTCTGCCTGTAGACCTGCTCCTCCCTTCTCCAGACCCTCTCTCCATCTGCCTGTAGCCGTAGCTGCCTCGCTATCACGTAGAATGCCGCCATTCTGGTCAAACTGTTGCATTTTGGGGCCTTTTTTATAGCCTGCACCTGATTACCACCTGCTTTCAATCCATGGTAAATACAGACTCTTATGGCCAGATGTATCAAAGGGTTTTGCCCATTCTATGTCTATGGGGAAATGTGTTGATACATATGCCCTTATACCAAATTTCATGCAAATTCGGTATTTTAGAGGTTACCTACATCCCAAAAGTCATTTTTTCCATTTCATATTTACAGATTCGGTAAATTTCCGAATTGGTAAATTTCCGAATTGGTAAATTTACTGAATCGGTAAATTTGCTGAATCAGAATTTTTTTTGACCCCTACATCTCAATATCCAAATACTGGTCGGTAACAGACGAAATTCGGTATTTTCGTCCGTTACCGACCGGTATTTGGTTACCTACATCTGGCCCCAACTGACTTAATGCGAGTACTCTCTGCAGCCAAAGCAAAACATCATCTCAAATGGTCTGGTCAAAACATCTTCATATCTCAAGACTTATCTAATGCCACTAATGCTAGAAGAAAATACTTTTTGGCTCTACATCCTCAGATGAGACAATTGAATATTCAAAATGGTATCCTTCATCCTTGCCTGTGTAAAATTACTCATGATGGTTCCACACGTTTGTTTGATGATACTCTTAAATTGAGGTCCTTTTCTCCAGAGCATCTCTACAAATTCCACAGCTAGTTCTTCTTACCGTCCTTAACGTTCCTGTTGTATTTTTCATTATGGCTGTTCATAATTCCAATACTTATTTCTTTTTCTCTGTAGTTCCATCTCTTGTCGCTGCAGCTATGCCTCACGCATCTGTTGTTGCTACTATCTCATAGATCTGGACTACTTCCTTGATCTATCTTCTCTTTTCTCTATTGTATTCCCTTTTTCATGTTTTGTCTTTTTACTGGTTTCTCTCCATCTGTTTTCCTCACTTGGTGATGTTCAACTTGTTCATCTATTCATGTTCGTGGTCTTGGACATCTTGTCAAAAAACAAAAGGTATTATCTCAATTAAAAAACTAAATTCTCAGGTTTCTTTTCTTCAAGAAACACATTGTAATGAAGCAGAATCGCTTAAGTTGAAAAGACAGTGGGTGGGTCAAGTTGTTTATTGTCCTGCCTCTAGCAAAAAATTATTATATTGTTTCATAAGTCGTTATCTGTACACATTTTGTCTACAAAAAATGATGATGATGGATGTTGGGTAATGGCAAAGGTTGTTATACAAACACAAAATTCTAGTCTTGCTAAATATTTATGGCCCTGTTAAACCAGACCCTAAGTTTTTAAATGACATTAAGATTTTACTCTCCTCCATTGATTTCTCTAATATTATTATTGCCAGTGGTTTTAACCAATGGATTGACCACTTTTCTGATAGACTATCTAAATGTAAATTTAATCCGGCTAAATCCCACAAAGCATTTCAATCGGCCATTGCTTCTTGTTCATTATATGAGGTTTGGAAAACCTGTAACCCTGATTCACTTGAAAATACTTTTTTTCTAATGTTCATCTAACACATTCTTGGATTGATTATATTTTGGTTAGTAAAACCTTACTTCCCTCCATTCAAACATCGGAAATTAGATCCATTTTAATTTCTGACCATGCCCCAATGCATGCTGTTTTGGACCTTTCACTTAGCCCCCACAATTCAGCCGCTGGAAACTCAATAACTTTTTATTATCGGATACTATTTTCATCAAAGAAGCCACTACTTTTATTACTGAATTTTTCAAATTCAATAAGCCATTAGACACCTCTGATTCCAATAATTGGGATGCCTTTAAGGCCTCTTTCCCCGCCTTTACTATTTTATATGTTTCGAGAAAAAAGAAAACTACTCAGAAAAAATATAATGATCAAGTACAACAACTTAAATTATTGGAGCATAATTATTTCACTTTCAAATCGTCCTCAACTCTTCATTTATTGATTAAGGCCAAATCTAAACTCAACAAAATTGCGACAATCGAAGCATGTAATATTCTTCTTAAAATTTAATCTAAATATCATGGTGGTCAAAATAAAGTGCATAGGATGTTAGCCAATTATCTAAAAATTAAATCTGAACGTAAAAACATTGGCCCCATCTTAAATGAATCCACTAAAGATTTGGGGTCGTTATTGCTAATGTTTTTCATGAATATTATCAATCACTTTATTCTAATGACACAAATCCCTCTAATCAAAATGTGGATACCTTTATTTCGGGCCTTCCTTCTCCCCCGTCTTTACCCGATGAATTCAATTTATTAGAGAGAGAGGTCACTGATCAAGAAATAACTAAAGCTATTAAATCCTTAAAAAAATCAAAAGCACCAGGACCTGATGGGCTCTCTGTTGAATTTTATTCTACCTTTACCTCCATTTTTGTCCCAAACTTCTAACACTTTTTAATTCCTTTATTGATGATGCTAAAGCATCCGGTTCTTTTATGGACGCCTTAATAATTTTCCTTCCTAAACCTGACAAAGATCATTCCCTTTGTAACAATTTCCGCCCTATATCTTTAATAAATCAAAATTGTAAAGTGATTCTTGCATCACGTCTTGAACATATTATTCCATTATTGGTTAAAACTGACCAAGTTGGATTTGTGAAGGGCAGGTTAGCATTGGATGGTGCTCAAATGTTTGCAAATATTATTTCATATGGAAAAAATTCAAATCTCCTCTTGCAGCACTGTCTTTGGATGCCAAAAAGGCTTTTGATCGTATCAATTGGCAATTTATGTTCAGAACTCTCCAATGGTTTGGTTTTGGGCCTACATTTATTTCATATATTAAACTATTATATTCTTGCCCACCGGCCAATATTTTTGTATATATTCACTTTTCCAGATGTTTTGCTTTATCTAGAGGTACACCCCAGGGATGTCCTCTTTCTCCCCTATTATTTGTGTTATGCCTTGAACCCTTCCTTGAATGCATCCGTGTTAATAAAGATATTTCTGGTTTCACTTATAATTCCATAGAAACCAAAATATCATCATATACAGATGATATATTAATTTACATGTCAAAGCCCCTTGCATCCCTCCCTCCATTCATGGATGAGGTTTGGTAATACTCCAGTATTTCTGGTTATGAATTAAACCTCTCTAAGACAGAAGTTTTACCTTTAAACTCCTTATGTTACCAATTTATGTTTAATGACACTAATTTTGCATGGTGCCGCACAAAAATTAAATACCTTGGTATTTGGTTTTCTGCTTCTTTGTCTACCACAATTAGATGTATGTTCAATACATTAATTACTAAAATGTGATCACTCCTTCTCACTTGGACTCCCCTCTATCTCTCCTGGTGGGGTAGGTAAGATACTATCAAAATGATGATTGTACCACATGTCCTCTATACAATATCTATGTTACTAATCGGATCCCAAATTAACTCAATTTGTACAACATTTTTATGGAATAAGAAATACCCACTAATTGGTCCCACAAAACTCACTTGTCCTGAATCTGAATGTGGTGTACGTTTTCCAAATTTTAAAGCTTATCACTTGGCCTTTTTGATTAAACAATCCTTTGCTTTATCCTATGATTTTGCTGATATCTCTATTGCCAGATGGATTGTTTTTGAATGCTCATTATTAAAGGATTTTTCCTTTCAGAACGTAATATATGTGTCCAATAGTACTTTCATGTTCACTAACCCTATTTTAAAATATTCCCAGAGTTTACTATACAATACATTTTCCACTGGTCTAACTCCATTTCAATGTTTTTTATCATCTACGATCTGGTACAATAAATCTCTTAAATATAAAGGTAAAGCATTCTATTACAAATACCTTATATTCACAATTATCCTCTTTTGACCATCCAGCTGATACACCATCTCTTATCCCACTCACTCCATTATATAGTTTATTTCCGACACACAGACCTAAAGCCGCTCTTGTATATAAGTTATTGTTGTCACGTTACTGAGAGACCTAAATCCCCTATTGAAAATGCATGGGAAACTGACTTTTCCGTTTCTTTTTCTATCACGACTTGGGAAAAATGATGGTCTAAGGTATTAAAAGTTTCTGCTGCTGCACGCATAACCAAATCTTTGTACTTTATTTACAATAGGGCTGTAGTCACTCCTGTTTGTATTTCCAAGTTTTCCCCATCCTCCTCTCAATTATGCTGGTCTTGTTCTAATGATACCGGCACGTTGAGACATCAACTTTATGATTGTTCAAATGTATTAACATTTTGGAAATCTGTTTGGGCTACTTGCATGATTTTTTTTTAATGTGATCTTACATTATCGTTACAAACGTTTTTCTAGGTTCTTCCTTATCTGATGTTGATGACTCCTCCTCTATTTCCATGCTATTTGACCTTTTTATTGCATTAGCATTCAAAGTTATTTTATCATCTTGGAATGATAATTCCAAAATATCTTCATTAACATGGTGGAATTTTATTTGTGATGAACATAGCATTGCTAATGTCTCCTCTACCTTTCACTCTGAAAAAAACGAATATGATCTTCTCTGGCTATCTTTTACAACATATCTCACTACACCTGCTCCTTTACACTAGTTCTCTTTTCCTCTTTGTTATCATATAACATTTTAAAACTTTCTCTCTCTTCTTTTCCTTTTTCTTTTCTTCTTTATCTTTATCTTCTTTTTCTCCTGCTTTTCCTTTCCCCTTCTCTCTAAAGTTATGCACATATTGCATCTGTTTATTACTTGCTTACTTATAATTTGTAACATGTTTATATATTTATGAATGCATTTGCCTTTGTTTTTTGTATCTTTTTCCTGAAAATGTAATAAAAAACTCTTAAACAAAAAAAATATATATATTCCTTCCAGTGTAGGCCACAGAAGACAAATAGATGCATACCAAATTATTTGTAGCTGTTTGCCTTTGATAAAGCAGGCATTGGTTGATCTCTACAGCATGCTGATCATAGTAGGCCCCCTAGTTGTAGTTAAAATATTCCCCATTGAGGAAAAGTGTAGTTTAAGTTATTAACCTGATCATGTTTATTGTTGTCAATTTGCTATAGGGTACAATAATTTCACTTGATAACAATTCCCCTGTTAATGGTTATTTCTATTGTGGGTGTATTTGATTTTTTGGCAGAAAACTTAATATGGATCCCCTTAAGGGCATGTTATCTTATAGAGTTTTTATTAAACATTCAAATTGTAATGTGTCATCTGTAATGACCCCATTTTGTCAGAGATCGGTTTTAAGAATTTAACAGATTTATTAGATACTCAATAAATTAATGATGCTATCATATGGAAGTATTAGTAGAACAACAGAGAAATTTTGGTAAAGATTTCATAAATGGAGACATTTATGGTAGGGATGTTGGTTCTATGCTTTAGGTTTCAGGTATTAAAACACGTTTACTGGTTAAATGGGTAGTATGGGAGGTTATGCAAGTGGAATCCAATTGTTTAGACCATCTGGAAGCTTCAGAAAGGTGTATTAATAGCTGGTCTGAGAAGGGTTAGTGTTGTTTGAAGAGAGGTATTGTTGAGAAGGTTCCTTTAGGGCTATTGCTTCAGTTTTTTACTAGCTGAATTGAGTGGCTGTCTTAGAAGTTATTGTGTTTCCTTTTAAGGTGCTCAAATGTTTAGGTTTGCTTCTCTACTTACATCTGTGGTGGGGGATGTCTTATGCCAACCACCACCTTGTCACAATTGGCATGCTGTTGGAACTGCAGCCATTGTTCACCAATGAGTTGTCGTCTTCGGTCTTTGTGCAGTTTGGGTTTGTTTTCAAGTGCACACATCAACTTTGAATGTGTTTCTCAAGATGTAGCATTTAGCTATGGGCACAGCTGGGATTAAATCATAAAAGTATTTTTTTAAACTACAGTAATTTTGTCAACTTTGAAGCTAACAACTTTTTTTATCAATGGGCTGAACATATGTTTTATTCAGTAGGACAAAATGACCTGCTGCCAAGCAAAGTCAGAAGAGTGAACCAGGATACAAGTCAGGGGTACACTTGAGTAGACTGTGTCTAACTACTCTTTTCATAGGGTAGACAATGTCCACCCTGCCAAGAAGGTTGGCCCCACTGAAATATGTGGAACATATCCTGGTGTAATTTTCAGACACTGGGACACAATAAGAAACTCCTGCACATTGTCAGCTTTTGTTCTGAGCAACCACATGCAGGTGGCAAGGGGGCTTTGTTATTTTAAATTCCACTTGGACCCAAAACAAAGGCTGGAATTAAGAGGCTTCCGTTTGTTCGAGTATCCTGGCTAGGATCCTCATATCTAGATGGAAATACAATGAAGAGGAAACAAAATGGGCCAAAGCTTGTTGTTAGTTCAAGCCTAGCGGGACTGCTGTAATAGAGTATGGGAGAGAAGCTAAGCCCACTCTCGCCCCATATTTTTCATTGGCTTGTGTATTTGTCATTTGTAAATGCTGCCTTCAGATTCGTTAATAGGCTTTTTAGTCCCTCCTTAGTACAGCCTATTCTTCATGTGTAACCTCCCATGGTTACTGGCCCCTTTACTTCCGTTGTTATGCCGGCCGGATATGCGCTGAAACTGCTTATGTTTTTTTAAGCAGCTCGGTCGCCCCCATAACACGGCGCCCGCTTTCAATTACTTTACCCTGGGATTTTCTCATGTCTGTTTCAACCCCCCAAGTAAAAAAGATTTTGAAATGATTAGAGAATTAAGTCATGTGAGTTCCAGGTAGCAATAATTGTGAGCTAATGAGCTGAAACTGACAACAGCACATCTTTGTTGCATATCATCTGCACTAAAGCCACCTGACAAGTTGTTTTCAAACGCCTGTTTTTTTAACAACACCACCACAACCAATACCACCAACAAATCCACCAATTCCTTGGTGACTTTAATCTGCATTGGAACGACCCAAATGATTCCCAAGTCAATGCTGTAAAGGTCTTCCTCGCTGACCAATCACTCACCCAGGCATGCACCCTACCTAGCCACATTAAAGGCAACACTTTGGATTGAATAATCACTAAGGCATCAGCAGTCAGGCTGAATTCAATTGAGTCATGCAACTGGTCAGACCACCACGCCATCACCTTCACAATACCTGATTACCGCCTGAAATGTCTTGGGCAACCGGTGAAACCAAAATGCTGGCTCAGAGACACAAAGAGCCTTGACCCCTAGAAACTGACAGCTCGCTGCAAGAGCGACCTTCAGCCCTCCTAATATTTCTAAGGTCAATGACCTCACAGAGCACTACAATTCGACGATGACTAACATTTTGAATGATCTGGCCCTATTAATGCTCAAAAGGTCCCAAATCAAAGACAAAAACCCCTAATACAGCAGACCCCTCAATAGTGAGGGGAGCTCTCCAACTTAAAGAAAGAAACTGGAGACAGCACCCATCAGCCTCCCATCTTAAACTTCTCGGCCAAGCCATAAATATTTACAACAAGAATATCGTCTTGTCCAAAAAAGAGTTCTTCAAATCAGAACTGGAAAAAGCGAAGAACAGACCCTGCAAACTCTTTGAAATAGTCAAACTTCTGTCAAACAAACTGGAGAAGTCATCATAAGAAACAACTAAATCCCTATTAACCTGCGATGAGTTCTCCTCCTTCTTCACAGCCAAAATCAACTCGCTAGGTTTCAAAGTCAATGCCATTTCAAACTGCTCTTTTCTTCCTACTGAAGCCCTTCTCCCCTCTCGTCCCCTTACAACAACACCCAAAAAGAAGGCTTACTGGTCCAACTTCAAAGTTTATGATGACCAGTCCATCTCTATAATTCTAGCCTCCTTAAAACTGAACACCAACTTCAATGACCCTCTAGCCACCAACTGCTTGGCAGCGAACTCCCCACATATTGTTCCCATTTGGACTACAATTATCAATGCGTCCCTTCTTCAAGGTTCCATACCGGACTCCCTGAAAACCAGGCAAGTCATCCCTGTCCTAGAAAAACCCACTCTAAACCTGGAAATTCCAGACAGCTTCAGACCTATTTTGAATATTGCTCTTCTTGCAAAAGTGCTGGAGAAATGTGTGCAGCTACAACTAAGCCAACACATCACTGATTTCAATGTACTTGATGATTTCCAATCTGGGTTCAGGCCTGGGCATAGCACTGAAACCACTGTTCTTCACATCATAGACGATGCTCTCCTAGCCCTGGACCAAGGCAAAGCCTGTCTCTTGATCCCTCTGGATCGCTCCTCAGCTATTGACACAGTCAATGATGAGACACTTCTTGAACGTCTCAAAAACAGGATGGGCCTAGGAGGTACCGTCATCAAATGGTTTGGTTCCTTCCTCCAGAACCGCACCCAGAGATTCTTAGTCAACAACAACCTATCTGCTCTTTCCCTGACCTCTATTGGTGTCCCTCAAGGTTCTACTCTGTCCCCTACCCTCTTTAATCTCTACCTTGAACCACTAGCTGAAATTCTTCATACGGCCAACATCTCTTTCCACATGTACGCTGATGACACTCAGATCTACATCAGAATCTCCTCTCTTGAGGGGTTTACCTATCTGAATGATGTCCTGAATCTGTCTGTTCAATGGCACGCCAACAACCAAAACGAGTGCCTTCTCGTCCCCCCTCCAAAAAAAACAATGACATCCCTGATTGGAATAACTTGATCACAGCACTCAACTGCACGTCAACCATAGTGGATTCTACCAAATCGGTCGTGGTAACCTTTGACTGCAACCTGAATATGTGTAAACACATCAATTCCAATGGCCAAAACTGCCTGGTTGCATCTGAGCTACTTGAGAAAACTAAAACCCTTCCTTGATACTGCCGACCTAAAAACGGCAATTCAGGTGTTAGTTATCTCCAGAATTGAATACGACTGCTCTACCCTATCTGGGCTACCAAAGACTTTGACAGCCCTGCTAATAAAAGCTTGCCTCAAAGCAGCAGCTAGACTCTTATCTGAATCAACATTTCACCACATCTGAAGGCCTTGAACTCGCTTCCTCTAGAAGGGAGAATCCAGCTCAAGCTGGCCTGCATCTCTCACAAAGCCTTATAAACGAACACCCAGAGTATCTCTCCCAGAAAATAGTGATATCTGGGAGAACCAGAAACTCCTGGTCCGCCAGAGACCGTGTGCTCCAGCCACCCCGCTTCCGCAATGTAAATGTAAAAACATATAATCGAGAGTTCTCTGGGGCCGCACCAAGAATCTGGAACTCGCTACCTCCCTCCATCAGAAGAATTCCTACTTTGTCGCGCTTCAAAAAGGAAGTGAAAACCTTCCTAATGAGCAAATTCCTCCAATAACTCTCCGTTATTGCACATTCTGCCTTTTCATGGCCTATGTTTCTGTGCATAATCTAGTATATTGCTTGACCCTCTCCATGTATCAATTGTTCCCCTTGTTTTATTGCTGACATCTCGATGGTTGATTTTGGTACTGTACTGTTTATTGTATATAGCTCTGACTTTTACCCTACTGTAGTCAATTCCCTAACCCTATCCTTGTATTCTGCCTATGCATATACTGTATGCAATGTGTTTATCCCTGTAAAGCGCTCTGATAACCTAAGGTCATGTTCATGCTATATAAAACCTCAAATAAATAAATAAAAATTCCACCACCACCAATTCCACCAATAACACTAAGCATGGGCGAATTTTGCGTATTTGCGATCCGCGAATTTGCGGATTTGCGAATTCATGATCCGCAAAATTCGCGAATTTGTGAGAATTTCCGAATTTTGGTTTTTTTGCGTGTTCGCAGGGTTTTTTGCGTGTTCGCGGGGATTTTTGTGTCTTCGCGAGCCGCTTGCATAGCGAAGTTACCCATGCAGTCGTTTATGGGAGAGGGAGAGAGAGATAGATAGATAGATAGATAGATAGATAGATAGATAGATAGATAGATAGATAGATAGATAGAAAGAGAGAGAAAGAGAGGGAAAGAGAGAGGGAGAGAGAGAACGAGAGAAAGAAAGAGAGGCCGGATCTCTGAAGGGCCAGATTCCTGAGTTGCCCCTACAGAACATACAGCTTTTTATTTTTAGCAAAATGCATATGAGAATTGTGCTGTAAAGGTCTCTTTTAGTTTAACCCCTCCTGACAACTCAAAAGTGGTGTATTTGCCATCCTTTCCCTTCTTCCTGTTTTTTATATCTGTAAGTGCTTCCTGATGAGGTTTAATTCCTTGGACAGATGCCTCGTTGCCTACTTGTAACTATTCTCTGACCCTGCTTCAAGGGTCAGAGCAGGGTCAGAGAATAGTTGCAAGTAGGCAACGAGGCGCAAGGAAGCAATTAGCAGCAGGTGTCCAAGTTGAAGTTAATTTGTTTGTAACCCTTTTGTAAAAGGTTACAAAGAAATTAGGTTCAACTTTTGCACCTGCTGCTGTAACCCTTGCTTGGCTGAAAATTCGTCCCCGCTGATTCGCGGATTTTACCGCGATTTCGCGAGATTCGCAGATCGCGAAATCGCGGAAAATCCGCAAATTCGTCCGCGAAACAGATTTTACGCCCACCCTTAAATAACACCACCACCACCATCAATCCCAAAACCTCCACAACCTCCGCCACCACCAATACCACTACACCCATCACCACCAAAATACTACTACCAATACCACCACCACCAATACCACCACCACCAATACCACCACCGCCAACAATACCCCCACCACCAACACCACCACCAACAACACCACCAGTACCACCAACACCAATACCACAACCACCAACAATACCCCCACCACCGATACCACCACGACCAATACCACCACCACCAATATCACCAATAGCACTACCACTACCACCAATACCAACACGACCAATACCATCACCACCAATACCACCACCACCACCAATACCACAACCACAGATACCACCACCACCAATACCACAACTACCACCAATACCACCACCACCAATCCATTACCGTCACCACCACCACCAATACCAAAACCACCAATACCAATACAACCTCCACCCATTCCAGCAATACCAATACCACTGCTGCCAATATCATGACCACCAATACCACCAACACCACCAATAGCACCACCACCAATACCACCACCACCAACAATACCACCACCTCCACCACCACTACCACCACCAATACCACCACCACCACCACTATTTCCACCAGCAGCACCGCCACCACCAATACCATCACAACCAAAACCACCACCACTAATACCACCATCAATGCCATCAAACCACCACCAACAATACCACCACCAAACCAATACCACCATCACCACTAATACCACCATCACCAATACCACCACCACAAATACCGCCACCACCAAAACCACAACCAATACCACCACTAATACCACCACCAATACCACCACTACCACCGCCACCAATACCACCACCACCAATACTGTCACCACCAATACTGCCACCACCAATACCTCCACTACCAATACCACCATCAACAAGACCACCACCACCAATACCAACACCACCAATCGAATACCACCACCATCACCAATACCACCACCAATACCAATACTGCCACCACCAATACCACCAATACCAATACCAGCAATACCACCACCACCAATACCACCATTACCAATAGCAACATCACCAATACTACTACTACCACCACTAATACCACTGTTACCCACACCAACACCACCATCATCACAAATACTACCAACAAAACACCGATACCACCAACAATACCACCATCAATAGCACCATTAATACCACTGCCAATACCACTGCCACCAATATCACCATCACCAATATCACCTCAACCATTAATACCACCACCATCAATGCCACCACCAATACCACCACTACCACCACCACCAATAGTGCCACCACCACCAACACCACCACCAACAATACCACCATCAATCCAATACCACCAACACCAATACCACCACCACCACCAATATCACCATCACCAATACCACCACCACAAATACCGCCACCACCAAAACCACAACCAATACCACCACTAATACCACCTCCAATATCACCACTACCACCACCACCAATACCACCACAAGTACCACCACTACCAAAACTGCCACCACCAATACCTCCACTACCAATACCACCACCAACAAGACCACCACCAATACCAACACCACCAATGGAATACCAACTCCAATACCACCACCAATACCAATACTGCCACCACCAATACCACCAATACCAATACCACCAATACCAATACCACCACCACCAATACCACCATCACCAATAGCACCATCACCAATACCACTACTACCACCACTAATACCACCAATACCCACACCAACACCACCATCATCACAAATACTACCAACAAAACACCAATACCACCACCAATACCACCATCAATAGCACCACTAATACCACCGCCAATACCACTGCCACCAATATCACCATCACCAATATCACCTCAACCATTAATACCACCACCACCAATGCCACCACCACTACCACCACCACCAATAGTGCCACAACCACCAATACCACCACCACCAATACCAATGCCACCGTCAATACAACTACCACCACCAATAGCACCACCATATACCAATACCACCCCCACCACAAATACCACCACCACTAATAGAACCAATACCATCACCAATACCACCACCACCACCAATACCATCACCACCAGTACTATCACCACCAATCACCACCACCAATAGCACCACCACTGCCACCAATACCACCACCACCACCCCCACCAATACCATCACCACCACCACCAATACCCTGAACACCAATACAACCACCACCAATACCACCACAATCAATGCCACCACCATCAATGCCTCCACCAATACCACCACAACCAATACCACCACCACCAATACAACCACCACCATTAATACCACCAATACAATCACCAATACCACCACTACCAATATCACCACCACCAATACCACCATCAATAGCAAATTTACCAATACCACCACCACCAATTCCACCACCACCACCAATACCACCACCACCACCAATACCACCACCAGTACCACCACCACCAATACCACCACCACCACCAATACCCCACCAACAATACTACAACAGCCAATACCAACACCAATACCACCACCACCAGTACCATCACCAATACCACCACCAGCAATACCAATACCACCACAACCAGTACATATACCACCACCAATACCGCCACCACCCCACCACCACTGATACCACCACCACCAATGCCACCACCACCAATACCACTACTGCCACTACCACCAGTACCACCACCACCACCGATACCATCACCACCGATACCACCAATACCAGTACCACCACCAATACCACCACCCCCAATACCAACACCACCAATGCCAATACCACCAACACCAATACCACCACCTCAGTGCCTTTCGCTCACTAGTAATTGCAAGGATTCTGTATGAGGCTGGAGCTGCAGCCGATATATCCCTTCCTCTCTCCAAGCTTCCCATAAAGCAAAGCCCACCCTGCGCCAGGAGGTGAAGCCAGGTCCCTACTACAGCAGGAGGGTTTTTGTTAGGCCAAAGATAGTAATGACATTACGAAATGCCACACTGCACTCTCAAATCATTGAGAGAGGGCAGGAAATAGCCCCCACCGCCCTCCCGCTCTTCCTCCTGAGCCATAACGGTGTAACCACAGATCGAAAGGTGTTGGAGGGTTTTGTTAGTGTTTATAGCTTGGATCATATGTAACTCTCGCTTCACACTTTGTGTCTGTAATTTACAACACTTACACATCTTTGCTGCACTATTTATCACTACTTTGAAGACATCGCAGGCCGGTCTCTTCCTCTGATATATGCAATCGATCAAGCGGTCAACAAGGCCCTTTATTGCAATGCAATAGGTCTCGCATCTGCAAGAATTTAAGCTATTAGTATTGTAAATGACAATGCCTTTTATTTATGTTTTAAAACCCAAAATATAAATAAAAGGCATTGTTACTTACAATCCCATTAGCTCAAACTCGTGTGAATGTAAGACCTTTTGCATTGCAAATGCTTGTTACTTCACAAGTACTCAGGAGAGGCCTGCTTTTGACTTTGTCAGTCCCTGGAAATAAGAGATATTCATACCCTGTAAGAATGTCAGATGTATTGATCTGTCCCATTTTTTACACAAAAGACAATTTGAATATCACCATTTTGTTTTATTTCTTTTTTAGCACTTCTCATCCCAATTCACAGTGTCAGAGCTCTTCACATCACACGTACGCAGTATACATGGGCATTAAATCATACACGTGTGTAAATCAAAGTACAATATGTGTTACATAAGGCAGAGTGGATTAGAAAGTGTAGGAGGCAGATGTCTTCAATAGTTTACTGTGCTATAATAGAAGTATTACATTTTATTACAGGAAGAAAAAAAAAGAATCTCTGTGTTAAAAGCAGTCCCCACTTACATATCTACATATAGAAATCTGTCATCTGCATGTTACATGATGTGCTTTGCAGGAGATATATTAACCCTCTAAACTACTTTGATTTAAAAATTTACCTAAAACACATATCTCTCCGGCAAATGTCTTAACCTCCAGTGTTATCTTACCATTGTTATTATTCCCCTAGATTTATTAGGCTCGCAAAGATCTCTTCAGCAGGTGCATTAACCCAATACAGTATTTTAAAATTCAGACTTTGCAACCAATTAAGTAGAACAGATTTACTGCCACATTTCTCTTTGTTGCCAATTTCTTTGTGCCAGAGTTTATTTTTATAAAAGTATAAGTTGAGGCCCAGATTTTCGGGCAAGGGCTACATTACTTTTTTTACACAATCCCACGCAAAATCAATTTTTTTAAATATTGTAATGTCCTGAAAGTCCTCATAGTAGACCTGCTAAACATATGTGTGAGGTCTAAAGAACTGATTCATGTGATGTCACTTCTAGTGAGGTCATAATTTGTGATGCCATGTGCGATGTCATGCACTGTGATGTCTCTATGAGATCGGTCTGAGGGGGACGGTGCTCAGCTGGTTTACATCTTTTTTGGCTGACCGCCGACAGACGGTCTGGGCCTCCTCTAGCTCTGCCGAGATGCCGCCATTGGGGGTCGGAGTACCACAGGGCTCTGTACTGAGCCCGACTCTCTTTAATATCTTTATGACCCCTCTGGCGACTCTGGCCGAGTCCTTCGGGGCCCAGATCGTATCCTACGCAGATGACACCCAGCTGCTCTTTACCTGCCGGAAAGGAGAGGATTTTGACGGAGAGAGTGTCCGCGAGTGCCTTGGGGCTGTGTTCAAATGGCTCCAACTGAACAGCCTCAAGTGCAACTCAGATAAATCGGAGGTGCTCTTCTTCGGTTGTCAATCCGATCCGGACTGGCATGTATGGTGGCCTGCCGACATGTCTCCCCCGGGGTGGTCGCCTCAGTCAGCTAAGAATCTGGGGGTTAAAATTGACAACGGTCTGACTTTAAGATCTCAGATCCTTACTCTCACTGGCACCTGCTTTGAGCTTCTCCGCATGCTTTGGAAGTTTTTTCCGTTGCTCTCCGAGGACCACAGGAGGATTACGGTTCAGGCCCTGATCGGGTCAAGACTGGACTATTCCAACGTCCTATATCTTGGCCTGCCCGAATATCTCCTGCAACGGATGCAGGTGGTCCAGAACGCTGCAGCACGTGCCATTTTTGGCCTGCATAGGCGAGTCAAAGTCTCTGGGCTGTTGCAGTCGCTTCATTGGCTGCCTATCCGACAGCGGATAGCTTTTAAAGCTCTAACCCTTGCTCACAAGGCCTTCTACGCCACGGGGGCAAAATATCTTCAGAAGAGGCTAGTCTCGTATCGTCCTGCCCGATCTTTGAGGTCAGAGTCGAAGTTCCTTGCCATCGTTCCACGTGTGAGGAGGGCCCGTATTGGAGGTCGCTCATTTATGCTCCGGGCCCCTCAGCTTTGGAACACTCTGCCCCTGACGTTACGCAGCACCTCAAATCTGCTGGCTTTCAGGAAGTGCCTGAAAACCTGGCTTTTTGCCTCCTAGTTTCTCTCGTCTCCTGTTGACCCTGCCTTCTTTTAATCTGTTGTGTTGTGTTTGTCTTCCTAGGTTGTCAATAAAGCGCCGGGACACTCTTTTGAGTAGCCGAGTGCTATAAAAGACACAATATAACATAACATAACATAACATACCATGATGTTACTTGCATACTTCCTAACTTGATTAGTTCCCCCACTTCTTTGGTTTGGACTTGCTTCCTGGTGTGAACCAATCAGCTTTTTCATCAGTGGTGCCTCACTCCTTTCTGCCCTGCCAGAAGTCTCAGAGTGAAACTTTTAGGAGCATTAAAAAGAGAAAACAGAGATGGGTGGCAGTCATCATGCTTCTATACTGTCATTCAAGTTCCAATGGTGGTAACAAATCCATGCAATCTCATATTGTCGTTACGAGGGACATCCACCTGAAGGAATGAGTCATTTTTAATTATACTGCACTCTTACAAATTTCAATCAATCAATCAATCAATGAACTTGTAAAGCGCACTACTTACCTGTGAGGGTCTCAAGGTGCTGAGGGGAGGGGGTGCTGCTACTGCTCGAAGAGCCAGGTCTTGAGGAGCTTTCTGAAGGTGAGCAGGTCTTGGGTCTGCCGCAGATGGTTGGGGAGGGTGTTCCAGGTCTTGGCAGCGAGGAAGGAGAAGGATCTGCCACCGGAGGTTGTTCGTTGGATGCGCGGGACGGCGGAAAGGGCAAGACTGGCGGAGTGGAGCTGGCGGGCGGGGCGGAGCTGGTGGGCGGGGGTGTGGAAGTTGAGTCTGTTGTTCAGGTCGGCTGGTCCGGTGTTGTGGAGTGCTTTGTGTGCGTGGGTGAGGAGTTTGAAGGTGATCCTCTTGTTGATGGGGAGCCAATGCCTGTCTCTTAGGTGGGAGGTGATGTGGCTGTGGCGGGAGATGTTGAGGATCAGTCGGGCGGAGACGTTTTGGATGCAATGTAGTCGTCGCAGGTGTTTGGCCGGGATTCCTGCGTAGAGTGCATTGCCATAGTCCATCCTGCTGCTGACGAGAGCTTGGGTCACCGTTCTTCTGGTTTCGGTTGGGATCCACTTGTAGATCCTGCGAAGAGGGTGTTGTAGCAGGAGGAGGAGATGGCATTGACCTGCCTCGACATGGAGAGGGAGGAGTCGAGGATGAATCCTAGGTTGCGTGCGAGGTCTGTGGGTGTTGGAGCTGTTTCCAGTGTGGTCGGCCACCAGGAGTCATCCCAGGTGGAGGGGGTGGGGCCGAGGATGAGGACTTCTGTTTTGTCCGAGTTCAGCTTCAGGCGGCTGCTCCTCATCCAATCGGCGACGGCCTTTATTCCCTCGTGGAGGTTGGTTTTGGAGGTGTGTGGGTCCTTGGTGAGGGAGAGGATGAGCTGGGTGTCGTCGGCGTAGGAGATGATGTTCAAGTTGTGGTGGTGGGCCACTTGTGCGAGGGGGCCATGTAGACATTGAACAGGGTCGGGCTGAGGGATGAGCCCTGGGGTATGCCTCAGATGATGTCAGTGGCTTTGGATTGGAAGGGTGGGAGGCGGACTCTCTCGGTTCTGCTGAAGAGGAAGGATGTGCTCCAGTCCAGGACCTTCTTCTGGATTCCAGCTTCTTTTGGCATGTTCTTAGTGTGCGGTGGCAGACCGTGTTGAAGGTGGCTGACAGGTCCAGGAGGGTGCGGGCTGAAGTTTCACCGTTGTCTAGTTGGCACCTGATGTCGTCTGTGGCTGCGCGGAGGGCCATCTCTGTGCTGTGGTTTCATCTGAATCCAGACTGGGATGGGTCTAGGATGTTGTTGTCCTCGAGGTGGCGGGTCAGCTGCATGTTGGCGATTTTCTTGATGACCTTCACCGGGAAGGGGAGCAGGGAGATGGGCCAGAAGTTCTTGAGGTCTTTGGGGTCCGTCTTGGGCTTCTTGAGGAGGGCATTGATTTCGCGTGCTTCCAGCTTTCCAGGAAAGTCGCTGTGTTAAACGAGACGTTGACGACCTTCCGTAGTTGGGGTGCGATGGTTGCATCAGCTTTGTTGAAGACGTGGTGTGGGCAGGGGTCTGTCGGGGGTCCTGAGTGGATGGAGTTCTTGACATTGCGGGTTTTGTCGTTGTTGACGTAGGACCAGGAGGCCAGCTGGTTGGTGCATGTGGCGTTCGTGGTGGGGTCTGTTGCGTTTGGGGTGGAGGAGGTGTTGAAGCTGTCATGGATTTCAGCGATCTTGCAATGGAAAAAAGTGGCCAGTGAGTTGCACAGATATTGCGAGGGCGGTATATAGTTGGTGTTGGCGCTGGGGTTGGAGAGTTCCTTCACAATGTTGAAAAGCTCTTTGCTGTCGTGTGCGTTGTTGTCCAGGCTGTTCTGATGAGGTGGTGCTGTCTGCGGATGGCGTCCTTATGGGCTGCTTGGCTGTCTGGTGTGTGGTCGTAGAGCCACTTCTTCCCCAGCTTCCGGCAGGTACGTTTGGAGATCTGGAGTTCTTCGGTGAACCAAGCGGCTTTCTTGTTGGGGTGGTTGATGGAGGGTATCTGGAGCGGGCCAGAGTGTTGGTGCAGTCGTCGATCCACGGGTGGCGGCGGCTCTGTCGGTGAGTCAGTGGATGGGTTCTGGGCGAGGGTGAATAGCAGTTGGGTGCAGTGGTGCATGGTTAGTTTCTTGAAGGTGAAGTGGATGCAGCGGTGGTCGTCCAGTGGAGTTCGGTGGTGTGGTTAAAGGCGATATGGGTGCTTGTGGAGAAGAAGGGGTCGAGTGTGTGGCCGGCGGCGTGGGTGGGTTCGGTGATGAGTTGTCGGAGGCCGAGGTTGGCTATCAGGGTCGCGGAGTTTGCGTTGTTGTTGTTCTCGAGATGGAAGTTCAGGTCCCCGAGGAGGATGTAGCCTGTGGAGGCGAATGTGTGGGTGGTGACGAGGTCGGCGGTGGAGTCGCTGAAGAGGGCCCGGGGTTTGGGAGGTCTGTAGACGAGTCTTCCTCTGAGAATGGTGTTGGGGTCGGTTTGAATCTGGAAGTGAAGGTGTTTGGCGGAGTTGAGGGAGTCATCTGCGAGGGTGTGGACCTGGAGGGTGGACTTGTGGACGACGACTATTAATCCTCCAATTCTGTTAGTGCGGTCTCTGCGGGAGATCTTGTAGCCGTCCGGGATGGCTATGGCGATGTCAGGTGCTGAGGAGTCGTTCCACCAGGTCTCGGTTCGGAAGGCCACGTCTGGGGCAGAGGTGTCTAGTAGGACCCAGAGCTCGACTCATGTTTGCATGCGGAGCGAGTGTTGAAGAGTATGCAGCGGAGATGGTTGGGACCAGTCCTTGGAGGTTTGGTGGTTCTGTCACAGGTGAAGTTGCAGGTGTGGCAGAAGAAGGGTCCGTGGGTGCGTTTCGGGGCGGCCCGGAAGAAGCGGTGGTCTCAGCTGGTGTTGAGAGCGTGGAGGGTGTTGGCGTTGTATCACAGTCTGGCGTCGTGCGGGTTCCAGGGAAACCTGGCTGAACCCCACATCCGCACCCGACATCGCTATAGCCATCCCGGAAGGCTACAAGATCACCCGCAAGGACCGCACCAACGGAGTAGAAGGAGGAATCGCCATCGTCCACAGGAACACTCTCAAAATCTTGGCAAACACCGATGACACCCTCAGCACTGCCAAACACCTGCACTTCCAGATCCACACCGACCCCAACACCACCCTCAGAGGAACCCTCATCTACAGACCCCCCGGACTATGACCACAGTTCAGCGACTCCATCGCCGACTTCATCAGCACACATGCCCTCCCCTCCATTGACTACATTCTCCTCAGATACTTGAACTTCCATCTCGAGAACAACAATGACTCCAGCTCCTCCACCCTGATCGAGAACCTCGCCAACCTCTGACTCAGACATCTCGTCACAAAACCCACCCACTCTGCTGACCACATGCGCGACCCCAACTTCTCAGCAAGCTCCCACGTCTTCTTCAACCATACCACCAAACTCCACTGGACAGTCCACGGTTGCATTCACTTCACCTTCCAGAAACCCACCACACACCACCGGACCCAACAGACACCTCTCCGCTGCTGGAGCAAAGTCACAGAAGACCAGCTAACCACCTCCCTTGCTTGAAGCCCACCCGCAGACCCAATCAACCCCAACGCCGCAGCCTGCAACCTCAGACAGGGGATCAATGACTGCACCAACACCCTTGCCCGCTCAAGAAACCCTCTAAAAGCCACACCAGAAAGAAAGCGAGCTGGTTCTCCGAAGACCTCCAGGCCTCCAAGCAAAGCTGCCGAAAGCTAGAGAAGAACTGGATCCGTGAACGAACACCAGAAATCTACGCAGCCCACAAGAACGCCATCCACGGAGGAGGAGCTTAGCCTGCATCGGTGATGGCTGCCTGATCCCTCGGCTCCGCCGAGCCTTCCGTCTTCCTCCCGGCCCGCACCTTCATTTGCTCTCTATCTTGTTCGTCACCATCATCATCGGGACCGGGAGGCGATTCTGTTTCCAGCGGTGTGTTTCTTCGCGCAGCCCCGGCAGTGGAAGTGCCGGAGCGCCCGCGTCCCCATTCAGTCGCTGGCTACAGCAGACCGGGTCTTTGTCCTGACGATGGCCGGCCATGTTTTCACTCCCGTCGGACACTGAAGCGGCAGAGGAGACCGGCGAGACCAGCTGCTCCGATGTGATCGCAGTCGCATAGATTTGCTTTGCTCTTCTCGACTCCGCGCTTTGGGGAATTTCAAGTTCGGAGAGCAACATTGTGTCTCCGTCTTATCGCAGGCACTGATGGATCGCCTTCCTTTCCAGGGTCCCGGGTGCTGCCATCTTGAAGATTGTCCCCCCGGCTGCTGTGCCTACTCCGGGCTGCTGCCGGTGACGAGGTCCGCTTACACAAATTGCTCTGGCGCTGTGCATGGGGTCAGCGTGGGTTGTGCTGCCCCAGTGCCCCCAGTTATGTCGCAGCATGCGGAGCCCGGACTGGGAGAACTGCTTTGTGGCGGTGATCGTGGAGACCAGCATCAAGGACTGCGACACCTCGTGAGCCTCGCATGCAGAGACCTGGTGCTCCTCTTCCCTCTACTGCACCACTGACGGTGATGGATGTCCTATGTGCCTTGGGTACTTTGAGATCTGCCCTGCAAGATGTTGTCCGGGACGTAGGGGACCGACTGGACGCTATTTCCACCTATGTGCCCCCGGTGGGACGGGCTGTCCCTCGATTGCAGGACACTGTGCCATGTCCTGTTCTTGATTGCGAAGGAGTGTCTACCCGGGTGTGTTCGGAGATATCGAAGGTGCGTGAGCCTGATGACACTTCAGTGTGGATTGGAAAAGTGGCGGAATGGTCTGAGGACGGCGAGCCGGATGTTATATCCTCCGAGAGGCTTGCAGTTACTGGAGCTGCGATCTGGCTTGAGGGGAATGTCCGGGCGCCACGTTTAGTGACTCCTCGCGGGGTTACTGACATGGCTTGCTTTTTTGTCCTGGAGTGGTTCCTATTGACTGTGCTTGCCGATCCTGGTGATTCACTGGATGGCGCCACGTTCTCCTGTTCTATTGATATCATCATGGCTGTGTGTTGGATGGAAGTTGACGGACACCCCCCCGCTCTGATGTGGACACTTTGCTCGCTCGCCTCTTCCAAGATGTCTACCATGAGGCTGGACTATGCCGCTGCTTCGCATCGCAGGGGGCAGGGCTGAGGTTGTCTCCTGTTATGCACGGTCTGTTTCTGCTCGCACTGCTGGGATACTGATGGACTGCCGGGGATAGTGAATATGGATATTGTATTGGTCGCGGGGCCCGGGATCGGGCGGCCGGAGATATGTGATGGTGGTCTTGGGAATTCCTGCTGGTCCTCGGTGATTTCTTAAGGGTAATGGATGCATTGACGGGGGGGACTAACGATGTGACTGTTCTTTGTCTGATTTATTCGCTTACTTGAGATGATTCTCCCCACCTGCATTTCTGATTACTACTACTCTTACGCTGCTGGTAATTTGCGTGAGAGATGTTTATAGGACCAGTGGTGACCGAGATCACGTTGAATATAGCTCCTCCCTGCCTTCTCTGAGAGTTGGAGGGTGGGATGGCTCTTCTCACTCTCAATACTCTCTTTCCCACTTGGGGGTTTCTTGGGGCGACAGGCATGCCTATGGGGGGGGGGTGGGCCGTGGCCTTCCGCTGGTATGCAGGGTGGGGGGATGGGACGTGTTTTATGTTTTCTCTTTGTTTCTATGGCCCTCTTTCTTTTTCTTTTCTTCTTCTGTCTCCTTTTTCTATATCTCTTCGCTTCCTTTGGGGTCGGGGTTTAGTCTTATTGGGGAGTTTATCGTATCGTAATCATGTGACATAGCGGTTGATCCTGGTTCCTAGATGGTGTTCAATTGTTTTCTGTCGCATGCCTTCCTCTTTCACGCCTCCTTCCTGATGCTCCGTGAATGATAATAGCTATCCTGGTCAGTGATTGGCTTTGACTCTTTTTGTAGTTTTAGATTCGCACTCGACAAAATCATAAAATTAAACCTTTTTATATCCTACTGCTATTGTTCTATGTTACATACAATACTCTTCGCTTATAGACAGCTCTAATGGCGTTCTGCTCCATTGATTCTGCTTTATCCTTTTCCTATATGTCATAGCGGCCGGCCCCGAGGGGTTGTAGGCAGACGCTGTGTATTGTGCATTTTACAAATAAAGGTTTTTAAAAAAAAAAAAAAAAGAACGCCATCCACACACACCACCACCTCATCAGATCCGCCAAAAGGCCCTCCTTCAAAGACCTCCTAGACAACAAAGTACACAACAGCAAAGAGTCAGTTGTTGCAAGAGCTCTTTAACATCGTGAAGGAACTCTCCAACCCCAGCTCCAACACCAACGACAACCCACTTTCGCAAAACCTGTGCGACTCACTGACCACCTTCTTCCACCGCTAGATCACAGACATCTACAACAGCTTCAACACTGAGACCGCCCCAGCAACCACCGAGACCTCCACCACCAGAACCACCACCAACATCAATGACAATGACACCATCAAGATCATGAACTCTGTACACTCCGGGTCCCCGTCTGACCCATGCGCACACAACATCTTCAACAAAGCCAGCATCACCATCGCACCCCAGCTCTGGAAAACCATCAACATCTCCTTCGAAACAGCAACCTTCCCAGAGAGCTGAAAGCACGCCAAGATCACCCCTTACTCAAGAAAACCAAGGCGGACCCCAAGGACCTCAAGAAATTCCGACTCATCTCCCTGCTCCCGTTCAAGGCGACAGTCATCGAGAAGGCCGTCAATAAACAACTTACCAGATTCCTCAAGGAGAACAGCATCCTGGACCCGTCCCAGTCCATATTCCGCAGCAACCACAGCACCGAAACTGCGCTCATTGCCGCCACTGACGACATCAGGATCCTGCTAAACGACGGAGCATCCTCATCCTCCTGGACCTTTCAGCCGCCTTCAACACGGTCTGCCACTGCACACTACAAACACACCTCCATGACGCCGGGATCCAAGAGAAGGCCCTGGAATGGACCGCCTCCTTCCTCTCTGGCAGAATACAGAGCGTCTGCCTCCTTCCTTCTGCTCCAAAGCCACCGAGATCGTCTGCGGCATACCCCAGGGCTCATCCCTCAGCCCAACGCTGTTCAACATCTACATGGCACCGCTCGCCCGCATCGCACGACTGCACAACCTCAACATCATCTCCTATGCTGATGACACCCAGCTGGTCCTCTCCCTCATCAAAGACCCCCTCACCGCCATAACCAACCTCCACGAGGGAATGAAGGCCGTCGCCGACTGGATGGGAAACAGCTGACTGAAGCTGAACTCAGACCAGATGGAGGTCCTCATTATCGGATCCACTCCCTCAGCCTTGGACGACTTCTGGTGGCTGACCGCACTAGGAACAGCTCCAACACCCTTCAGCCACGCTCGCAACATAAGGTTCATCCTCGGGTCCACCCTCTCCATGACAAAGCAGGTCAACACCGTCTCTTCCTCCTGCTTCAACACCCTCCACATGCTCCCCAGGATCTACAAGTGGAGCCCCACTGAAACAAGAAGGTCAGTCAACCAGGCCCTCCTCAGCAGCAGACTGGACTATGGAAACACTCTCTACGCAGGAGCCTCGGCCAAACTCCTGAAAAGGCTCCATCGCCTCCGCACACCTGATCCTCGACATCCTTCGCCGCAGCCACATCACACCCCATCTGAGAGACTTGCACTGGCTCACCGTCAACAAGAGGATAATCTTCAAGCTTCTCACCCACGCACACAAAGCACTCCACAACTCTGGACCAGCGTACCTCAACAGCCCACTCAGCTTCTACGCCCCCACCCGCCACCTCCGCTCTGCCAACCACGCCCTCACTACTGTATCCCGCTTCGGAAGAGTGACTGCAGGTAGCAGATAATTCTCCCACCTCGCCACGAAGACATGGAACACCCTAACCATTCGCACACGGCAGACCCAAGACCTTCTGACCTTCAAAAGAAACCTCAAGACCTGGCTCTTTGAACAGTAGCAGCACTCCCCCTCCCCTTACCGCCTTGAGACCCTCACAGGTAAGTAGTGCACTTTACAAATGCTTTGATTGTTTGATTGATTGAACTGTTCCATGCATGTATGCTGCATTTGTTGGGAGCACTGCCACTGGCAGTGTTGAGCATCAGTTACCGTCTGAGCTTCCGTCTTGCGTACTTCACCTGCGTTCGGCCCTGGTTCCATTGATGATCATGCACATTGGATTGGCCCATGGATGTCTGCCTATCAAAAACAACAGTAGCTGAACTGGATTATGACTTGTGTGTGCACCCACTGTTGGCCCACGACCAGGAGTGCAACTGTGATACCAGTGCATGGGATGCCTTGATATTTGGCGTATGTGCTTGCAGTTAGGGATGGGAGATCGCACAAGTCGTTGTGTGCAGTGAGTACATCGAGGCGCTCCTCTATTGGGCTCTGTTGCGGATTGGTGAAACGGCATGGATGGAGCACATGAGCACATCTGTTTGGACCAGTTAACGGATTGGCTCTGCCTCATGTTCGTTGAACTCGACAATGACGTACTCTTTGAACTGATTGCCCATGAAGCTGCGCTCGCATTCATGGATGAGTAACTATGTTCCTGCAGTCACAACTGATTGCCACCCAGAGCAGAGGTCCCAACACCTTGTTGCATCTTTGAGTAATGGTCACATATCCCACCACAACAGTGGACATGTCTGCATTCGCCTAGACTCAGAATGCATGTGCGTACACCTACGCGTGTTGACACACACCTGTGCAAGGTGTGGCAGTCACATGGGCGGAGCTGCACAGCGATGTTTGGCAACGTTCCTAAACCTGACATACTTTTGGAGGGAGAGTACACACATGGCAATGTAGTACGACATGGGACCTTGTTGGACCCTTTCACCTGCTCACTGTCAGCAGAGCAGACAATCAGCGCAGACCATTGGTACAGCACTATGCAGATCCCATGGGCTGTGAGTCATGTCCCCTGACATGGGGCAATGAGCAGACGCCACACATCACACGACTCGTCCAGCAGGGCAAGGTAGTCTGAGACCATTGCCATCCGTAATGATTGGTGTTCATTTTTGCCTCCCCATTTCTTGCACCTCAACATGTTCCTATGCTGCCTGTAAGTCTCTTAAGCTTTGGTCTGCATGTTGTGGTCCTTGTCCTGCCGGTACTAACATGCACATGCTAATAAAGTCTATGCAACTTCACTATTGTTCAACCATGATGAGTGTTGATTAGAATGACAAATCGTGTGCCTCAATGAGCATTATCCATACACAGGGAGGGACTGACTTACACATTTCACTAAAGGGGTGAGTCCCTATTGCCAGCTCTACCTCTGTCAGCCAGACATTGTGGTTGGGATAGTTGCTGGTAGACCTGTGCTTTTACATGTCTTCAGCAATGTGAGGATGGTGTCCACATTCTTGCCATGTGCATCAATGTGATCCATCAAAATAGGCTATGTCCACACAGTTGAGTGTGAGTAGGTATGTGAAGAGATGTTCTGTTGTCACATCTGATGGGGGACACTACTTCAGTCCTGCTACCGAATTTGACATTTTTGCACACAGCTCTATTTAATACATTGACGTGGGGCTAAGTTGGGGCATTGTGAGATTGTTGTTCATGTGCAATAAGGATACAGAAAAGGGGGTGGTGATGAACAGAGTGTCTGAATTAAGCAGACCACTCTTACCAAGTCCAAAGATCAGGGCTTGATCCATCACCGTTATTTATCTCACTGCACCATCCCAGCTCAGAACCTGGCTATATGCAAATCAGTCTGTCCCTGGCCCAGTGCATCATGGGAACAGGGCAGACTAAACTACCAAGCCAATTCTTCACCAGAAAGGAGACAAGCTACCGGGGACCGGTTTCTGGCATTTCAGCCGTCTTCGGCCCGGCTTGCTTGAATCCTGATGGTGCAGTGAGGAAGGGACTCATGTCTGAGTATACCCTGCCACACCTATAGTGGCCAAAAACGATACAGAAAAGGGGGTGGTGATGAACAGAGTGTCTGAATTAAGCAGACCACTCTTACCCAGTCCAAAGATCAGGGCTTGATCCATCACCGTTATTTATCTCACTGCACCATCCCAGCTCAGAACCTGGCTATATGCAAATCAGTCTGTCCCTGGCCCAGTGCATCATGGGAACAGGGCAGACTAAACTACCAAGCCAATTATTCACCAGAAAGGAGACAAGCTACCGGGGACCGGTTTCTGGCATTTCAGCCATCTTCGGCCCGGCTTGCTTGAATCCTGATGGTGCAGTGAGAAAGGGACTCATGTCTGGATATACCCTGCCACAACTATAGTGGCCAAAATTGATACAGAAAAGGGAGGTGCAGTGAGCCTAAAAACGGTGATGGATCAAGCCCTGATCTGTTGACTGGGTATGAGTGTTCTGTTTAATTCAGATACTCTGTCCATCACCACCCCCTTTTCTGAATCATGTGCAATAAGGCCACAATTATTTCACACCTTCACAGTCATCTAATTGGCCATGCGGGTTAGGGTTAAACATGCGCATTGATGTCATTTCTCAGGGTGTACCTTTTAGTTCAATCAATGTCCCTACATTCATCCATACTTTTATACTTGATTGAACATAGACATGACACATCTGTGTGATTTAGAATGTTTTATTCACATTTTGTGGAGTGTCAGAGCTGGAGCAGTACATGGCCATGCCAACCCCTCATTACAGAGTCCTTGGGTGAATGAAAAGTTAATTGGAAGAGGAAGAGTTCAGTCTGCAGCCTGATTGCTGTGTCATTGGTAACCAGAGCAGATATGGCAGTCCATGTTGGGGACCAGGTGAATGTCGCAGAGTGTTTCGGGGGACAGTGGAAGGTGTTGTTCCAGGGCATGATGCAGTGGGCTGAACCAGGCAGGGACAGGCCATATTGCGGGATGGATGCTACTACCTCCTTTCTCACACAGTCAACATCTTACTCCTCTGATATGTCTTCTGCGTCGGGTGTGTCAGGAGTGTGTGGCTACATCACTGTGTACCACTGATACATCAGGCGGCGACGGTGGTAGGGCTGCATCACTGTGTGCCAATGACACATCAGGGGGCGGTGGTGGTAGAGCTGCATCACTGTGTGACAATAACACACCAGGCGTTGGAGATGTGTGTGTCGAAGTTCCTGCTGCAGTCATCTGGGACATGCTCTGTGGCAGCAATGTCAAGATGAGGATCTACAGGGCATGTAAGATCCCACCTACATCTCACTGGTGTTCAGCCCTGGCAGCCATACTTCCAGCCTGCATCGGCTCCATGGTCTCCACTGTCCTCCGCATCTGTGCCAACGCTGTGCTGTCATCCCTGGAGCCTGTCTGACTAGACAGTTCTTGTATCTGAGTAAGGCCCCAGCGATGTCAGTCAAGGATTGTTGGAGAGCATGGAGCAGTGGGTGTCCGTTAGGGACTGTAAATGGTCCCTGATGGGACTTGGACACACATGTATGGCATTTAGTTTGTCGCCATGAGGTCTAACCCCACCCTCTGCTGATCAGCCAGCTTCTCCTGGCACCCTAACACACGGCATTGGAATGCCATGTGTTGGTTGTGGGGATCCTGTGAGCCAGCCGTGGTGGTGTGTGCTTCCTGCTGTGTGGTCTGTGCAGGGGATTGGGTCATCTCGATGCAGCTGGGCTGACCTGCTCCTGGAGGTGGGGTGCTTAGGCTGTCTATGAGCTGTTGGAGGGTGTTGGGGCAGATGCCAAGATGTCCTCTTCATCATCACTGAAGAAATGTCTGGTCTGCTTTGCAGGAGGTGTTGATTGTCCCTCTGTTGATGCATTGTATATGTTTCCAGACACACAGCATGACAATGTGCACTGTTGCTGTTTTGGAGGAACTGGCTATTTGATGGGAGACAGTGGACATTTTAACCACATGACGGATCTGAGGATGTACACGTACATTATCATCTCACAGTTTCCTGCAATGCCAGATGCGATTAGCCAGTTTCTATGCACAAGCAGCACCAGTTGTGTCCTCTGTCCTGTAGTGTAAGTGTTGCACTTTGTACCACATTGTCGTCATTGTTGATGTGCTGTGATTGCTATGTGTGTGTGCTGCATTGTGGGAGAGTCACCCCTGCAGCTCTGATTTAGCAGCCCCTTATCCCTTTGAGGCGGTGTGCCTTCGACTTGTATGCTTTTATGGTGCTGAGATGTTGGCGACTTGGGTCATTTGTGCTCTTGGACGGTTTTTGTACTCTTGTGCATTGTTTGTCTTCATATGTGTTGTTGGCGTCAGTGGTTGTATGTGCAACTGGATAAGTCAGAAAGTGACCTGCTACTTTGAGGATGTGATCCACACTGGGCCACCTCAGTGTTGTGTTGTGCACCATTTCATGTATTTTGACTGCAGCCATTCTATCGGTCATGCAGTGTCACTTGCATTGTCAGTGTGGCTCACAGAACCTCTGCTTTGCTGGATTCAGCACATGTGGATGGGTAGGTTGTGGAATTGGTGATAGGGAGGGGATCCCCTTTGTGCACATAGTGGATGAGGCCTACTTGGTGTTTCTATGTGTGCTGCAGTGGATCAAAGGTATCAGGGACATGGTCGACAATCATTGTGGGTGTGCAGTGTGCTACACATGATTGTGCATGTGTGCCCATCTCCCCCGTCCCTCCAGTCCCTGCTCGCTACTCACCCTGATGCTGTTGGGTCAGGTCATATCGAGCTGTGCCTGGACTCCCAACTTCTTGCACCGTTTCCACACTTATGACTGTGGCCACCATTTCCTCCAGCTCACCCAGCTCCTCCTCTGGTGCAGGACTCTCAGCTCCAGTCGCCTTTGCTGCCTTCCTGTTGGCAGCGAGTTTCTGTTTGGTTTGGCTTTGCACATCGTGCTAGCGCCTCTTGACCTCCTCCATTTACCTCCTCAAAACTCAGATTACATTCACGTTGTTCACGATGGACTGCCATATTTTTGTTTGTGTTGCCAATGACGCAGCGGAGGTAACGAACAGTTGTTGGTAATGTTCTATCACCTTCGTGACAATGATACGGTCTTCCTGCAGACTGAACCCCTTCTTCCTCTGCCTCTTCTCCTTGCCCTTTCCTGAACACAGGATTCCTGGCTGGTCCTTTGTGGGGCTTGTGGGGTTCTGGCTGTCCTCTGCACTTGGTCTGGGTGCATCCATGGTGCTACGCAGTTAGATTTGGTTTTGGTGTGTTTTTTTGCTTTTATAGTGCATTTTCCGGCATAAACGAGTGGGAATTGCAGACCTGTCACTGGTTGTTACTGATTTTCGTAATGCAATTTGGGGCATTGCAACATTTTTTGCATTCATGTTTTGCATTTTTTTGGTGTCACGTTGATATTTACGCAGTCATTAGGCGCGTTATCGGGATACTATTGCATAGTGCTGCCGGGTTGGGAATACAATGTTAACACAGTGTTATCTTGTGGCGATAGACTGCAATGTGCAAAGTTGCGTTAAGCTAATTTTGCAATACTTATCACACGTTCTTGATAATATCCCCCATTGAAGTATGAAGCAAGAAACAGCATTTAAAGGTAAAGCAGTTGACCACTAAGCATGTTGTCAACAAATGTATATACATCCAAAAGAAAGAGCTTTTTTGGCCAATCTTGACAGGTTCTAAATCAACATATTTAAATTTTAAAAAATAGTTCAAAGAGGATTTATATTGAGAAGGATAAGCACTCATAATGGTCAATTAGCAAGTACATTTATATTTTCGAAAATAAAATTATATCCTGAGTACCTACAATCATGCAATTGTGGGAATTTCAAGCAGGGTCAATCAGCACAAATGTCTTCCATGTTTTCAAGATTGGATGTGAACGATTCTGAATACTGGTACTACCAGTAAATGAAGAGCTCTTTTTGTATTTCTTTCATACCTATAAACATGTAAAAAAGAAACATGACAGTGAAGGAATAGACTAAAAAAAATCTAATATTTCACGTGGCAAAGGTACACACGAACCTATTTCTCAAAAGGTCTTACCTAAGTCACGGTCCCAAATGTGAGGTTGAACTGCATAGAACCTAACTGAGAAGTTCAGTAAAGAGGGACATTGAAAATCTTATTGGTCTGAATATACTCAAAATGCTTCTGGAAAATCCTGCTGGGCCATATCACCCCCAGTAGGATTTACACCAAAAGGAAGGAACTGATAAATCAAACATTTTGGGGCTCTTATTGTTTCATCCTGCTGTTTCAACATTCAGTGTGTTTTAATCCCTATATCTGAAAATATGTATTCACAAAACAAAGATCAAATTTTGGCGCAGGGGCTAAAGTACTGTTTGAAAAAAGGAAACAAAAGTACAGCAAATCGAATAAATGAACTGAAATTAATGAACGGATATCAAAGGATGATTTTGGTAATGTTTCACCTTAGAATTTGAATTTGAATTAAAAAAAAAAAAGTCACTACGTTCATTGCTACTAGAATGTAGTCCACACGGTAACCTAAACTACGGACTAATTATATAATGCATGGCTAGGTGAAGGATTATTTACACTAAAATATTGGTTTCCACTGGTGTCATGTAATTAAAATCAATAAAGACTTCCCATCAAGGCTTTCTTGGTATATGGTGGATGAAGGACTCTTAATTTTCCATAATGTCAAGTGGCTCAAAAGATTCAGAAGCAATAGCACCTTTAGGTCTTTTCAAAACACATCGGTTAGAGCGGGGCAAGAAATTCAATAACAATAAAAGCAGCCTGTTTGTATTCAGCTCTCAGAAAAGTAGTGGTCTCAAGAGGAATTTGCATGCCCATCTCGACCGTAAAGCTTCTGGAAGGGCACTCACAGATGCTAGTACATATTTGTCTATGGAGACTGGAGGAATCAAAAAGAGAAAGGAGACATGTGTAATGGAAAAAAACACAAAACGTCAAACATGTACACACTTTGAATTAAGGCCAAAACTACAATCTACTGTTGTGAGAAAAATCATGAAAGAGGCAAGATCTCATCCAGACAATTTTATAAAGGCCATTATACAACCTTCTCCTTTGCTAAATTTAGCAATTTGAATACATGACATTGACATGTAAATTGGGCTACTTACCTAATCATTTAGCTTTAATTAGACATAACTACTCAAACCCCTACTTTCTAGCTATCGTATTGTTACATTTTGAGGAAGGTTTCATATCCTCAGTAAACTCTAATCCAATGGGTGCCACTGCATGTTCTCCAGTTGAATTACGGGTAGTGTGAGTAGTCTCTCAAAAAGTTAGTGTGCACTGCAGTGCCTGTGCTGGCAGTTTAAAATAAAATGCAAGAGGGAAGTTAGTGGTACTTTCTGAACTCTATGTTTATATCGAAGGAGTTTTCAGGCATCTGTGATTGAAGCCAGTGACATATGGCTTGTCTTTGTTTAATCTGCTGTCTGAGGCAGCTGTGGCATTTGTCGAATAAAGCGCAGCTGACAAGTCGGAGAAGGAAGAAAAATACATCTCTAAAGGACTACAGACACTTGTCAGAAGAAGATGGATTGGACACATTGCAGTGTTCAAACTCCACTGATTATGGAGGTGAGGAAGGAGGATGCAACCTTAAAAAATTGTTTCTGACACACCATTTTATCTTGAAGCATAAAAACATCAATCTTCAAAAGTAAGATGTAACCTTATTTTGTTTTATCTTAAAGTTGTGTTCCCTCAGACACAACCATTTCTGAAATTGTAATCTGTACAGCTCGTAGATGGCTTGCTCGCACAGGATAATGGACTTTCCAAGATTCACAATATGTCATCCTTGTACGGAAGAATAAAGAGCAGACACAGCTGAAACACGCGATAAAACATAGCAAAAAGGCCACCGCGCAAAGGCCTCTGCATTCATTTGGCAATGTCACGAAAAATGTAGGTCAAACAATTTCCAGTGAACATTTTGTTTTTCTTTTATGTATTTTAACGTAATGTATTCAGTGATCTGTGCACAATACAGGACCTGTCGACATGTGCATTGCAGGGTACCAGTCGCCTCCTAATGCTGGGCTGTTGTTTGGTGGTGAGTGTATTGTGTTGCCCTGTGAACAGCACAAATCAGTATTTTACCGAAGAGTGTAACCTAGCACTCAAAACAATGAGGGGCATATTCTGAAGGAGCTGTCACAGAGTTAACTGCACTTTATCGCAGCCAAAGTCGTGATAAATAAATTACCCCATTCACAAGCTGGTGCTAATAGCCCATAGCACCAGTTTACCAGCGATAGCAGCTGCAAAAAACATCGCCACTGATGACCCCCACAACTATCGCTAATGAGATGCAGGGTAGGCGTTCCCAAGAAAAAAGCAGCAACAACACCACTCCGCAACATTCTTAGCGACCAGCCACATCAGCGATAAGATCACAAAATATGTGATAAGGCGCGTTAGCAGCAGCAAACTAACACCTGCTCTGACCTGGTGTAAAGTCGGACCACAGCCTGCACCACAAATGGGAGCCCAGCCCAGAGCCACACCTGAAGATCAACAGATGCCATGGAGCCACTCATCATGCAGCCTGACACCCAAGAGAGCCACACCGCCCACCGCCACCACCCCCAAGACCCTCCTCCCCAGGCCACCCCCCGGACAAAGACATGCCACATCGACTACACAGAATCATGTACCAAACATTCTGCCTGATGACGCCCAATCACATCTGGTTACATGCATGTGTTGACACAAAAATGAGCATCACACATTCACCTTTGAAGCAACAAATGTAAATTTCAATGAAACAAACACAGAACAAAAATGAAGTCTCAAGGTGGCAGCCCTCGGGGCACTCCATAAGTCACAGCCTGCAAGACAAATACCATGATGAGAATGTGTGTCCTGCACACATCAAGGGACAGAGACAGACCGAAGGAGAGAGAAAGAGGAAGAGAGAGATAGACGGACAGAGAGGGGAGAGAGAGATAGACGGACAGAGATGGGGAGAGAGAGATAGACAGACAGGGAGGGGGGGAGAGAGATAGATGGACAGAGAGGGGGAAAGAGAGCTAGACAGACAGACAGGGGGAGAGAGACACAGAGAAAAGAAGAGAGGGACAGGGAGAGAGAGCGCCAACACTGCGCACCTAGGCCACACTGCTCACCTGCTGCCACCTGTGTGTCTCCAACCACATGCAGCTCACCAGGTCCCACATCTGAGACAGACCCGTCATCTGAAACAGAGTCCAGATACATGAATGGCAAAGTACATACAATTGCACACAACATCATCACCTGTCTGCCCCTGCGCACAAAAAGAAGCTGCACCCCAGCCCCCGCCTACCCAGGCAGCTGCATCCCAATCCTTCACACCGACCAGTGGTGCATGTCAGCCCCTGCCCACCCAGGCCTCACTGCGCTAAACCGCCACCGGAGTGCAGATATGAGGGCCCCCCACGTGCTGGTGCAAGCTCTAAGCCCGGGGCATGCAGACATGGCATCCTCCACATGCATGCCCCCAGTTCTCACATTTGGTGCTGGGTCTTGATTTCTCAATGGCAGAGGACATACCAGTGCCCCCGCGCATCATCGCAGGCTGCACACCCGGTCAGCCTTATTAGTGGCACTAACTCTGTGATCCAGGAGGCGATGCCATGTGGCGGTAGGCCTGCGCTGCCCACTGGCTCAGGCCTACACTGCGGTCCAGAAGGGCTCACAAAACCTGAGCCATCTGGACCGCCGGGAGCATCATCGCAGGCTACACACTAGCACAGCACTTAAGGTGCCCCTACTTCAGTGCACTAAAAGTCACCGTCCCATGGCTGGGTGCCTGTGCCGGCTGCAGTGTATCCGGTGCCACCAAGTCTGTGCCCTGCTAGTCATGGACCCTCTATGAATGGGTATCATGGTGCGGATGCCATCATGTCACCTCCAGCTGCAGAATGTGATGTTGCAGGCCCCTGGGCACCCATGACAACATGCACACCACATGCATACACCCCGAGAGAGGTTGGAAATGGCATTGTGCACAAGCGCCCACCCTTTTTATTGGCAGGTTAACATGTGCTGTGATGCGTGTGCTGTATGGGTGTGGTGTGGGTGTAAACCAGCCTTGAGGGAGAGGCTGTGCATGCTGACAAGTAGACCTGTGAACAGCAAATCACTACAGGGAAGTCCTAGCACACGTAGTGTTGTTGTCCCCCCCTCTGAGGGTAAGCGTAGTGAGCTGCCCTGGCATATGCCAGTCCAGCATAAGAGTTTGAACAATGACCACAGGGCTCTGGGCATGGTTCTGTACAGGGCTGGACAAGAAAGGAACTAATGGGTGTGTCCCTGTTGTTGGGTCGGTGCCACCCGGACAACATTCAGCAATGTGTGACCTGTGACCCAAGCCCACATGAACATAGAGGGAATTCACTGAGCCTACATTCATCAATACTACCACACATTAAAGACCATAGACACAACACATCTGTGTGATTCATAATGTTTAATGCACTTTTAGTAGAGTGTTGCATCTGGAGCAGTAGAGGGCATGCAAACCCCACATGATGATGTTTGCCCGTGGAGGGCAAGCCAAAGTCCTTCAGGGAATGACAAGTCCAAAGGACGGGGAAGAGTTCAGTCTGCAATCTGTTTGCCATGTCATTGGCGATCAAACCGAATATGGCAGTCCATTATGAGGTTCAAGGTGAGTGTTGCAGAGTGCATCGGGGGACAGTGGAAGGTGATTATGCAGAGGGCAAAACCAAGCTGAAACCATCCATATGGCGGAGATGAATGCTACTGTGTCCTTCTTACCAAGATGGCGCTTTCATTTGCCTCTTCATCCTCTGCTGTACCATGTGCATCACGTGTGGGTGATGGTGGCCTTTCTCCAGCACTGTGTGGCAGTGACACCTCAGGGGCTGGAGGTGGAATGTCTGCCACACTGTGTGGCACTGACACTTCAGGGGGCGGAGATGTGGATGTAGTGGTAGTAGCAGCATGCATCCGCGCCAGGCCTTGTGGCAGCAATGCAATGAGGATGGTTTTGAGGTCATTGAGGAACCCAGCTAACATTCACTGGTGTGCAGCTGCTCTTTCTGCATTGGCCTGCACCATGGTCTCCATGAGCCACCACATGTTTCCCACCTCACGGGCGAGCTTGGTGGAGCCACTCTGAGTATTTAGTCATTCTTGTCTCTGAGTTAGGACTCAGTCAATGTCAGCCATGGTACATTGGAGAGCATAGAGCGGACCGTGGGTGTCTGTAAGGGACTGTGAGTGGTCCCTGATGGGACATAGACACCCACGTATGGTATCCAGTTTGTCTGCCATGTGGTCGAAGCCCACCTGTTCACCCGGCTGCTCATGGCATCCCAACACAAGGCATTGGATGGCCATGTGTTCTTTATGGGGGTCCTGGGAGGCAGCCATGTTGGTGGGTGCTGCCTGCTGTGTGGTCTGTGCAGGGGCTGAGGTGTCCTTGTTGTAGGTCAGCTGCCCTGCTCCTGAAGGTGGGTTGACGTAGCTGTCAATGAACTTTTGGGGGGCATCGGAGTCGAAGCTCCTCTTTGTCATCAGAGAAGAGAGGGTCGGGCTCCTCTGCAGGAGGTGTTGATTGTCCCTCTGCAATGTGAAGGGGAGATGCAGTTTAACAATGTGTTCATATGTGTGTTGTCACATTGTACATGTTAACATACAGACTGCATGACTGTGTACATCATGACTGTTTGGGAGGAGCTGCCTATTTGATGGGGGACCGTGGACATTTCGACAACAGATATGTGTGTGTTCGTAATTGTATATTGTCATCTCAAATTTCCCTGCAATGCCACTTGTGCTTGGCCAGTGTCTACACCCACTCGGCACCAGTTGTGTCCTGTGTTCTGTTGTGGACATGTTGTGGTTTGTGCCACATTGTTGTCAGTCTGCATGTTATGTGTGTGTGCTGCATTTTGGGGGTGTGGACCCTGCTGCTCTGTTTTGCTGCCCCTTATCCCTTTCATGTGATGTGCCTTTGCCTTCTGTGCTTATACAGTGCTGAGATTTGTCATACTTGGGTACATTGGTCTTTTGGTGGGTGTTGGGGGTCTGGGGCATGGTTTATCTGCAGATGTGCTCTACTTAATTGTGCATGTGTGCCATTGTGGCCATTTCTCCCGTCCCCCCAGTCCCTGGCCATTACTCACCCTGTTGCTGTTGTGTCCGGTCATGTTGAGCAGTGTCAGGTCCCCCGACTCCAGTCGCCGTCTCCCAACTGATGACTGTGGACACCATTTCCTCATGTTGTTCAGCTTCTCCTGTGGCGCAGGACTCCCACCTCCAGTCTGCATTGCTGCCTTCCGGTTTTGGTGAGTGTCAGCTTGGTTTTGCGCTTGACGTAATTTCAGAGCCTCTTGACCTCTTCCATTGTCCTCTTCAGCCCTCCCACTTCATTCACCTTGTCCACGTTGGACTGCCATATTCAATTTTTTGTTGAGAATGTTACAGTGGAGGTGACGAACAGTGATTGATGATGTTCGACCGCCTCCGTTATCAGGATCCTGTTTTCCTGTGGACTGAAGCACTTCTTCCTACTCTTCTTTTCCTTGGCTTTCCCTGGCCGAGGTCCCAGGCAGGTCCTCCGGGGGGCTTGTGGGGTTGTGGTTCTCCTCCGTCCTTGCTCTGGCAACGTCCATTGTGTTTCGCTGTTGTTTGGCATTTTGTTTGTCAGGTTTTTTTTCTACTTTTATGGTGATTTTTCCCGCTTTGTGCCTGTGACTTGCAGGACTGTAGCTGGTTTTCGCTGATTTCAGTATCACGATTGGCCTCATCGCAGCTCTTTTTGCATTTCGCATTTTTTGCAGCGTGGCGCTGATTTTAACGCGGTCAGTTGACGCGTTATCTGGAGACTATCGCATGGTACCGCCGTGTTGAGAATGTGTGGTTAACACTGCGTAATTTTCCGCAATACACTGCGATGTTGGAAGTTGCGTTAAGTAACTTTTGCGATGGTTATCACACGTTCTTGAGAATATGCCCCCCAGGTTGCAGAGATTATTTTGAAGCTTGAAGTACAGCTTTTACTTCTTTGTAAAATACGATAGCATTGTTTTAGTGATAATTTTTGTATTGTTGTCTGGAGTAAATCAAAGCAGTATTTTGTATGACGAGATATTCTCGATAATAGGCAAAAGGATAAGAATATGTATTGAGATTGTTTACAGAAATATTTTGTGATTAAGTAATATGATAAGTTATGGCATCATAGAAAATTAAAGCGAAAGTACACAAAGCCTATATAATAATTATGCAGAGACATATGGCTGTTGTCAGACAAATCTGCATGTACATTTTGCAAGTGTAGTTGGGCAACAGCACCCCCTTATTGAAGTAATTTATCAGAGAGCTTAATGATAACCATCTACACTGCATAAAATGATCCCTACCTATATATGACAGCAACTGCAAAGCAAAGGCACGATTTGAGTGTTGTGTGGGTGTGGTCTGCATACACTCACAGGTCATTGTGCAGCAACCTTACTAACAGGAAAATATTCCCTCATGACCTAATTAATTCCACAAATTACAAAGACCTTACGTAATAGATCACACAACAACTTGTGACCCCTCAGACACAGAATAAAGAATGAATGTAGAATGTGTGAGAGAGTATGCATGAGGCAATCGTGAGAGGGTATTAGGTTTTTTTCTCTGTATGGTATCTGTATTTTTATTGCTTACATGATGAATTATATGTCTCTTTTGTAAAATGATTGTTATGAACTTAAAGAAATATTGCAAAAAAATAAGAATTTAAAAAAAAAAAGAAATAAAAATCACAAATGTGAAAAAGTATATGTTGTCACCTTGTGTTGCAGGCTTTTGTTGAAAGTTTAGAATTTGTAATTTGTGGAATTAATTAGGTCATGAGGGAATAATTTCCTGTTATGTAATTGTGTTCCTCTCTTTCCCTGACCTTGAAAGTACATTCAGAGGGGGTCCCATATTTATGTAGCAGCAACCTTACTATTCATTTTTCAGAAGCTGCCCGTGCAAATTGTCCGTCAATGGATTAACTGCGTAAATTACACTTGGAGAATGGACCGCCGCATATTGGAGGTCAACCGGCCTCTGTCCCTGAAAAGCAGAACCAATTCCTCTCAGGCTGTATAATGATGGGTTTTCCCTGGACAGCGCAGGGCCAAGCTCATGGTTTTGTGAGCCAGCAGTGAAGTGAATGCATTTAACTTGATATTTGTCTGAGTTAGTGCTATATTTTAAAATAGTACTGCCAGTGGAGTAGCTGGAGGTGGGGGGGGGGGGGGGGGCAGGATGGGCGTTCCACCCCTTGCGGCAATGTTTTTGGAGGTGGCAGTAGTTGTGGCTGTCGACTACCACCATCCCCCCAGTCCCGACTACAAGTCACCACCCCTGCTCTTACCTTCCCCTGAGCGGCAAACTTAGGGGCTCCCCCGAGGGGCACTATGTCTAGCTACGCCACTGAGTACAGCCTGAAAGCCCAGAAAGCAAGGATTACCTCTTTGTGTTTAGGCTATGTTGAATAAAAATAAAGCACTGACTCAGAGAAATAGCAGGTTAAAGAATTAACATTATTATACACTGCAAGGGCATAAAACAGGCACTCAGATCTATGCCACAAAAGACCTTCATAAGACTGCCCCAGCAGCTCTATCATGATGATGTTTTCCTGGGGGGCACCAGCACATGAATCTGTGTGCTTCTTTTAAGTGTCATAATCACGTACATCAACTTGAAATAACTCCTAGTTAATGAAAGTTGCAGGCTTATATGATGTGAGTGAGTTAATCGAGTGGTTATTGTGATTTCACTGGGGTCTTTGAGAACTGTGTGTACATTTATGGTTATACTGTACTTTGTATGTTTCTTTCAGTGTACAAAATGTACATCAATAAATATATGCTTATATGTTATTAAGTCACTCAGAAAAATGAATGAACAAAATATGTTAAACACAATCTCACAGAAAAAAAGATTTATTATGAACACCACGAGGTTGTGTTTGGGTTGCACTACAACTACACTGACCAACTTCAGAGACCAATTAGCTCTAAAACCAACAAATAGCTCTGTAAAGGTCTTTCCGGCTTCAACTACTCTGCCAGAGCAAAAACAACACACAATCATTATAAAAAGTAAACTTAATAAGTTGCAACGATCCAACGCGAATAATGAAAGTGAATATAAAGCTCTGAAGAGTGACATATCAGCCGCTAGAAAAGACTACAGGAAGGCAAGGTTTACTTTTAAAAAACTGGAAGAAGGCTGCATAGGGCAACAGCCTTCGAGATCATAAAATCCAAAGATCAAAGAAAATTCTGGAACTGGGTAATTAAGGCCACAAAAGCCATTAAACCTCTTACCGCAACTAATATCTCTGCTACCGAATGGAAGGCCTACATCAAAATTCTCTACACTGCACCGCCCGTTTCCACCAGCAGCACCTCTCCATCCTCGACCAATTAATTCCCCAGGATGATACAATCCTCCCCGTCAAGACAACCACAGAAGAAATAACGGAAATAATAAAGAAAATGCGCTCAGGTGGTGCCCCTGGACCCAATGGAATCCCCACTCAAGTATTCAAAGCCTCCGCCCAGAAATGGGCTTCTATGTTGACTCCCCTTTTTGAGGCCGCAACATTGGGTGGCCCTATCCCGGCTTCCTGGCAAGACTCAATACTTCTTCCCTTCTATAAAAAAGGCATGCGCTCCAATCCCGACAATTATCTGTTGATAGCCCTCCTTGACGTGGACGGAAAGGCATACGCTAGCGTCCTTTTAACAGCACTTACAAAGTGGGTGGAAAATAACAACTTAATCCCTTTCATCCAACCCGGATTTCAAAGAGTCTGTCACATCGAAGATAATTTGATCTGTATAGCCCACCTGATGGAAACCAAATTAGGCGCAAAAGGCAAATCGCTATACCTGGGATTCATAAACTTTCGTAAAGCCTTAGATAGTGTGATCCGGGCGAAACTCTGGGAAAAACTGGCAAGATGGGACATTCCTTGGAAGTTATTAAAGCATTATTAGCCCTACATATAGACACTTGGGTTAAAGTACGAGTTACATCGAAATGGTCTACTTCTAAGAAAATCTACACTAGCAGAGGTTTAAATCAAGGTTGCACCCTTGCACCTCTACTCTTAAATCTGTACCTCACAGACAATACTATTCTCCTATACCAAACCAAGGTGGGGCTCCAAAGACTGTTTGACTCCCTTGCCCAGTACTGTAACACCAACATGTTAGTGATAAATGCCACAAAGACCAAAGTAATGGCAAATTCCTCCGCGAAAACCAAAAAGACCACGTGGTTTATTGAAGGGAAGCCATTGGAAACAGTCAACGCGTTCAAGTATCTGGGCGCCTTGATCGACCATAAAGGGAGACCTTCTGTGCACACAACAGAAATGCAGGCCATGGCACGTAGCCTGGAGGGGGCTTTTATTAGAACGAAGAGAGCTCTCCACTCCCAGGACTTTGTCCCGCTAATAAAACTGATAGCTGCTAAATTCCTTCCTACAATCTCCTTTGGAGCAATAATTTTTAGAGACAAAATGAATAAATGGCTAGACAGAGCGCAATCTTCATGCTATTGTAGGGTTTCTCAATTGCCAAATTCGACCTCTCACGCCCAAATTCGAAAGGAATTTTCATTATCTTCCCAACGATGGATCATAAGTGCAAGATACATCGCCTACTGTCTAAAAACAAAACAAGCCAGACCTCAAACTTTAAAGAGCTGTATATGGTCATTATTCAGAAACCCCAAAACACCGTGGAACAAACACCTGATCTTCTGCCTCGATTCCCCCAAAGCAAAGGACATATGGTCTACCTCGTTGCCTACTGAGGTGAAATCAAAACTTTTTTCCAAACAGGCAAAAATTCTATCAAATGACCACGACACGCAGCAAGTAGTACAGCTCTTCCACGGCTCCTGGGCCTCCAAGCTATACGCCCCGAAAACCTTACCGCCCTACCTTGCATCCTCCATGAAATCTCATGTAAAACTTCAACTATTGAGATTTCGTTTTGGCTTAATCCCGCTGAAGGCATATAAGTTCGGCCAAGGATACAAGAAAGAAGCTTCCTCCCAATGTCGCTTCTGTAAACAGGAAGAGGAAAATCTCACCCACATTTTGTGCATTTGTCAACGCTAACATGCCCAAAGAATCTTCTGGCTTCGCCCAATTTGGGTCTTTCTTAACATCAGGACATGCCAACAAGCACTCGATGCATGCATGAGGGACGGCTCACCTCAAATGGCGACGCGCTTTTTAAAATTAATCACAGAAATTAACTCTTTGATTTTACCATCTGACCAAGATTGCGTCTTAGCCCCCCCAATGTTATCTTTCTTTTCTCCTTTTTATCCCAGACTTTTCCATCGATTCTTAAAATTGTCTTTTTAACGGTCAATCATGAGTGTGTAGATTGCAATGATTTTAATTATTTGTGCAAATAAAATTTTACTTTACTTTACTTTGGGTTGCTTTGTGATGTTTTACACATTTGTATATATCATCAAATATATTCTTTACAGTTTGTTACCGGGCAGGGCTTTGTTTTGTTTATTTGACTTATGCATTCAATATTTCACCCGTTCCTAAATGTAAGTTGTACCTGCTGGAAATTAACAGGGGAAATGTTACCCATACCTACTGGACCATGCACATTTTCTCACACCAAAATGTGCATGTTATTCCCCAGAAACTTGAAGTAGGTGCAATTTAATACACCTGATGAATAACATATCAGAGGGTATCAGTATTTATCTGCTAAGCAGCAAAGCATGCATTAATTCTGAGCTTTTTTCAAGTCAATGGATGTGCCGAAGGTACACAAATGAAGTGCACAACCCCTTCTGTGCCGGCACAGTGCAGAAAACGGCATCAATAAATTGCCCTTTTTGATGTTACATAGAGTTCCTTTCAGGTTTTATAATACTTCTGAAATGTTGTTTTCACTCTGATCACATGGACACGGAACAACTTTGTGTAAATGCGCTAAGGAGCATAGAAATGGCTAACCCGCAGATGTTGCACTTTGAATTCCACTGACCTAGTACTTGCTCAAGAGAAAGCAACGTAAGGTTATACACTGTGTCAATATACTGCTTTGTCAATAAGGAATGTGCTGCGGTGCAGCCAGATGCTATGGGCCAGATGTACCAATGGTTTGCTTTGCCCTTGCATCAAGCAAGGTCTCACAAGTGCAACCAAATCCTTAAATCAGATTTACTAAGAAACGTAAGGCTACCGTTCATCATCCTGCATGTCTTGGTAAATTATGAGTAATGCAAGGCAATGCAAGTCACTGCCTTGCATTACTCTGTGTCCTGAGAATGCGTTCCACCGGTGGAACGTGGGTGTTCCCACTCAACCACCTATGGATTTTGGCGCATTACCAGATATACCAACATTGGTATACCCAGGAATGTGTCAAAATGGTACGCCTTCACTGGGAAGGTCCAACAAGGAGAAATAATTGTATTTCTCTTTGTATTGTCTTATTTCTAAGTGTGCTCAATTCTGCAGCTCCCTTAATAGCAAGAAAAAGCCTCAGAGGTTTGATTTTGAACATGAAGGTATCCCTTCCTGCATAAAAAACAACACCGCCTGCATTGCAGGAACCCTTTAACCGTGACACAAAGTTCCCTGATTTGGGGCTAGGCAGCATATTGTGCACCAGTGCAGGCAGAGATCAGTAATGCACAATTTCTTAATAGATCTTCCCCAGCATCTTAATAGATATGGTGCAAACCTATGTCTTCATTTCAAGCAGCGCAGCACAAATATAAATATGGGTTAATATAAGGGTCAGGTTTTTTTCATTTTGTGCATACGTGCAAAAAACTGTATTAATATGACTGTGAAAGCGCTTTTCCAGATGAATGCTCAAAAACGTTTTGCAAATTGTCAGATTTGCAAAATGTGGGTAAATCAGTTAAGATGATATTGATATTTATGTAGTACAAACGACTTGGGGGCAATCGAGTTCTGAATTTTGATCAGGTTAGGCAGAGATTTCAGAATGGAGATTTGGATAGAGGAGTAGCTTCTGTGTTTTGCCAATGTGGACTGGGAAACTGGTATGCTCCTTGAAGAATGGATGAGCTGTCCATGAAAAAAATATTATCAACTGCATGATGCATGGGGCATGTCTGATGTGCAGTGGGCTGTTTTCAAGATTCTGGGACTTTAATGTTTAAGGTGTACCTTGGGGTCGTTTGGTGCTCTGCTTGAATTTCATTTCATGTGTTAAGTTAAATGTAAAATGAAATTCCTAAATGAACAGAGAGGCACTTCACAGTAGGAAATCTGCCTTCGTGGATCCCAAAACTTGCATGGTGCAAGGCAAAGGCGAGGGACAGAGCTCCTGATTTATTGTTTGACACAAGTCCCATTGATGTTCTCTTTATCAACACTTCAGTCTCTCTTATGGAATATAAATCATATAAACAGGAGGTGGCTGCAGGTGGAGTAAAGGGATGTCCTTGGGACTGATGTAGAGTACAGTAGTAATGGAACATTCTGTTATTCTTTATAGAGTTATTACAACTAGAAGACAACTGCGCAGTGGGATTTAATCCACCAAAGCAATATTATTGGTGGAGGAAATTCAATCTCTGAATATACCCATAAGATTTGACATTTTTGGACAGTCATGAGAGGGTGGCCTTTATCAGAAAGCTGAAAAGCGGATGAGTTTTGTGGACATTCTCCTTATTTCTTGAAGTTCCTGAATTACTCCAATGAGTCCTTCGAGCCAGATTTTAGTGGGCTTAAAACACCTTGCAAGGGGTTGCTATTCACACTGATTACTCACAATGGTGTACCTTCATAAGCTTGGGTTCCCAATGACATTTGTACCTTGACATGTTTTAGGATATTCATTTTTGCTGTTTTCGGACAGCTCATGCTTTTACATCACTCTTTATAACCAAACGTTGAGTTCAAGATCTGTGGAAAGCTTTTACTTTGAAAAATACTACATGAGCATTTAAAGCTATTCTAGCATATAGGAGGTTACATTTATATGATTGATGTAGGCTTCTGGGAACCTTCCCTGTATTGGTGCAGTATATCAGGGTACAGTAGTGGGTTGAATAATTGCTTTCAAAGTAGGGGTCCCTCTTCACAGCATGATGTTTGGAGGTGATCCAGACAGTTTAGAACATTTCCCAGCATGGGTACCCGCCAATGACTATGCCCCACACGGAGCTTGGTATTACATTTCTTTATTATGCTGCATTTAACTGTGAAGTCAACATTCTAAAACAAGCTTTCATGCCATTGCGCTCTGACACCTACATCAGAGCTCTATGGAGTCTGCTAGGAGCCAAAACTGTTCCATCCTAAACGTTTAGCTCCTGGAGGACTGCCACACCAGGCAACGTGCATATTTTTTAGACAATATTCTCTGCTGCACCGGTAGTGACTGAATTACATTAAATAGGGGTGGACAGTGGGAGCAAACTCCATCACACAGTGTTAAACTCTGCAATGCCAGCAGAGTGGGGAGTTGGACAAACTCTGCTGGCACTGCAGAGTTCACTGCCCACCACTGCTCATGAGTTGCATGCTGTACTGCACGATGTACAGTTTTCTTTAGCATACTCATAACATGCTCAATGGGTCAGTTGTCCAGAGACCACAAAGGTGTACTCTTCTGATGCTTTATGGTCAGGTGCTTCAGGAAATCATTGAATTCTTGAGTGTTGAATGGCAGGCTATTATCAGACTTCAAAATGGCAGGATTGCTCTTTATAGCCAAAATGCTGTAGAGTCTCTCAATGAGTCGCTCATGAGCTTAGGATGGCATTTTCAAGCATGCAATTTAATAACCAACCTCAACAAAATATGTATTTTTAAATTTATGAACTCAGAGACCCCAAACTCCAAATCTTTATCTGTTCCCAATGGGAAATTACTCTTAAGAGATATTTCAAGGCAATCCCATCTTTCCCTATGGGAGAGATAGTCCTTGCAATAGTGAAAAAAGAACATAGCCGTTGTTAGACCTGGCATCTTTTGGCGTGTTTCTCCTGTATTTTTGTTTTCTGAATTCCCGGTTTTGACCTGATTTTGCTGATTTAGTGTCTCTGCGTACTTTCTCACTGCTGTTCAGTGTGAAAGTACAAGTGCTCCTATTGTAAATTGGAATTTGGATTGGTGTTTCCATGATTGACATATTTGATTTACTTGTAAGTCTTTAGTAAAGTGCACTGAGAGCACCAGGGCCTGTAAAACAAATGCAGCTAGTGGGCTTTCAGCACTGAGTGTACCAACCACATGAACAGACTTTCAAAGGTTTCTAAGACCTGCCACTGCAGTGTCAGCATGCAGTTTTTCCTGCCATGTTGACTTGGCAAGTGCACCCGCTTGCCAAGCCCTACCCTTCCCTTTTAGTACATGTGAGTCACCCCTAAGGGACGCCCAAGGTGCCCCTATGGACAGGATGCAGTGTATTTGAAAAGTAGGACATGTATTGTTGTGTTTGACATGTCCTGATAGTGACATTCAGTATATTTCATTAATCACTTTTGAAAGGCAATCTGCCCTATAGGATAGAATGGAGATACTTTGTAAACATTTTATGAGTGTATCTTCCCATTGGGCCAAGATAGAGAATATAGTTTTGTATGCCTAAACTCAGAATGTAGGAATGCATCTTTTAGTAAAGAAGACCTGTATGTTCTGTGTTGTAAAATACCACTTTTAGAAAGTAAGTATTTTCTTGCTCAACTATCCTGTGTGCCTCTGCTGGGTTGTGGATTGACTGTCTGCCTTTGGAATGACCGGAGCTGGGGATGTGAATTCTCGAGGTGTGTCCTGACTTTCCTGGATAACTCAGGGTTGGGCTGGATAGACCTTGGCTGGATTTAGAGTAGTGAGAGGAGATTTCCTTGCACATGAAGAAGCCTGGTCTGCTTTGGACAATGCTGTCTCTACATCCTGCCGGGAATCTGGGCTGCAGAGGACCAAACTAGGTTAGACTGAGCACAGAAAATCTCCGCCCAAGACAACAAAGAGGAACTGAGTATAAATATTTGGGGCCCAGACCCAAGAACTTTAGAACTCACTTGGATCAAGGAACCTACCAAGAAGAAGAACTGGAAGAACTGCCAGGTGAAGTACTGCCCGTTGCTGTGTTGTTGCTTTGTTGGGCTTGCCTGCAGTTGCTGCTTCTGTCATGGGCAGTGAAAGGACTGGATTGAACTTTCTTCACTCCAAGGGCTTGAAATAGAGCTTGTCTTATGTTCATGAAGTCTCAGGGACAGGTAAGACTTAAGTTACCTTTGTCACCGCACAGATAAATATTGGTTCTTTTTTTTAAAAACTGGTTTTCCTTTTGTAGTGTTTCCATCTATTACTGTTGGTTATGTGCAAATGTTTCAAACACTGCCACTGAGATAAGTGTGGCTGCTCATGCCAAGCTACCAAGGGGGTGAGCAGGGGTTATTTCAGTTTTTTATCCCCCTTATCCTGATTAGAAGGAATGGTCCCTATTTGGCCAAAGGTGCAAACCATTGCCAACTAGAGACCCCCATTTCTAACAATGGTTGTCAGCGGTGAAGATAGGACTTGCGTTTGCACTTGACCTACAGTGATTGGTGTGCACTACTACCATAACGCACACCAAAACATTGCTCATACTGTTTCTTTTGGTGTATTTTTGGGGTCCCATCATTTAAAAAAAAATGTTTTATTGATAAAAAGAAATAAACATATTGCAACGAAAAATAAAATGGTGCATAGGCACTATCACAGCATTTAATTCTCATTGCAGTCCGACATCTCTATCACTTCACAGAACATCCATTATAACATCTTGACCAGTGCGATCACGGAGTCATGTTCTCTTGCATCGGGGGATCGAGAAACGGCTCACATACCATTACCCTCGATTTATTCCAACTACCCCAGGTCTTGGTCCACTTCTGTGGGAAACCCCGCCCTTCATAAACTACCCCCTCCGTCTGCATAGACCAGTCCATATCCATTTCCCAATCGCAGAGTTTTGGTAACTTATCACCCATCCAAGTTCTGGCTATGTTATGTTTCGCCACAACCTTTTTCAAGGCAGACCCAGATCCTTTCATTAGCCATCAGGTCAGTTGTTTCCCATAGGTTCAAAAGGCAAAGCCGGGCGTGACTTCCATACCTTTACAGCAAACTTCACACATTATTGCAGTTAGTTTCCCCCAATACTGCCCTACCTTTGGACATTCCCACCACTGGTGTAGGTAAGTTCCCACCTGCCCAGATCCCATGGGGCACAGTGGGGGAGCCCAAAACACCCATCCTAGATAATGCAATGCTTGTATAGTAAACTCTGTGAAGGAGTTTAAGCTGGACCGGTTTAAATCTTGAGTGCACCGCAACCTCACAAAGACACACCAGCTGTTCTTGCCACTCTTCGTCATCCATATCTGCCTCATCCTCCACCCATTTAGAGCGGAGCTTCCCTAGAGCATCTGGTGAGTTATTTAAAATCTTCCTATAATGTCAAGGAGATTACTTTCTTCTTCAAGTAGTCATCTAGTAACCTATCTTCTAGGAGCGTGGTGTCTGGGAGGTCAGTGCCCATGGGGACGGCCTTATACAATGCACTCCGCACCTGCAGATATCGAAAACTTCCTCCCGGGTTACGATCGTGTTGACGCAGATCACTAAATGGGACCACCCTGCCTTTTGCCCATACGTCACCTACCGTTGACAACCCTATGAGACCCCCGAGGCTGTGAGCCAGGAGTCCCAGTCGACCAGAGTCAAAGAGGGGAGTGGCCAAGGTAATCTTATTTTTCAAGCCCAACGCTCAGGATGAAGAGTGCCACAGTGCTGCAGTGGTTGCAGTCGTAGTGAATACTGGGGCATTTCTTCGCCCAGGATCCCATAATTTTTTATCTTGAACTTTCCATTAATCCATGCCTGATTCAAGAGCATCATTGGTTGCATCCTTGAAAGTGACCTTTGAGGAGGAGAGGTTAAAACCTTAAATGTGAAGGAGTTGAAGGCTAACTGCAAGAACCTTGGAGTCCAAATCAGGGGCCTGACCAGAAAGAGGATCTACAAAAGGCGCTGAGGGCCTTGGTAATACCCAAACATGCCAATGGGCAGTCTGGAGATCTCAGTGAGGAGGCGGAGGAGCCAATTTCTAGGATGGATGTACTTTTGAGAGGGGGAACCTTCCAGCCCAGGCAGCAGTGGCTTGTCCCCAGAGGAGCTGGAGGACAGGCGGGAGGCAAGGAAGTTTGAACTGGAAAAACTCTGGCTTGAGAATGAGAGGGAAGTCAAAAGAATAGCCATAAAGTGAAGGAAGATGATCTTGGATCATGAGCGTGGTATTTAAGAGCTGGAGCTAAGAAGTAGGTCCAGCACAGATGGTCGCAGCAATTCCTCAGTGCAAGCAGATAGAATTGTGCACATCCCCAAGAATCTAGGAATGAAATACAAGAGGGGTGATGACATGCAAAGGTGGTGTTAGGGTCAAGAGGTATCTATTCACATGAATGGGGTCCCTGAGAAGATTTGGGGAGCAGAATTGTGGCTTCTTTTCTGAAAAGATGAGAGAGGCACTTTAGTGGCTATGGGTGAGGGGCGGAGTCTCACCTATGCTGACATGAACGAAGCCCTTCTCACCACGTATGGTCTCATTCCTGACAAGTACAGGGATCAGTTTAAGTCCAGTAGAAAAACTGATTAAAACACTTGGTTGGAATGTGTGGATTCTTTTTACAGGTCACTGGATGGTTGGGTGAAGGGCAGTAATGTGACAGGTTTTCAGGGACTCATCAATAATTTGATTGCATTGGAGCACTTTTCGAGTCTATGTTTTGAAGAACTGCATCAGCACATGACTGATAGTAAGCTGACTGACCCCAGGAAGCTTGATATGGTGGCGGACCACTGGGTGAGTACTGGGTCCACAAGTAGGTGCATGAGGAAGACTCTTCCTAAGGTGGGCAGGGTCTCCAGCAGAAGATTTTGATGGGCAATGATAAAGCACAGTAGTTCTCTAAATGGCCCCAAACTAATACCCAGAGTAAAGGTTCCCATCCCCCAGGAGATAAGAATCAAGGGTTATTTTTAGGGAAGGCTGCAGACTCTGGCATCTGCAAGGTACATGCCTCTGATCAGGTGGGTCACTTGAAGGGGGGTCCCAAGAGGGCCTAGCCACCCACCAGTGGGCAGTCCAAGGTGGTGGCTAGTATAGCTCTTGGGGAGGAGGGGTACCCACTGGAGGGTAGGGGTCCTGCAGAAGTGACCCTCGTCTTTTCGGGGACAGTGAGATGGTCCTAGTAAAAGAAATACAGCACCTGGGTGACCATCAATGGGAGAAGGGTAGAGGCTCGCAGAGATACTGAAACTAGTGTGACCTCAGTAGGTGTCACCTGGTCTCTGAGGAGCAAGTAGTCTAGTCTGCGGGTCATTCCACAAAGTAGTTGCTGTGGAGAGATCAAATTGCCAGTGCATGGTGGTGCAGGTTTCCTTTGAAAAGAGGGGTCTCAGGTCCCTTGAGGGTGGTTGTGAGCCTTACCATGCCTGTAAAGTGTCTGCTATGTAATGGCCTGGAGCTGTCCTTGTGGTAGGATGTGGAGCTCAAGTCTCACTTGGGGATGCTTGGGTTGCCAGAGTGGGCCTGCATTACTACTCGGTCTGTGGTAGCCAGTAATGTGTAGTATCCTGGTTCCCTGTCCATGTCTATGTAAACCTTCTTCCACCACATGCTGACCCAGTGGAATGTTACTATGATGTTGTATTATGGAATGTTTGTACTCTGTCAAAGTGAATCCACAGTTGAGATGGACTTAGAAACATGCTAGCTGCTCCTGGTGGGGCTACTGTTCCACTATATCCTGTAACTGACTACAAATAAACCTCTTCAACTGCGTCTACCTGTGTGGAGTCAGTAACCACATTTTTAAGGCGACGAGTTGACTCAAAGAACCAGTGCGGTTACCTGTTTAGTCCCTAATTTTCAAGTGTGCAGTACCCAGCGACCTTTTCTCAAAGTTAAGTTACTGTCAGTTACTACTAACCCTGGGTGTAGTTTGGGTAGTAGTGCTATGCGTAGCTAAGCACAGTGCACTTCGTTCTACGCACGCCACGCATAGCTACGCGAACTGTGTAGTGTGGTAGGGAAAATGCTGTTTGCACTCTGTGCAATCATTGCAAACGGCATCTTGCACAGTGCAAGCGGGCGTTTTCTGCAGCCCGAGTGGATTTGTAATTGAGAGGCAGCTTTCTCACAATGAGAAACCTGACCTCCCGCGGTCAGAATTTTGCTGCAAGGTTTATTTTCCACGCTCGGGATCGGTCCCTTGATGTTGCTGAGCACGAACGAGAAAAACGTCTCACCGGGATCTTGATTTTTTCGCTCGCGGTTGCCATCTTGACGTTGAGGAGCTTGAGCAAGCAAAAAATTATAGCTAAGCATTTTTGCACTGTGCTACGTGCAATTCGCGTAGTGCATAGTAGCGCAAACTACGCATGCTCCACAGTGGTGTGGCTCACTGGTTAGAGGCGGCAGACCCGTAAGCAGAGAACGGCCTGGGACCAGGGTTCAATTCCCGACGCGGCAGGTAAGCATGGGCGGAAAATCCGTTCCGCTCGCGGATTTTGCGGATTTTCGGTAAATTCGCAATCCGCGAGATTCGCGAATTTCCCGCAAAATCCGCAAATCCGCGAGCAGCGGATTTTATGGCTTGCTCGCACTGTTCGCGTGAGTTCGCGGCTTCCCAGTTCAACTTCGCGCCCCGCGAATAAGCGCTAAATTGCAGAAATACGATTTTAGCAAAACTGAAACTACTTACCAGGTTCAAAAGTTCAAGCTCATCATTAGTAGCCATTTCCTGTAGTGCTTCCTGAGGGGCCCCTCCAGAGTTCAGTTGCCTACTTGCAACTATTATGTGACCCTGCTCTGACCCTCAGAATAGTTACACAAAGGTCCTGAATTACAGCTAAGGCAGACAAGCAGGAGCCAGGCTGGAAGTTCAAATCCAGTGACACATTAATCAGCCCCTAATTCATTATTGTCAGTTGGGGCAGGGCAGGTGTTGTAACTAATTTTGCAACAATGAAAGCACTTAGCAAGTGCAAAAGATCACTAATCAGGAAGCACTAAGGAAGCAGGTGCCAGCTAAAAAAATATTCTGTGACACATTAATAAGCCCCAAATTAATTCAGGTCACTTGAGGCAGGGAAGGTGTGCTTTGCTTTGCCGAAAATAATGTACACTGGACAACCAGAGGGTGCGGTGATGAAACAGAGGGTGGCATGGGTGGGCCAGAGGGTGGCATGAGTAGTCAGAGAGTGGCAGTGGTGACAGAGAGTGGCAGTGATGAAGAAGAGTGTCCCAAACAGGCTGGACACGTAGAAACAACAAGTTCGCAAAACTTGCGACCCGACAGGTAAGTTCGCGTTTGTGAAATTGTACAAAACCCTCGCGAACTGGCAGAAACCCGCGCGAACACAAAAAAAAAAATCCGCAAATTCGCGAGAATTCACGGATTTTGCGGATTGCGAGTTCGTAAATCCGCAAAATTCGCGAACGCGAGATTCACAAAATTTGCCCATGCTTAGCGGCAGGGTTGTGGACCAGGGTCAAACAGACTCGATAATTCTCGCCTCGGTGCCTACTCTAGCCAGGGAACACACTCGGCAACTCTGGGCATTAAGCTTGTCTCATCTCTACAACGGCCCCCCACAGATGCCGGGGATGCCTGGTTTCACCTTGGAGATACCCAGAAAGGAACCATCTCACAGGGAAAACTAGGACGGGTTCCCCAGCGGTCTTCAGCGCCAGGATACTCCTTGGAGTCACAGTGCGCTTTACAAGTACACCCACATTTACATTTACATTACATTTAGTACTAAGCCCAGGGTTATTTACTACATAATGGTCATCAGAAGGACCTGGAGCCTGAAACATTAGTCCAGGTCCCTGTCAAGAAAAAGGGCGGGGGTATGGGAAACCCGTCCCAAAGGTTCCCATGGTCCGGGAGGAGGCTGACCTTGAGGGAGACGCCACAGTACCTAAGGGGGAACTGGTAGCTGAACTGGGGGACTTATTTGAGCTGACCCATTGGTGCAAAGAAGGTACTCCCATCAGGTAAGAATTCTGCAGGGAGCAGAAGGATTGCCCTTCTGAGGAGGGTTTGCGGCAGCAGGCTGCAAACGAGGTAGCTGGTGATCAGTCTAGATCACACTGGATCAACTGGGAGAATGGTCTCCAATACATCGAACCTAAGGTTGCTGAACCCGGGTCAGCCCGTGTGCTGGTGGTACCCCAGCGCTTCAGGACCTTCCTACTGGATATAGCTCATGACGTGCCTTTGGCAGGACATTTGGGGCAGGACAGGTCCTTTGACAGGATTGTTACCCACTTCTTTTGACCCCAAAATAGAAGGAAGTCAGAAGCACATTGTAGTTCTTGCCAGACGTTCAAGGCAAGTGGTAAGTGTGGAAGGAATTGTAAGACTCCTCTCCAACCTTTTCCAGTTGTAGGAACCCATTTTGAAAGGGTTGGGATGGACATTTTGGAATCAAACGTTTTTTTATTGAGCAGCATAGTATCCCATAACACAGCTTGGCTGCCTACATCCATCGGCCGGCAGAGCACAGTCCAGCGATATTTGCACACAGCCTTAGGGCCTACACCCCTGGGGGCGACCCGGCGAGGACAAACAAAAGGCCAAGTGGAACGGCTAGGCCTATCGTTGATACTGCATTTTATAGAAAAGAAGAACAAATAAGGACCAAAAGACAAAAAAAAACCCCACCCCCCCTGCCCTTCCCCACCCTCATCCCCCCTTCCCCCAGCCTCCCTCCTCCGCATCCGCCCAACCCTCTCCTCCGTAACTGCCCATTCCCACCTCACTGCCGTCACCTAGCAGATCAGACCTCTCTAGGAGCTTGCACTCTGTGGCCCCAATGGAATAAGTTGTAGGATTTGCAAGAACTTGGGGCATGTCTCAGCGCAAATCGTGTGATAGCAAGCGTATGAAGGGTTCCCACAGCTCCACATACGTCTCACCCCTGCCATCCACACAAAGCGACAGCCTCTCCATGCCCAGCAACAGCCACAGCCGTCGGATCCAATCTCTCGGGCCGGCGGCATCAGGGGACCGCCACTGCGCTAGGATCACTAGGCGCGCAGCCAGCAAAGCTAGGGCTATCTGCTTACCCTGCATGGAGCACAAGGGGAACACTTTTGTGTGTGGTAAACCAAGCAGCACGTGCTCCGAGGCTCTGGGCAATGTGATGCCGAATGCATCATCCACGTCGCCCAGGACCGCTTTCCAATATCGCACTAGTTTCGGGGCAGTTCCAGAGCAGATGCGTCAGGGTGCCCGTCGCGCCACAGCCCTGCCAGCATAGACTCAGGCATTTAGGGTCCCATGCGTGAATCCTAGCCGGGGGATGGTACTAGTAGGACACCATTTTGTAGGCCGATTCAGCCCCCGCTACGTTAGCTGCAGTGTAGTGTGCACGAAAGAACACCTTGTCCCACTCCTTACGAGACAGCGGCGGCCAAACTCCATCTCCCAGCGAACCTGCGCCTTAGTACGCTGATCACAGATGAGTTTGCGGTCGTCCTTTTTACAGATCATCCAACGCTTCAGCTTTGTCATGGGACAGGACATGGCAGCCACATTAGAGGGTTGTTTGACTCAATGCGCTACCTGCGAGTACGGAAAGGCGTTGGACTCAGGGAGGGCAAAGTGTTCCCGACGCAAGGAAGAGAACTGGATCAGCCCGTCTAGATCAAAGAGATGACCCACTCTCTTGCAGCCCTGCTCCCTCCAGCGCTGGAAGACTGGTGATGCACACCCCGGGGGGTACTCTGGATTATCTACAATGGGCGTCATGGGCGATAGAAAGGTGGTCCAGCCTCGTCGGCGCGCTAGCTGGTCCAAAGCATGCAGCGTCGGGAAGGTGACCGGTGACGAATACAGGCCCCATGCCCTGTGTTTACGCGGGAGCCACAGTTCTCGCCAGATATGGCAGACTCCAACCGCCTTGTCCATAAAAAGCCAGTGCTTGCTGGACAGAGGCCTATTCCACTCAAGGATATAGCGCAGGTACGACCCCTGATAGTATGCCTTAATGCGGGTGAAGCCCAAACCGCCCTCGGCCCGCGGAACCGTGACCCAGGAGAACGCCAATCATGGACGCTTGTCGTTCCACAGAAATTTGGTAAGTATCCCCTGCAATTTCTTGAGCACACCCGGTGGAGGACGTAGCGGTAGCATCTGAAAAAGATAGAGAATGCGCGGGAGGAACGTCATCTTCACCGCCGCCAATCGACCAAACCAGGCAAGTTGCAACCGGGACCAATCCGACAGGGACCTGGTTGTCTGCTCAATCAGGAGTTTGTAATTGAGGGAAACAGTCTGCACAATCGTGGGCGCTAACCAAATTCCAAGGTATGGAATGTCCGTGTGGACCCATTGGAAATCGAAGTCCCTCTGGAGGTCCAGGGCGTCCTCGGCCGGGACCGTGATATTGAGTACCTGGGACTTGAGGAAGTTGACCTTCAAGGTAAATAGAAGAGTTCTCCCAATTATTTAATTTTAGGTCCAGAGGAGGGAGGGAAAATACAAAATATAACAGAACCTCTGATCAAACCTATATATTTTTTTCAATGAGACATATACATTGCTTTGAAAAGGATGCTAGATATCTGACAGAGACATTTGATTTATTCAAAAATATTATTTTTATTTATCAGTATATTTCTTTTTTTGTTAATTTTCCTGGTAATAAATACATTTGAATGTCTATATACAAAGTTAACACTTTTTACAACTCATTTTAAATAGCATATGAAAGACAAGAGAAAAGAACCCCGAAATCAACCTAATCATGCATACATACCAGTCATTCTTACATACATACCGTGATATTGACTACCTAGTCTAAAAAACACTGCCGGCAGTACGCTTAGGAGATCCCCTTATATAAAAAAGACTAGCTGCAAAGTGTATAGACCATCAGACCTGTTCTTGCAGCAATATACAGGGGTCTCCTCAGATAAGACTCACCATATGTCAAATGTCTTATGTATAATATGTCTACACAGTGTTTTTTAGACTAGGTAGTCAATATCACGGTATGTATGTAAGAATGACTGGTATGTATGCATGATTAGGTTGATCGGCAGCAGAGCACGTAGCCTCAGCACTGAGCCAATGTGACCGTACCCCCCCGCAAAACAGGCAAGAGGAGGGAACAATAGTCCGTCACACAAGACCAAAGGGCAGGGGGCCAAGACTCAACCCTGCTTACCGCCCAGGTCCTGATGCAGGACATCCCCCATGGCGGGAATGACACAACGCTACCCATCTGGATCCAGACGACAGTCCCTTCCGGCACCAGCTGTCGGCCGGCAGAGGCCCAGCCCATGAAGATGGTGATCAGGAACCCTCTGGGGCCTCCGTTACCTTCGCCACAGAAGCCGGTGCTGCTCTTTTCTCTCTCAGGCTGATGGATAGATCAGGTCCCGTTGGTTTCACTGCCTTGCCCACCTGTTGCCACTCCACGGAGTGGCGCGGCCGACGGGCCGGGGAGGCCACATCCCCAGGCGGGGTATAGGTCGATCCAGCCCCAGGATTTCTCGAGCCGCCGCCAAAGACCGCACCTGGAACAACTTGCCCTTCCATTGAAAGACCAGTCTGAATGGGTGCCCCCAAGAATAGGGAACCCCTTGCTCCCACAGAAAGGTGGTGACAGAACGAAAGTCTCTCCGTTTGGCCAAGGTAGAGGCCACCAAGTCTTGGTTTAACACCGGGCGATGGTCACGGAACTCGAGGGGGGCGTGCTCACGTGCCTTCCTCAGAATCTTTTCTTTAAGCTGAAAGTCGTAGACGCACACCAGGATGTCCGGGGGAGAGCATTGGATCCACGCGGTAGGCCAACTCTATGAACTCTGTCCATCTGGATGTCTACAAGCTCCTCTTCGTGCAGGACGTGTCGGAAGAGAGCCTCAACGTATTCCCGCAGATCCGCCCCTTTCTTCTTTCCATGGCACCGCCCGAATCCTGATATTATTGCAACAAGACCTATTCTCCAGGCCCTCAGTGTGCGCCTGCAAATCCAAGTTCTGCTCTGTGAGGCGCAGGACATCTTGCTGGAGCTGATGGATATCCTCGGCAGCCCCCAGGCCCTGCTCCTCCAAGATCGCCACCCTCTCTCCTATTGCGTCCACGTCCTGTCGCACTTCCCTCAGGTGCGATGCCAGCTGAGTCCGCAGTTCCTGAATGTCTTCCTTCATTGCTGCAAAGAGCTCACGCTTAAAGGCCTTGGTGGCAGGAGCTTTGTTGTCATCCGGGCACTGGGGCTTATCGGTCACCGGCGGGGGCCGCAGTGGCGAGCCCTTCAGGGCGCCGTCCTTCGGGGGTTTTGTCTTTTTTTGGCCTGGTCGACTCCATGGCGGCCCTCCCCCTCTGCCACACAGGAGCGACGACCGGGTCGCATTGCAGGGCTTCCCCGCCCTTCAGACCGCAATGAGCACAAGGTTTAATGGCCAGCGGGCCCTCCGTCCGCCAGTGCGGCCCTCGCCAATTGGCCCCGCACTTCAGAGTCCTCACCGTTGGTCCACGGCGAACAACTGTGAGCCTGGGCCAGAGGAAGACAGGCGCTGACCGCAGTGCCCCCCGTAATACTCGAATGGCCGGTGCTCACTGTGTCACCACTGCGGGAGGGTGCAATCTCACTTCTCCGAGTCACTGCGCCCCAAAGCACCAGGCGCCATCCTCTGCAGCACCAAAAGGAAAGTTAGTCCCACCTGCACCGTCTCGGCGCCGAACACTGCGCCGGGCTCCACCCCCCCACCGCGGCCCTCCGGGGTCACCGCAACTTCACACAACTAGGCTCCCCGCCTGGTTCCGTGGGGCAGTGGGCGGCCAGCGCAGGCCCCCAGTGGCTCTGATTCTCATCCGCAGCGCCGCCTCTCACCTCCTGCCTGGCAAGGCCCGATCCCGGAGTTCCCCAGAGCCACCGCACCCCCAGCGGGCCCGTCAGCACCACACGCACCGCTGGTCTACTAGGCGGCCGATCGCCGACACCCTCAGCCGTGCGGTATGCTCCACGGGTCGTCTGCTTGGGTCGTGGCGATTCCGGCCTACAACGCCAGGGTCTTGCGTCACTGCCCGCTGGAAGCGTGAGGGGCCACGGGCTCCGGCAGCAGGGGGACGCAACCCCCGGGTGCCGCGTCACTCGAGGGCTGCACCTCAGCCCGTCCCCGACGCCGCCCCACCTCGGCAACTAACTCCACTGCAACCTTCAGGGCAGTGTCCGGACACTGAGCATCAGCTGTGGGCCCCAGAAAAGGCAGTCTGCAGGGCTCGATACAAGGCTAATACAAAAGCGGCACCGGAGGGACTGATCAGGACGTCTCACTCCGCCGCCATCTTGGCCACCTCCCGGGATGGACATTTTGGGGTCACTGGATCCGAACGCATCCATTGGACAAATGGATGCATCCTGGTCTTGGCTGGACCATGCCACCTGGTACCCGGAGGCTATCACTCTCAGGACAACAATGGCCCCAGAGGTTGGTTGGGCCTTACTGGAGACATTTTCCCATGTGGGCTTCCGCAGAGAGGTGGTATCTGAGCATATGACCAATTTCATATCCAAGTATATGAGATCCTGGTAGAAGGAGTGCAGTGTAACCTGTAACTTCACCATTCCTTTTCACCCACAAGGTAATGGTTTGGTGGAGATATTCAACCAAACCTTAAAGGGCATGATCAAGGGTCTAACAGAACCCATGAGACATAAGTGGGAAGTCCTCTTACCATGTTATCTGTTTGCTTACTGGGAAGTACCACAGAATTCTTTAGGGTTCAGTCCCTGTGAGCTTCTGTATGGGTACCCTGTGAGGGGACCTCTCAGTTTGGTCAAGGAAGGCTGGAAGACAGCTTCAACAAAAACTCCCCAGGATGTATTTAGCTACATGCTGGCCATCAGGAATCAAACTTCTCGCTTCAAGAAACTTGCTCAGGCGAACCTGGAAGCAATCCAGGAGGAGATGAAACGCTTGTACAACCAGAATGCCACTCTGGGAGTATTTCAGCCTGGCCAGAAAGTGCGGGTCATGGCCCCAGTCAACCCCAGTCAACCTTATGTCTTGTGGACCGGTCCTTTTGAGGTGGTGGAGCGCCAAAGTAATGTCACCTACCTGGTGAATTTAGAGACACCCAGGAACTTTTTGAGGGTCCTCCATGTGAACCGCCTCAAGCCTCACATTGAGAGGTTCGAAGTGACTATGCTCTTGGTGACAGATGATGTGGTGGAACAAGAGAGTGAACCTCTCCCTCACCTCCTGTATACCAAGGAGCCTGATGAGTCACTAGAAGGTGTGATTGTCTCTCCTACACTGACCCCAAAGCAGCAGAGTGACTGTCAGCAATTGTTAAGGACGTACGCCACACTGTTCTCCCTGAACCCAGGTTTTACTCACTGGTATACCCATGGCGTGGACACTAGTGACAGTCCTCATGTGAAACACAAGATTTACAGGTTAACTGACCGGGTCAGAACCAGCATCAAAGAGGAGGTCTCTAAGTTGTTGGCGTCAAGGGTAATTGAGCCCTCCAACTGTCCTTGGGCCAGCCCAGTGGTCTTGGTTCCAAAGGCTACTTCACTTGGTGCCACTCCTGAACTGCGGTTCTGTGTGGACTACTGTGGCCCAACGCCATAACCAGGACTGATATGCACCCCAGCCTCAGAGCTGATGAGCTCATTCATTGGTTGGGGACTGCCAAGTTCCTCAGCAGGTTTGATTTGACATCTGGATACTGGCAGATCACCTTAACTGAGCAGGCCATGGAGAGGTCAGAATTTTCAACCCCAGAGTGGCACTACCAGGATTGGGTGGGTTATGCCCTTTGGGTTGAAAAATGCCCCTGCCACCTTTCAGAGTTTGGTCAACCAGGTAATGGCTGAGCTGGAGGATTTCATTGGCGCCTACCTGGATGACATTGCAGTGTTCAGTTCCAGCTGGGAAGACCACTTACAGCACCTCTGGGAAGTATTGAAGGCTCTGCAGAGGGTAGCCTCATTGTCAAGGCCAGTAAATGCCAGATTGGGCAGGGCTCTGTGGTGTAATTAAGGCACCAGGTAGGAAGCTGCCAGATGGTGCCTTTACAGCCTATGATTGACACCATTCTGACTTAGGAGCCCCCCCCAGACCCTGGCAGAGGTGAGAGCCTTTTTTAGGTTTCACAGGATAGGAGGTTTATCAAGGGCTATGGCACCATTGTTGCCACCTTGCCAGAGCTGACTTTCAGGAAGCAGCCCAGGACGGTGATCTGGACTGATGCCTGCCAGAAAACGTTTGAAGACAGCCATGTGCACAGCGGCCGTGCTCAAAGGACCAGACTTGACTAAGAAATTCGTAGTGCACACTAACACTTTGGAGCACGATGTTGGAGCGGTGCTCTCACAACTGAACAATGACGGACTAGACCAGCCTGTAGTCTTTCTTAGTAGGAGACTACTCCCCAGGGAACAGAGGTGGAGTGCCATAGAGTGAGAAGCCTTTGCTGTGGTCTGGGCACTGAAGAAGCTAAGACCCTACCTGTTGGGGACTCATTTCTGAATTCAGACAGACCAAGGGCCCCTCAGATGGTTGATGCAAATGAAGGGTGAGAACCCAAAGCTGTTGAGGTGGTCCATCTCTCTACATGGAATGGGGTTTAATGTGGAAAAGCACCTTTGCACACAACACTCAAACACAAATGATCTGTCTAGGTTCTCTTGCCTTATTGAAGAGAACTTCAAGGAGGTAGGGTAGTTCCACCTACTTTCAGCTGGAGGGTACATGTGTTATACCTGGCATCTTTTGCTGTGTTTCCCCTGTCTTTTTGGTTTCTGACCTCCTGGTTTTGACTCTGTTTTTGCTGGTTTAGTGTCTCTGTGAACTTTCCCACTGCTGTTCAGTGTTACAGTGCAAGTGCACCTATTGTAAATTGGATTATGGATTAGTGTTTCCATGATTTGGCGAATTTGATTCACGGGTAAGTCCCTAGTAAAGTGCACTGAGAGTGCCAGGGGCTGTAAAGCAAATGCTGGTAGTGGGCCTGCAGCACTGATAGTGCCACCCTGACGAGCAGCCTTTCAAAGGGTTCTAAGACCTGCCACTGCAGTGTAGGCATGCAGTTTTTACTGCCATGTCGGCTTGGCATGTGCACCCACTTGCCAAGCCCAAACCTTCCCTTTTAATGCACGTGAGTCACACCTTAGGAAGGCCCAGGGTACCCCTATGGGCAGGGTGAAGTGTATTTGAAAGGTAGGACATGTATTGTTGTGTGTGACATGTCCTGCTAGTGAAATACAGTATATTTCATTTTTCACTGTTAAAAGGGGGACACAACCATTACAACGCAGTTATTACAACGCACTACCTTTACAACACAGCTGTTATAACGCAACTGCCTTTACATCGCATGCATTACAACGCATGCCATTACAACGCATATCCATACAACGCATGCCATTGCAACGCATATTGTTACAATGCATGCCATTACAACGCATTATCAGGTAAATAATGGGGATTTCTTTGTTTTAGGGTGGGTATGGGTTTTGGGGTACATGGGGATAGTATTTTTACCCCTACACTATCCAAAACTTACCCTACTGTTGAACTCACTGGAGTGGTAACAGTAATTTTTACCCCTATACTCCCCAACTCTTACCCTACTGTTGCACTCACTGGAGTGGGAATAGTAATTTTTACCCCTACACTATCCAACACTTACTCCACTGTTGCCCGAAGAGTATTATGCGTTGTAATGGTATGCGTTGTAAAGGTATGTGTTGTAATGGTTGTTTCTAAAACTGCGTTGTAATGGCATGCATTGTAAACTCATGTGTTTGTAATGGTAGTTGCAATGTAAAAAATGTGTTGTAAAGGCATGCATTGTAATTGTTGACGTTGTAACATTATAAATTCGTTGAAAGGCTATCTGTCCCATTGGATAGAATAGGGGGAAAATTTGTAAACATTTTATGAGTTTATCTTCCCATTGGGACAAGTTGGGGAAATTGAGTTTAGTATACCTGAACTCAGAATGTAGAAATGCATCTTTAAGTAAAGATGATTTTTATGTTCTCTGTTTGAAAATACCACTTTTAGAAAGCAGGTATTTTCCTGCTCAGCCATCATGTGTGCCTCTGCTGGATTGTTGATTGATTGTCTGGCTTTGGAGTGACAGGGGCTGGAGATGTGCATCCTCTTCAGAGAGCCACTGGGGAGTTTGAGGTGTGTCCTGACTTTCCTGGATGAGTCAGGGCTTGTCTGGATAGACCTGGGCTGCACTTAGAGTAGCAGGATGATATTTCATTGCACTGGAATGGGCCTGATCTGCCTTGAATAATGCTGTTTCCACTTCCTGTCGGGAAGCTGGACCAAAGAGGACCAAACTGGTTTGGACTGAGCACACCCTCACCAAAATGGAAGCTCTTCATTTAGTGTGATTTCAGTGTTTACAGTGGTATTCATTTACCATTAAAACGTAGTATTCATTTAGTAAGCATGAAGACTAAGTAGTATGCCCACGAGCCGAAATATGCTAATGAGGGAATACTAGTTCTACTCAACTTCCCTTCAAATACATGATGAACACTTCAATTGATTGCTAAAAGAAGACTAGTAGTATTCTAGAAGAATAGTATTTGAAGCTTAGTAGTGTTCTGTTAGTGTTCATCTGCAGCTCTTGTGCTATTTCAAGAGCAAAATGAAGGCTAGTCTCATTGATTGTGACCACTATTTGAAGACTAGTGGTATTCTTTGTGAGCAATATCTGAATACTAACGGACCACTATTTGAAGACTAGTGGTATTCTTTGTGAGCAGTATATGAATACTAATGGACCGCTATTTGAAGACTAGTGGTATTCTTTGTGAGCAATATCTGAATACTAACGGATCACTATTTGAAGACTAGTGGTATTCTTTGTGAGCAATATCTGAATACTATCGGCAATGATTGTGAAGACTCAAGTAAGACTAGTAGAATTTAAAGTGAATGTTAATTGAACACTAGTCACATTCGCTCAGATTAATTTATAGTAATGTGATTGATTTGATTGCTTGCACAGGGCTTCTCTTAATGATGCCTTATGGGCCTTTCAGACTAAATTTTATTTGTTACATGTTTTCGGAGTGAATGATTATAATCTGCCTGTTACAAACTCATTAGTCATACATTCAGCAAACATTTTATGATGTGCACCTGGAACATGTGTTTGTTTTCAGACTACCCAGAAGGAACAATTGTGCAAAATGGAATTAGTCTCCAGCTAAAAGCTTAACTGTTCTAACTCCTCCTGTGTTGATTTTCACACCTGCTTGGGTCTGTAATCTGCCATTAGGCAAGAATTTTGTCTTTGTGGACGCCCTTTCCAACGCCCGTTTTCCTCGGGTCTGTAGTCTGCCATTAGGCAGTTTGTTATTGCACACCAGAGGGGTCAGTAGTAGGCCGTTTTGTTATATGCTCCTGGGAAGTCTGTTATGTTGGAATTTTAGAATTCCAAGGGCCCACTTCTGTTAGGTAGACTGCCCGTTAATATTTTTCCTGCACCTGGGCTGTTGGATCCTGGGCTGTAGCCCTATTTAAACGCAGGCTCTGCTTGCCCAAAGTGTAGGCTGACACCCAGCAACCCATATCTGACCTCCGAATTACCCACTTACCTTTTGAAGGATTTTTCTGCCTGATGTCATGGATTCCTATCAGGAGACTTACCAGGATGACCAGTGGGAGGAGGATCCCCTTAAAGCCCTACCATGGGATGTTTCTTTTTATGACCCAGTGGACAATTCCATAGTCGCGGAGGCATTGGCGCCATTAAAGGATCGCCTGACACGTAAGATTGATAAGGCTTGTGAGCTATTGGCTAAAGCTGCGCTATTTGTGCCAAACCCTACACCAGGGAATGCCATGACAGATGCTCAGCCACCACCTTCTGAGCGACCCAGAGCCTCGGGCGTCGACACTGATGCGTTCAGTCATCTTAAGCAGGGATTCCTGGCCAGTTCTCAGGCGCCTACAACCCCTGTTGCAGCATCACCTTCTACCCAGGGGGTGGATGATCAGGGTGGGGCGGATGATCAAGGGGACACTGCGCTATATAAAACTTTTTAAATAAAAAATAATAACCTTACCTCCATTAAGTCCCACACAGCGAGATTGCTAAGAGGTCTTCGGAGGCCATGTACCCTTTCTCCACCACTCCGCAAACGCGGCTCCTTGCACACTACTGGTTGGGGATGAAGTCCACTTTACTCCAGAGAGACCTTTGGAGGCTAAGAAGCCCTCCTTGTACCTCCTATAAGTCCTACACAGCGGGATTCCTGAGAGCTGGTTGGAGGCCCATCTACCTTTCTCCACCACTCTGCAAACGCCATTACTGCTTAAAAAACTATAGACATTCACTGAAAAAAATAAAGGTTACAGGGGCATTATAGCTAGGAAACATAGATTGAAATAATTTTAGTAGTTCAATGAAAAAAACAAAGTCACAGGGACGTTTTAGCTAGGCTCAGGTTTCACTTGAACAAAACCCATGAAGTTAAGCTGTTATAGTTAGCTGAGCTATAACTTACGCCCCCCAATGCACCACCTATGACCTCATGTATTACATCACTCATGACATGGTCAGTGACATCACTGATGATGATTCACAAAATCACTAACGCATCCACTCACATCCCCATAGAACCTTTCATACACCCACTCCCACATGATAATTTACAAACCCATTTACAGACCGATACCACTACTTACACAACCACTCACAAATTCATATATCTACACATACATCCACTCACCCATACAGCCACGCATACACCCACTCATTCATACAGTCACTAATATATTCACTCATACACCCATATTATCCCCCACACACAGGGTTAGTCAGCTGTAGAGCTAACACTTACTCACTCACCATACAGTCAATCACACAGCCACTTACTCACCCATACAATTACACCACCCACTTCATATGCATACAGATACTAACAGGGACTCACTCACATACAGTGACAGTCACTGACACAAGCACACACTCACCCATACAGCCACTTACATACCCCACTGCTCATCTATACTGCCCTTTACATACCAAGGTACCCACCCATATATCACTGGCACGTCCATTCACTCAACCTCACAGCCATGCACACACTCACCCATACAGCCCCTCACACAGGCATTCACTAACCCATACAGCTACTGACTCACCCACTCATTCATCAATACAGGCAGTCGGACACCCCCTCACCCAGACAGGTACTCAGACAACTAATCAATCGCCCATACAGCCACTCATGTACCCACTCACACCCCATACAACCATTTAGACACCAACTGACAGACTTATACAGTCAATCACACACTCACTGAATCATCCAGACAGGCACTCATACACCCAGCGATTCACCATATACACCTTGGTATTTATGTTTAACACTAAAACTCTATAAAAACAGTAAGTCACTGAGTGATGTGGTGGTGTTGTGAGGCGTGCAGCAGTGTGAGGCGTGCAGCAGTGTGAGGCGTGCAGCAGTGTGAGGCGTGCAGCAGTGTGAGGCGTGCAGCAGTGTGTGGCGTGCAGCAGTGTGAGTAATGCAGCAGTGTGAGTAATGCAGCAGTGTGAGTAATGCAGCAGTGTGAGGCGTGCAGCAGTGTGAGGCGTGCAGCAGTGTGAGGCGTGCAGCAGTGTGAGGCGTGCAGCAGTGTGAGGCGTGCAGCAGTGTGTCGCGTGCAGCAGTGTGTCGCGTGCAGCAATGCGCCACATGCAGCAATGCAGCAGTGTGAGGCGTGCAGCAGTGTGGGTAATGCAGCAGTGTGAGGCGTGTAGCAGTGTGTGGCCCCTGAGTGATGTGCTGGTGTCCCAGAATGATGTGCTGGTGTCCCAGAGTGATGTGCTGGTGTCCCAGAGTGATGTGCTGGTGTCCCAGAGTGATGTGCTGGTGTCCCAGAGTGATGTGGTGGTGTCCCAGAGTGATGTGGTGGTGTCCCAGAGTGATGTGGTGGTGTCCTAGAGTGATGTGGCGGTGTCCCAGAGTGATGTGGCGGTGTCCCAGAGTGATGTGGCGGTGTCCCAGAGTGATGTGGCGGTGTTGAGAGGCGTGCAGCAGTGTGTGGCGTGCAGCAGTGTGTGGCGTGCTGCAGTGTGTGGCGTGCTGCAGTGTGTGGCGTGCTGCAGTGTGTGGCGTGCTGCAGTGTGTGGCGGGCAGCAGGGTGAGTATTGTAGCAGTGTGAGTAATGCCGCAGTGTGAGTAATGCCGCAGTGTGAGTAATGCAGCAGTGTGAGTAATGCAGCAGTGTGAGTAATGCAGCAGTGTGAGTAATGCAGCAGTGTGAGGCGTGCAGCAGTGTGTCGCGTGCAGCAGTGTGTTGCGTGCAGCAATGCACCGCATGCAGCAATGCAGCAGTGTGAGACGTGCAGCAGTGTGGGTAATGCAGCAGTGTGAGGCGTGCAGCAGTGTGTGGCCCCTGAGTGATGTGCTGGTGTCCCAGAGTTATGTGGCGGTGTCCCAGAGTGATGTGGTGGTGTCCCAGAGTGATGTGGTGGTGTCCCAGAGTGATGTGGGGGTGTCCCAGAGTGATGTGGCGGTGTCCCAGAGTGATGTGGTGGTGTTGTGAGTCGTGCAGCAGTGTGAGGCGTGCAGCAGTGTGTGGCGTGCAGCAGTGTGTGGCGTGCAGCAGTGTGTGGCGTGCAGCAGTGTGTGGTGTGCAGCAGTGTGTGGCGGGCAGCAGTGGGAGTAATGCCGCAGTGTGAGTAATGCCGCAGTGTGAGTAATGCCGCAGTGTGAGTAATGCCGCAGTGTGAGTAATGCAGCAGTGGGAGTAATGCAGCAGTGCGTGGCGTGCAGCAGCACGTGGCGTGCAGCAGCGCATGGCGTGCAGCAGCGTGTGGCGTGCAGCAGCGTGTGGCGTGCAGCAGCGTGTGGCGTGCAGCAGAGTGAGGCGTGCAGCAGAGTGAGGCGTGCAGCAGAGTGTGGCGTGCAGCAGAGTGTGGCGTGCAGCAGAGTGTGGCGTGCAGCAGTGTGTGGCGTGCAGCAGTGTGTGGCGTGCAGCAGTGTGTGGCGTGCAGCAGTGTGTGGCGTGCAGCAGTGTGAGGCAGCAGTGTGTGGCGTGCAGCAGTGTGTGGCGTGCAGCAGTGTGTGGCGTGCAGCAGTGTGAGGCGTGCAGCAGTGTGTGGCGTGCAGCATGGTGCAAGCCATGTGCTTGGATTCAGACTAGGAGTGATTCTTTAATATAATTTCAATTACAGAACACAGTGACTCTTTTGATTGAACATTTTCAACCAATTAATTTTACACATGCTAATGTGTATACTTTCAACCTCGTAAATTTCAGATTACTAACAAAGTAAATCGTGTTTAACAACATGCTTTGCAGCTGGATTTAATGCCAACCTTACTCTAGTGCCTTGTTTTTAGAGGGACAGAGAGCACTGTCAGTTTGGTGTTTTAGGAATTAACGTCAGCAGGGCACACTGGCTGTTTCGTAGAATATTTTGAAACATCAAGTAGTAGCAGAAGTGAGATTGCCAAGGAATACTTTCAGATTATTGGTCCCATGCAGCTCACGTTTAGGGCTTAATCTCGCCAAGAACACCCACTCTAGTCTTGCATATTCTTTTAAAATACAGACTAGTTTAATCTAGTCAAGTGTTTCCGTTGTTTTTAAGGATGGGTTTTAAGACTAAGCTCATAAAATGCAAAAGGTTTTTTTTTTTTACACACTCCATAATGGAGGTGGGCTTGTTGATATGGACTCGTATGGGTGGATATGGTGGAGGGGCAAGGGTGCAGCTCAGACACTGGTAGGCAGTCTGAATCAGATACCCCAGTTTTGGATGGCAGACGGGTAGAACTGCACTTTTGGGCCTTTGCTAAAACAAGTTTTTGTTGGTGTTGCTGTTCCCGCAATGCTATGAGGGGTAGCTTTTATAGTGGGGATTTACATAGCGATGTGCCTACTTCCTGCCTATTTCCTGCCATGAAGCTCACAGTACAAACAGTGTTGCACAGTTGGGTTGTTGGCTGCTTTATCCACTTCTGATTACTTTGTATGGAGGTAAGCGCACGTTTTCGAAGGACTTGCTGGTAGGCGACCAAGATTGTCATTGTATTCATTTAGGTGCGCTATAAATTAACTGTGTAAACAATGAAGGGCGGTTCGCGCAGGGGGGACAGGGGTTCGCGCAGGGGGGGAATGGGGGTTTGCGCAGGGGGGGGAATGGGGGTTCGCGCAGGGGGGGAATGGGGGTTCACGCAGGGGGGAATAGGGGGTTCGCGCAGGGGGGAATGGGGGGTTCGCGCAGGGGGGAATGGGGGGTTCTGAACAACCACATTAAAAAAAGTATTTACAATAAAAAATGTCCTCAGTTTTCTTTTGTTCTTGCAATGCTGGCAACTTGTTTCTGCTTATACCAATGGTTGTTTGTTAAAGCTTTTTTTGGAGGGGGCATAAACAATCGGAGGGTGAAGGTTGGGAGCTAGTACCTGTATTATAACACTAGCAGTGGCCAAACGCTAGGGTAGAATCAATAGATGCCAGATTCAGAGAGTGGGCTGAGGTTGGGCTGAGGTAGTGCTGAGGTGGTAGAGGTGGTGCCGAGGTGGTAGAGGTGGTGCCAAGGTGGTAGTGGTGGCGCCGAGTGATGCGGTGGTGGCCCTGAGTGATGCGGTGGTGGCCCTGAGTGATGCGGTGGTGGCCCCGAGTGATGCGGTGGTGGCCCCGAGTGATGCGGTGGTGGCCCCGAGTGATGCTGCGGTGGCCCCGAGTGATGCTGCGCTGGCCCCGAGTGATGCTGCGCTGGCCCCGAATGATGCGGTGGTGGCCCCGAGTGATGCGGCGGTGGCCCCGAGTGATGCTGCGCTGGCCCCGAGTGATGCTGCACTGGCCCCGAGTGATGCTGTGGTGATGCTGAGTGATGCTGAGGTGGTAGGGGTGGTAACTGGTGCAGAGACGATGCTGAGGTGATACTGAATGATACTCGGGTCTTGTTGAGTGATGATGATATGGTGGTGTACTAGTGCAAAGGCGATACTGATGTGACGCTGAGTGATACTGATGTGGCCCGAGTGATACTGATGTGGCCCGAGTGATACTGATGTGGCCCGAGTGATACTGATGTGGCCCTGAGTGATGCTGTGCTGGCAGACATGTAGCCATATCTCCAATGGCTCTTACTTTGCAGGGCCATCGGAGAGGTTTTTACTGCAGCAGAGACGTAATAGTCTCTGCCATGGCCTAACTAAAGGTCCCCCGCATATAGGTCGGGCAGGCAGACCACTATATTTGCAGAGACAGAGTCACTCCTCAGGCACTTCCTGTTTGCGAAGGGAGACGGTGGCAGTTGGTGAGTGCACCTCGTGGACTTCCATGGGCGGCAACAATTCATCATTTTGGCTGTATGTGTTCTGTTCTGCTGAGGAACACCCCAGCAGTGGCGGCCAATGTCATCCACAGATTCACTCTGCCACCGGCGTGGGATCCAGTCCTGGGATCATTTACCGTAGTCATGCGAGGAGCTGGGCTGTCATTGCCAGTTATTCTGTATGGCTTTTGCAACCATTTTTACTCCTAATGTTGCTCTGGATTGCATGATCAGCAATCCCTGGTATTTTCGTGGCAGTATTTATTTGTGGTAACTTCCTTTTTGGCTCACTTTTTCGCATATGTGCCCCATCTTGCCATCTTGTTTCCAGAGACGTGTCCCTTTTTCCCTTCAATCCATAAGGTATGCAGGGCAAGACCGGAGATGAGTGTGTCCTTGGGACTCTGAGGCCTCTTGTCTGCTAGTCACAAGAGGTGGGAGAGGCAAGCCTCGCAGAGTACGTGAGAGACAAAGTATAGATATTTATGTAAGGGCAGGGAGGCAGGGCTCCCTGACTGGTGTTGGTGACTCTGCAGCAGGCTGCTCAGGTCAGACTGAGAGCACTCACCTCCCTGCGGCAATCATTTTGGTTAGGAATGCCGCAGGCCTCTTTATTCCAGCAGTTTCTGTTGTGAGCCCTTTCTGTCCTGGCTGCTGCATGAACTAAGATTCTGACGACGCAACATCCACTGGACTTGGCTCTCCCTAGAATATTAAAATCAGCACAGGTGCGGCGGCCTTCAGAAGCCCCACGGCATGGGCGGCCAGGCCCTTGTGAGCAGACACCAGTTCTTAATCAACGAGAGCTACCCGAAAACTAGTGAGGTAAGCCCCCACGGCACCGGCCTTCCCCATGAACATATCGCTGCGCTCTGGCATCAGGCATGATGTCACACCTACGGTGTCACCGGTCAATCCATTCAAAGAACCTGACTGGGCCCCGCCCTGAAGTCAGGTTGTCTGACTCAGAGCCGCGCGGCCGCACCGTGCCGCGGAATCGAACATGCTGATACATAGTAGCACTGTGAGCCTGCCAGCAGTAACCCAAGCCTGCAGGAACAACGCGCCACGCCGCAGCCATAGGTGAGTGCTGCCGAGTATGCCACACATTCTAGCTCCATCACAGGCTTCACAGTGGCAGCTGCCATATGCGTCTGCCGCTGGGCAATCAGACTATGCACTCGGAGTATGAAAATTAAGGGAAGGGGTTTTATAGTTGAAGAAGAAAAAAGGCTTGAAGGGGAGATCAATAGGCACAGGACAGAGATTAGTAACAGGAAAAAATAAATCAGGCACGCTCTTCCATAAACGGAATGGGGTACATTTTCGGCGAGACATTTGTATCTCGAGCCAAGTCTCGTCTGTGAGAAAATTATGCAACCAGATTTAGCATAAAGAAAAAAGAAATTGCATGCAATACATATAGCGTACAAACCAAAAAGGCAATATTATAATCCTAAAACATGCTATGTAGAAACACTGTTATGAAGCTCTGTATAAATTCAACTACAGAGTACAGAGGGCCTGTGGCACGTTGCATGCAATACATATAGCGTACAAACCAACAAGGCAATATTATAATCCTAAAACATGCTATGTCGAAACACTGTTATGAAGCTCTGTATAAATTCAACTACAGAGTACAGAGGGCCTGTGGCACGTCTTATACTGGGCACTCACACATCATTCATGGGAGGTGAAAGGTCGAATTCCCGCTAACAGTCGCGGCCGGCATTACGGGCAGGTGGGGGGGTGGAAATGGGGTTGTCGCGCCGCGGAGGGGATGGGGGAGACGGGAGGGGTTTAAAGGAACAAAATATATAAAATAAAAGTAAAACTCACCGTCCCGCTTTTGGTTAAGTCCTGAGACTCCCGACTCCTGCCGTCCTGTGTTTTGAATTCCTGCAGCGCTCGTCATCAGGAAGGCAGCCTCCCTCCCCTCCCCTCCACCAATCACAACGCTGCAATGGCAGCATTGTGATTGGTGAGGCCGCGCCACACCCGGGTCATTTTCTCAATGTATGCTACAGCATACATTAAGAACAGGGAGAGTGGGCGGTGTTGCTCGAGGGCAGGGGGCCACTGTTGTTCATACTGACTGTTTGGGTGGCCTGAGGCTGCCCAATCAGTCAGTATGAACAACAGTGGGCAAGCCAATCACCCCTGCCCTCGAGCAGGATCGCCCACCCCCAACCAGGAACTTCTGCATTCTCGCCATGCGAGAAGGCTGAAACAAATGGTAGTTATTTCCATTTATGTTTCTGCCTTTTCGCACCGCGAGAAAGCAGGGGGGCGGTGCCCAAATACCTCTATAGAGGAGCCGCCACTGCGCTTCTGTAGTACTGTATTCATGCAAATATTTAAAATGGGCTACAGATGAAACATGTTTTCTGTGATTGACTATTTCACTAGATGTCAAGATGTGTTTTCAGTGAGCTATTTCATGACTGACCTATGTTTTGCCTCAGTACACAAGAGTGTAAAAACAGCCCAGCACAGAAGAACTTCAGCTAATTCTACCATTGGCACTGCAGGCAGCTGATCGTGGGCTGCCACTAAAAAGCAAATTCAATTAACACACTCAGCTGTACTCACTATGTTGCAAGGCTGCAAGCCACTGCAAAGGGGCCAGACCTGGCTGCTCCAATTTCACCACGGCACAGTGGCTGTCACGGACTGCTCAGCTATCAGGTGAGGTGCGCTGCAGTGTTTTGCGCTCCCCGCCGCAATCGACATTCATGCCTCTTGCGTTGCGGGCCGACATCAGAGACTTCTCTCGTGCTGCACACTGTGATGAGTCCCCCGCAGTTCCAATTCCTCTGGACGTGACGTGGCACTGATTCTACCAGCACATCCAGATCCCGGCCCTCATGGTGTGCCACAGTGATTATTGACAGCAGTATCGACTGCTGAGAGGGCAACCCCTCTCCCCCCCTGTGTGTGTGTGACGAGTCTGAAAGCTGCGCGCGCCGCGCTGGTGCCGCAGCCACTTTCCAGGAAACAGCAGGCTGCTGGGAGTGGATACATTGTAGTGGCTAGCGCTCTCAGCCACTCTACAGAGCTGAGAGCAGAGATCGGTTTAACTATTTAGGAGCTCAGCAAGCAAGCAGCACGTCTCTCGGAGCACCAGAGACCCTGTGCACAGGCGCCGCTGGTGGCACAGTCTGGCAGGTGGCAAAATGCGTGACAATGCATTTCAGTGCGGTGATGCGGATCACCGCACTGAAATGCGTGAGCGTCACGGCTAATGCGTGATACTTGGCAGGACTGCAGGTGCGGCGGGTCTGTCTTGGCAAAATCACGCCCCACAGGACCTCAAGAATACAGCAAGTCTCACCTGCACCCCGACCCAAAAAAAGGCCAACAAAAGGAGCAATTTTCTTTTTTCCTCTCAGCTCGATCCATGTGCACACACTGCGGTGCAGCAGCACGTTACTCACCTCACTCGGCCTCAGACTAGTACAACTCAGCTTCCGCTTCCGTTCCAACCAATGGCTTCGGCATGGTTGCCTGGATCCTACCAAAAGTAGCCAGAATGTGGCCCATTGTTCTACTCCGAAGCAGGGACTGGGCACTTGATACAGCCAGACCTCTACAACTGAACAGCCTACGTCCACATCAGAACTAGTGTGCAAAGGCTCTTGGCAATTATGTTAAAATGTCAAAATAACGTTATTAAATCAGTCCAATATTTTCTATTTTTATTCATATGCAAATAGGTAAATCTCTCCCTAAAATGTCAATCAAGTATTATATCATGAAAAAACAAGTATATAGAATAATGCAAACAGTGTTAAAACAAGCCTCGGTGCCTTACATATCAGGAACAAAAAAAAACACAAAGCAAGAAGTTGGATACTGTCTATAATGCACCTTTCAACAGGCACTGAAAATTCAATCGTTCGTGCATTTGTTGGTGTTAGAGCTATTTGCATTATAAATGGCAATACCTTTTACCTATGTATTATGGAATGAGGAGTAAAGCAGAGTGGCGTTGAATGGAGAGGAGTCAAGCAGAGTAGTGTGGAGTAAAGCAGAGCGGTGAGTGGAGTAATGCAGAGTGAAGTAAAGCAGATTGGCGTTGAGTGGAGTGGCGTGGTGTGGAGAAAAGTGGAGTGGAGTGAAGCTGAGTGGAGTAAACAGGAGTGGTGTGGTGTGGACTAAAACAGAGTGGAGTAAAGCAAAGCAGAGCTGAGTAAAGCAGAGTGACGTTGATTGAAGTGGAGTAAAGCAGAGTGGCATGGAGTGGTCAAGCAGAGCGGTGTGGAGTGGACAAGCAGAGCGGCGTTGAGTGAGGCAGAATGGCGTTGAGTGGAGTAAAGCAGAGCAGAGTAAAGCAGAGTGGCATGGAGTGGTGTGAAGTAAAGCAGTATGAAGTGGAGTAAAGTGGAGTGGAGTAAAGCAAAGTGGAGTGGAGTTGTGTGGAGTAAAGCAGAGTGATCTTCAGTGGAGTAAAGCAGAGTAGAGTGGAGTGAAGTAAAGCAGATATGCGTTGAGTGGAGTAAAGAAGAGTGGCATTGAGTAAAGTGGAGTGGAGTAAAACAGAATGTAATCGAGCAGAGTGAGTGGAGTAAAGCATAGTGGTGTTGAGTGGAGTGGAAAAAAGCAGAGTGGCATGGAGTAAAGCAGAGCGGTGTTGAGTGGAGTAAAGCAGAGTGGCGTTGAGTGGAGTAAAGCAGAATGGAGTTGTGTGGAGTAAAGCAGACTGGAGTGGAGTAAAGCAGAGAGGTATTAAATGGAGTAAACAGGGTGGCATTGGGTGGGGTACCACACCACAACACTACCCTAAACCCTAAAACACTACCCCCAGCATGACCCTCCCCCGACCCCCAGTCCGGTCCCCACACTCAAACACTACCCTGCACGGCCCCCCAGCACTACCCTAAATAAGCATGGGCAAACTTTGCGAATTCGCGATCCGCGAATTTGCGGATTTGCGAATTCGCGATCCGCAAAATTCGCGAATTTGTGCGAATTTGCGGATTTTTGTTTTTGTGCGTGTTTGCGGGTTTTTTGCGTGTTCGCGGGGTTTTTTGCGTGTTCGCGGGGATTTTTGCGTCTTCGCGAGCCGCTTGCATAGCGAAATTACCCATGCAGTCGTTTATGGGAGAGGGAGAGAGAGATAGATAGATAGATAGATAGATAGATAGATAGATAGATAGATAGATAGATAGATAGATAGATAGAAAGAGAGAGAAAGAGAGGGAAAGAGAGAGGGAGAGAGAGAACGAGAGAAAGAAAGAGAGGCCGGATCTCTGAAGGGCCAGATTCCTGAGTTGCCCCTACAGAACATACAGCTTTTTATTTTTAGCAAAATGCATATGAAAATTGTGCTGTAAAGGTCTCTTTTAGTTTAACCCCTCCTGACAACTCAAAATGGGTGTATTTGCCATCCTCTCCCTTCTTCCTGTTTTTTATATCTGTAAGTGCTTCCTGATGAGGTTTAATTCCTTGGACAGGTGCCTCATTGCCTACTTGTAACTATTCTCTGACCCTGCTTCAAGGGTCAGAGCAGGGTCAGAGAATACTTGCAAGTAGGCAACGAGGCGCCAGGAAGCAATTAGCAGCAGGTGTCCAAGTTGAAGGTAATTTTTTTGTAACCCTTTTGTAACAGGTTACAAAGAAATTAGGTTCAACTTTTGCACCTGCTGCTGTAAACCTTGCGTGGCTGAGAATTCGTCCGCGCTGATTCGCGGATTTTACCGCGATTTGGCGAGATTCGCGGATTGCGAAATCGCGAAAAATCCGCAAATTCGCCCGTGAAACGGATCTTACGCCCACCCTTAACCCTAAACCATAAAACACTACCCTACACTACACAAACACCACAACACTACCCTAAACCCTAAAATACTACCCCCAGCATGACCCTCCCCAGACCTCCAGTCCGGTCCCCACACTCAAACACTACCCTGCATGACTCCCGAGCACTACCCTAAAACCTAAAACACTACCCTAATCTATACAAACACAACAACACTACCCTAAACCCAGAAACACGACCCCCATCAAGACCCTCCCCCAACCCCCAGTCCGGTCCCTACACTCAATCACTGCCCTGCACGGCCCCCCAGCAGTACCGTAAGCCCTAAAACACTACCCTACACTACACTACACAAACACCACAACACTACCCTAAACCCTAAAACACAACCTCCAGCACGACCCTCAGTCTGTTCCCTACACTCAAACACTACACTGCACGATCCCCCAGCACTAACCTAAACCCTAAAACACTACCCTATTCTACACAAACACCACAATAGTATAATAAATAAGGCATAAAAATAGTATATTAAATAAGGCACCAGTAATCTACCATTCAGCATGCAGCTTGAAGAGAATGTTAATAGTAGTCTGGATAAAGTCCAGTAGTATTCAAATTGTTTGTATTGACTAAATGTTCTGCATTGTAAATGAAGACTATGTGATTACAAAGAAGTATGTGCTTAGCATTCTGTTAGTATTCAAGAAGTACCACTCAAATATCAGTAGTCTTCATGCACTAGCCTTCCCAAAAAGAATACTACAGAATACTAAAATTGTCATAAATTAGTCTTCGAATGCTATAAAAAGACAGGTTAACCACTAAATGTAGTATTCCACTTCGGTAAGGGCAGACACTCTCTGCCCAAGAGAACAAAGAAAAACTGAGTATAAATATTGGGGCCAAGACCCCAGAACTTTAGAACTCACTTGGATCTAGGAACCTGTCACAAAGAAGAGCTGAAAGAACTGCCAGGAGAAGTACTACCCCGTTGCTGTGTTGCGTGTTGGGTGGCCCTGCAGATGCTGCTTCTGCCTTGGGCAGTGAAAGGACTGGACTGAGCGTTCTTCATTTGTCTCTGAGTATCTCCAAGGGCTTGAAATAGAGCTTGCCTCCTGTTCACGAAGTCTCAGGGACAGCAAACACTTTACTTACATCTGGGTACTCCCTCTGGAGCCGTGGGATCAGTTGCTACATTGGGGAAAGCAGCCGACACGGCTGCTGGCTCTGTGACCAGAAGGCACAGCAGAAGGCATCACCACATTTCGCAACCCTGGTCCCACTGTCTACGACAACCAATGTCGCCACTAGGCCGCTGCTTGCACAGTGACCTGTCAACACCACAATCCACACCACCTCACTTCACACTGCCGCCCTGGTCTCACTGATGATTTCACTGCAAGCTGACCTTGACACCTATGACTGCACCGTTGTATAGAAGCACCACTCGCTAATCACACAACTCTCCACTCTGTCCCTCACTGCACCCTGGGCCGACCAACGCCAGATCTCATCAACCAGCACTGCCACTTGCTCCATGACCTGTAAGCACACCAACAAGCACACCTCACTCTGCACTGCAGCCCTAGTGTCATCGATGCCACTGGACAACTGTTACTGAGCCGCTGGCTGCACTGCGACTTGAGGGCATGACACTCTGCACTACTACGCTTCACATCGCAACCACGATGGTGCCACATGCGGCCCACACCGATGTGGTCGGCTGGAACCAAAGGTACTGTTTATCGAGTCTGCTGACACTACTGCCAGCCCACACTGATGCGATTGGCCAGCACTGTTGGATTCTCTTCTTTTCAGCACCTCAATAGCCCCGGACGGAGCTACCAGCTGTGAGGAACTGCATTTTAAAGTTATTCTTGCAAAGTGCATATTATTGATTACTGTATGAGGGCCTTTTATCGTTTTGTTCTTGTTTGCACAGATAAACATTGGTTATTTTTCTAAAACTGGTGTGGTGTCCCTTTGTAGTTTTTCACTGTAATAATGTTGGTTATGTGCAAGTGCTTTACACACTGCCTCTGAGATAAGCCTGAATGCTCCTGCCAAGCTACTAAGGGGGTGAGCAGAGGTTATTCCAGTAGTGTATACCCTTATGCTGACTAGAAGGAAGGGTCCCTAATTGGACAAAGGTGCAAACCATTGCCAGCTAGTGACCTCCATTTCTGACAGCAGTATTTAATTATTAGGACATGTGAAACCCACCACAGGTCCTACCATTTAAATACTCTGCACCCTGCCCATGGGGCTGCCTTGCGCCTACCTTAGGGGTGCCTTACATGTAGTAAAAGGGAGGTTTAGACCTGGCAAGTCAGTGCACTTGCCAGTTCAAAATGGCAGTTTAAAACACACAGACATGCAGTGGCAGTTCTGAGACATGTTTGCAGAGCTACTCATGCGAAAGGCACAATCAGTGCTGCAGGCCCACTAATAGCATGTTATTTACAAGCCCTGGACATACCTGGTGCACTTTGCTAGGGACTTACTAGTAAATCAAATATTATAATAATGGGTAAACCAATCACTAATCCAATTTGCACATGAGCAATTGCACTTTTGCACTGATTAGTAGTAATAGTAGTAAAGTGTCCAGAGTCCAAAAACTAGCAAAAACCAAATGCATCACACAGTCAAAAACAGAAGGTCAGAAGCAAAAAAATGAGAAATCATGCCAAAAGATGGCAGGCATAACATTTGCACTCTGGAAAAGTAGTCAGCAGGGTTCTGAACTTTCCCTGGATAATGCACAATGGTATAATCATACTCTTGTATTCACATTTCTAACTGTTCAATGCAAGGAGGCACCTTGGCTTTTGGATTGGCAAAGATAGTCAATAAAACTTGATGATCAGTTACCAGCGTAAAAGGTTTTCCAAACAGGGGAGAGGATGTTGCCTAATGTCTAGGACGGTCAACCTCGAATCTGGGGAACCATGTTCCAGTCTCTCTAAGGAAGCTCAACAACGTGTGTTGCTGGGCAAATCTCCATGTGCCTAACAAACAAACACAAAAAAATGAATGTGTCTGTCTGTAACCCAACTTGTGCTCATGTAAAGTGCTCTGATACCTGATAACTTTGGGTTGAGATTGCGCTATATAAAACTCTGAAAGAAGAAGAAAAAAACAGGAATACATGGAAATGCTTACAAGCCCATACCATGACCAAACTTTCTTACTTAGTTTGTGAGTAAGCGTGTTCTTTCTGGGACAAATTTTTACTGTCATGTGCCACAAAATGCCTTTGAGCATGAGGGTGTCTGCGGTGCTGTACTAGGATAGCGCCTAACCCTACAGGGCTAGTGTCAACCACAACCTCTGTTTGAAGCTTTGGATTGAAATAGTCAAAAAAGAAGAACAAGAGAACCCTACTCACTATGGAACCAGGGTGATTAAGTATTTAAAGTAAACAGTGGTTCCTGTGGAATGTTATACTTAATAATGATTAAAGAAGCAAAGCAAAAATATCGCATTACACGGGGGTTATAGGTCATGTCCCCCCTTTTTTAACTTGTAAATATGATGTTTAAGATATCAACTCGATAATGCCACCAAGGTTGCACACTTGCAACAACCTGTGAACAACTTGTAAATTAGTCCGAAAGATATACATGTACTGACCCGTTTTGAGACATTACACTGGAGTGCTCATAGGAGCCCTGCCCCTCATGTATTCTCTCAACCAATAGGCGATATGGACATTATTGCTATCAGGGCTAAACACTTGCAACTCCCTGCGTAGAACACTCCTTACTGAATTGTAAAAATGCCCTTCGTAATGCTATTACAGTCTCTCTTCTTTCTACTTTTTATTCAAAACCTTTTATTTAAAACCTTTCACGCATGCAAGTGGTCACCACATTACCCACCTAGCTACTAGAATTGGTTATCATAAAAGATACCAATGACATAGGCACAGGAACGTATGACGTACAACGTGCTTTCAGTCATTCGTACAACGCGGCAATCACTGTGCTTGCCGCCGTGGCCTCCGGTTTCTACTGGATTCATAAGACGGTTTCATTACAGAGCAAGTATTCATGCTCGCCGTCAGTGCATTGCGGCATGCTGATGGAAGCGGTCCTGCAACTCTACTTTTAACAAAGGTATGGATGGCTATTTTAAACTGTAAACCAGATTGTGGAGGGCGCTGGGTCACTGAATGGGATATTTTCCCAAAAACGACTTGTCCGGACGGATTATAATTACCATTACTGATTGGAATTCAGAGGAAATAAACCCTTACAGTTGAGGAGAAATACTGCCAGGGACCACCCACACTCATACAAAAGGGAATCAGCCACTGCTGGTAAGAAACACTGTAAACAAATGCGGTAACTTTTTAATCTAAATCCTTCGCTAATATAACCTTAAGCGTCCTCACATTCTCACCCCTCCATAGATTGAATATACATTTCATGAAGCACAGAGAGCAGTCATTGAGCTACCTTATTTTGGATTGCTAGGCCCACGCCCTCACTAGGGATAAGTGACCAAGTTTTAACATAGAATAAGCGTGTTCTCCTATAAATTGCTCCCTACTCTTCTTATGCCTTGTCTAATTATGTTTTGTCTTTTTATTTATTTTTCATCTCACATAGAACCTGGGTTTCCTAGTGAGTACCTTCCTTTAACTACAACACTGGTTACACACACCCTACAAATAGCTCAGCAATTCCACATTCAGGTAAAACAAAATATCAATATGGAATACAGCACTTGAGCCGGTACATGGGCCAACTAAGATTCTATAACATATTCATTTGCTTTCCCTAGATGTGCCTAATACTGTAGGTCCTGAATAGACCCCACACCCAGAATAGGGTCGAAACGCTGTCGACAATAAGAAAAAAGTGAACCTTTGAAATTGCACTCTATCATTGTATAGGGGCTATGTATTTGTAAAATATGGAGTTTTGGTCGCTTTCTGAAACCAAAGTCTTTGAAAACCTTGTAAAAATATTGTTACACAACGTCACTTATATATTTTTTAGGTTCATATTTTACTTGGGACACTTTACACAACTGTGAATATCTTTTTTTCATTTGTTTAATTTTGAGTATTGTTCTACAATGTATTTCTTAATACAACTATTGAACTACATAATCAGTGTTTGTGTGTTTCTTTCTCTCTGACATCACCTATAACCCCTGGCTAATGCAATTGGATTGAAATAAGTCATTTCAGTAGCAGTTTCAATGGCTTGTTTGTTTTACTTGAAACTTCTCTCATTTACTTGTGACCACTTGTAAGGGATCACTTGTGGTAGCAAAGTCCAGCATGTATCTTGAACAGTAACTCTCCATGCAAAGAATTTAACGTCACATAGAAAAATCTTGCGGTGGATCAACATTTGGCAGGGCTCATTCTTTGGCAGGATCAGTTGTCATACCTACATCTAAAAATGTATCTGGAAAGATATGGCAAAGGAATTTTAACTTTGTCTTTTGAACATTTCTCTAGTCCACATTGCCCAGGCAGGCCTGCATTAGTCAGTAAATAATATACTTGATTGAGAGCTTAATCATGTTCCTTCTGTGTAGCTCTGAAAATCAATATGTCATTGCAATAATTGAATGTGTTCACATCCAGCAGTATGACATGTTGAAAGACGTTTTAGAAAAATTGTGCAGCTGATGACACAACAATACGGAGTCTATTTTAATCAAACATGTTCAGAAAAGGTTTTAATAACCAGTAATATTATTTGAGTTCCAACTAATGCTAAATCTTTACTTAAATCAAAGCAAGTGAAGGCCTTTGTACCATTTAATTACATTACCATGTCAGTAATACATGGACTTGAATATTGTTCTTGTTTCAATTGCCCTCTTTTCTGTGCACATATCAGCGCATATGTGTATATCTCCTTCACTGTCCCTTTTGGGCACTACAGCTATGGGAGAAACCAATGGCGTCAGACAAGTTGAACGTTCAATAATGTCATGCATAGGTAACGATTCCAGCTCTTTTTTAACAGCTTCTTGTAACGGTAAAACAACTCATCTACGTCTCTGAGCAACAGGACAGACATCATCATTAAAATGTGACTTCACTTTCATAGTCTTAAGCTTTCCCAAACCATGAAACATTTAAGAAAATTGACTTACTACTTTGTGGTGAGCATTCATGTTGTAATTCACAGAAATCAACCTCATATCTGCAGTGGTACTGAAACTGAGCAGATAGGCACTTGCTGCTGAACCTTGAAGCACATGGATAGGTGCTTGCATTCATTTTCTTGTGTGTCAGTGTTGCTACAAATAAATTTTGACTTTTTATGGGCGTCGATGCAGCCCAGGTGTACACTTTGGTTTTTGATGGGGTAAGTCTAAGCAATGGAGACAATTTGTTGTATTTCTCTTCAGGCATTATGTTTATCGATGTACCACTGTCGACGATGAAAGGTATTGACACTCATTTATTTTTAATGTAATTTTCGAACAATGTTTGTATGATTTTGGTGCTTTTACATATTGACGGTTCTTTGACTAAAACTTTTCCTCACATGCGGCCAGTCCAACTTGAGCACATTTATCTAAGATAAACATCACACGGTGCAAACATTTTCCTCAGTTGCACTTGATATTTAGGTAGATAAACTGTTTGAAGATGAGTTAGAAGACGATCAACCTCATTCAATGTCAATTTGCCTCAATTGATGTTGCCTCGTGGGGGTGCGTTGAATGCGTCCTCTGGAATGTTCTGGTAACCACAAAATGGTTCTCTTTCCCACATCTTTTACAGATCTGTCCAATGGTGGGACATTTACCTGGAAATCAAATCCACATCTAAAACACAACATTATTTATATTCGTAGACATCACTTTGTGTCCTTCACTCTTTTGTTTTGGCTTACTTTTTATACTCTTTACTCATTCTCTCTGGGGACCTCTGTCCTCCATGTCAGCAGCTTGTCTTTCAGCATGCTCCTCAGCTCTGGCAGCCATCAACCATCACTCCAAACTAAGATTGTCTCTCAGCATTCGTCTGAATGAATCTGACAAGCTTATATTATTAACTTTAAGTTGCATAGCTTCCTCATCATTTATTTCATTGAACTTACAGTGTTTGATGAGTGTATTGAGTCTCTCCATAAATTTATGAATGCTTTCACCAACTTTTTGGTGTTCTTGACTAAAAATGTATCTTTCATAATCAATGTTTGGTATTGGATAGTGGAGAACCGGGCCTTATGGGCCTTGCGGCGCAGGGCATGCCTTAATCCCAGAGTTCACCTGCCTTGTAAAAACAGACACACGAGACACTCAGTTGAGCGTGGAAGCCAGGTTTATTAGCTGCAGCTAAGCACAGTTGTCCCAGAAGTTACACACGAGGTGGATTCTCAGGAGACTGCCACTTCAATCCTTGGCGCACAGTCTTTTGTAGCAACATATTTACAGCATCTCACTCCTTACACATACAAAACGAACCAATGAGAAAAGTTGGAAAACAAGCTATCAGGTGTTTCAAATACGCCCCTCTCTCAGACCCCATTTGCTACTCCTCCCAACAAATTAATCAGTGATGGCGTCAACAATCCCTTCTTGCAGGTGGCAGGACGTATTTGTGTGCCTCAAAGGATAGTTTTGTAATAGGAGAATACAAGGAGAGAATAGCGAAGGCCAGTCGGATAAGATAGTGTAAGGGAAGATCAGGAGAAGGCAAATAGTCGGCCGAGACAGGGATCAATCGAGCCAGACATGGATTAACAAACTCAGCCAGACCCTGACATCGGGTTTCGTGAACAAGGGCATTGGAGTTACTTTTTAACTGAAAGGACACGTAGCAGCTGGAAACGCAAAAACACATCATTCGCCATGCTGCCTGAGTGAGGGCAACACAAAATGGCCGCAAGACACAAAATGGCAGCTAGATACGGGACAAAGTCTGAAATCGTAGAACCTCAGACCCTCCTTCTGCCATTACTCAGGCAGGGACTCAAGCTAATCTGAATCGATGTCAATGGCCATGAGGTCATCGAGCTGTTGCTGTAGCATCATTCTAATATTCTCTGTTTTCTGTGGCACAGGCTTCGGGACACACATAGCGGCACAAAGACCACAGATGGCAGGACCACATTGTACACAGAGACAACAAGAGAAAATGATGGCCAAAATAATTCCAAGGAAAGTTAGTAGCTTCCGTCCCCATGTGGACAGTAGTCCCCAAAACCATCCCATCACAGACCAATCTCCCGTGTCCTGATGTATAGACTCGGAGATGATATGTAACTTAGAGATAGCTTGGTATACTGTAGGGGCATTATCAGGAATGTAAAGACAGCAACTAGACCCGATAAATTTACAGACTCCTCCATGATCTACAACGATAATATCTAAAACTATCCGATTTTGCAACGTCATAAGATGATCCGCCTGAAGTTCGGCTGTCAGATTACTCAAGGCTCCAGAAGTTTCATTTATGGTAGCCTCGACAACACAAACTAATTGTCTGATGTCTCTGCTATTGGCCATTGGGCCCCAGAAGGGAAGCAACCCTTTAATAAAGTCACCTCCCTCCTGTTCTGCTGTGTCTTTCTGATCAATAAATCCCCTGCCATGTCTTTTCCTGAAAGGACCTGAACGAGCAGTATACGTTGGGGGAAGAAGAAAAGCCACATAACAAGTTCCTGAGAAATAAGTAGGAAGCCATGTATAGGCTCTATCGTGACAGATAAAATATGTGCCTTGTGTTGGCACTAGTGGTGAGGGAATCTGAGGTGTATAGACATATGTATGGGAGCAGACACTCTTTTCCAGCTGATTTGTAACATTCTGACCATTAATTTGTAAGCAGAAATTACCTCGATGAGGTACAGTGCAAATTGGCGGAGAGCTCCTTCGCTTAGCCTTTTCTGTGAGGCTAGTAACATATCGTGTTATATTCCATCCATCATATGCTCTTTTCTCATCTATGGGAATCTTACTAATCTGAGCAATTTTAGCCATAGCCACTATTCCCTTAATCAAGGAACTGTGACTGAAGTCTGCTCCACCACCATATGGACTACCAGGAGGATACCGTAGCTGATTCTGATAAATGTTAAAGAACATTGCCAAATAAGCCCAGGCGGAACCTTCATAGGAGAATGGAAAGACAAAATATGGCATACCTCTCTCTGTATTATGAGGCATGAGCGCACAGACCCAACAATTAGTAGTATTCATCACAAGTTGGTGCTGATGCAATAACTGAATAAATGAATTATTGAAATATTCGGTTCTCCTAGTCTGTTCGTGTTCTGAGAGTGTATGAAACTGATGTGGAGAGGCAGTAGTAAGGAGAGATAAAGAGACAGAGGTTGGGACAGGTGATGGCTGTACAGCGTAAACAACCCAACTTCCACACGCTAATAAAGTACATAAACATATCAGAGTACGTAAGGTTATGCCACATGGACTAACCATCAACTTCTTACATTTACTTTTCATGTTTACTGTCTGATCATTAATTTCCACTTTAACACCCATACTCTAAAGCGTTGCTCACGGCAATCTTCCTAGATCACTTAGCTGTGGTTGTTAGCCGTCCTATGACACTTCAAGTCCTGCAGACCTATGTCACAACTCAGGTCACAGCTTAAGACTCCTACAATGACCCTGGATAGTGGAAGAAAAAACATTAATGTCTTTCAAAAAGTATAATCAGAAAAATAGGAAAAAGAAAAGTTCAATTGTCTTAAATCATTCTTGGCCGTAAATTATATCGAGTCTTATTAGGGATCGTCTGGTCCTTAAACAAGGCTTCTGGATTTGCTGTGTTCAAACGCAAATGTAGTGGCACGGCTTCTTGTAACACGTCGTCGTCTTCTTTCTCAGAGTTCGTTTGTTCCAGTCGTGCACTACTGAACGGCACAAATCTAGGTACTCTTTCACTTTCGCTATCACCTATGCCCTTACGAATCCATTGTTCAAAAGGTAAAGGCAAAGGTACCCTCTTACAGTGCACGCCATGGATCCAGTTTTTTTTTCCAAGGACTTTTACTGCCGTACGTGTCGTTAGCAAAACTTGTTGCGGTGGGCCCCAACGAGGTTTCAAATTCTTTTTCCGCTGAAAGTTTTTCACGCAGACCCAGTCGCCAGGTTGGATGGAGTGACCTGGATCTGCGGAGGCCTCCGGCAAAGCGTTTTGAACCTGTTGATGAAGAACTCGTAATTTAGTGGTGAGGTCATACAAATAGTCAATCAGCATTGGGTATGGAATGTCAGAATACTTTTTAGGTCGAGGGACTCCCCAGACATTTGCTGGACGCCCAAAAACTACCTTATACGGACTGAGACCTAAACGAGAATGCACAGTAGTTCTCGTGGACAGAAGTGCCCATGGTAGGGCGTCAGGCCAAGCGAGACCTGTGCTTGCCTGAATCTTTGCCAATTTAAGCTTGAGAGTGCATTATAGCACTCTACCAATCCTGCTGACTGAGGGTGGTTTGCCGCATGGAATTTCTGTTTAATACCGAGACCTGTACACACTTTCTGCATAATTTGGCCTACAAATTCACTCCCATTGTCAGACCAGACAATGCGCGGCAAACCAAATCTCGAGAAAAACTCCTTCAAAAGAACTTTGGCAGTAGACAAAGCAGTATTGTCCTTTAGAGGGTAGGCCTCTATCCATCTGGAAAAGGCACACACCACCACCAGAACATAAAATGATCCATATGAATATAATCGATTTGTAATACCTCGAAAGGATACGTAGGGGGAGTAAAATGACCTGCTGGAGTTGGGGTTCCCTTTCCTGGATTATGCATTAAACAAACAATGCAATGCTTCACCACGTTTTCTGCACATTTAGGAATTCCTTCATTCTGCCATACTGGAGCCAAAATCTTACATATGCCTTTTGCACTAATGTGGGCTGGACCATGCGCCATAGTAACTACAGGTAGTACATAGGCGTCTGGTAACAGCCATCGTTGATGTTCTGACAATTCCGTCCAACACCCAGTCACGTCCAACATTCCTGTACTTTCTCTCCACTTACTCAGTTCTTAATCCGTAGCCTCTTCTTAAATCATTCTCACACTTTCTATTGTGTCCTCACACATTCCTCCTTCTCTGACCCATCTTGCCGGGCCAGCAACACACATGCAACTTGTAGCATCTCTCGCTGTCTCCTTTGCTACCTTATCTGCAAAAGCATTCCTGCGACCCACATCATCAGTAATCTTCTTATGAGCACTACACTTGATTATTGCTATTTGTGTAGGCAGAGCAAGTGATTCGAGAAGGTCAGTCACCACCTGACCATGCTGTATTTAGGCCCATGGGAAGTAAAGAATCCTCTTTCCTTCCACAAGTGACCAAAACTATGAGCCTCACCGAAAGCATATCGGCTATCAGTGTAAACGTTCACTCTTTTTCCCTTTGCCAACACACATGCTCTCATCAAGGCAATTAATTCAACTACTTGGGCTAAATTCTGTGCAATGCGTGCTGTCTCTACTACCGTATGCAAGGTAGTACAGCATAAGCTGCAGTTGTCTCGCCATTTGGAATCTTGAAGCAAGACCCATCCACCCATAGGCTCCCATCCAGATCCACAAGTGGTATGTCTTTTAGATCTATTCTGCCTTTCGTTTCCTCCTCTGTTCGGAGAAAACAATCATGCTGTTCTTGAATGGCTTTCTTATCCGGGATGGGTAATAATGTCGCTGGGTTCAAAGTATTAGACCGCTTGATGTGTATATGGCTGGCCAAGAGCGTTAGCTTGTATCCAGACAAACGAGCCCTCGTGAGGTGTTGTATTTTTGTCCTATTCAAAAGAGTATCTACTGCATGTGGTACCATAACAACAAGAGTGTTATCCAATACCAATCCAGCAGATTGACGAATGGAGATCTCTGCTGCCGCTGTGTCTCTGAGAGAACTAGGCAATGCTTTGGCTACTGGATCCAACGTAGCCGAAAAATAAGCACATGGCCGTTGTTTGCCTCCAAATTGCTGTGTTAAAACTGACAACGCGCAACCTTCTCTTTCATGCACGTAAAGTGTAAAAGGCTTACTGTAATCTGGAGTACCTAACACAGGTGCAGAACACAAAGCAGTACGTAAATCAGAAAAACTCTTTCGACATTCGTCAGTCCAAGGAAGGGGTTGTGGCATATCTTTCAACGTAAGTGCCAGCAAAGGTTTAGCCAGCAAAGAAAAATTCGGAATCCATTGTCTACAATAAGAAGTAATGCCCAAAAAGGCACGTACCTCCCTTTGTGTGGATGGCTCAGAAATTTGTGCAATTGCTTGAATTCGTTCTGGGGTCAACCGTCTTCCCTCCTTCGACAAGAGATGACCTAAATATGTAACCTCTTGGCGGCAATATTGCAACTTAGAGGGGGACACCTTATGATGCAAGTCAGACAAGTGACGCAACAGAGAAACAGTCACATCCTTACAGACATCCTCCGAATCAGCAGCAATCAATAAATCGTCAACGTATTGAATCAAAGTGTCACCTGAAGGTAGAATGAAAGCATCAAACTGAGATTTCAAAGCCTGACTGTAAATGGAGGGACTTTCACAATAACCTAGAGGAGCAAGCTTGAACCGGAAACATCGGCCTCCGAGAGAGAAGTCAAACATATTCCTACTTTCTTCAGCAATAGGAATACTAAAGAAAGCATTCTTTAGATAAATAACAGAAAACCATGCCGCTGAGGCGGGTATCATAGTAAGCAACGCAGTGATATCTGGGACAACAGGAAACTGGGGGACAACAATCTTGTTGACCTCCCGAAGATCAATCACAAAGCAATACAAAGGAGGCTGAGAAGGATCGCTGCATTTAAGAACGGGGAGAACAGGACTGTTACAAACATTACCTCTCGTTTCTTCGACCACACCCTTCTGAACGAGATCATAGATGATAGCCATCAAAGCTCATTCACCATCATTAGAAATCTTGTACTGCGGAATACGTGGCAACTTAACATCAGGCTTGATAGTAACCAAATAAGGAAGAATCTGCAACAAACCCACATCATTCGGACCCGTAACCCAAAGTATAGCAGGAAGAGATTGCAACTCAGGCAGAAATCGATCTTTCGATAGGTATGTGGGAGAAACCAAGTTCTCACCCAAAGTAAGACGCACAGCAGAGGGGGAACAATACAACGTTGCATAAAGACGTTTCAACAGAGCCAAACCCAACAAGTTTTCTCCGCAACCAGTCGTTAGAATAAGTGGAGCTTCCAAATTATAAGGACCAATCGAGAGAGGCAAAGGACAAGAAACCGGGTTAGCAACTGGGGCGCCAGAAAATCCTACAGAAACGTTTGTTAAGCCAGACAAAGGTGCCACAGGGAGTTTTGAATGAATCGTAGAACTTCTCATTGCACCAGTATCCAAAAGAAATGGCTCTGCAACACCCAAAGCAACTACCTCAACATAAGGTTCATTCTGATCCACTGGAACTGATACGACTCCCTTACTTTGTCCATGGCTGTCCTAACTAGAATGAAAATCCTGAACCTCACTCTCAACACAATAATCGTCATTGTAATATTGCGCAGACTGAGTATTCTGCTGATCAAAATAATTCAGAGAATTCTGAGGGTAAAAGGAACACAGTCCCTGAAGCAACGCACCTCGCCCTCTACCCCTAGGTGCTGATTGAAAACCACCACGGCCTCGCGGCCCTTGAAATCCACCATTACGCTGCAATAAAACTGGACAGCTATTCTTAAAATGGCCTTCCTCTTTACAATAGGCACACTGATTAGGACCAAGCAAAGGTCGTGGAACAAAAGGCTCAGGTTTCTGTAACAACCTCTGAAGCTGAGGAGGTTGCTGAAACTGACACTGACCAGAGCGAGGGGGATAAGCCTGTTGAAGAAGAACCTTCGCTTTTAATTCCTTAGTCTTCTTCTCCATCTTATCTTTCTCTTCCTTGTCCCTATTCTCATAATACTGAGCAGTGGCTAATATTTGGGTAGACGAAGAAACAGCCCAAGAACTTTCAGAATCTTTCAACTTATGGGACAATTCAGGAAGCAAATTAAATACAAATGTAACAAATAATCGCTGTCCACCTTCAGTACTCATATCCTGACCACTATGATCAATAAATGTCTCCTCAAACCGAGTAAAGAAATCAGAGACACTCTCATCTTTCTTTTGTTTACACGCAGCTAACTTATTCCAGTTAACGCGTAAGGTGGGCATCATCGTCTTCATTAAAGCGATGATTCTACCAGGCAACTGCGCAATCAAATCATCTGGCTTGGCACCACCCACTTGCCATGCATCTGCGGCAGCTATAGCGGCCCAATTACCTCCTATTGCTTGATCATGGTCCTCTCTACGAATCCGAGCCCACAATGCTTGAGGAACTACATTCCCCATCAGCATATCAATGTCGGCCAAATTTATGATATATGCATCAACAGTCTGGGACAGCTCTTTATAATAACCAGAGGGATTTTTACGAGGGTCCGGCAAGGACTGCTTAAGTGCTAAAACTTTAGCTCGTTTCCAAGGGACATGTACCCATATACGCTGAAAATGAGCAGGAACACCTGGAACAGCCCCAGCTTGAGGAACAGCTTCTCTCCAGACTGGAGGTACTTCCCTCATAGGATAATTCTTCGCTCTCTGTCTAACTGCAGGATCAGGTTCAGAAATAGTCTGGGAAGAATATAAGGACCTAAAAGTAACAAGTGTCTTTATAGCACCGTCAACTTCAGGACCCACAATGAGTCCTTTATCAAACCTATCCTGTATATCCATTAGACCCTGAGGAGTTAAATCCAACTCCATTTCCTCCCATCCAGTAACAAGTGCGTCACACAGTGGAGAAGTGTGGCTCAAGTGGTTGGAGCGGCAGACCCTGATGCAGAGGTCTGGCCCGGAACAGGGTTCAATTCCCCGCCTCGGCGGGTCTTGGGCTCTAATTTCCCTGGACCTGACAATTCTCGCCTCGGTGCCTATTCCAATCATGGAGTCCCACTCTGTAACTCTGGGCAATAGCTTGCTTAATCTCCACAAAGGCCCCTCGCAGCGGGATGCCTGGCTTTCACCTTAGGGATGCCCAGTAATGGGTTATCTCACAGGGGAATACCAGGACGGGTTCCCTAAGCAAGCGCTGGGATGCTTTCGGGCAGCCATGCGCTCTACAAATCAAATTTCATTTAATTTAATTTCACATGGCATTAAAAACGTATCTCTGCGTAGGCGCATTCCACTGGAGAAATGTACTCAGTATATCGGGTACACTATACAGTGGACCATTCATCATCCATTTATGAGCGAGAGAGTCAAATACAACTCATTCCTCAAAATCTGGAATTTGACTACGGGATTGCCTTCGAGAAAAAGCAGGAGTCCTAAACAACTCAAAGAGGGGGGATAAAAGACCAGAGACAGTATCAACTAACCGAGTACGAATCGGAGAAGAAGCAGAGAGTAAAACCGGAGACGCAGTATTAAGTGAAGGAAGAGAAGGACTAGCTGTTACAAGAGAAACGGAAGGTGAAGGAGACTGAGGTACAGAAGTTAGTGGTAATGGAGGTGCTGGTGGCAAAGTAGGAAGAGGCAATTGTGGAGGAGCAGGTGCTCCTGGCTGAACAACAGGTTGCTGCACAGGTGGCAATAATACGGGTGCATTAGCACCTGGCGCATAAGGCGGAGGTAAATTCAGCAAATGGGACATTAAGGGATCTTCATCAAGATCCTTACGCCGTGGAGAAGTAGGCAACACAGGATAGCACTTATCAATTGCCATCCGATGCTGTCTATCTGAGACCTCAATCGCTCGATCAGTCTCATCGTCTTTGAACTGCTGGGCAGCCTGTATGACCGTCATATCTTTCATTTTCTTATCTCTTTTTGCTTGTTTAATTTCTCTCTGTTTGGCTTCCTTACGCCAAAGGCGGAAAGAGTCAAACATTGCCGGCCGGGCTTTTCTTTTAAACAGAATTGCTTCCAAATTATCTAATATATCGGGCTCAAAGCTACCATTTTGTGGCCACCGTAAAACACCATCTTTCTTCGTTTACCGGATCCATTTCTCATTAAAGGCAATGGGGCCAACACCATGCTTGGAATAGAGCTCATAAGTGGGAGTTCCAACCGAAGGAATCAGACGTGAATCCTCAAGCCGGGAATCCCTAGTACAGCAAAAGCAACAAAGCTTCCTAAATCCACTCAGACCAGGCCTTTTAAGCACACCAATCCGTTTAATAACCTCAAGGAGTGAAAGCAAATTACACAGTACAAATGTACTCACCCCTTGGCTTCGGCTATTGCAACAGTCGAATAACAAAAGTCAAAAACAAAATAAAGAAGGGGGCGCTACCCACGAATACTTAACTAAATGGTCTTCTCACGCCAACAGAGGTCCGTCTAACGTCTCGAGATGCCAGTCATCACCAGAGGGTCCAAGGCAGGGCGGTAGTCAGGGCAGCAGTCATCAGCAGCCGTCGGAAAGGAGTAGCCGTGCTGCAAAAGACCTTCGGTCCACTTCGACATACAGGGGTCGCTTGACGTGGCTCACAAATCCTCTGGAATTTTCTTGCGGGGCTTCTCACGACCCTCGGGCTGGACCGCTACCACTGAAACCGCCCAACGTTGGGCGCCAGTTGGAGAACCGGGCCTTATGGGCCTGGCGACGCAGGGCACGCCTTTATCCCCGAGTTCACCTGCCTTGTAAAAAACAGAGGCACGAGACACTCCGTTGAGCGTGGAAGTCAGGTTTATTAGCTGCAGCTAAACACAGTTGTCCCAGAAGTTACACACACGAGGTGGATTCTCAAGAGATTGCCACTTCAGTCCGTGGCGCACAGTCTTTTATAGCAACATATTTACAGCATCTCTCTCCTTACACATACAAAACGAACCAATGAAAAAAGTTGGAAAACAAGCTATCAGGTGTCTCAAATATGCCCCTCTCTCAGACCCTGTGTGCTACTCCTCCCAACAAAATATTTAAGTGATGGCGTCAACAATCCCTTCTTGCAGGTGGCAGGACGTATTTGTGTGCCTCAAAGGATAGTTGTGTAATAGGTGAATACAAGGAGAGAATATCGTAGGCCAGTCGGATAAGATAGTGTAAGGGAAGAATAGGAGAAGGCAAATAGTCGGCCGAGACAGGGATCAATCGAGCCAGACATGGATTAACAAACTCAGCTAGACCCTGACATCGGGTTTCGTGAACAATGGCAATGGAGTTACTTTTTAACTGAAAGGACACGTAGCAGCTGGAAACGCAAAAACACATCGTTCGGTATACTGCCTGAGTGAGGGCAACACAAAATGGCGGCAAGACACAAAATGGCGGCTAGATACAGGACGAAATCGTAGAACTTCAATAGATCTTAAGAGTCAGCGTTTCTTCAATCTGACAATATGTAATTTCTACTTCAGTCCATGGCATTCTCTGTAAAACTTCTTTCATACCATCACCAGCAAGTTTTTTAAATCCTTGATAATCTTTCTGTTATCGGTCTCTTCAAATGCATTATTTAAATTACCAAATGTCTCTATCCTTGCAGTCTATTGCAGTCTATCACCAATATTTAGCTTTTTGAAAGTTTCAAAAGTGGTGGTTTAAAAAATGCAGCAGTGTTGTAGACCAGTGTGTAACTGACTGACACCTCGGTGGATCCCTGTAACTTGTTGACTGTAACTCATCTGTTACAACTTGCGACATTCTGGTCTCTGACTTAATTTTAATGAGAGCTGGAAATGTGACTTTCTTCACAACCATCTGAAATATTTCACTATTCCAAGAGTCATTCTTGGGTCCTTATTTTCCAAAGACCTCTGAAGTTGTTCTGAGCCTCACTGCTTCAGGTATGGAGGGCTCCGTAAGAACAACCCCGAACACTTCTCCTTGAGTTAACTTCACCGAGTGCTGTAGTACAATGACTCTCTTTAGTGTATTCAGAAATTAATTTATTTCTTTTATTCTCTAAATCAATTTGCATTTTCTAACACATGGATAATCTCCACCTTGCTTCTGTTTGCAGCATTATCTTGCAAGTTATGATTTTAAGAGTCTTCGCTTCGTGAAACAGGTAGAATCCACTTTCATTATTAACACTCAGCAGAATGTGCAAATTTATCTTGCATGGCAGAAAGGTACATTTATATATGGCTTGAGAAACAGGTTCTCGCCCATCAACTTGTCGATTCTTTGCATGCCTTCTATTTCCTTCACTTGCTTGGCAACAGCTTGAGTTGTGCTTTGACTGCATGTGTATAAAGCGTCAATTCCATTCTTCGACAGCAACATGCGGTCCCACACAAGCAGTTTGCTGGGACCACGGCAAACTCTCTGGGGGAACACAGTTATTCTTCGGGTTACTTATCCCATCCTTGTTGGCATTCGTATCTCCTTCTACAGCCTGGGTAACAGCTAATTACTACACCACACACAATGCTTAGTATTATATTGCACATCTTTATTATGCTGCCTGTGACTGCAAACTCAAGATTATGCAAACTTTTATGGCATGGTGATCTGACACGTACCTCACAGCTCTACGGAGTCTGTAAGCAGCCAAAAGAGTTCCATCCTCAAATATCGCAAGACACTTCATGGTGCACCAGAGCGGAAATGTTTTTCTGCTTGATAACGCAATGCTTCCCTATTCATTGGCTGTGGCTCCAGATTTACATTATAATGTGGGCAAGTTTCCTGAAAGGTATTCATTAGAGCAGGGGTACTCATAGTACGGCCCGCGGGCCAGTGGCGGCCCGGCAAGCCTTCCCTGGCAGCCCGCGGACCTTGTACACATCATACCAGTGTTTTTTTTTTTAAATAGTGTCTGCAAACTAAGTTACAGAATCCAAGACTCTGCTGCTCTGTGGGGGCCGGCCGGGCGATTTCTGCCATAGTTAGAGTGGAGCTGCAGGGGCACTAAGAGGTGAACACAGCCTCATTAACATTCTAATGGTCTTTTAAAGACATGTTAATGCGCTCGGTGCGGCTATGTGTGTGTGTGTGCTCCGAAGCTGTCTCAGCCCGGGCTGACACAGAGGCAGGGTGAGATGACAGAGGGAGAGGGAAAGAAAGGGAGACAAAGTGAGGAGTGGAAAGGTAGACCGGGTGAGGGAGTAAGAGAGGGAAGGAGGGAAAGGGAGGAGGGAGGAAGGGAATCGGAGGGTGAGGGAGGGAAAGGGAGTGACAGTGAGGGAGTGAGGGACTCTGTGTACAGTTAGCATGCGTGTGTGGGTGGCTCGTGGCTGGCATCAGTACTGGGTGCAGTGGCTGACTGGTGGCATCAATCATGCATGTCATATCAGGAGGACAAATAAACATAAACTGCAAAGTGCAAACTTAACTGATGATCCATCGAAATGACTTTTAAATAATTTTACGCGCCATGTGTTACTAGGCCTCGGCTCGGAGCCTAGGCGCTGGGCGGCATTGATTTGAAATGCGATCGGGAGGATCAGGCGAGGCGGCGCGGTGGCAGGACTCCATCTGGTTAAGTGCGCCGCCAAACGACACTTATACAGTCATGCCGTCATATATAACATGTTGGAGGCGAGGCGCACAGTTAGGTGAAATACAAAAGTACTTACTGCAGAACAGGTGCCGCCGCCGGCTGCAAAATGCATCAAATGTCGATGCCCATGATATAACAATAGTAATCAAATATGTCAAAGTTACTAAAGATAAAGGGGCCCTATAGTGACATGATGTAAGTTAAAAGCACACCAATACGTAGCAACAAAGAGATGCAGGCTAGTGGGACCTTAAGTGACCTGTGTGGCGCAGTCCACGCTGTGCGATGAGCTACACGAACAGAGAGTGCAGTGGAACTGGAGTGAGGGCACTACAGGAAGAGATGGCAAACCGAGGGTGCACCGCGTGCAGCTGCATTGAAGGAAGAAAAATGTTAGCATTTTTAACATGTAATTGAAACTTGAGCACGTTCAGGTCAGTGATTTAGTTCCTGTTTACATTGTATGTGTTAATATTGCATAGTTGCATTCCCTAAAAGTGTTAGCTATTTTAAGGATTCTGTTCATGCATTATTTTTCATGTCTCACATTACTCTTGTACAGTGCATACCTTGAACTGAGTGGCACCACTTGAGCGCGCTGGAGCTTGGGCTTAGGGCACTGCGAGTTTCTCACAGTGCCTGTCAAATAGTGAAAAAGATGTTCAGAAATCTTGATGGACATCAAATCCTGGCCTCTCAGCAGGGCGCACAGGGCAGTGGTCATGTGTTCCAGTTGCAATGTAATTCTGTGCATATGGGTTTGATGGAGGTATACTTTTTTCAAAATAATGATGTAAAAGAACATTTAGTAAATGCTTGCTACTCGTAACAAGTCATCCTTAACTTTTACGCCCTACCACTTTCAAATGTCACCAGCCGCCGCTGTGAGGGAGGGAAAGGGAGATCGGGTGAAGCAGTGAGAGAGAAAAAGGGTAGGAGGGAAAGGGAGGGAGGAAGGAAAAGGGAGGGGGAGGGAGGGAAAGGGAGTGACATTGAGGGAGTGAGAGAGGGAAAGGGAGACAGAGTGAGGGAGTGAGAGAAGGAAAGGTAGGGAGAGAAAGGAAGGGAGGGAAAGGGAGTGAGGGAGGGAGAGAGGGAAAGGGAGGGAGGGAAAGGAAGGGAGGGAAAGGGAGTGACAGAGTGAGGGAGTAAGGGAGGGAAAGGGAGACAGAGCGAGGAGGGAAAGGGAGACAAAGTGAGGGAGTGAGAGGGAAATGGATTCAGGGAAAGGGAGGGAGGGTAAGGGATGGAGGGAAAGGGAGGGAGAGAAAGGGAGTGACAGAGTGAGGGAGTGAGGGAGGGAAAGGGAGACAGAGTGAGGGAGTGAGAGACGGAAAGGGAGACAGAGTGAGGGAGTGAGAGAGGGAAAGGCAGACAGAGTGAGGGAGTGAGAGAGGGAAAGGGAGGGAGAGAAAGGAAGGGAGGGAAAGGGAGTGACAGAGTGAGGGAGTGAGAGAGGGAAAAGGAGACAGAGGGAGGGAGACAGAGGGAGGGGGACAGAGTAAGCGAGAGTGAGAGAGGGAGGGAGAGGGAGGGAGGGAGACAGAGAGAGAAAGAGAGCGAGAGAGAGATGTGTGTATGCCGGGTCTGGTGGCTCAATGGACGAAGGTGTCCGCTGCAGGGACCAGTGATCAACCTCATGGTCAGTTTTTTTTGTTGCTCTGGCCCCGCCCCCTCCCCCACTGACCCCACCCCCACTGGTGCGGCCCTCGGACACAAACCACAGTGTAAATTTGGCCCCCGAGAGAAAGTTTGTGAGTACCCATGCATTAGAGGCTACCCACGATGGACTCCTGGCAAGCAGAAGTCTGAACTCTTCACAATAAAGGGGTGCAAAGTTGTTCCGTGCCTAAAAACAATCAGTCCACGAAAATCTACACGGACTATTGTATCAGTGAAAAGATTTCTAGTATTATCATGGTATTTTTTTGAAGAAAATGTTCATAATGAGGTATAACTTTTATTAAAAGTATAGACCCAAACGTATAGTACTTATTAAATGGTACTGCTATATCTCTCCACTCGAGCATGGCAGGGGCATGTCATCAGACCCAGGTTTCCTTGCATACTTTCAATCTTTTATATTGGGCGCTGAAAGAATCCGTTTAAAAATGCAAAGAACAAAAACGCTTTTGATTCGGATTCACAGTATCTGGTTTCGTCGAGGCTATAATTTCATCCCACAGAAGCTGTCAGTGGAAGCACATTTGATATTTGTTGTACTCCTCAGTTGAAACATTGACGTGATTAGGCAGGGAGAAGTTACCTGAAAAATAGTGTAATAAATGCACTCGGAGATCAACTACTTTTGCTTTTCATCACATGCGAAATAAGTGAGTTGTGAAGCTGCAAGTTTTTAGCCAAAAAGCACGACATGAAAGACACTCCCTGAATGCTGGGCAGTAAACAGGGAGTGCTCAGGTGTATTTTGATAGTTTGTTCAGCGCCTACTGAACGTTTTCTTTAGAATGACTTTTGGTCAGACAGGTCCAGCTTCTTCAACTCTGTTGTCTTGGCGATGAAGCATTCTCCTGTGCTTGTTTGTAATTGCAAAGATTACAATTTTAGTGATCAGTAATTTACTTGTAAGTTTTTTTTTTTTAATAGCAAACCTATAGAAGTATCAAGTAAAGGTAAATTAGCACGATATACTAGCCATTACCTTAAACAGTTGGAAAATGCTATCACTGACGGCATGTGATGGCGTAGATTCATTCAGAAGAAAGTGCAAACTCGAATACGTGACTGTGAAGAATCTTTTTCCATTTACGGTGTATTTGTATTTGGCAGCTCAGAATGGTGTTTTACTCAGTAGCGTCACTAGGGTTGGTGTCACCCGGTGCGGGTAACTCATGGTGTCACCCCCTCACGACTTACCGCATGGACCTTCTCCACTCCGAGTCTGCCAGTGGACACAGTTGTCAAATAACGGGACCACAGGACAACACAACACAACACTAGACAACATGGCAGCATACTACCAAGGTCAACACCAGAGATCCACATTATAGCATTGCTTTGGACAACTTAAAACATGGAGCCACAACACAACATGGACATTACACTAGAAAGTATGGAGCCACAGTGGAAAACGTGATGGCACCATTTTAAACAACATGCCACAACTTTGGTTAGTATGGCATCACAATGAACAGCACAGCATCACACTGAAGAGAAGGACACCACAATAGACAAAATGTCACCACGCAAAACACAATGGCCCAGCAATGGATGATATGACACCAGCTTAGCAACATGACACTACACTAGACAAAATGGCACCACTCTGGATACCCAGATGGCGCAACACTGGTCAATATGGCACCAGACTAAACAGTGTGGTACAAAACTAAGTAATACGGACCCACAGTAGGCCTCAAGAACCCTCATTAAGCCATAACACCAGACAGCAACCTATGTTAAGTGGCACTAGTCAAGAAAAACAGCACCACACTGCACAGGCAGGCGCAAGACTAGACTGAAAGACACTGCACTGAACAACACAGAGCGCTGCTGGGGGCTCTGACCACTGCAGAAGGGGCTGGGAGCTCTGTCCACCTCACAAGGATCTGCTGGGGGTGGAGGGGGAGTGGCGCCACGGGGCCTCGTAACACCCTGTGACGGGCTGGGAGCTCTCACCACCTCGGAAAGGGCTGCTGGGGGCCCGGGTGTCTGTACCCACCCTGGGAGGGGGCTGCTGGGAGCTCTACCCACCCTGGGAGGAGGCTGCTGGGAGCTCTACCCACATTGGGAGGGGGCTGCTGGGAGCTCTACCCACCCTGGGTGGGAGCTGTGGGGTGTATGTCAGTGTGGTGCCCGGAGGCACACATTCTCCTGTTGAGAGGTGTTACTTTGGGTACACACATCTGTTTCCGCACAATGCGGCACCAGTGCCCCCAGGGGTGCACTGACAGCTGTACAGCAGCCTCCCGCATACCTCATTACCACTCAGGTTTGGGGCGTTAAAGAGCCGCCGTTCACACTGCCCTTTGTCAGTTTATGGTTTTGCGTTTTGGTACGTATAATGTTAAATTACATTCCAGATAGTGTGTTATTGAACAGCCTTCTTGTAATCTCAGTCTTTCCTAAAATCCGTCCAGAGTTACGTCTTTTCCGGATTTAAGCTTTTGGCTGATAGCGGAAGTGCAAACGTTGCAACTCTTGAATGTGCGTCTTATGTTACAGTCATAGTTCGCATACGTTTGAAACTCCGAACAAAAGAAAGGTGGCAAAGCGCTATGGAAATGTTAATAGGATAATATACAGAAAAAAATAAGCCGGTTTAGCCCCCTCCATGGTCAGCCCCGATTTTCACCCCTTCAATTTGGATTGAGTACTGATTTAGTGCTAACAATTTTCTGTAGAATGTTGCATGTTAAGCGCTATATAAATAACAGATTGCTGTATTTCCAGAGGCACAAATGATGACCCCGCCCTTGCAGAATGTGATGAGGGCCCCCTAAAAACCCCATATCTCACAGAATCTCTTTGCTCCATGGCTGGTGTAGGCTCCTCGAAGGGTTGGGGCTCTGGCCCCCTGGAGGTCCCACTCTGTCCTCGTGTCACAAGAGCTGCAGGGGCCTGCGTTGATCCCCTGTACTGTTGGTATAGTGCCTTTTAGCACCTGGTAGGTAGTAAGATGTCAGTGCGCTTTACAAACATACAGTAACACAACGTCAGAAGTACTTCATAATCAGAAAGTGATACGCATTGCGGTTCAAAAATATCCAGATTAAAAAAACAATCTTCCTATATTTGTTTTGAAGCCTTTGTGGGAAGCCCAGGGGGACGAGCAGCGCGCCCCCGTGCTCGAGCCTGGACACAGTCAACAACCAAATACGCAGACGTGCACCCCCACACAAAGCCGTCACACTTCTCAACAACGAGCCACCAAAATGAGCTCACACAAACCCGTGCACACAAAGCTTCAGGTGCACCTGACCTCAAAACAATGCGCCATGACTGCTGTACCATCGACAGCAGCATTAATGCCAGAATTTATGCTTTGCTGGTGGGGTTGATAAAAAGAGGGGGCTGCAGGTTGCAGCCCGTTTCCTGGCGGTGGAAATGGGCTGCATGGCGGGATAGGCTTCACAGAAACAATCAGTTTTTAAAAAGAGAAAACACAGCGGCAACAAATACTGTGCTCTGTGCTGAGGTAAAGTGACTTACCAAGTATGCACGTGGCCCTAGTGCAAGCAAGGAAAGGAACCCACTGTCTGCTGTTTGTGTTATGAAATACAGCAATAATCAGCTGTCAGTGCCTCTCCACTCAGTATTTGGTGTCACCCCATGTGATGGTGTCACCCGGTGCGGTCCGCACCCCCCGCACCCCAATAGTGACGCCACTGGTTTTACTTTTTACATAGATTGATCAGAGAATTGACTGTTCCATGCATTAGAGTCTGCTGTGGTATCTGAATTGAGTATACGAGCATCGCTTGGTAATCTCAGTTTACAGAGTTCAACCTTTGGACTAAGACATTGATAGCCTAAACGTTTGTTTGACTACTCTTCTTTGAATGGTTGGAAATAATGACGTAGATCCATGTGACATTAAACAGAGAGCTGATCAGTTCCTGTTTCGTGGACTGTGGCTTTTAAATTATGCTTCTTTTGACTGAGAAAAACTGAAAGCAATGGGTTAGGAAGAATTGATGGGTGGTGGATGGGCTAGAGAGAGATCGAGCGAGAGGGAGATTGTCATTGTGGAGGGGGCGGCTGTGGAGCCCACATGATCTACTGCTAATGCGCTTTCAACCTCTTCCTCAGTAAGATGACGCAACTGTCATGTTGGGCCTCAGGCCCACATGATGATGAATGAGTGACACAGACACATGTACAAAGGGGGTAGCAACTGGCCACCGGCACGTGCACTCTGGCCCTTTCATTAGCCGAGTCACGTCACTCGTGAAGCCGGAGATGTATGGGTGCGGGTGTGAGTGTGCCCGCTCCCAGCAGCGGTGGGTCCATTGGGGCGTAGGGGCGTAGCCCCACAAGCCCCATGGACGCGCTGCTGCAGTAAAACAAACTGGTGACTCAGACTGTTTAAAAAGTTCGAGCGTGCGCCGCCGGGAATCCGGGAAGCACCCGAGTTATCCAGGAGTGGGGAGGGCAGGAGGGCTGGTCTGGTCTGCTGCGCAGCTTGAGTGACAGTCCACAACCACGTGACGCACTCAGCTGCAGCAGCAGACAGCCAGCCAAGGTATCTAGCGCGCAAGTGATGAGTGGGGCAGAAACTTGCCCACGCATGCGCATCAGTGTTCCTCCATAGGGGGGTGCTTGTTTTAGCTGGCCGCAGCCCCCGGCATTACAAAGGTGACACAGGGCGAGCATTCATGAGCCCCCCTAGCCAATCCTGGCGCTGCTTGCAGCGCCAGGATTGGCCGGTCACCGCAGGGCAATCCATTATTGGATGCCGCTCGTGGGTGGTGCACACACACTGCATAATGACCAATCACTGTGTGTGACTTCATGTAGTCATGCAGTGATTGGCCATTTTGCGGTGCGCGGCTGACCTCTCTAGTCTCTACTTGCCATTGTGCATACGATAGCTAACGAATGCGAGTATTCCTGGCTGAAGGAATTGGGACTGGCCGAGTATAACGGAGCTTGGGGAGGGAGAGGGGAGGTGAGTGCGCGCCAGTGAGTGCATGTACCATTGAAGCGCCGCATTCTACATACTTGTAAAATAACGTGTAATGTACTGTGTATGCGCTAGACTCCTCAGACGTGTAGAGTAACGTAGAATGTAACACGGAGGTGCCATATTCTTTATTTTACAGCGATGCAGATTAAAAGGGTGATGAAACGCGGAAGCCTAGTGCGTTGTAACACGGAAGCGCTGCACTCTAGTGAGATGGGAAATAACACGGAAGCCGAGTGCGATGTAACACGGAATACCATGGAATACGAAAGGCCTGTAATCTAGTGCGTTGCAACACAGAAGCGCTGCACTCTAGTGAGATGGGAAATAACACAGAAGCCCGAGTGCGATGTAACACGAAAGGCCTGTAATCTAGTGCGAAGTAACACGGTAGCGCTGCATTCTAGTGAGATGGGAAGCGCAGTATTTTCCAGAACCACAGAATAACGCGCGTTGTAACACGGTGGCGCTGTATTCTACAGAATATGGTAATGCATTTTAATAAATATTTCCCAGTCAGCAGCCACGGTGTTTTATGGATTTCCTGCGAGCGGTGAATGCCTCTCATCCGCTTGGCTTCGATGCGCTCGCTGCCTGATATCTTTTCACAGTGGGGGCTCTGGGGAGACGAGTTCTTGGAGACATTTAATGGCCGCCCATTTCACGGCATTAAATGAGGGCGCTCATTTCATCCTCTCTCACTTTTGGGGGAACTTTGAATTGCAGATGTGGTCATCTGGAACTATAGGGCGAGGGGAGGGGCGCGTTGAGTGGTTGCATGAATCATGGCACCTAACCTAATGGCATGAATTATATAAAAGGCGGGACCCTGCCCTGCTCGGAGCGCTGGGCCCGGATCGATGTGAATGGATGTTCGGCATTAAGGGGTGGGGCTCGTGGGGGTAGTTACTCTGGGGTGGGCTGTGGCGTCTGGTGCCTTGAGTCAGGCGCGGAGCCTTTCCATGCTCTATATTTAGATAAGCATGCTGTGCTATGGGTCGCCAGCTTAACTCATCCTCTCAGATCTCCAGCATTCTGTGAAAATGTGTACTATTTGATAAAGTACCAAAAGCACTCCTAACTATTGCAGCACGTCCATAATCAACATTATGCTCACTGATATAAGTATACATCTACCATTATCTTCCTTAATCCCAGTGCGTGCGCCTTTTAGCTTTCCTAATTCTAACAGGGGCACGTTAAAGGCAAGCATCCATAATCCAGTATGCCCCCACCCTTCTAGTCCCTATACCATCTGGGACCCTCGCTTGATTCCCTTTAATTATCCTAATCACAGCCTGTGTATCCACTCTTGGGGGTGGTGCCCGAAGCTTCCAGTACAGGGCGGGTGCAATACAGGACTGTGCAAGATGTCTGCTAGATCTGTGCAGAACAGGTGCTCAAAGTGCGCAGAGGATGGGGCAGGGGTGATTAGTGTGTTCAGTGTACGTACAATGCAGAACAGGTGAGTGGACAATATGTGTACGGAAGGTACTCCGTGTTCACCCACGGTGACTGCTGGGTGTGTTCAGCGTGAGCCCTTGGTGTGCACATGGTGTGTAGTTTACAAGTGAGAAACAAGTCCACGCTTTCGCATTACTGTTTCTTTAAGCAATACACTGTAGTTGTGTTCTGTGCATGGAGGGAACCTCTGTGAAGGGGCCTCAAAGCTGTTGAAATATTGACTATGAAAGTAAAAGAAAATTAAGTACTTACAGGTTGATATGTGGAGGATGCCGAAATGAAGAAACTGTTAGAAAATAGGTGCAGAAGGAGAAAGTGAAAATAGGGTCTGGGTGAGGAAAGAAATGAAGTGTCAAATATGCAGATGGAGGAGTTCAGAAAGATTTGCTTTGAAAAAGGCGGTGAGTGTCTTACAGAGAGGCCAAGGAGTAAGGTGGTGTGAAAGGCAGCACAGGAGTTATTGGTACACTCGAAGACCCATAGCAGCAGGCTTTCCAAGAGGCACTCAAATACTATTCCTGGTGTATGCATACTGTGTGAGGTACAGGATTTTAGTGTGCATGCTTTAAGCCATGCAGCTAATTACATAGAAAACCTCTCTTGGAAACAATTCCATCGCTCTTCGTTGACCACCCTCCACCTTTAGACCCCCCTGAACTTTTCCATTCCCCTTAAAGCCCTGGGTCACCCAACCTCTCTCTGTTTCCATCTCATTCCTTGCACTTTGTCCTTCTCACACACATGCACGCCATCGAAGTCCGTCTCTCGTTTCCTTATCTCTCTGCTCGTCTGTTTGGCTTTCTTTTCCATCTTTCGCAATTTTGTAGTTTTGCCCACTTGTTGTGACTGTTGCCATATGAGAGCTCCTAGATTTTATACCATTAGTTTTTTTGTGTGTGTTTCTAATCACCAAAGGCCTTGGGCCTCGAGTTCGAGTGCGTCTGTAACCGAGCCCTAGGTAATCATTTTGAGGCTTAAATATAGATTTTCTTTTTTTGTCGGGGGGCAAAGGAACCAGATCACCTACAGATGGTAGTTTGCGAGGACAGTGGTCTAAGTATATCATGTTATCTTTTCCTCAAAACAGTTTGAGTCAAATGCTTTTAGGAAATATATAACGCATGCCAAATTTTTCCTTTGTATATTCTTTGTATGTATGTTTGTAATAAATTGAGGTAGTGGTCACTGAGACCGTATGTAATCCGCAAATGGAGATCCTTATTTTCACTGTAAACCCCAACTCTAGAGAAACAAGGAAGGGAGCATTAGTATACCGACCCCCAGGTCCACCTGGGAATTTTTCTCTCCAACTTGTTGAAATACTGGCCCCACATATACAGATGGACTCTGATTTCATCTTGGTAGGGGATTTTAATGTCCATAGTGAACTTTCCTCCTGTGTGGAGGCACAGACACTCTTGGCAGATCTAACCACCTTAGGTCTGCACCAAGTTAATCAGGGACCTACGCATATAGACGGTCACACTTTGGACCTTGTGCTATATAATTCCACTTCTATAAAGTGTCTACCTCCCTGCCAAGTGGATTGGACTGACCACTCGATCATTGAGTTCTATACTCGGCCCAATCAGGTATCTAAGGGTGTACAGAAAACCTTGGCCGATGTTAGAAGACCTTGGAATAAATTAACGCCTGAGAGCTTCAGGGAGAAATATATCGAACCTAATTGGGCTGAATGTGGCGACAACGTCACTGCGGCATTGGCCGCTCTCAACGAAGCGGTAACTATCTCCATTAATCATGTTGTTCCTTTTAGAACATACAAACCCCGACCTGCCCCAAGACAAGAAGTCTGGTACACAGATGGTCTCAGGCAATTAAAAATCACGGCACGGAAATTGGAAAAACGATGGAGACTCACACATAAGGCTGAGGATAAAGACATTTATAGGACCTCCCAGAAAAACTACCACAAAGCCATTCGATCTGCCCGGAAACATCATATAGCAGACCAGATAACAGCTACGGGTAAAAATGCGAAAGTCCTTTATCAGATACTACAGACCTTTGTCAAGCCTGCAGCCTGTGAAACAGAGGGGATTGAGTCCCAAGAACTCTGTAATAACATCTCGCAGTTCTTTGTAAGGAAAATAGAAGGCATTTATGCAAAGATCTTAGCCTCGAACTCCTCCTCTAACATCTTGAGAACTGTTGATAGTATGGCCGCCCCACACCTCTGTTCAACAGAAAATAATGCTAACAAGCTTGTTGAATTCCCCCCTATATCAATCGAGGACATTGGCACTCTAATTAATCAAACCAAGAGTGGATGCCCGTCAGATACTGTTCCAGCTCGTATCATGTCTCTCTTAAGGGATGATCTAGGAGCAGGGATTCAACGGGTGCTTAATCTATCCTTAGGATCAGGTGAAGTTCCTCTTGATTGGAAGCGTGCTTTGGTGAGGCCTCTACGGAAGAACAACTCCATCCCATGGACTGACCTCACTAACCTGAGACCCATCTCGCTTCTCCCTTTCTTAGGGAAGCTTGCCGAGAAGTTTGTTAACTGGCACTTATCTAATTACATCGAGAGTGCAGGGGGACTAGATCCCTCTCAATCGGGTTTCAGACCTAGGCATAGCACCGAGACCGCCTTGCTGTCCTTCGCTGACAATCTCCATATGCTTCAGGACAAGGGGTACTCCGTGATCCTGGTGTTATTAGATTTGTCAGAGGCGTTTGACACGGTGTCACATGAGATCATGACCTCCAGACTAGTTAACATCGGTCTGGGTGGCAAGGCGCTGGCATGGCTAAGGAGTTTCTTCCGCAAACGCACTCAGAAAGTAATACTGGGCCCCTACCAGTCAGAGGAGGTGGAGATCTCAAAGGGGGTGCCACAGGGCTCCTGCTTGAGCCCTACGTTATTCAACATCTATGTGGCACCCCTAGCTAACATCATGAGATCCCACGGGTTTATCCCTGTATCGTATGCAGACGATACACAACTCCTCTTCCCGTTTAAAACCATGACTCCTGAAGTACGTCACTCCTTTGCCCAAGGGATGAAAGAAGTAGCACATTGGATGGCAGCAAACCTCCTTCAGTGCAACGTCTCCAAGACGGAGGTGATGCTCTTTGGGGAAGCCAAACAACTGTGGACTCCGGACTGATGGCCTTGTGATCTTGGCCCAGTCCCTGAGCCAAAAATGGTAGTAAAAGATCTGGGAGTCAAACTGGATCAGGAGCTCACCCTAAAACATCATGCTACTCATGTAGTAAGCTCCTGTTTCCATGTTATTGGTCTTCTCCGAAGGGTGTTCCCATTGCTACCTGATTCCACCAGGAAAACTTTAGTTCAGTCGCTCGTGCTGAGTAGACTGGACTACTGTAATGGTCTGCTGCTAGCCACCAATGAAGGGGTCATCGCTAGACTTCAAGTCGTGCAGAACACGGCTGCCCGCCTTGTTCTCAATGCCCCGGCTAGGACTCCTTCAAAGCCGCTCCTCAAAAAACTCCACTGGCTCACCATAAAACAAAGAGTGCTGTTTAAAACTTGTTGCACTATTCACAAGTGCTTGTCTGGTAGAGGCCCGGAGGACTTAAATAAGAAATTCATCCCATATATTCCCACAAGAACCCTGAGATCCGGAGACCATGAACTATTATGTGTCCCCAGATTTCGGAAGACACGACAAGGTGGAAGAGCTCTGTCAGTGGCAGGCCCGAAACTTTGGAATGAACTTCCACTGGAAATCAGAACATGCAGGGAACATTTTCCCTTCAGGAAAAAGCTAAAAACGTTCCTGTTTAATTACTGATACTGTTGAATATTAATAACACATGATAGGGCTATCTGCTTTCTGATGTTGCCAATGGCGCGGAGATACTCCCAAGGGAGTCGATTCCGAGCGCGGTATAAGCTTGCAAATAAATAAATAAAAGCATAAACGTACATGTGACCAGTTGGTGATAGTCTCCTTGGCACCTCTGCTGGATCACTTTGCCTTTGAGCATATCTAGGTTACCCGATTTAAAATGACACAAAATATTTTCCATTGATTATTGCTTATGTACTAACTGGGGCCAGACATTTCTAATTGTAGAGCTGCTAGAGAAGGCTTGAGCATTGTCACGGATCTAATGAAACCCAACAGAGCAGCACAGTATAAGAAAACCTTGCTCCGTTTCCTATCGCTTTTATATATCTAACAAAAAAGCTCAACTATTTATAACTACCATAATCTTCTACACCCCATTTCTATATTGAAAAAGGTTACGTAATAAAACAGCAGGGTTGTAAATAAGTGTTATGTTATCAGCATTAGAATTGGCCATTTCTGCCTCACAGATGTTTCAGTAGTACATGCTTGGCTTTCTTCACAGTTTGGGCTTTCCACAGACAAAAGCCACAGTAGTCAATTGTGTTTTGATGGGTCTATGGACCTATAGATTTATTCTGTGTTGTCCTTAGTGACTGTACCTGTTGGATTAAAGGACCATTACAGTATTGCAGTTGAGTTTCCAGACTCTTTGCAGTTTATATTTTGGGTGGTTGAGGGTGTGAGTGAGCTATAGAGCTTTTACATTTATGTCATTCACAGAGGTTGAGCAATTGTCTACTGTTCAGTCAGTTGTGTGTGAGATGCTGAATTCAGCACCAGAGCATAATAGGACGGAATGTATGAAGCTCTGTGGTTATACTGAATAAGCAGCTACCTATGTTATGCCATCTATTAATGTAATAACTGCACTTTCACAATTGCTTTATTACCCTTCCTGCTTTCTCAAATTTGCTTAAAAATGCACGATTTTTCTTCTTTTTTTAAAAAATTTTCTTGGGTGGGGTTATCCCCCCAAACCCCCCTTTTGGGGTTCGGGTGCACTCGCTGCGCTCGCTCGCTACGGTGCTGTATGCAAATCCCTTTGCGCCCCAACACTTTCAAATGTCACCCACCACCCCTGCCCACTCCCATAGGGGAGTGGCTATTAAATCAGTGCCTGTCGTGACACTAGAACGTGTCTCGCAGGACACAACAGCAACTACGCTCAATTCTGAGGGAAGAAGACTGGATGAAGTAACGCCACTGCCACATGCTAGATGTGCTTGAAGGGACTTTTTCCATCAGCAGGACTGGAAATGAATGATAAGGAGAGGCGGGATAGAACATCTGTTTAGCTCTTGAACTGGAGCAGCTTCTCCACAGCAAAAATCTGCTGTGTAACGGAGCAATGTGGAGAGAGTCACCAGCTGCCTTGCTGCATATTTAGGGCACTCTTACACGAGGAGTCGGGAGAGGGGTGCCCTTTCACTGTCTGGTTGAGGGTTCCTCTACTCCATACTGTCTTCCCACCTCTGCAAGGCTGTTAAGAAGCTTTTCTTTCACTGAGACAATTGATGGCTGATTCTGGTGGTTTTGACCCTCGCAGGACTACACCGAAGCAACAGCAAATCTAGGGGAACAGCATCCCCAGGCACTGATGTTAACCCTTGGCATAGGGATGCAATCCTGTCTCATTTGGAACTCGTTGCTAACTCTGGTGACGCAGGGCCAGGCAATGGTCCTTCAGAGAAATGGGATGGAGACAATCATGTTCAAGCGGGCACCAGCTTGGAGAATACGAAAGATACATACAAGGGGCAAAAGGATTATACATTGTTTGTAAAGCTTCAAAAGAGCTTTGTTGAAGTTTATGTCTCCATCGAAATCGGTCTATGAACAGTCCTTGCAGGAAATTATGATTATACAACATCTACCTCAGTCAGAAATGGAAATAGAGGTTCAGCATCAGACATTAGTAGATAAGGACACTACACCAAATTATGCCGCCAAAGCAGATTCTATGCCAAAACATTTTGAGTCATTTAATATTAAGTCAGTGTCTTCTAGAAACTATCCTGGAGGAAATTGGAAATCTCAAGGTGATACAGGTTCAAGAAACGGCGGCATTATATGAAACATTAAATAAAATAGTGGTGATTATGCAGCAATACCCGAATGAGTACAAGAGGTCAATCAAAGGGTATCAGAAGCTGAGGATCGCTCACTTTCTTGGGATAAAGATATTGGCATTGTTGAAAAAAGGATAAATAAAATTGATGAGATGGTAAATGATGCCAGGAGATCCAGTTTGCATTTTCTGGGGGTCCCAGAAGGTGCTGAAAACATGAACAGGCACATGCATCAAGAAAAGCTTCTGCAAGTCCTTAATTGCGATTATTAAGGAATCGCAATTAAGGACTCTCAAAAGCCTATGCATGTAGGAATCACTATTAAAATATAAATTCCTAAAGATTCCTTAATTACGACTCGCAAACTGGACTCGCAATTAAACAATGGTTTCCCATTCATTCCAAGGGTCCTACAGGCCCATCCGAATGAATGGTAAATTGCGCAAGCAATTTCAAGGGTGCAAAAGTGTCAAAATGACACCCTGTTGCAGCCCTGAAACTGTGATGTGCACCCATGTTGCGCACACACATGCCCCAAGGGCATTTGTGTGTGTAACCTGAAACCTTGAAAAATGCACCTTAGTGCATTTTTCAAGGTTTTTGCAAAATACAGACCAGAGTAATTTCTCTGTATTTTGCAGCTCCAAAGAGCAAATTTGCTATTTCTAAGGGGTACATGCATTGCATTTAAGGATTTGTAAATTGCAATTCTTTAAATGCAATTGCAATTTAAGAAATCGCAAAAAAAATGTGATTTCTTTAATTGCGAGTGCCTTACACCTTGATGCATTGCAAAAGCCCTTTTTGTGGGCGCACAAAGCCGATTTTTGCGAATCGCACCATTTGCACTTCCGAAAAAGGTTGATGTATGTGCCTGGAAGAGTCATCATAGTACTCTCCAGTTTATGGAAACCATGAATAAATCATACATTCTTGAGGATGCTTGCTCAGATCTTTCCATCATGAGGGCCCTTATGGTCCCTGCTCAGCTTTTATGCAATTTAAAATATCCCCGCACTAATATTGTGAACTTTGCAAACTAAAGCATAAAAAAGAGTATTCTTACTAAGGCGATCCAGAAACAATTTTTTATGCTGTCTGATAAAGCACAGATTTTAGTTTTTTCTGGCATGCCGGCTGCTGCGGCCTGCAGACGCAGGAATATTTTGGGATTCCTTGGACAATTAAAAGATGCTGGGGCTCAGGCTTCAATAGCCCAGAAGTCAAAACTGAAAGTCCTGTTTAAGGGTCAAGTGCATTTATTTACCATCCTAGAAGAGGCACAAAGTTTACTCCCAAAAGTCAAAATCATTCAGGCGGTTCATAATCATATGTGACGTTTTCTCTCTCCTGTCCTGATGTCGTGAAGACAAATAGGCAAGCTGCTACAATGCTTATTTGTACTAAGGCACTAATGGCCCGATGTAGGTAGCCCTTTACTGATCGGAATCGGCCGAAAATACGGATTTTCGGCCGTTTCCGATCAGTAAAGGGCTATCGAGATGTAGGGGCACATTTTCGGTAATTTTACCGAATCGGTATCATTACCGAATCGGTAAATTTACCGATTCGGTAATATGTACCGAATCGGTAAAATAATTACCGATTCGGTAATATTTACCGATTCGGTAAAATTACCGAAAATGCAATGTAGGTAGCCAATTTACCTTTGGCACATGGCTTACAGAATCGGTATTTTACCATGGAATACAAATCCATGGTAAAATACCGATTCCTGTGTACATGCACATCTGTGCATGTACACATGTGCCATGTGACAGACAGACGTGCCCTTAGGGCATGTCTGTGTGCCACATTGCACACATGCCCGTTTTGGGGGTGCTAGAGGGTGTCAAAGTGACACCCCCTGCACCCTTGACAAAATCGGTATTTCCCGATTCGGGAAATACCGATTCGGTATTTGAATTGAATCCTATGGGCTTCAAAGGCCCATAGGATTCAATAGCAAATACCGATTCGGTATTTACCGAATCGGTAAATACCGAATTTGTAAGGAATCGGAAACGATTCCAGATGTTGGGACCTACATCCCATTTACCGATTTTGAAATACCGAATCGGTAGCATTCGGTATTTCAAAATCGGTAAATGGGATTTACCTACATCGGGCCCTAAGGCACTTCTCCCCCTTTTTTAAAGTAGATAAGGCCTGCTTAAGGATTCATTTCTTTATGTACTATTCTATAAGTGGCACAAAGTTTACTCCAGTTAAATCAATTTGGGTGGTGTTTAATTATATGCAAGGCTCTCTTTTTCATGTACTGATGTCACAAGGATAGATAAGTAAGCCGCTCTCATATCTATTTGCACTAAGGCACTTTCTCCAATAGTTTTTTATTTCATCTAGGAGATAGGGATTCAGGTGAGAATCTTGTCTCATAATGCAGGATTAGCTTGTAAATATGTATCTGTTGCCTCTAATGATAAGGCAGTCATGATATAATGTTTGCATTAGGCACAGTTTGCCCTTTAATTCATAGTAAAACAAGCTGCTGGTATACTTGTTTGCACTAAGGGCCTGATTACAAGTTTGGTGGTCCGACCTCCACACCACCACTTCAGTAGTCCGAAGAAGACCGTCACTTCAGAGGTCTCCAGTCTGCTGTATTACGATGCCTCAGAAGGGCCAGCAGCGGTCTTACTGACGGCGGGGAATATTTTTTCATGTTTGTCGATGCATGTGTATATATTTTGACTGCACAAGTCTTGAATGTACATATATGCACCTTGCATTCAGTAAGACAACTTCAATCACTCACTTATACAGTCAGTCATTCATCTACTAAATAATCCATTCAGGCACTTGTAAATCCACTCATTCTTCAATACACCTTGGCATACATAAACATTCCAGAAACACACATTCACTGGATTATGTCATCACTGATGTCATTTGAGATGCCATCATTGATGTCATAAGTGATGTCACTGACCATGTCATGACTAAGCATGGGCAAATTTTGCGAATTTGCGATCTGTGAATTTGCGGATTTGCGAATTCGCGATCCGCAAAATTTGCGAATTTGTGCGAATTTGTGGATTTATTTATTTTTGCGTGTTAGCGGGGCGCCTGGCGTGTTCGCGGGGCGCTTTGCGTGTTCGCGGGTGGTTTTTTTTGTGCGAGACCGCGGTGCGCCCTCTCGTTCATCACTGCCACCCTCTCGTTTTTTGTGCCCTTCTGCCCTCTGCCCACTCGTTTTTGTGCCAATCTGCCCCCTGCCCCACTCGTTGTTGTGCCCTTCTGCCCTCTGCCCCACTCGTTGTTGTGTCCTTCTGCCCTCTGCCCCACTCGTTGCTGTGCCCTTCTGCCCTCTGCCCCACTCTGTGACCTTCTGCCCTCTGCCCCACTCCTGTTTTATTTTAGAATGGTGCCAGCAAGCTGCCAGCGCCATTCTAAAATAGTTACTAAGTTAGCTTCATCAGGAAGCACTAACAGATAAAATAAAGCAGGTGCTCGAGCACCTGCAATTTATCTATTAGTGCTTCCTGTTGAAGCTAACTTATTAACTATTTTAGAATGGTGCTGGCAGCTTGCCGGCGCCGTTCTAAAATAGTTACAAGCTTGAAGCTTGAACTTTTGCCCCCCGGATCCGTTCCGCTCGTGGATTCGCGGATTTTTGGCAAATTCGCGGGAATTCACGTATCGGGAATTAGCCGAAAATCCGCACAATCCGCGAGCGGAACGGATTTTGCGCCCATGCTTAGTCATGAGTGCTGTAATGTGTGATGTCATCACCAGTGAATTGTGGGTGCGCAAGTTAGAGTTATCTCAACGTAACTATAACAGGCGAATTTCTCTGGTTTTATGAGTCATATGTTCAACTAACTATAACGTCCCTGAAACCTATGGTTTTTTCAGTAAATATATATATATATATTCACTGAAAAAACCATAGGTTTTAGGGACTGTATAGTTAGTTAGACATTCTACCACAACACCATAGAAATTCCCCCATGTTAGTTAGTTCAGCTAACTATAACTCACGCAGCCGCAATGAACTGCTGAGGATGTCACATAGTGCATCATTCATGACATGGTCAATGACATCACTGATGACATCACTGATGACATCTCAAATGACATCACTGATGACATCATCCAGTAACAGTGTTTTTCAATAAAGTGTAAATATGTATTCTTTATATGCGAAAGTGTATTGAAGAATGAGTGAGTGTATAAGTGTCTGGAGGGAGGATGTAGTAGGTGTGTGACTGACTGTTTAAGTCACTGATCACATGTGTCTTACTGAATGCATGGGTTAGTGACTAAACGGTGTCAATGCCTGTATCAGTCTGTCTTTTGTTGTATAAGCTGCTGCATGGGTTTGTCAGTAGCTACATGAGTGTCTATATGGTTTATCGATTGGTTGCCTGAGTATTTGTGTGGGTGCCTGAGTGTGTGTGTGGGTGGGTGGGACATGTGTGACTCTGTGCATAGATGTTTGAGTGGTTGATTCACTGTGTGTATGGGTTCAAGAGTGCATGTGGAGGGGGAGGAGCCAACCCAGCGATCAAGATGGCTGCCTAGGCTCCCGGCTCCGTCGACCTCCTTCTCCTGCCAGAAGATCCTGTTATTTATCATGCGCCTATGCCATGCCCCCGCATAGATGAGCTGAAATGATGCCTGACCGTGTGATCCCGAGTGATCCACCAGCTTTAAAACTGGAGAAACAGCGTCCTTAAGATTGTGGCCTGCACCAGCTTTGGAACCGGGGCCTCGAGTGATGGAGGACGGCAGCTAATTGAACAACATCGGCCACAAGGGGTTGGGATGAACCGGTCAGCCTGGATGGAGGTTGAGATTCGCCCGATTTTAACAGTGGACCCCGAATCCAAATAGCAGCTACAGTGGGGTGTGGAAAAAACACGGCAGCTGCAATCGGAGAGCCATAAATGACGGAACCCGGAGAGTTGACGGCCCTATTGATGCGGGCGTAACTCGGAGGCAGCCCTGGTGTGTCCCGGAAAATCGGTGAGATCATACGCTGGCCAGTAAAGAGTATCGGAGCTGGATTCTGCTTACAGACGTGGGCACAGAATGTAGTCAAAATGAACTAAAGAGCGCTCAACATCGGCCTGAGTACAACCCAGACCCGCTCCTTCATTGGGACTATAAAGGCTCAAACAAACGATTCGTCACAATCTATCCTGCCCAAAAGGTCTTCGGCGGAGACGAAAACTGACACCACTGGGGGAGAAGAGATGGCGCCGACCAGGGATGAGCCTACGCTAGAAGATGCAATGGCGGCCATCGGTAGGGTTTGTTCCTCCCTGGGCCAGAAAATGCAAGCCTTAGACCATAAACTGGATGGCGTTACACTTGAGATGGGGCAAATAAGAGCAGACGTCTTACAGTCGCATGGAACAGCGAAAATCCTGGAACTTAAAACGGCCGAATTATTAGACAGCGTGAATTCCCTGAAGCTGGAGGTGCAGGAGCTTCAGGCCTCGAGAACCCTTGTGGATAACAAGTCAATTGAGTATGAAAGACAAGAACGGCAAACCAACGTCCGAATATTAAAAATCCCGGAGAAGCCAGAGGGTCAAGTATCAGCTCAGTTCGTGGAAGATCTTATCCGTCACTCTCTGGATTTTACGCAATGGGTTCAAAAACAACATCAGGGATTCTTGCCGATGAAAAGAGACTCCGGAGACAAAGGGATACAATATGCTTTGGTGTCTTCGGCTCGCCTCCAGATGGAACTTAACACAAATGTCTGGTTCTTTGACTCTCCTGAGGTAGCGGCTGACTGCCTGGGAAGTATTCATGTGCCTCATCGGGCGGGCCAGGGTTGAGAAGCAAATGACTGCCTGGTAGCATTAGTGAATTTGGTGGCTATGCTGGACTTAATTTATTTCATTGGTAACAGGAGGCGGTAAAGGCGAACAATGATTCCCCTGATTTAGGTCTTTAAATATTGAACTCGGTGAACTCATGAACATAAGGGAAGCTGAGAATTGGCGGGTGGGAGGGGCTGGGGGCCTGACCTAAGGCCCTCCTTCATTTACTATTTTTAGTTATTGTAGAATAGATTTGGGGTGACAGGCACACTGCTGGTTGGGGACGAGAGTAAGCTACATGCAGGGGTGCAGGGAGGGGGGATGGGGTGTGCATGTCAGTGATGCCATTTACGATGGTCAGTGATGTCACTGACCATGTTATGAATGATGTCATATCTGACGTCATCAGCAGTGCATTGCAGGTACACAAGTTATCGTTCGCTGAACTAACTATAACGGGGGAATTTCTATGGTTTTGTACGAGAAGAATATACAACTAACTATAACATCTCTGAAACCTATGTTTTTTTCTGTGAATTTCAAAGGTATTTTAAATCCTAATTTCTAACTATAACTAGGGGTGAGCGTAGTACTCCGCTCCATACACGGAGTGTGCGTAGTGTTGCCTACTTCGCGATTTGCAAAGTAGGCGTAGTAGGCAACACTACGCACACACCATGGCAAATTTGCCTGCCACCCGCCTCCCTCCCGCCCTCTACTAAATACCCTTAATATAATTTAAAACATTCTAGAAGTAAAAAAACGACTCACAAATGTGCATGCGTGGGTGCCCACGCATGCGCATTTCTAAGGAAGAAGTCGTCGAGATATCAGGAAGAGGGAGCCCCGGGAACCCGCATCGCAGGTAAGGCGTTTTTTTACTGTTAGAATGTTTTACATTATATTAAGGGCATTTAGAAGAGGGCGGGAGGGAAGCGAGCAGCGCGTAGTGGGGCTATGTGAAGTGTGTGGGTGCGCGTAGATTTCCTCCACTTCGTGGTGCTTCGCGTAGCCCCACTACGCCCAGGGTTAACTATAACATACCTGAAACTTACATAGTATCCTTTTGGTATCCTTATTTATTTATTTTGAAGGTTTTCTATAGCGCGAACAAGACTCTTGCGAGTATCAGAGCGCTTTACAGGTCATAATTAGAAGTCAGAATATAGTGTACAAAGAACAACACAATAAAAAATTATAGTGAATAGACATAGAGTTCAAGTCCACCCTTGCTTCAAGAATTAGTTTTATATCAGCAGTTATATCTTTAGTACAATGACCAAATTCAAGTCCAAAGGAACACTGAATGGCAGACTACACTGCAGACAGCAGAGCTCACAGTCCGAATTCAGTTTTGACTTATTAATTGCAGAGCGAACTGTACCCTATGTCCTCGAATTTTGTCAAGAGGAAGTGACCAAAAGCATTCATCGATGTCTGTGCTGACTACTGCCTTCGATCTACACTGCGGACAGCGGGGCTCACAATTCAGACTGAGTCGCGATTCCAGATGATGCATTCCAGTAGGCAACAGACATTGCTCCCAGTGCAGCCCACCCGGACCACACATCATTGCTGGCTGCACACATGCTGAGTGCTTCAGGTGCCACTAACTGTGCAGCTCAAGTGAACGCCACGTGACTGTTGGCCCTTGCTGACCACTGCCCTCGGCCTACACTGCGGTCAGCAGGGCTGACTGTTCAGATAGAGTTGCGAGTGCAGATGACGCAGTCCAGTAGGCAACAGACATTGGTACCAGTGTAGCCCGCCCAGACCACGCATCATCGCTGGCGGCGCACACGCTGATTGCTTCAGGTGCCACCAACTCTGTGCAGCTCAAGTCAACGCTACATGGTTGTGGGCCCTTCCTGACCACTGCCTTTGACCTATATTGAGGTCAGCAGGGCTCACAATTCAATATTAGTACAGATGCAAATTGTGTAAGAGACTATAATCGGTTAAGAAAACCAAATGCTCCCAATCTGTGCAGCTCAAGTGAACACTACATGGCTCTGGGCCTTTACTGACCTCTGCCTCCGGCCTACACTGTGGTCAGCAGGGCTCACAATTCAAATTCAGTCTTGATTCATTAATTTCAGATACCAGTAGACAACTAACTATAACGTCCCTGAAACCTACATATTTCGATAATGTAGTCCATACATATTTCATCTTTTGTTCCATACACCTACACTGCGGGCAGCAGATCTCACAATTTCAATTCAGTCTTGATGTATTAATTGCAGACAGGATTCTACTCTGTTTCCTTGGACTTTGTCAAGAGGAAGTGACAAAAATCATTGATTGATGTCTGTGCTGACCACTGGCTTCGATCTACACAGCGGACAGCAGGGCTCACAATTTAGATCGAGTTGTGATTGCTGATGACGCAGTCCAGTAGGCAAAAGATATTGCTACCAATGTGGCCCTCCTGGACCACGTATCATCGCTGGCTGTGCACACGCAGAATGCTTCTGATGCCCCTACCTCAGTGCAACACATGTACCATTTATAATAGAAATGTTTGTGTATGATTTCAGATCTGCTGCTCCTACCTCAGCTCACCACAAGTCAAGGACCCTTTGCAACAGAATATTTTGTGTATTATTTCACATCTGGTGCCCCTACCTTAGTGCAGCACAAGTCATTGACCCTTTATGAGTGAATCTCTGTGTGTGATTCGATAGTCACTGTTGTACTTGTTGACAGCACCAACCATTCCCCAAGGGCTGGCTTATACTCACCCCACATGCACCCAGCACAGACATCACTGGACATGTGGCCCTGGTAAAAAAAACAGGAGCTGAGCGCACAGGCCCATACAAAGTTCCACTATCTATCTAATTGTGTCCGTGTGTTCATTATATATGCATGATGCTGCCCCTAGGCCCTACCACATTACATTGTGCACTGTCCACTGAATGTGCGATATACATTCATATCCACACAAATATGTCATGTGCACGATCTTTCATGTGTGGAAGTATGGGTGAATGTAGGGTCAGTGATTCCTCCTACCTTCCATGTTGGCCATGTTGTGGGACTTGGGTCACAGGGTGACACATTGGCGCTTGCGGCCCGTGTGACAGTAACACTACAACAGAGACACTCACATCAGTTTATTCCTCCTACAGCCTAGGATGGAACGAGGCCATAGCTCCGGAGTCATTGTTTACAGCCCGACGCAGGACTGGCTTCGATACACCATCCTGGCAATCAAGACCCGATTTGAATTGTGAGCTCGGCAGGACCACATGTACGCCACGGCTGAGGAGGTTGCTTCGGCACTCTTGGACACACGCCGGTGGCGGATGGTGTGCAGAGAGGATTGTTTGTGCAGTGGCGGACAGTCACCTCTGCGTGGTGGGAGTGGATGGTGTGCAGCAGCCTGGGTGTACAGGAGCAGGCAGACACCACTGGGCGGTGGAAGTGAATGGTGTGCAGCGGCCTGGGCATGCAGGCACTGGGAGACACCTCTGGGTGGTGGGGGTGAATGGGATGCAGCAGCCTGAGTACGCAGGGGTGGCACAGTGCAGTTGTATGTACTCTACCATTACTGATTCTATACTATGTTTCAGATGAGTACGCTTGAGAGCTGCAGTATGTCCTGGCACGTTGTTGAAGACACACCCGTGGGGGAAAGGTAAGCTGTGAGGGTCTCCGTCTCCATCTCTTCCTATCTCTCTCTCACACTCTTTCTTTCTCTTCCTCTCTCTATCATTCGTTCTCTCTTCCTCTCTCTCTTCCTCTCTCTCACTCTTTCTCTCTTTCTCTATCTCTTTTTCCTTTGATGGGCGCATGACGCACAATCTTATCTTGCTTTTTGTCTTGCAGGCTGTGACTCACAGATTTTTGACCCCCCCAACAAGGGCCACCCGCCATGTTGCGAATGGCCATGACTTGAGTTCCACTGAGTTAGTGACACCAGCTGAGCGGGTGTGCATCTTGTGATGATACGTGGCCTTGCTACACAATTCTGGCAATCAAATCCGGATTTGAATTGTGAGCTCCACTGGACCACGTGTACGCCACTGCTGAGGAGGTTGCTTCGGCACATGGTGGACCCTCCTGGACACACGCCAGTGGCAGAAGGTGAGCAGAGAGGCTTGTTTTGCGCAGCGGCAGGCAGTCACCTCTGGGCGGTGGCAGTAGATGGTGTGCAGCAGCCTGGGTGCACAGGAGCGGGCAGACACCTCTGAGCGGTGGAAGTAGATAGGGTGCAGCAGCCTGGGTGCGCAGGGGTGGGCAGACACACTGGGTGGCGGGAGTGAATAGGGTGCAGCAGCTTGGGTGCCGAGGGGCTGGATAGCGATTTAGGTGTGTGTAGTTGTATGTATTCTGCCATTACTGATTCTATACTATGTTTCAGATAAGTGAGCTTGAGGGCTGCACTATGTCCCAGCACGTGATTGGAGACACACCGGTGGAGGAAAGGTGAGCTGTGAGGGTTTTGTCCACAGTATCGGCACTCACTGTCCCTCTCCATCTCTTCCTTTCTATCTCTCACACTCTTTCTCTCTGCCTCTCTCTCTCACTCTTTCTCTCTCTTCCTCCCTTTCACACTGTTTCTCTCTTCCTCTCTCTCACACTCTTTCTCTCTTTCTTTCTCTCTTCCTCTTCCTCACTCTTACTCTCCTTCTCTTTCTCCCCCTCCTTTAATGGAGGCATAATGCACAATCTAATCTTGCTTTTTGTCTTGCAGGCTGTGATTCACAGCTTGTCGAGGGATGTCACGCCATGGTTATACCAACTTTTATTTTGTGGTTTTGTTTAAATAAAATGTTTTAAATGTAAATCCATTGATGGCTTTGATTCTCATTTGTCCAACCTCCTATGCATCTTTTTATTATCATTTTGCGACATCAGCCGATTTGTTATGTTCCAGATTTCAGAAGGAAGCTGTCACATTTGTTTGTCCGGGGGTCAGTGGGGATAGCGGACAAGGGGTTTGTGGCGGGGGCTGTTGGGGCACTGTTGGGTGTCTGAGCTGCATGATCGTTGGCTCCATTGCATCTGTTGTCATTCAGGTGTGGCTGTGGGCTGGGCTCCCATTGATGTTGCAGGTTGTAGTCCCACTTTACACCAGGTCAGAGCAGGTGTAAACTTCCTTGTGATAACACACCTTATCGTTTATTTTGTATTCTCCTCTCCGATCTTTCTGGTGGTTGAGAAAGTTGCGAAGTGGTGTGTTCGCTGCTTTTTGCACGGGAACGCCTACTCTGCATCTCATTAGCGATGTTTGCCGGGGTCATCTCTGACAATGCTTTTTGAGGCTACTATCGCTGGTAAACTGGCGATATGGGCTATTTGTACCAGCTTGTGAATGGTGCGTTACATTTCTCACCATTTTGCTTCCAATAAATTTCTGTTAACTCTGCGATGTGTCCTTGAGAATATGCCCCTTGGTGTTTCAAAGACCTGAGAAGTACTCGAGTGCCGCGCACACTTCCTGATCACACTAGGGGGCCGCTCTAGGGTCGCGACTCCAAACTTTTTTGAAAAATAAAAAGCGTTCACTTTCATTCATTTACATTTACCTCGAGGACCCCATCCCGAGCCATGCCTACATCTACATATTATTGTATTTTTTCAAAGGGGATCGGGGCTGTGTGGCCCCCCCTCCCAGGCCACTTCTGGCCACAGAGACCCAATCCTTCTGGGCCTGGCCTCTCTGTTGTGGACCGTGGGGGAAGCCCCAATGTCGCTATTGTCCCGCCCGCTCCCCAACTCCTGCGGGAGCAAGCATTCCTTTTGGGCAACGGCACCTGCTAACATGCAGCTTCCCTTACCCAAAAGCAATTCTCCTTTCCATTATTGAAGCTGAAGAAATATAAACCTCCTAAGGGGTTCACTGATACACCTAGTCCTGTTAACCAACAAAGAAGAAATTGGCACAGAAGCTGTAGGAGGCATTCTAAGGAGTACAGGGGCCTTATATATGCATAGGTTTACATAGTCAGCATAAAACCATGGGGAGGTATAATACGGCTAATATGGATATACAAATTTTGCTTGCTCAACAAAGTTGGAAGGGGAGTCATTTCTCCTTACATCAGCAAGAATAGCCTGACAGTTCTATAGTAGTAGCATGTGCATTCTGACAGCTAGGCCTTTCTGAGCTTGTGCAAGTCTCTGGAAGAGGGAGAAAGCACATGGCAAGCACATGCCTAACTAAAATGGCTGCCAAGTACAAAATGGTTTTCAGCTCATGCTAACAGCGATTCCTGCAAACTTTAACAGATGGTCCTTTTAGCACAAGCTAAAGACATTCCTATGATCAAGTAGGAACATAGAAAATATTTTGCACATTTATTTTCATAAATTCATCAATATCCTAATCTATTGCTAGATGGGAATTTTTCATTCTAAACATATCATTAAGGGGGTAAATATAGGGTATAAGCAGGAGTACAAAGGAAACAGAACATCGGTGATAATTAACATACAGACAGCAGGAGAGAGTAATAACTATTATCACACACAGAATTATCAATATTTTTCCAGCCCTAAGCAAAAAGCACATCATATAAACCATCTAGTCCGATTCACTGTAAAAAACATTTTCAATAGACTTTTCCAGTGTTCCTTTTATAAGGGCTAGAGTATCAATTAATATACTTTTAGGAGGAGGGCAGAGTAACATTGCTAACTAAAATAAGTCAGTGGGAAATTGAATCCGCTGTATAACCAGCCAGAGGGGAGTCTTCTTACTGTGTTCGTTTGAGCCTCACAGGCAGGCTCTTGTTGTTCCCACGGTGGAGCTACACAACTCGCAATATAGGAATCAAGGCCCAGTTTGTGAAGAAAAAGTCTTTTAACGATCCTGTCCAGTGTCTCAGGCAGTGCACCAGTTTTCTTCACTTCAATCTAACAGGCACCAAGAGCACAGCCCCTGTACCCTAAACTCAAGTCCTTCCCTATCTCCTGTATTGCTCTGCTGGCGCACTGCTCTTTTGTTGGGGCAAAAGATTATCCAGTATACCCAGGAACTCTTGAGCAACAAACAAAGGTGCAAACTTGCGTTCACTTTGGGATCATGATGCAGGGGCCTGATGCAGGGATCTCTGAAGCAACCCTTGTTTGAAAAGGGGTCACCACAATCAAAAGCCTCCTCGCCATTCTGGTCGGTCTGTGACTCTCTCAGCTGGGCATTAAAAACTTTATTCACAATTTCTCCTTTCTGATTTGTGACCCGTCTTTCACCCAAGACAGTGGCAGGTGTACTCACTTCACATCCCAGTTCATCTGCCTTTACTGAGGTCCTAGTTGCCAGCAATGCCTTCACCTTGGCTTCAAGCTGGGCAGGTGCTGACTCCCCAGGCTGGATCTGATGTCTGCGTCCCTCTGGCAATGGTTGTAAGGCGATACCAAAGGGGATGATGGACGGAGCATTTGAGCAAATCAAACACTCACCCCCAGTGAACTGATCTGGGTTTAATCCATCACCATTCTTTAGCTCACTCCACCACCTCAGTTCAGACATGGCCATATGCAAATCAGTCTGACCCTGTGCCTCCAGCCCAAACTGCCAACCCATGTCTTCCCTGGACCGGAAACCAGCATCCTGGGCCCGGTTTCGGATTCATAATCCTCATCAGCCAGGCTATCTTGAATCTAGTGTTAGAGTGAGCAAGGGACCCACGTCTGAGTATACCCTGCCAACTTAGGGCGAACAAAGCGCTACCAAAGGGGATAATGGACGGAGCGTTTGAGCAAATCAAACACTCACCCCAGTCAACTGTTATGGGTTTAATCAATCACCATTCTTTAGCTCACTCCGCCACCCCAGTTCAGACATGGCCATATGCAAATCAGTCTGACCCTGTGCCACATGGGAACAGTCCCCCGTTGGTTTTGAATGGTTGTAAGGCAGCAAATATCTATTGTTGGACAGAACAAAATGTATTTAGACAAGGCACAGAAATAATCTATCAACAGAGAGGATATTCTCAGAATACTTCCTAATCTTGAGACAACCCACACATTAGCAAGGCACCCAAAAACCACTTAATCTATCCAAAAGTAAAAGCCCTGGACCTATTACACTATTTGATGCAGCTAGGGAAGTCTGCGTCATTTACTAAATTCTGAGAAAAAGAGAAAAACAATACAGACATACTCTAAACCCTTACATGTGTGTATTCCTATATTATTCATCTGAAGACCCTCAGGAAAAAAGGAAATGTTCTACACTTTTACTCATAGACTTTACATTATTTCTACAGGACTGCAAACACTTCTAAAATGATTTCTCTTAATAAAAGCTCCTACATTGTACACTTAGGACCATGCGCTCATGTTATAGGTGCAGCAGGAAAATCTAAAACTGCTAATTGAACAATAATTCTTATTACATAAAGAACAAAAAAAACTTCAACCTAGTGGGTACATACATTTCTCCAGCAGGATATGTTGTGACTAAAAAACTCCTATAAATCAATATTTTCTTTTAAAAAATGTTTGCTGAGGATAACATGGGTGTTTCCCTGTAATCTACTTTTCACGATCCAATCTATGCAACATCGCCTCTAATAAGGACTGTCAGTTTATTTACACAACTAGCTAATAATAAAACTACCCACATCTAGTTCCCCTTAAAGGTCAAATAAGGGAACAGCAATCTAGACTACTCTTTCTTTCATAATTTCATCAGACAGGATGGGCAGTAACAGAGCATATTTATATATTCATTTTATTAATGCTAACAATTTTAGCCAGTATAACTGAATAGCCAATTAAATGTCTCATGGCTGTTTTCCAGGCTGCTCAGCCAGGCTCAAAAGACAGTGCGAAAAAGAAAGAGAAAGCATAAACATGCCTACCCTTAATTTGTAGAGGAGCTAACCTCATTCCCCCATTTTTACAGTAGGAAAACCTGAAACAGGTTTCACTTCTGTCGACAGTATCTACTTCTATTTATGGCAGCTGGGCACAAATACACTTGTAGGAGGTAAACAGCACATGTAGCTAGCTAGAAAACATTAATAACCACCCCCAATTCTTTTAGCAATTGTAGTAGTTGTAATAAGAGGGTGAATAAATTCAAACTAAATCCCATTGCCTCCTTATCTCAGCCCTTGCACAGTAATCTTTAAACTAAAAGCATTAGTGCCATATAAATGGCAGAGCTACCTCTTAATCAGAGCCCACTATACTATTATATTCCCTTCTGTTCTTATGAGTGCCCAAAAACTTGCTTTTGCCCAAAATAGTAAGCAAAACTTCTCTTTCTCTGCCTGCGCTGTCATCTTGTCTTTCAAAAAGTTTCAGAGGTCGAAGTGTCAAAGGAACCCTTGCTCTGAGCCCTGCTAGGCTGATAAATGCAGAATTTCTGCTAGTTTTTTATATTTATTTATAATTGTAAGCAATGTGTGGTGTGCTTTTAAAGCAGTATAGAGGTCAGCTGTTCATTCTATACTTACATGTTATGTTATGTTTTGTTATGTTAAAATGGCTTTTGTAGAGCGCGCGGCTACTCAAAAAGAGTGTCCCGGCGCTTTTATTTAAGGTAGGCTGCAGTATACTAACATAACACGTTAAAAGAGAAAGTGTCACAAACAAAAAAAGGGCTACTGGGTGAACAACCAGGTTTTGAGGTCCTTTCTAAAAGCTAGTAAGCTAGTAAGCATGTGTGCATTTACTGAAGCCTAAGATCAGTTTGAAAACTACTCTGTGTGGCAGAACTGCTTTTAAACAGTCAATTTTGCCCAATTTTGACTTTGATGTTAGGGGTACTTAAAAACGAATAACCTACAATGTTTTGGCACATTAGGGATCCTCATGATGTCCTCTACATATCCCAGAGATGGGAGATCAGAAATGTATAAGGTAGACCTTTATAAAAATGAGTTTTGTACGCCTGGGTAAAGTGACTTTTCATATTTTAGTTCCCCCCCATTGCGGCACATCACTGCTTAAATTCAATGTTGATGCTAGGAGTTCACAGTATGATTATTAGGCAGTATAGAGATTAAAACACGTTTTACTGCATTTTTTTAATGAACATTTCTTTTCATATCATCAAAAATTCCCCTTTTTTTATTTTAATAGCACCAACCCTTTGATGGTTTCACATATGATAAGCAAGCCTCATTCCTTTTTGTCTTAAAATGTATTCATTTATAACACTAAGCACAAAAGCCTTACTTGAAACATAAAAAGTCTGCCCCACTTTTAAAGGACAGTTATTATTTAACATCAGAACCACAGATGTACTGATTTAAAAAGGCGTTAAGAAAGGAAATCCCTACTTTAAATCTTGTCTGTGTTATCCAAAATATTGAAACTGTCTTTTGCAACTTTTTAAAAATCAACAATCTGTAAAGGAGGCTTTTATACCAGGTTTGCCCTAACTTAAAATCTATTCAATTCAGCAATTTACCTCTGTGGCCCGCCATTAGCAACAGCCATGTGCTATTTATGCAGCTGTTGTTCTCACCAGCAGGTGTCAGCATCTCATGCCTTTCAAGCCAGCACAAATCTATTGTTCTGTAATGTCGTGTTTATTTCAGCAACAACCAATTCACTCAGATGATGTGAATGCCTTTTAATATCTAATACAATGTATTTAAGGAAAATGCTGTAACATTTTGTATTTTAGTACTAATTATTGCAAAACACACAATTTCGTTTTTTTAGGCCTATTGTGTTCTGATTGAATGTGCATTCTAATTGTATCTTTAGCATTGTGGCAATTTGCACACATGTATAGTTTCTTACTCTGTCAATTTTAATGATAGCGTTCAGCTATTTAGCATATGTTGCATACTTTCATTTCTGGATTTTATATTTAATATGTAATTAATTAAATGACATTTTGCATAACAGAATGATGACAAAAAAAACACTTTGAGCTCATACCATACATTTACAGAAGGGGGTCATACACTCAGAACACACAATACAGCGCACTTAAGGCTAGTCATTCTTACACAAAGAGCACAATTGCTACTTACTCACACAAGTACCACCGATGTCCAATCATGAACCACATAGACATTTAAACACACATTTAACCCACAAATTAACACTTGGGACAGAAACAAAAGACAGCCCACAGACTGTACTTAAACCAAACCATTTGTAAATATTAATTACAAGAAGAACTTCTCAAAAGTAGTTAAAAAAAACTGCACCAAAACATCCCAAAGACTGTTCCATTTTCTAGAAGCTAAAATACACCAAATTTGCAAGTTGTGGCTGGCAGAACACAAAAAAAAAATGCTCTGCATATCACCAATTATGAAAGTGCGCAGATTAGGATCCTTTTTTATATGTACATATTTTAATTCCATGGGGTACTTAGTCACCAAGAAAAAAATATGTTTTTTATACCTAAACCTATTTAGGTATTCCCTCTAGGGGAGCCAGCTGATTCCATTCTAATTCTATTATGGTACCTCCAAGAAAGTGACACAATCTTTGATGTGCGCTTGAAACAGGCATGCCAAAAATATTGCAGCATATACAATATTATACAGCAGTGGCACTTAACACAATATGTGCAGTTATGAATTATTCAAAAGTTAGAGAAAAGTCTCTTCATTACCTGCCTACACAAATTGCAATTTATATATTCCAAATTGATAACACTGTGGTCTAAACCCAAAACAAATCACATGTTGATGACCTTTTCAAGCATAAATCTCCAACCTCACTGCCAAGTTCTAGAATAGTCACCCCAAAAAGGTTCTCAGTCAGGAGTGGTAAATATTTGGAGGATCAAATCAGAAAGACAAGAAATATACTCGGCAGCAGAAACAGAGAATCTCCGTGCGCAGGGTACCTCCATAGTAGATTCCTGTCCTGTCCTCCGCAGTGGATTCCTGTCTCCTGTCAAGACCACTCCCATGGATAGCCACTTCTCTGATGAACTCCACGTCGGGCACCATTTGAAGAAATATAAACCTCCTAAGGGGTTTACTGATACACCTGGTCCTTTTAACCAACACAGAATACATTGGCACAGAAGCTGTGATATAAAAATAATACATCTATTAACCTCAGATGAGGGGGACTGCATCATACGGTACCCTCAGGCCACTGTAGGAGGCATTCGAAGAAGTACAGAGAACAGGGGCCTTATATATGCATAGGTTTACATAGTCAGCATAAAACCAAGGGGAGGTCCTGGCACATGTAAGCATGCTTACTGTGTAACATGGCTATACAAAATTTGCTTGCTCAACAAAGTGGGAGGGGAGACATTTCTCCTTACATCATCAAAATTTGCCTGACAGTTCTATACTAGTAGCAGGTGCATTCTGACAGCTAGGCCTTTCTGAGCATATGCAAGGCTCTGAAAGAGGGAAAATGCACATGGCTAACTAAAATGGCTGCAAAGTACAAAATGGCTTTCAGCTCATACTAACAGCGATCCCTGAAATCTTTAACAAAGCAAGAGGAGCTTTTCCTCCTCTCTCTTCAACAAAGCAAACCAGGGTTTGCTATCACGGGGTGGAAGCAAGACTCCTGCCCTGCCATAGCAAACGGCAATGTCCCAGGGGTGGACACCTGGGCACATTGCAGGACCCGGCCCTGTGCGGTGACAGTCCCCAGGACCATCAAGCACTCCAGGAGGGGGCTGCATGTCCCCCCCCTCTATTTTCAGAGCACCAGGGGGATGGTGGTCCCCAGGGCTATTGGACAACCATGTGCCCTCCCCCACCTAATTTATATAGCCCTGAGGAGGTGACGGTATGATTATATGATTACCCTCGGGACCTGGCCCTTCTGAGGGCTCATTTAAATGAAATGGGGGAGCCCCCACTCAATTAAATTGGTGCACCTAGCATGCATTCGGGCGTTTAATAAAAAATATTATTAATTAGGGAGATCCTTGTGGGACCCCTGAGCAGGCCTAGGGGGTCAAGGTGTTTCTACCCTGCCCCCTTTTCTTCATTTTTAACTTTCTTTTACTGTTTTCTTGTGCCTCGGTTCTACCGAGTCACAAGATGGCTGCCAACACTTCCTGGTTTGGAGTGTTGACAGCCAACTAGAATGAAGCGCCTGGTCGGGAGAGTTTTCAAACCCACCGTGCACCTAGATATCGATATTTATATGTTTTTACTTTCTCAGCTAACAAACGGATTTGCACCATTTTTACACAAGGTCGCTTACTGAACAAAGAAATACATTTATGCCAATTTTGGTGTAATTCTGTTCAGCAGGGGGCTGAGAAAAAAGGGGGGTCCCAAAACGTGTTTTCCCCATGTTATTTTCCATAGGACGATTAGACACAGCTACAGCCCGAACTGCTGAACGGAATTACAAGAAATGTGGCAAAATGGTAGAGTCTGATTTGCAGATCACGCTTTTGCTTAAATGGTGTGAATCCCTCCAGTAGTTCCTCAGAAAATTAAAAGAAAATAAATATATATATCTATAAGCGCGCACCCGTGCGCGCATCGGGTGTGCGCGAGTGGAATTCTGATTTGCTGTTTGACGTTTGTCAACATTCCAATCGCTCGAAATCAGGAAGTGTTGGCCGCCATTTTTTGTCCTAGGCAGAAGAGAGCAAAAAACAAAAGTGGAAAATGTGAAAAGGGGGCAGGGTAGAGATTCCCTGACCCCCTAGGTCTTCTCAGGGGGTCCGTGAAGGACCAAGAAGGCCCCCCCAAAAAATTTTTGGGATGTGAAAAATCGCGGGGTGCGCGCACGTTGCACGCACCCCCGAGGCAGAAGAGAGTAAAAAACAAAAGTGGAGAATGTGAAAGGGGGGCAGGGTAGAGACTCCCTGACCCCCTAGGCCTTCGGAGGGGGGCCATGAATAACCCCGAAATGCAAAAAGTCTATTTTTTTTAAATTGCACGGTGCGCGCATGTCGTCAAATTTAAAAAAAAAATACAGTTAAATAAAAAGTTTGAGTGTTTAGATGTTGGTTTGCTCTAAAAAGAGCCGTCGTGTTCATTGAGTTTTTTTTGTACCTACAAGTAAGTACCGATGCAGAGTTTAAAGTTCCCCTCATCTGTGAAATGTACTCCGTCTCCTCTATAAATGCCTTGCATGTTGTTACGCACGTTGTTGTGGTAAATAGAACCCATATCATAGTCTCTGAGGAAGGCAGAAACAGACTTATTCACATGTTTCCTTGCTTTCTCAATATGTGGACAATATTGGTTGGACCAGTTCCATTTTTGCCTTTGGCATATATTAGAATATGCAAAGGCAGTATGTGGAAAAAGTGACATCAATTGCCTAAAGGTGTCCTTTAAAAGCATTTCCAGACCTACCCCAGTCAAAGTGCCTAGGTCATTGCCACCACAGTTCACAATTATGAGGTCAGGGTGTGGGAGATGCAAAAAGGATTTTACCGATGATATCAATTGATGACATCGCCATCCTCTCTGGCCAATCCAAATAATGTCCACATTTGGTAAATCAAGCTTGAGAAAGCATCTATTTGCTGCATGCCTTTCACTCCAGAAAACATAGCTGTGTCCTACAATCCAAACTCTAAGCATCTTGATGGGATATCTGGTTGTATTTAGATGGGCTCTGGAAATGAAATGACAGTTTGAAAAGTGGGAGTTTATAAAAAAATCTGGATGAGATTTTTTATTTTTTTATTTTTTTATTTTATATCTTTATTTATTAGCATTTAGACAATGTTACATCAAATATAAATCAATAGATTCTTTCCAGTGTTGTATGTATATTACAAGTACAGTTTACATACAAAACCAACGTCGAACAGAACAACAAGAGCAATGTATATAGGTATCGTAGCATTGATCTTATCGAAATTGCCCATCAAAAGTTCATGGATGGAGAGTGCATTTGCATAACAAGAGCAGTCGACAGTCTCAGGTGAAGTGCAGCTCAAAGGGGGCCATTAGGCTGTATCGGGTGTAGTGCACCTGTCGTATAGAGCAGAATGTGGAGGGGATTAGCACACAGGAGTAGCATGGTTCAATTCGGGCATAATGTAAATGGAGAGAATGACTAGAGTAGTAGGGGCAGTGTACAGGGCACCCCTTTAACAGGGCAGGGGGTAAGTCGGGAGCCTCAAACATCTATACCATTGTGTTCCGGGCGAGGGGACAGCTCCCGCAATCTCGACCACTGTAAGAAAGGGTCCCAGATATCTGTAGGTCTAGAGGCTGTGGGCATCAGCTTCCAGAATGTTCCCAATTGTGTGCGCCCATAACTTACATCTTCCAGCCAAGCCTGGAATGTTGGCAGCCTACGTCTGCCCCATCTCATGGCAATCTGCCGTTTGGCATATAGAAGTAGCAGGGCATGTAGTTTCTTCTGCTGTGGTAGTGTGTTGTGGACCAGTCCCAGTAAGCCTAAATGTGGTATCTCTTCGTCATGCCTACCAAGGATCTGGTTTATGCCTAGGAAGATATCAAACCAGAACTATTCAAGTTCCGGGCAGCTCCAAGCCAAATGGAGAAACGTGGCAGGTTCAAATCTGCATCTCTAGCACCTAGAGTCAGGTCTCAGACCCATACAGTGCAGGCTAACAGGTGTCCTATAGTGCCTATGCAGGAACTTAAAATGGATAAGGCGCAACTTATAATTGGGTGAAAGATCGAGTAGTTGTTTACAACAGAAGTTGCATTAGTCCTCAATCAACGGAGGGTCTAGGTCAACGTTCCGTAGCTCTAGCGATTTTGGCTTGACTATCAGGGCCTGGTCCTGCATAGCCACATATAGCCTAGTTACCAGTTTCCTGGGCGAAGCCCTAGCAAGTATAGCCTGTAGTGCCAAAAACATTAGGGTGGGCCTCCGGGAAAGTATCATTGAGTGATTGGCGCGCCAATTTAAGTCTGTGATATGTGAATCATTCTAGAAATGGGACATCTCTACTTTACTCTACGTTACTTCTCCAATAAAATTCTGAACTCCTCGAATAAGTCCAAAGATATTTTTTCAATTGTGGAAGAATTATCTAACCCGGCAAGAGTCACTCTAGCCCCCCTCCCTTCCCAGTCTTTGTGCGACTCCCTGAATCAATTTTTGGTGGACAAGATCATTAAGATCAAAACCAGCATTTCCACCCAAGCCTCACTTGTTCCCACATCTTCCAGTGTCCCGGGTCATTCCTCCACTCACACTCTAATCCACAATCCCCTTATTTCAAAGGTCAACTTTTTATCACTCCTACATAAAGTTTCCTCCGGTTCTCCCAGGGATTGTTGCCCCCCCTCGGCCCTTCGGGAAGCTTTTACTTCCTTCCCAGAACCTCCCCTTGCTCTTTTGAACAACTCTTTGACTATTGGGGAGGTCCCTGGATCTTTCAAACAGGCCGAGGTGGTTGCCATCTTGAAAAAACCATCGGCAGACCCTTCCATCATAAGCAACTATCGCCCAATTTCCCTTCTTCCTTTCCTCAGTAAAGTTTTAGAGTTGCACGTCACTCATACACTTAGCTCTTTTGTGGAAGACTCAAGTGTTTTGGACCCCCAGCAGGCCGGGTTCAGACCCGCGCACTCCACAGAAGCAGTCATTCTTTCTGTGATGGAGGAATTGCGCAGGGGGGCTGATGCTAACATCTGCCAGGCTTTGGTCCTCCTGGATTTGTCGGCCGCCTTTGACACGGTCGACCACGACATCTTGGTCGACTGTGTCAGGGAGGTTGGCATCCAGGGCACCGCCCTGGACTGGGTCCATTCTTTTTTGACCCAACGCCATCAAGCAGTCAGGCTGTCCTAGTTCTCTGCTACTCAGGTCGAACTGACCTGTGGTGTCCCACAGGGTTCTTCCCTATCCCCATCTCTTTTTAATTTATATCTGTCCCCACTTATCCGTGCCCTTCGTCAGTTTAATGTCACCGCGTTCAACTACGCGGATGACATACAATTAGTCTTTACCATTGATTCCTCTGCTGAATCTATTTCCACTTTTCAAAACACCCTTTGTTTTATTAGCAATTGGATGAGCTCAAATCACCTGAAGCTCAACCCCGACAAGACCGAGCTGGTTCTTGTCGGGGGACCTTCCAATCCTTGGGATTCTTCCTTTTGGCCTGCTAGCCTTAGCAGCCCTCCTTGCCCTGTCAACTGTGCTAAAAGCCTGGGAGTCGTCATTAGTAGTGACCTTTCTATGACGCCACAGATAAGCGCGGTAGTTTCCTCAAGCCATTTCCAACTCAGGAAAATACGCAAAATCTCCCGCCTACTTACATCTGAGGCCCTAACCTTGGCCCTGCTTGCGCTAGTCATGTCTAGGCTTGACTATGCCAACGCACTATATGTAGGCATTCCTGCTTACCAACTCAGGAGGCTTCAGTTGATCCAAAATCAGGCCGCCCGCCTGATCCATTTTCAATCTAGAGATCAACATGTCCGCCCTCTCTTAAAAAGTCTCCATTGGCTTCCGGTAGCTCCCCGCTGCAAATTTAAGCTTGGCTGCATCATCTCCAAATCCCTCACAGGTCATGGTCCCCTCTTCATTTCCTCCCTCCTCCACCCGTATGTTCCTCCCCGTACTCTCCGGTCTTCCCAGTTAGCCTTGTTATCAGTCCCTAGATACAAGAGGAAGAAACACGGCGGCCTCAAGTTTTCTTTTTTGGCCCCAACCTTCTGGAACTCCCTCCCCCTCCCTCTTAGGTTGTCCTCTCCTTACTCCAAGTTCAGATCCTCCCTCAAAACTTTTCTTTTCACTGAATCCTATAAATAGCTATTATTTCTTGTCTCCTCATCTGCTCTCTCCATTATAGCGCCAAGGAACCTAATGGTGTTAGTTGCGCTCAATAAGTTCATTTAACATAACATAACATAACATCTCTCCCATCTACCCCCAACGGGGGAGGGCGAAAGGTGCCCTCTGGATATAAATTAGCAAAGGTCAGCAATTGCTTGCCATCAAGCGTGGGAACACGCCCCCCCACCTCCAAGCATGCTAGCATAGGATTATCGCAAAGTGGTATCGCAGATGCATACATCTGTGACAGGTTGGCTTGTTGTTGAAGTGCTCTCCAGGCCCATCGCAGTGTGTCTGCTGTGTCAACATGCTCCCTAGGTCTACTTGCTTTTTTGTACAGTGCCACCACTAGAGGCAGTGCGGCAACCGCATCCAGTTCCACTGCCACATGCGGCTGGTAAGGATTCTGGTAAATCCAAAAGTACAAGAATTGGGCCTGAGCACAGAGTGCATACAGCTGCATATCTAGGGTGCCCAGTCCACTTTGGCATAGAGGCAACGTCAGCAGCTCATAGGAGATTCTTGCTTGCCCACCTGCCCATATGAGAGACAGCAAATGGGTGCCGACACACCTGAAAAAGTGTGCGGTGAGTGGAATTGGTATGTTTACAAAGAGATACAGAAACTTTGGGAGGACAACCATTTTCGCTAGAGCAATCCTACCGGCGATGGACAAGGGCAATCTAAACCATATTGCCACCTTGCTTTCGAGCCAAGCAGTGGCTCTCCCGAAGTTCATGGACCAGATGTTCTGCAAAGTGCGACAGATCCATATGCCCAGATATTTCACTGCCTCAGCTTCCCAGCGCAGTGGGAACTCCGACACCACCTCAAGCGTGCTATCTGTCAGTGGGAAGATAACCGACTTGCCCCAGTTTATTGACACTCCCGAGAGGCCTCCAAATTTGATGAATTCTCGTAACACCGGTGTCGTCCGCATACATTGAAATCAGCAGGCAACGTGAGCTGAAACCTATGCCCCTGGCTGTGTGGTGCTGCCGGACTCTGGCGGCAAGGGGCTCAATAGCGATGGCAAATAGGAGTGGTGACAAGGGGCATTCCTGTCCGGTGCCGCGGGTAATCAGAAATGTGTCAGATATCAGCCCATTCACACGCACCCTAGCCAGAGGGGCCGTGTACAACAGTTGAATGCACTTTATAAACAGGGGACTAAAACCCATGTGTGTTAAAATGCGAAATAGGTAGGGCCACTCCAGGGAGTCAAATGCCTTCGTGGCGTCTAAAAATATGGCAGCAGCCCGCACTGTAGGATGGAAATAATGTAAGTCTGAGAATAGTGTCCTCAAATTATGGGACGTTGAGCGGCCAGGTATGAATCCAGACTGGTCAGGAAGAGCTTCTATCGGGAGGAGCGGTTGCAGGCGATCGGCTAACAACTTTGCATAAATTTTGACGTCCACGTTTATAAGTGATAGCGGACGGTACGAGTCCAGTTCAGCCTCGTCTTTTTCTGGCTTGAGCAGCGTTATGATCAGCGCCTCCCTCATGGAGGGTGGAAGTATACCAGTCTCAAGGGCTTCATCATAGACCGCATGGAGCTGGGGGCCACCTCGTCAGAGTATGCTTTATAGAATGCCGTCGTCAGGCCATCTGGTCCTGGGGCCTTGTTAAGGGGAAAACCTTTTATAACTAGCTTTATATCCTCAACATCATACGATAGGTCCATATTTTTGCAGTGTGCATCACTAAACCATACTAATGCAATTGAATCAAGAAACGCTTGCATACCGTCCTCACATTCCGTCTGTGTGGCCGAGTATAGTTGCGAGTAGAAGTTGCGAAATTCGCATAATACCTTTGCTGGCCCTAGTACAGCATTGCCCTCCGGAGTATTAATTGTGTGGATGTGAGGGCAGAAGACGACTTTCGTATCATTGCAGCTAGCGTTTGTCCCGGTCTATCTCCCTCGCCATAGCGCCTCACCTCCGCATTTTTCCCAAGGAATTTCAGCTCACGCTGAGCTTCCTCCGCGAAGTCTATTAGTTTCGACTTGAGGTCTGCTGCCACTTGGGGTTTGCCCTGACAACAGAATTTCGTATCAAGCTGCCATATTTGTGCTTCAATGTCTTGTAACATGCCTCGAATCGCTGTTGTGCGATGCATTTCCCCCTGATGACCACCTTAAATGCGTCCCATAGGGTGGAAACTGTGGGGACCGGTCCAGCATTTAAGTCAAAATATTCTTTAATGTCAGATCTTATGGTTTCCTTGAACGCTTCGTCTAGTAAAGCATGTGGAGGGAGTTTCCAACTAAACGCTTTTGGTGGCAAGTCAGGGAGGTCAATCGACAACAAACAAGGAGCATGGTCTGATAGGGACCTAGCCATATGGCAAGTTTCTACAATATAGGCCGCCACATCACGCGACACCAGCCAGTAGTCCAATCTGGACCAAGCAGCGTGGTGTGAGGAGATACATATCCCCTCCCGCGTATGTGGGTGTCGGAGCCTCCAGATATCAACCAGGTTGCCTTCGGCCATTAAGTCATGTAGGGTCTGAGTCGCAGCAGGGTGTAGTGGTCTCGGGGATCCCTTCCTGTCAATTGTGTCTTGTAGTACTACAATAAAGTCTCCTCCAAAAATATTGGTATCACACTCTATGGAGGCCAGTTTAGCCCAAAGTACCTTAAAGAACTCCGGGGAGTCCACATTTGGTCCGTACACCGCCGCCAAGACCACCGGTCTACCTCCCAAGAGCCCCTGCAGTATAATGAATCTACCTTCTGGATCAATTTCTACCGCACACTCTCTCCAGTCAAGTCCACAGCGCAGGAGTATAGCAACTCCCCATGCGTAGTTGGAATATATAGCAGAGTGAATATTTGACCATCTTCTGTGTTTTAATCGCAGTGATGGTGTGGTGTTGAGGTGCGTCACCTGTAAAAAACATATGTCTATGTGATGTCTTGTTAAATAATCATGTATCAGGCGCGCCTTCCTACCATCATTCATCCCCCGTACATTCCAGGTGAGGATTTTGCATATATTAGTATCAGTCCCCATCGGTGCACGTCAAACCCGCGAGGCAAATCCCCACAATTGCGTCTGCAACTCCAACATCCATCAGCAATAGGTCAAGTACTTTACGAAAGCTCAAACACACAAAAAACCCTCCCAGTCCCATCCTCCCTCCACCCGCCTCAACCCCCCAACTAGGGTGTGACATAACCCCCCCAAAGCCACTCAAAAAAGTGGATATGCGTAAACAGTGGGAACAGTCCTTGGGGGCATGGGAGCACAGGCGTTACACCCCTGCTTGCACATGGTGGCTGAGCCGACAGAAAGTCTCGATAGCATGGCCAAACAATCAGTACAACAGTGAAATAGAACGGACAAGGTAATGAGGGAACACTGGCCAAGGCACCCAAACATAAAACAGTACCAGACCTGTGTAGCGCTCCGGGGTAAATAACAGTACGTTACCAAATGACCCGTAAGAGATCTCCACAGGAGTCACGGCAAGATCCAACAGTAGGACTATCACCATCAATCATTGTCACTGAGTCGGTCTGAATCTCCGGAGCCTCCAACCCTTTGCGCTGCTATCTTTTTTGGGCCGCAGATGATCTTGCGAACTTAAGGGCTGACTTGGCATCCGTGAAGAAGTGCACAGTTCCGTCATGTGATACTTTTAACTTGGCAGGATAGAGTAGCGCATATGGAATTTCAGATTCAAGCAAGAGGCGTTTCGCCGGCAGGAATTCACGTTGCGCCGCCTGGACTACTGGTGTGAAGTCAGGATAGAAGGATATGACGTTTCCTTTGTGTGTTATTTGACCTCTCTCCCTGGTCAGTCTGAGCACCGTGTCCCTGTCCTGGTAATTCAAGAATTTAGCGAGAATAGGACGTGGCGAACCTCCCACCGGCGGCTTAGGTCCCAGAGCCCTGTGCGCTCGCTCTACCACAAATACAGGGGACAGATGGGGGTCGAAGAGTTCGTGCATGAGGTCCGACACAAAAGTTTCCATCTTCGGTATCGCTGTAGTTCCCAGAAGGCCTGTTATTCGGATATTACTGCGTCGTGAGCGCGCTTCCAAATCATCCGCCTTTGCGCGCAGGGCCTCCAGTGCTTTTTCCATAATCATGATCTGCTCCCTGGTTTCCCGCTGGGATTCGTGTTGTTCAGTATGGCAGTTTTCAAGGCAGTCTAACTGCGTTTCATGAGTGGTTACCTGAGCTTTGACCGAGTCCAGTTGTGACGTCAAAGTGTCCAGCTTAGTATCAATGTTCCGCAAACTATTGCGCATTTCTAGCATCAGGGACTTGAGATCTTCACCTTGAATACCATCGTCGTCCACGACCCCATAGCTTCACGAGTTTCCAAGTCCTGCTCACCAGATTTTACCGGTCGCTTATTTTCATAAGTAATTTTGTGTTGGCGGGTGTCAGCCTTGCCCATGGTTGATGTATACAAAACAGACCCTGCAGCATCGGGATTGCGCCGGGGAGGGAAGTTATAGCGAGAGGGACTCCACGCGGCTTGGCTAGCAATGTGTGTTTTGCACTCAGGAGTTAACACAGCAGGCCAAAGTGTGGTGCAGGTCTCAGGGTCCAGTATTAAGTTACTAGGCTCCTCCGTTGTTAATTAACATGTGGGATTTCTTTGTTTTGTGTGCTGAGTCCACGCTGGGACAAACGTGCCTCTAAAGCCTGCCCAGGAAACTGCTCGCGGTACCCGCTGCGCGGGTCCCGCTTCGCTTGAAGCTTCCTCATACTGCCGTAACTGCTGGGACCTTGGTTCTGGGTGCCGGGACCTGCAGGGCTGCGAGCGTGTTATGGGCGCAGGACTACAAGTCCCAGGAGCGCCCACAACTCCCAATTGCTGCCACCTGGGACGCTCTCCCTGCAGGCTCCTCCCTGGTGCCTCACCGCGGTAAAAGCCGCCTTCTCCTTGCTGCCTGCGGATTTCTTTGTTTTGTGTGCTGAGTCCACGCTGGGACAAACGTGCCTCTAAAGCCTGCCCTGCACCAGGAAACTGCTCGCGGAACCCGCTGCGCGGGTCCCGCTTCGCTTGAAGCTTCCTCATACTGCCGTAACTGCTGGGACCTTGGTTCTGGGTGCCGAGACCTGCAGGGCTGCGAGCGTGTTGAGGGCGCAGGACTACAAGTCCCAGGAGCGCCCACAACTCCCAATTGCTGCCACCTGGGACGCTCTCCCTGCAGACTCCTCCTCTTCCACTTACGACAGTACTTTAATAACTGGAAACCACCGCTGCGCGGGAGCGTCCCGGGAGAAGCCCGGGACAAGGGCGGGACCGTCTGTGGCCGTCAGGGGCCGAAGGAGGCTGGGCTGGGCCACCCCACTGACATTTACAGTTCTGGTATTGTCTGTAAGTTATTTGTGCAGTGATAGTGCCTTGACCTGTTATTACATACTGAGGTGGTACAAGGGTTACCTATATGGCTTGTTCTACAAGCACCTCCACCTTGCTGCCATCTATGGGCGAGGTGGAGGCTGCCGTTATGGGCCCCCTAGATACCTATTTTAAATGGCTGCCTCAGGATATTGATAGGGAAATCGCCTTGGCAGAAAGACGTGCTGGGCGTAGGTTGTCCATTGAGCTGATGAAAACCCCTCCTGAGAAACGCAAAAGTCAAAGTTTCCCCTCACTGGTCACCCCCTTATCATCTATTCTACTACCTGTTGTACATGACATCCCGCATCATTCACCCCCACTAAACGAGTCATTGGGTACTTTTCCCCTAGACATAGTAGCTGCTACTGTGCCTGCAAAGTCCCCAAATGTTTCCATTCACTCACTTACTGGGCAAAACACTACATCAAAACTCTGTGTCCAAGCGCATGCTATAAAATCCAAACCCTGTCCAAAAAGGAAAAGGGGTGCTACTGTAAAAAAATGTCAAGTCCTAAAACCCCCAAGGAAATATAGGAAATTGGGAACTAATATACGCCCTAGTCATGTTCCTGCAGAGAATTCTATAGGATTTCCAACGGGAGAGGGTGAAGCCGTTTCGGTAGGTGCAGATACCATAACATTGGTAACTCCTATGACACCACCATTATTAGGTGCAGATCTCATTATCATAGCATCCCCTGGGCCACCAACACCTAAGCCAGAATTCCTTTTAGAATTGGAAAAACTAATACGTTCCCTTCTAAACCCTTTTGAGATTAGACTTAAAAAGCTAGCAGAACAACTGGACCACCTAGAGCAGGCTAGCTTAGATAACTTTTTTTCCACAAAATCTTAAATTAAGTCTTGCCACAAAATGGGAGAAAATGGGAACAACCAACAAATAGCTGAGCGAGATGCAGGTGCCCCGTTGGTTGATTTACAACCTCCAACTGTGAGTACTGCACCAAGTCAGCGGGGTAAAGGACAGAGTAGAAAGACTATCGCTGACCCACCGATTACTGCAATTAATAGCAATTGCGGGAAAACCAAGCCTTACAGTACTGCAGCGAAAGGCAGAAAGGACAGTCCTAAGAACGCCGCTACTGTTACTAACAATAATATTCCACCCCTGTCTAACACTTCGACAACTAGCCATGGCCCATTGGCAAAAAATGATAAAACTTCCTGTAATAACGGTGTAGGAACATATATGCACCACGTTCCACAGGTGACAAATAGGGGTGGTCCTGCAAGGGATGGAAATAGTATAGCTGATGGAAATAAAGCTCCTACAGTATTGAAAAATGTTGCCCCACCATGCCTTGTCGTTCCAGAACATAGCCAACCAACATCCTATGTGACCAAACTTCCGACTAGGATACCCCCGGTACAACTTACCCCTGATTCCTACCCCTATGTGGCTATCCTTACCAATGTTCCCCCCTTACTGGCAGACCAAAGAGAAACCTATGACATGCTAAAAAACAAAGTTATGCATTGGTTACGGGTCAATAGACCTTTGCCAGGGGAAGTGGATGGCTTGATCATTGGGGTTAGAAGGGTCAACTGGATAGGGAGTACCTCGAAAAGACTGGGGGGTGAATGCATTATAATTAACTTCCAAGACCCAAGGGTGGTGGGGTTAATTACTAGACCTGGTTGGAGTACTAGCAGTGGTGGGATTGGTATTGTAGATCTCACTTTTTTTTATCCAAGACCTGTGGCCACTTATTTTGGTGGGAACAATGAGTCAGTGAGACCTAGTCTCTTTCCTTGGGCAGAGATTAACCCTTTTTTTGTCCCTGCCCCACGACCAAGTGGCTGTTATGAACAGGCATATAACCCTCATGATGGGCTAGGGAACATGAGGTGGTGATGTTGACGGAGATCAGCTGAACCCATTGATCTTGGGGATAACACGGCCAGGGAGAACATACCTGAGAAATCATTGGCAACAAATAGGGATGTAACGTCCAGTCTAGATGGAGTGTTTAACAACAGGGAAAAAGGAAATATGAGGGGGGACATTATGGTATGTTTGGAAGACATGGGGGGTGAATTCAGATCCTCATCAAGGATGGTTATAAATGATGGTAAAGATGCTAACTGTGTAGATTTTGTTCTAGAAGAGGGTGGTGATTGCGATAACTTGACCAACTTCCCGGTTATGCCAGTTATTGATGGGGGGATTTGTAAAGGCAACATTACGGGGAGGTTTTTTTCGTGGAATATCGCGGGGTTGAGTACTAGATTGTTGTCACAAAATTGGTTAGATTTTGTTAATGGGTTTGACATGTGCTTATTTCAAGAGACATGGCTTGCGACCCAATCTTCCTCCCAGGTTACTTAAATTTTTGTATACCAGCGAGTAGAGGCCCAAGGGGCAGACCTATGGGAGGTCTAACAGTTTGGATCAAGCAAAGCTTACAAGTTAAAATAAAAGTGCTTGACCTAGGCTGCAAGGACATACAATTGTTAAGAATATCACCAGGAAAGGGGGGTGTGATAGACATTTATAATATTTATGCTAGGGGTACACATGCTGGAAATTCCCCTACCCTAGACGCTCTATCCACCTTCCTAAAATCACAGTCACTGGGAAATAGAGTGGTTGTGGCTGGTGACCTCAATAGGACATTTGAGCCCCTAGAAAATACAGAACACCCAATAGGGCTGGAGGAAGATGCTCAATGGGGTGTCCAAAACCTAAATATTGTACCAGTCAAGCGGTGGACAAAAGATATACTGTTGTTGAACGCGTTATGTCTGGAATATGGCCTGAGGGCCCTTAATGGCAGGACAAAGAGTGACCAGGGAGGAAATTGCACATTTGACAATGGTCACAGTAAAAGTAGGATTGACTATGTCATTTGTAGCCTTAAGTTATGGTGTGGGGTAGGTGATATGGAAATCAAGGGTAGATTAGAAAGCGATCATAATCCCCTTTGTGTCACCCATTCCTGGTGGAGGGCCACGCCTGACAACCCAGAGTCGCGTAGCGAGATCGTACCGGTTATGGCTAATGACTCACGAAGGGTGAAATGGCCAAATGTGTTGGCAAACCTGGCTTCCTTGGATCACATAAATTTGGAGGTGGACAAAGCAATTGCCGCCATGGAAACAGTAAATCCTGTAACACCAGGTTCCTCCTCAACAACAGACATACACGACACATTCTTTTCCTTGATAAAACCGCATTTTACTAGATTAGTCAAGGCAAATAGAAAAGCACCCATTGAACTGGCGAGGTGGTTTAATAAACAGTGTAGGTCAACCAGATTGGAATTGGGTAGGGCAATCAAAAGCAGGGATAAGGCCTCGATTAGTATAGCCAGGAAACAATACAATGATAACATCCGCAAGGCTAAGAAACAGTGGGATGAGGAACATTGGGAGGAGCTCCTCAAAGCTTCTGGGTCAAGAGATTCCAGACTTTTTTGGAAAATCGTGAAGTGGGGCAGAGGTGGTACCCCTAACAACCCAGATAACAATGTTAATGAGGCATCATGGGTCGAGTATTTTAAACCCCAGTATGCAGAGAATAGGGATATTATGGCCATTGAACTTATCCTAGTGGTATTTTGTAAGGGAGACCTATTCTCAAATGAAGAAGCTGAACTGGTAATTTCAACACTACAAGGGGGGAAAGCACCGGGGTTAGATGGAATTCCCTCAGATATATTTAGGCATGACAAGGTTCGGTGGGCTAGGTACATGACCTTACTGGGAAATGCTCTAGCTAAAGGGGCTAAAATCCCAGAAATATGGAAGGGGGCAATAATTATACCGATCTATAAGAAAGGCGATCGGTCACTCGCGGCCAACTATAGGCCAATAAGTTTGATTGCCACTATCCAAAAAGTGGTGGGGAAGATGGTGGTCAACAAACTTATGGCTTGGGTAGATGAGAATAATGCCCTCTCCCCCTACCAGGCAGGATTTAGGCGGGCAACTAGTACGGTAGATCAAATATTTCGATTTACCATGCTACAGTGGGGGACTGTACTCCTTGGCGAGGCAGCCTCTGTGTAGCATTCGTAGACTTGAGGGCTGCTTTCGACTTGGTGCCCAGGAGCAAGTTGTGGGTAGTTCTGAAAAAGATAGGGGTCCCATCAGAGTTGCTTACATTAATAATGCGTCTCCACGAAAGCAACTTTGCCAAAGTCCAGTGGGGGAGGATCGGGGAATCTACCAATAATTTTCCAGTTGAGCGGGGTGTACGGCAGGGATGCGCAATGGCACCCCTGCTATTCTCCTTGTTCATTAATGGTATAGTGGATAGGATGCTGGATGCAAGGGTAGACGCACCATCGCTAGCGGGCATCAGGGTTCCGATATTGATGTTCGCTGACGACACACTGATTGTGTCCAAAACCCCGGCAGGACTCCAGCGAGCCTTGAACATATTTGATATGTTTTGCAGGGAACAAGGTCTCGAAGTTAATGTTAGTAAAACAAAGCTGATGGTTTTCGGACAAAAGCGCCGATCCCAACCAAGAGTATCTCTAAATAACATTAAGCTTGAGTTAGTAAATGTCTTTACTTACCTAGGGGTAGAGATATCGAGTAAGTCAGGTTGGTCGCGACATATTGAGAAGGCGATACTGAAACACCAGCAGATTTCAGGAGCGCTCCGGGTAGAACAAGTAAAATCGAAAACTAGACCTATAAAACCGGTCCTCATGGTCTACGATGCCAAAGCCTTGGGTGCAGCATTGTATGGGGCTGAAGTATGGGGTTTTGAGAGGCTCCACAACCTACAAATATCCAAAAATAGGTTCCTGAGAGGAATAACAAGTCTCCCCCAGAGTACCCCATTAATACCACTTGGCCTGGATTTAGGAAGGAGATTGGTTAGTGACCGTGCCCGACTAAGGCCTATCCTTTATTGAAGACGGCTTTGGACGACCCCAGAGATCAGACACTATGCTGATGGGTTTTTAGCCCTAGTTAAATCGGATGTATTTCATAAAATCACATGGTTGAAGATGCTCAGGGATGTTCTTGCTGAGCTCGGCCTCTCTAATCTCTGGGAAAATCCTCTTGGAGAAGCATTCCCAAGTAAAAACACTATTAAGGCCATATATTGGGATTATATAGAACATAAGCTCTGGAGGAGTACACATGCAGAAACAATGGGGGGTAGATTTATGGAAATTAAAACGAGACCTGCACTGGAACAGTATTAGGACAGTATAACTGTTCCGTTAGACAGGAAATTATTCTTCCAGTTAAGGGCAGGTTCTCTCCCCCTGAGGTCACTGACGTGTAGTTGGAGGAGTAGCAATAGCTCGTGTTGCCCGGTATGTGGTGCCCCCAATGAAAGTATTATCCACTTTTTATTTTTGTGTGAGGCCTATGTAAACCCAAGGAAATTATGGCTGGCACCTGTTTGTAGAAATCTTGGGGTGCTAAGCGGTGTAGAGGGGTTGAGAATCATTTGTACCTCCACCGAAATGCCCATTGTACTAGGAACAGCAAAATACTTGGGGTGGGCATGGTCTATTAGGCGGAGGGCCCTACCTCCTAACATGTATTAAATTTAAAAAAAAATTCGAGAAAGCTTGCACAAGTTATTATTAAAATGTATTTTATGTATATGAAATAAGAATTTTAATTGTAATGTGTTTTAAAATGTATGTAATGTGTTTTGAAATGTATGAATTTAAATTTCATGTTTGTGCTTTTATGAGTGTATAACTCGAATAAAGCTTTTTCAATTCAATTCATTCAAAAAAACCCTCCTTGGACGCAGCTGAACTGGCCAACTACCGACCAATATCCCTTCTCCCCGGGACCAGCAAGGTTGCAGAGAAACTGGTGAATAAGAAACTCTCCCAGTTTCTTGAATCTAATAATCTGCTAAAAAACTCGCAGACAGGTTTCCGCCCAGGACAGGGCACCGACATCGCCCTCCTGGCTGCAGTGGAGGAGGCCAGAGCGCTCTTAGACGAGGGAGGATCAGTGGCAGTGATCCTCCTCGACCTGAGCGCGGCCTTCGACACCGTCAATCACCAACTCCTGGTCAAACGGCTCAAGAAGGTAGGAGTAGAAGGCACCGCTCTATCCTGGCTTTCCTCCTTTCTGGCCCAACGCTCCTTCCAGATCTGGGAAAATAACACCCGCTCCTCCGATACACCCCTCCAATGTGGGGTGCCTCAGGGCTCCTCCCTGAGCCCCACATTGTTTAACATCTATATGTCCCCATTGGAGGAGGTTGTCATCCCGTTCGGAGTGAGCATTGTCAGCTATGCGGATGACACACAGCTAGTTGTCTCCCTTTCCCACCCTAGTCAACAGCCAGCGGACCTATTCAACTGCTTGACGCAGATCCAAGGGTGGATGAATAACTCAGCCTTAAAGCTGAATGGTTCTAAAACGGACATTCTCCTTTTGGGTCAGAAAGGATGCACCTTCCCCCTGAACACCTGGCCACCCTGTCTGGGCCCCCCCCCTGCTCCCAAACAGGAAGTAAAAAGCCTGGGAGTATGGATTGAAACAGATCTTTCTTTTACCACACAGGCCAAAAAAGTAGCAGGCACTTGCTTCGGCCTACTCAAATCGATGAGAAAGATCCTGCCCCTCCTTCCACCCACATCGCAAAGACTTCTCATCGAAGGCCTTATACTGTCCAGGCTTGACTATAGCAATGCTATATACCTGGGCGCACCCGAAGCAACCCTAAATAAACTGCAGAAAATTCAAAATGCTGCCGCCCGGATCCTCACGCATACTCCTGCCAGAGCTTCAGCCAAACCTGCTCTGAAGCTCCTTCACTGGCTCCGAGTGAGGGAACGAATAACATTCAAAGCCTTAAGCCTGGCTCATAGGCTAGTGCAGAATCAGGGCCCCCCCATTCTGAGGAAATTCATACAACCCTATAAAGCCCCTAGATCTCTCAGATCGTACAAGGAGTCCCTCATCACCGTGCCCAGATTAAAAAAAGCCCGCACGGGTGGAAGACGTTTCTCGATCCACACAGCGCGCCTTTGGAACGCCCTTCCTCGAGACCTGAGGAAAGAATCGAACTACCTACGATTCAGGAAACGACTCAAAACTCACTTGTTCCCTTAAAACAACTTTAACCACTTCTATTTTTAACTGCTTCTGTTTTAAAATTGCTTCTGTACCCCTCTTTTACCCCGCCCCCACTGGTGTAGGGATTTTTAGCGCTGGGAAACCTCAGGGTGACTACGCGCTCTATAAAAATTTTTAATAATAATAATAATGTGGGTGCACCTGGGTCCAGCCGGTCGCAAGGGGGGGTGTAAGCAGCTGTAGTACCCCTGACCTCCAGCAGCAAAGGTGGCTCCCCGTGTGTGGTATCAAGGAGCAGGCAGAACAGCAAGGATTCAGGGCCACGTTGTGTATTCACCTATGCGGGGTGCGACACTGAGCAAGGGCCCCACTAGCAGGTTAATCGCCCATATCTCTCTCCCAAAATCATGGCGCAGGGGGGGACGTGCTATGCCTACCACAGGTTGTGTGCTCCGTCTGCAGTTTCTCGCACAACCTCATTGCCCCAGGCGCTAGATGCGGGGTACTGTACAGGAGCACCAAGTATCACGGGCCTTCAGATTGCCAAAAAACTAATACAATAATAAATGTAATTAATTTAAACATACTTAAAATACTTAAATAAACTTAAAATTAATAAATAATTAATGTAACTTAAATTTTTTTTAAACCTATACATATGTATATACAGATTATTAACAAAACATATACAATATTTTTTCCGTAGGATAGCGAGAGGGTTACATTTACTATTCCCACTCCAGAGAGTGCAACAGTAGGGAAAGCGTTGGATAGCGTAGGGGTGAAAATTACTATTCCCACTCCAGAGAGCGCAACAGTAGGGAAAGCTTTGGATAGCTTAGGGGTAAAAATTACTATTCCCACTCCAGAGAGCGCAACAGTAGGGAAAGCATTGGATAGCGTAGGGGTAACAATAACTATTCCCACTCCAGAGAGTGCAACAATAGGGAAAGTGTTGGATAGCATAGGGGTAAAAATTACTATTCCCACTCCAGTGAGTGCAACAGTAGGGAAATCGTTGGATAGCGTAGGGATAAAAATTACTATTCCTACTCCAGAGAGTGCAACATTAAGGAAAGCGTTGGATAGCGTTGGGATAAAAATGACTATTCCCACTCCAGTGAGTGCAAAAGTAGGGAAAGGGTTGGATAGCGTAGGGGGAAAAATTACTATTCCAACTCCAGAAAGTGCATCAGTAGAGAAAGCGTTGGATAGTGTAGGGGTAAAAATTACTATTCCCACTCCTGTGAGTGCAACAGTAGAGAAAGCGTTGGATAGCGTAGGGATGAAAATTACTATTCCTACTCCAAAGAGTCCAACAGTAGGGAAAGCGTTGGATAGCATAGGGATACAAATTACTATTCACACTCTATTGAGTGCAACAGTAGGGAAGGCGTTGGATAGCGTAGGGGTATAAATTACTATTCTAACTCCAGAGGGTGCAACAGTAGGGAAAGCGTTGGATAGCTTAGGGGTAAAAATTACTATTCCCACTCCAGTGAGTGCAACAGTAGGGAAAGCGTTGGATAGCGTAGGGGTAAAAATTACTATTCCTACTCCAGAGAGTGCAACAGTAGGGAAAGTGTTGGATAGCGTAGGGTTAAAAATTACTATTCCCACTCCAGTGAGTGCAATAGTAGGGAAAGTAAATACTTCATATATAAATATAAATAACATAAATATTAATACCAATTACAAAATAATTAAAATACTTTACAATTTTATAAAATATATTAATTAATTAATTAAAATTACAAATAAAAATTAACTAATAATAAAAATTACCTACTAATACTATATATTTACCAATTACCAATAAATTAATTTACAATATAAAAAATAAATAAAAATTAGACACACAAAAAAATATTTATAAAATGTAATTACTTACAATAAAATTACTTTCCAAGATATTCCCCTATAAACACACAACCCACTACAGAAAATAATGTAATAAAAGTAACATATTTATCAATTAATCATTGACAATAAATTACAAATTATATTTTAATTAATTACCAATTAATAAGTAATTAACAATTATTTCTAAATAAATAACAATAAATAAAATAACATATTTAATTAATTATAATTAAATTACTTCCCACCCTATTCCCCTATAAACCCACAACCCGCTACAGAAAATAAATTACTAAAATTAACATATTTATCAATAAATCAATTACAATTAATTACCAATTATATTTTAATTATTTACAAAGTAATAATTCATTCACAATTATTTCCAAAAAATCCCAATAAATAAAATAACATATTTAATTAATTATAATTAAATTAATTCCCACCCTATTCCCCTATAAACCCACAACCCACTACAGAAAATAAATAACTAAAACAACATATTTATCAATTAATCAATTAAAAGAGATTCCTGCATTCGGCGCCTGAGGCTTGAGCCGGGCAGTTACATTTCTTCTACTCTTCTTCTAAGAGCTGTTTTAAAACTATTTTACTTTGAATGCACTACCCCCTGTGTCCTTTCCCCCCCCTGCACTAAGCGCGCGGATTTAACGCGACGCTGATTGTCTTCTCCGATTTTGGGTCAAGACATCATTTTAAATTGCAAAAAGTAATCCTGATTATTTCTTTACTCACCACACCCAGCGCTACCTCCCTCAGAGGGTCCGGCCGATCTTGGGGCTGTTCGACCTGGGGTTAGGGCAGAGCTAGTGCGGCAGCCATCTTGGGCAGGGCTTCCTCCCTTGAGGCGAGAGGAAAGACTATAAAAATAGTAAAGGGACTCTAGTCGCAGATTCCTGCATTCGGCGCCTGAGGCTTGAGCCGGGCAGTTACATTTCTTCTACTCTTCTTGTAAGAGCTGTTTTAAAACTATTTACTTTGAATGCACTACCCCCTGTGTCCTTTCCCCCCCTGCACTAAGCGCGCGGATTTAACGCGACGCTGATTGTCTTCTCCGATTTTGGTTCAAGACATCATTTTAAATTGCAAAAAGTAATCCTGATTATTTCTTTACTCACCACACCCAGCGCTACCTCCCTCAGAGGGTCCGGCCGATCTTGGGGCTGTTCGACCTTGGGTTAGGGCAGAGCTAGTGCGGCAGCCATCTTGGGCAGGGCTTCCTCCCTTGGGGCGAGAGGAAAGACTATAAAAATAAACCGCTATGACTCCGCGCAGCGGACGCGTCCAGCGGGCGCGCCGTCATCGCGTCGGAGTCAAGCCAGAGTCCAGCCCGTCTGCGCCCGTCCGCGACAGTCCGGGGCGCGGGACGACTCCCCTTAGCCCTTTAACACTATCTACTGTTCCAGACCCGGTAAGACACCGTGTACATTATTCGAAACAGGAGCTTCTCGCTCTATGTCCAGAAACGGATAAGGGCGGTGACCATCACTATCCAGCTGATAGTCTACCTACTTCATGTGAATACTGTAACTACACTTTCTCAGCACCCAAAAGTAAGACTCTGTTCTCAGCGAAACCAAATATGATACTACTCAATTATAGATCAATGAAAAAACATAAATTGGAAATATATGATCTAATAACGAATAACAATCTCGATGTCTTATTTTTAACTGAGACATGGTTGGATGATGAGTCTGCCCCAGATGCGCTAGAAGCCATCCCCCCTGGCTACTGCCTACTGCATCTAGACAGACACAAACAAAGAGGGGGAGGGATAGCCATTATTTATAAAACTGAGTTACAATGCACTCTTACTAAAGCTAATATATTGCACAGTGAAAGTGGCCAATTTACCATCAACTACAGACATCATTAACAGCCTGTTAATATATCGCCATCCTGGAGCAGCTGGACAATTCGAAAACAATCTTTTTGAGTATGTAACGCAACCAGCTCTACGTTATAAAAAGTTCATATTCCTAGGGGACTTAAATCTTTATTTTGAGGATAGGGAGTGCAAAGATGCTCAAGAGATGGCCATGGCATTGGCATCGTTGGGACTGAGCCTTCAATCGATTGCTCCATCCCACCAACATGGCCATCTTTTAGACCCCATCTTTGCCAACTGGGAAGGAATCACTACCTTTCCTCCGGTAAAAATCATCTGGTCCGATCACTTTGTTATTCCATTTTTAATACATAATACTCTCATAAATAACAATACCCCTAAACCCCCTTTTCTTAAACATAGAAACTGGAAGAAATTTGACCATGAAACCTTTAGACTTGCTCTCCTAAAAAACCCTCCCCTGCGAAGTAATTCCCTCCAAGAAGCCTATGAAAACTATGAAAATTGGCTGTCCAATGCCTTAGATAAGATAGCCCCCTGGACATCTAAGCCTCCTGTCAGGCAGTCAAAAACCGCTCCATGGTTCTCTGAAAAATTAAAACTAGCCAAAGCCAGATGTAAAACGCTAGAGCGCAATTGGAGAAAGCACTATAATCCTGAAGACAAAACACTTTATAAGACCGAACTCCATAAATATGACAAATTAGTGAGATTGGAAAAAAAGCTGCCACCTCAAAAATAGAATTGCCTCAGCGGATTATCCTACTGAAGAATTATTTTCAATCTATAGAGAACTTACTATTCCTACTAGATTGGAAGCTCAGGATACATATTCGAAGGAGCTATGTGACTCCATTGCTGATTTTTTTGTCAACAAGATTGACAAAATCCATGCCACCTTTATAAAAGAGGAGTCTAGATCTAGTGAATCGACAGAAGTTAACAATTGCAACACGAGGACCTGTGATCTTACGTCTTTTATCACCCCAGAGAAACAAGAACTTCTCAGCATTGTTAACAGCATACAATCTGGTTCCCCGAGTGACGTATGCCCACCGACTCGCTGCAGAGGAGTCATGGAGTCTACGGTCATCAACCACATCCACCAAATTGTATCCCTGTCCTTCGAGGAATGTAAGGTATTAGATACCTGGAAAATCGCCCAAGTTATTCCCTTAAAAAAAAGGCCAACATTCACATCTCCCAATTCCAGAATCTCCGCCCCATATCCCTCCTCCCTTTTTGTGCCAAGATTGTGGAGAAAGTAGTGAACATACAGCTCATGAGCTATCTGAAAGATCACTCGCTCTTACACCCAACTCAATCTGGGTTTAGAGCCGGATACTCTACTGAGTCAGCCCTACTTTTCTCCACAGAGAGTCTTAGGCGCATAGCGGATGAGGGAGAGACAGCAGCGTTGATATTATTAGATCTAAGTGCAGCCTTTGATACCATGCTGCACTCAACGCTGCTGTCTCGGCTGTCTGGAATGGGAGTTAAGGGGCCAGCCCTTGCGTGGTTGGAGTCTTTTCTGGCCAACAGAAACTTTCAGCTACACTGCCCCCCCTTCAAGTCTTCTCTGAGAAATGCGAGCCACGGGGTCCCTCAGGGCTCAAGTTTAAGCCCTACCCTATTTAATATCTATATGGAGCCCCTGGCTCGCATAGTAGAGAATTATGGGGTGGGCATTGTTAGCTACGCTGATGACACCCAACTGATGTTCAAACTCACGCCCGACCACAGGGAGGATGCCACCAATTTCTCCAACTGCCTCTCTTCCGTGGCAGCTTGGATGAACAACAACTGCCTCCGCCTCAATGGCGACAAAACTGAGCTGATGGTGGTTGGAAAATCCTCCTCCGCATGGTCCCACATGTGGTGGCCAACGGAATTAGGCAGTCTACCTTGCCCTGTGGCTTCGGTGCGGAACTTGGGCATAACGTTGGATTCCAACCTGTCATACAAATCTCATGTGAACAAAGTCACAGCAAGATGCTTTAGCATACTGAGGGTTCTTCGGAAGGTCCTTGATCTTCTTCCCTTAGACTCAAGAAAGACAATTGTGCATGCCCTAGTCACCCCCCATCTGGACTATGGGAACGCCTTGGTATTGGGTCTGAGCAAGAAGAGCATACACCAGCTCCAATGTGCACAAAACGCCGCTGCGCGCCTTGTACTCAAGCTACCTCGAAGAGCCTCAGGGAAAATGGCCTTAACTAGACTCCATTGGCTCCCCATCAAGGAGCGAATTAAATTCAAGGCCCTGTGCTACGCCCATCGCATCGCCCATGGAACTGGCCCAGACTATCTGCACAGTCTACTTACAATACATCGCCCTACCCGGAATCTTAGATCCTCGGGTACGATGATGTTTAAAATTCCTAAAGTAACCAGAGCCAAGATGGGCGGCTCCTCGTTCAGATACCTCGCTGCTAAAGGTTGGAACGAACTCCCCATCGAGATGCGGATGGAACCTTCTGAAACAAGATTTCGAGGAAAACTGAAAACTCTCCTCTTCCCCCGCATCTGATCCCCCTCTCTCCCCCCTGGCCCTGTTCTTTTTCCCCTGTATTCATTCCTCCAGGTTCCTTTGCAGTTTTCAGCGCGGGGACACTCTGTTTTGAGTAATAAGGCGCTCTACAAATGGCTTCTATTCTATTCTATTCTATTCTAAAATTAATTACCAATTATAGTTTAAATATTACCAATTAATAATTAATTGACAATTAATTTGAAATAAATACCAATAATTAAAATAACATATTTAATTAATTATAATTAAATTACTTCCCACCCTATTCCCCTATAAACCCACAACCCGCTCCAGAAAATAAATTACTAAAATTAACATATTTATCAATTAATCATTGAAAATTAATTACCAATTATATTTTAATTAATTACCAATTAATAATTAATTAACACTTAATTCTAAATAAATACCAATAAATAGAATAACATATTTAATTAATCATAATTAAATTACTTCCCACCCTATTCTCCTATAAACCCACAACCCGCTACAGAATTATATTACACAAAAATTAAAAATTAATATTAACTTACCTTAAATTCAATATTTTTGTTGTCTATATTCTGTCTAGTCGATATTATGTCCATTCTATTCGATATTAAAATTTTCTAGTTGATATTTTGGTAGTCTACTCAAGAGCTCCAAGAAGAACTACCGAGCCCTCGAGAAAGCCTGGCGCAGAGACCCAACACCGAACAACATGACTGCCCTCAAGCTCGCCACCCGAAAACACCACCAACTGATCCACGCCACCAAGAAAACTGCATTCAAGGAACGACTGGACAACAACGCACACAACAGCAAGGAACTCTTTAACATCGTTTAAGAGCTCTCCAACCCCAACGCCGGAAACAACAACATCACCCCTTCGCAGGACCTCTGCAACTCCCTCGCCTCCTACTTCCACAACAAGATCGCGGACATACACAACAGCTTCAGCTCTCAACCGACGCACGCCAAGACTGAACCACCGCCCCCCACCACCACCCTCCGCGCCTGGACCCCGATCAGCACCGAAGACACCATCCGCACGATGAACTCCATCCACTCCGGATCTCTGACCGACCCCTGCCCTCACCACATCTTCAACAAGGCCGACGCTGTCATCGCACCTCACCTGCGGGACATCATCAACACCTCCTTCGACACCGCCACCTTCCCGGAGAGCTGGAAGCACGCCGAACTCAGCGCTCTACTAAAGAAGCCATCAGCCGACCCCACCGACCTCAAGAACTACCGCCCCATCTCACTGCTCCCGTTTCCTGCTAAAGTCATCGCGAAGACCGTCAACAAGCAGCTGGCCGCCTTCCTCAGGACGAACGGATCCCTCGACCTCTCGCAGTCTGGCTTCCTGGCCAACCACAGTACAGAGACCGCCCTGATCGCAGCTACCGATGACATCCGAGCCCTGCACGACAATAGAGAAACAGCGGCCCTCATCCTCCTAGATCTCTCTGCGGCCTTCGACACTGTCTGCCACCATACCCTAGTACAGCGCCTCAGCAACGTCGGAATCCAGGAGAAGGCACTGGAATGGATCACCTCGTTCCTCGGCGGAAGGACACAGAGAGTCCGCCTCCCCCCGTTCAGATCAGAAGCCACCGAAGTCATCTGCGGCGTTCCTCAAGGTTCCTCGCTCAGCCCAACCCTCTTCAACGTCTACATGAGCCCCCTCGGAGACATTGCACGCCAACACAACCTCAACATCATCTCCTACGCCAACGACACCCAGCTGATCCTCTCCCTCACCAACGACCCCGCCACCGCCAGAACCAACCTACACAAAGCGATGACAGACGTAGCCAAGTGGATGATGAGCAGCCGTCAGACAAGACGGAAGTCCTCATCCTGGGATCTTCACCCTCCGCCTGGGACGACTCCTGGTGGCCCCCCCGCCCTGGGCAGCGCACCCAAACCAACAGACCACGCACGCAACCTAGGCTTCATCCTGGACTCCTCCCTCTCCATGACCAGACAAGTCAACGCCGTCTCCTCGTCGTGCTTCAACATCCTGCGCATGCTACGTAAGATCTTCCGGTGGATCCCGACCGAAACCAGGAAGACGGTCACCCAGGCCCTCGAACCACCGCCAAACTCCAGAAAAGACTCCAGCAGTTCCAGAACGCCTCAGCACGACTCATCCTGGACATCCCCCATCGCAGCCACATCTCCGAACACCTGAGAGATCTGCACTGGCTCCTGGTCAACAAGAGAATCACCTTCCGTCTCCTCACCCACGCACACAAAGCCCTGCACAACCAAGGACCAGCATACCTTAACAGCCGCCTCAACTTCTACGCTCCCACACGCCATCTTCTATCGACCAGCCACGCCCTCGCCGCCGTCCCCCGGATCCGAAGAGCCACCACAGGAGGAAGGTCCTTCTCCTACCTGGCCGCCAAGACTTGGAACTTCCTCTCGACCCACCTCCGCCTGACCCAGGACCACCTCGCCTTCAGGAAGCAGCTCAAGACCTGGCTGTTCGAGCAGTAGCGGACCCCCCCCCCCTCCCCTAGCACCTTGAGACCCTTCGGGTGAGTAGTGCGGTATATAACTGCTGTGATTGATTGATTGATTGTCTAGTCGATATTATGACTATTCTATATTTTTTACTCAATATTATGTCTAGCCGATAATAAAAACTCGATATTTTGACTCTATACCACAAACTCCACATCACTATCTGAAGATCCCGGACTTCTTCAGGGTGATGAATTGTAATCAAGGTCACAGTTTCTAGTCACAGTCGCTGTCAAAGAAGCAAAGGTAGGCACACAGAAAAGTCATGGGGCTGGAACATGCAGGAGCATCAAGTTGACCACCCTGAAGAAGTCCGGCAACGGACGAAACGCGTCGGCTATCTGCAACTATCAAAAAAGAAAATAAAGAATAAAAATTGAATAAAAGAAAGAAAATCAAAGTCACTGCTTTTGTGTGTCTTATCTGAATAAGCTGGGAAAACCATTAACTTTGTTCACTTATATGTTTTTAATAATTGTTCTGCAACAGTGTATAACTTTTGAAGGGTGCTGTCCAACTATCAAAATCAGCTTTCGTGGGTGGTAGGCTACCTATCTCCCTTAAGACCCGTGTGGGAATCACGTGTCTGGGCATAGCACCTTCTATTTTCGACACAATACATGGTATTTCAATAGTGGTGCAGTTTTTTCCTTAATTCCCAGTTCTCCGGTCTCTGTGCTGTGGTTGTCTCAGAAGCCGGATTGGGATTGATGGAGGATGGCATCTTCGTGTCAGTTCCTTGTTGAATGTTTTCTCTGCCATTTTGGCCGTGTAGGGAAGGAGCGAGATGGGCCAGTAGTTTTTGAGGTCGGTGGGTTCAGCTGTTGGCTTCTTGAGCAAGGGCCTGACATCTGCGCTTTTCCAGTCTTCTGGGAATGTGCCTGTTCCCAGGGTGGGATTGATGGTGCATTGTAGTTCAGGTGCGATGGTGGTGGCGGCTTGGTAGTAGATGTGTGTGGGCAGGGGTCGGTGGGGGCCCCTGAGTGGACCCCTTTCATGGTTGCGGTGGTGTCTTTGACTGGTATCAGCATCCAGATGGAGATGGTGGGCTGGCCAGTGCGTGGGGGGCGGGCCGGCTGTGGCATCAGGTGGGGGGTCGATGAATTTGTCGTAGAGGTTTTTTATCTTGAGGTGGAAGTATGTTCCAAGCTTGTTGCAGAGGTCTTGGGACGGGGTGATGTCTGTGGCTTCACTGCGATGGTTGATGAATTCCTGGATGACAGTGAAGAGTTCCTTGGAGTTGGTGGATGTTGGTGGAGTTGGCGATGATTTGGTGTGGATGAAGGTCCTCTTAGTGGTTCTGATTCAGTTGCGGTAGTTGGTCATGGCGTCTTTGTAGGTGGTGTAGTTTTCGAGTGTCTTGGTGTTTCTCCAGTTCTTCTTCAGGCACATGCCAGGTGTGTCAGGTTTTGCAGATTTTTTCTGGGGCGCTGTTTGTCGGTGTTGGGTAGCGGACGAGCGTGTCTCTGCAGTTGGAGATCCAGATGCGGAGTTCTCTGGCTGCAGCGTTCTCGTCAGATGCCGGTGTGTGCTTGTCTCCGGTGAGGGTGGAGTTGAGTTGCTCATCAGTGACCTTGTTCCAGTTTCTTCTTGGTGAGAGTGAGGCTTGTTTGGCTGTTTTGGGTTTGTCGACGGTGAAGTGTATGCAGTGGTGGTCAGTCCATGTGGGCTGTGTTGTGTGGCTGGAGTGGACGATATTTCCTGCTAAGAAGATGGGGTAGAGTATGTGTCCTACCTTGTGGGTGGGTGTGGTAATGAGTTGGTTGAGTCCGATGTTGGCGAGGTTGTCCCAGAGGATGGTGGAGTTGGGCTTGCTGGAGTTGTCGAGGTGGAAGTTCAGGTCTCCAATGAGTATGTAGTTCATTGGGCTTTAGCGTAGGGTGCAATGCGGTCAGTGATGGTGGCAGCAAAAGAAGCCCGGGGGCCGGGGAGTCCGTAGACGAGGGTTCCGCAGAAGTTGGGGCTGGTCTTGATCAGGAAGTGCAGGTGCTTGGTGGACGGGAAAGTTTCATTGGAGGAGGTGAGGCAGAGGGTCCTTCCTCAGGATCTTGTATCCTTCCAGGATGGCAGTGTTGATGTCAGGGCTGGAGGAGGCATTGGTTTAGGTCGCTGTGAAGAAGGCAATGTCTGGCGAGAGAGCACTGAGTAAGCTCCAGATCTCCATGGTGTGCTTGTGCAAGGAGCGCACATTCTAAGGGCATTGCTGCTGTTGGTTATGGTGGTGCCGGAGGCTGGGTTGGTAGTTAAAGTCTGGCAGCAGCGGAGGCAGGAGAACTGTCCGTGGGTCTTGTTTGGCGTGGCCTGTTGGCAGTGCTTCATCTTCCGGGGTTGAGAGCGTGGAGTGTGGCTGGGGTGTAGTGGTGGGTGGTGCGAGATGCAGGGTCCCTGGCGCTGGACACAGTCGTGTTGCGGATGGGCGCCGACGGGCTTGCCTTTGGTGCGCCTTTGGCAGCGGCCTCCATTAAGTAGGGGAGGGGGAGGGGGAAGGGCAAGCGCAGCTAGGAGGTGGGGAGGTGGGAAGGCAGGAAGTGGTGAACGGGAGGTGAGCAGGGACTAACGAGTGTCAGAACCGGAGTAGGGCGGTGAGAGGCAAAAAACAAAAACCACAATGATTAAAGCAAAGACTGTAACAAAAAAAGCAGGCAATCAGGTAATCAGGCAACTAAAAAGGCAACTAAAAAGGCAACCAAGACTAAAAAAAAAACCAAGGCAATCAGGCAGTGTAAAGCAGTAATGCAGGACAGGCACAGAGGGCGGCTGGGTTGTAGCGGTGGGTAGTGCGAGATGCAGGGTCCCTGGCGCTGGTTGCGGTCGGGTTCGGACGGGCTAAATTATACAAACAGCCAATAACGATCCCTACCAGAACGGTTCTTCTTATGTAATTGAAGACCTCATTCTGGGCAACAAGGAACGTAGAAGGACGCAAACTGCACTTAGGCTACATAGGTTTGGATTAATGCATATCAGCAATACCAATGCAGCAACAACTGACTTTTAGAAAACTACAGTAGTTGTAGTCTCTGGTGTGATCGTCAATGCCTTAATGCTTTTAATTGTAATGGGAGAGGATTGTGTAGGATAAAGCTTCTTGTGATAAAATATATTTTAATGGGTTCTTTATCCCTGCTTAGAACGAAGAATAGAATTGAGTACTAATGTAACTTATTTATGTAGCTAATTGCTTTGGCTTGAATTATTTATGTATTTTCTTAATACCTTTACAAATGTGCCTACTTAGTTCAGACCAGCAGCCGGGGTTATTTATTTTAGCCTTTTTTCCAAAATAATATTTAGGCGTCGTAATTAACATGATGAGCTGTTTACCTTACAGTTACTAATTATCGGTCAAAGATCACCGTTTTTAACAAACCTCTTCTCTCATGAGTTCATGTTAGTCTGGAAATTACGCTCATTTATCCGAGGTTTGCACCAAGTTTGTATTCTGTTTCCGTCTCTCCTTTGGGATACAAGGTCTGTATATTGAACACTGACACATGCCTGCTTCAGACGTAATTGGAATTTAATGAGCTGATCTCTCGGCTAGACTTTTTAAAAAGTGATTCCTAAAATCAGCAGGCAGTTGTCCCTTTATATACTGTACTCTATAAGCACTAGGTGGCTGTGCTTTAAATTATGCAAATTAGAGAAGGGCCTCCCAAAACACTTCGGCGAAAAATACATTTATTTATATTGACTCATTCCCCACTAATAGGAGTGCTTCAATTTAGTAAATGTAGTGTTCAATGTTTAAAAGTTGCGCGATTGTATATTAATGAACACGTTCTGTACTTTCTTTTTCAGAGGTTCAGCTGCCATCTGATAATTCTGCACATATGACAGAAATTTCGATTAAGTTGCACGTACATTATTAACGCTGAGCCATTATAGTTTTTGGCAGTGTAGGAAAAGGGATTTTATATGCAGCTCAAAATCCTGGCTGCTTGCAGAAGCTGACATGGGTCATTAGCTGCTTTCAAACCTATAGTACTAATCACCTCTTAAAGGCGAAAAATAAAGTGAAACAGCTGCAACATTGAAGCACACTGTGATGAAAGGGCCAGAAAGAAATTGATCTGGCGAACTTTCTATATTTAAAACAGTAATGTATGCCTATCCTTGTGATGGGAGCCCAGAAAGAGGCATTGGGCTGTTGATTTCAACAAACACGGATTAGATAGTAATGCCATATACCTACAATAATTTGGATTTAATTTCCGGCTTTCTACAGGTTCGAAGTGCGCTGCAGTGGGAGGGGTTTTCCAATGTTGGTAAGGATGCGACTGAGGACACACTACGGCTGATGATATTGAAAATCTATTGACTATGAACAAGAGGTTAATACCAAAGAGGTCTGCGGAAAATGAGAGAAAGGAATTCGATCTGTATGATCTCAGTAGTAAGAGAGTGTTATCCTCCTATCTGAAATGTTCTACTCTTGAAAGCCGTCACAGATACCTTACTAATATGTTGGATACATATTGATTGTGCTATTTTAGATTTAGGACGAAAGATATCTCAGTCTAAGTAAAAAAGGGAGCATGGTGCATGAGTCTTGTGTCTCTGTACTTATTACCAAGAAAGACCATCACCTGCGCACTCAAAACCATCAGACGCCCTCTATGCCGGTGATGGAGCAAGGTTTCACATATACCGAAACTTGCTTGTACTCAACCGTCTCTAAATAACCTGTAATATGTTAACCAACATGTTTTGTTTAATAATATTTACATTAGACAACATTTCTAGTATCTAGGGGATGCTTGCCTATGTGCTTTTACTAATATTAACTCGAGTGAATTAATATGGCTGCCACAACGTGGGAATTTCACTGTGCATGCGTCTGCCACACTCACGTGGTATGACATATTTTCTGCTTGGTGCAAAATCTTTGCTTCTGCGCACTAGTGCCAGAAATGGCTGTTTCAAATCTCACATGCAAACGTTTATGCTGCAGCTTGTACTAAGCTTGTTCGTTCTACTTAATTGTTAATGCACAAGTTAATATAAAGTAATGGGGTTAGAAAGGGAATACAGTGCATTCATTTATTTTTGTTTCTAATACGTTTCTTTTTGACTTTGCTACTAGCTCGTACTTTGGGCCTGATCACTGACATATCTTCCATCTTGGACGTTTCTGCACATGCGCACTCTGACTCTGAATTTGCTGAAGCCCACTTCTTGCCCACGATGTGCCTGGGAACCTGCTCATCTGACCTCTAGAAAGGAAGCTACTAAATACAATGTATTCAAAATGTGTACCAATATTGTTGGGTGGAATATATTCATGGGAAAGTAAATTGTGGGTGGGAATTCAATCAATATGATACAAATTGAAATTACAACTTTTTAGAATGGTGTGATGACCTCTCCTTTTCTTTCCAACCAATCACTGAAGGGGAACACATAGATTTGCAACATTTAGGGGTAGTACATTGCTCTCCAAATGGTATAACTAAGGTAGGCTTAGATAGAGAACTTGTCCGACTTGCCCGAATAGCTGACCGGTCACTGACCTAACGCACTCAATAGGCGATCGAGAACAGAGGTGCTGGTGGAGCAGTCTGTCAGAAGAATCGATTACCCAATCAGGGTACTAATTGGCTTTCCTAGAGAGAGGGGTGTGACGCTGGCATTGCACTTAGCTGAGGTCACCTGTCCTGATCTGCACCTGTCTTGTCCTGTGGGCACCTGATTAGTCGGAAGCCTGGTCCTGATCCATATTTTTGCCCTAGCCCGTGGCCAGTATTGATCATTGCACCATTCTAGGTAAATATAATCTATGTGGAATGTCCTTGTGCAAAATTCCCTTTCTCACCCTTTCCAGGTACCACTGTCTAAAGGTGTTACTGTGATTTCTTACAAACGTTATGTCCTATTGGTTATAATTCCTGCTTGTAAAATTTATGGTCACGAGATGGTGGCTTTTTCAATTTTGGATCAAAAAATTTCTCATAGATAAAGGTTTTAAAATTTTCCCAGAGTCTGTGGTTATTGTAAGAAAGTAAATGTGTTTAAATACTACCTGTTTATTCTAACTCTCTGATTCACAGGACTTACAGTAAGGTGACGAGAATTGGTAAGAAATGGTTTACAGGTATAAGTCCTAATTGGACCTCTGGGCAAACTGATAGGGTGACTGAAATTAGTAATTGATTAGGCAGGACTATTAGGTCAAAGTGTGAATGTTATATGGGCCCAAGGTGAGTATGGTAAAACTGAGCTTAAAGGTCCCTGCGCGCTCTATCACAGGGATCAACAAGTCTCGGCTCCTTAAGCTCCAGACTATACAGAACACAGCAGCCAGACTCATACTCAGCATCCCTCGACATGAGCACATCACCCTACACCTGTGGAACCTCCACTGGCTCCCCGTTGAGAGGAGAGTCCCCTTCAAGATTCTCACTCATGCCTACAAAAGCCTCGCAAACACCGGACCACAATACCTCAACAAAAGAATCTCCTTCCACCTACCCAAAAGAACCCTCAGATCCGCCAAACTTACCGAAACCCCCCTTCTCCTACATACTGGCCAAGACCTGGAACGAGCTCCCGTTGGACTTCAGACGATCCCACTCCCTGAACATTTTCAAGAAGTGACTCAAGACCTGCCTCTTCGACTGAAAGGTGCTGCTATCCCCTCATGCCTTGATACCCTCACAGGTGAGTAGTGTGCTTACAATTCCCCTGATTGATTGAGTGATTGATTATAATTATGTAACTGAAAACATTGTATCACCTCACCCATTTAGTGCCCACCTCATCTATGTCACATTTCTAAACGAGTGCCTGGGGCTTTACCGTAGTGTACTCCTTTTCTTCCCAGATAGGTTTGTTTTTTAGAAGTACTCTTGCATACATAAACACATGCATAAATACAAATAGTTATCTAAGCATTTTCATAAATGCAAGGCTTAATTGTGCAGAAGAATTTAAACTCTTGCTAAATTTTCTAGACCATGAGACATTTCTTCTGTATTTACTTTTTGTAAGCTATTTCAAACTGGAAAACATTAGGCTTAGAAATGTTTTTTGAGAGCATTAATTTTACTATTATGCATGTATTGCAACTCACTTGTTCTACTCTATGAGTGTGGCGCTGCATTGTTATTTATGTATGCATGCATGTATGTATTTATGAATGTCATTGTATGTCTGTACCACAAACCTAGCCAAAAGGCAGAGGACCATTGTATATGGTCAAAGACAAGCATAAAGTATCTTCTTTTTATTATTATGAGCACAAGACATCCTTTGTGACAAGGTTATTATTAATAATAAATATTAGTTTATTCTTTATTTATTATAAATGGATTCACAAAAATAGAAGTATTTTAACTCAAACGAGGCTAGATCATTTTCTGTAATGCCTAAAGAGATATTGGAATTAAGCGATGTTAGACCTGGTATCATTGGCGTGAGTCTCACTTCCATTTTTTACTGATTACCTCCTCTGTTTTTTATCTGTTTTGCTGGTTAGATGCTTTTGGGCACTGTGCCACTGCTATTCAGTGCCACAGTGCAAGTGCTCCCTATGTTAAATGGATGTATTGATTCGTGACTCCATGATTGGATTATTTGATTTACTTGGCTGACCCTATTACAGTGCATCATGTGTGCCCAGGGCTTGTAACTCAAATGCTGCTGGTGGGCTTGCAGCACTGGTTGTGCCACCCACCGAAGCAGCTTGTAAAGTGTGTCTCAGGCCAGCCATTGCACAGCCTGTGTGCAGTCTAGTACTGCCATGTCGACTTGGTAAGTGCACCCACTTGCCAGTCCCTAAACCTTCCCTTTTCTTCATATCAGACACCCCTAAGGTAGGCCCAATGTCAGGGTGCATTGTAAGTATAAGGTACGACATGACCTGGCATGTCCTAATAGTGAATTACAGCCATTTTCGTTTTTCACTATTGCAAGGCTACCTGCTCTCCATAGGCCAGAATGGGCAGTTTGAATATAACACCCCATAATTGTAACTGACTAAAGGAACATGGTAGAAATTCAAATTTTGAATGCCTGAACTCAGAATGATAAAATACATATTTTAGTAAAGTTGGTTTTAATATTCTGTGTTTGAAAATACTACTTTTAGAAAGGAGGTGTTTTCTTGCCTAACCATCCAGGCTGCCTCTGGTAGCTTGTGTATTGTGTGTCTGGTCTTGTGAGTGAAAGGGGCTGGGGGATTCCAGGAGACAGGGTGAGTCAGCACAAGGCTGAATAGACCTATCTGCATGCAGATGGGTGGGAGGAGGAGCACCTGGATCTGGAAAGAGCGGTGCCTGCCTTCCACAATGCTGGCTCCACCTCCTGTGGTACGTCTGATGTCCCTGGCCCACACTGTCAAAGGAAAGAAGGAGTCTTGTCAACAAAGTGCTCCAGGACTGCACAGAACTGCTTAGACTAGGTACATGCCCCTCTGCCTTCAGAGAACAAAGGATTTTGCAGTATAAATATGGGGACCCAGACCCGAAGACTGTAGCTCACTTCTGGAACAACAAGACAAACCTTTGCCAAGGAGAAGAACTAAGCAAGCGACAAGAGTTTGGACTGCCCCCCTGCCAGTGTGCTGTGTTGCTGGGTTGGCCTGCAGTGGTTTCTTTATTGCCAAGGAAAGGAGAAGGAACTTTTAAAGAACTTTCCTCATCTTGCAGAATATTACTCCAAGGGCTAGAACTGGGCTTGCCTCCTGCTGAAGTCTCAGGGACAAAAGACTTCACCACCCGCTCCCCTTTGAGTTTCCTTGCTGGAAATTCTGTCTACAGAAGCCTGCGTGTCGCTGGGAGCTGGAAGCATGACGCATCGAGAAGAAGCGTGTTGCAGTCGCAGCTCTTGCCATTGCATCACTGGAGAAGCGTGTTTCCGCCACTGTGGTCGCCGCTGCATCACCAGAGAACCGTGCCTTCGTCAAAGCTGTTACCCGGCGCATCACCGGAGAAGTGTATCGTCACTGCAAAGGTCTCCATCGCACCACCGGAGAAGCGTGTTGCAGGGCTGGTTGCAGCTCCAAAGTTACAGAGTTTGCCGCATGGCCCCTGTCGTGCACCCATCGTCTTCACGTCGCATCGCAACAGATTGTTGCATTGCGGCACCTTCTTGCAGCATCGCAACCGGGCCGCAGTATGAGAATCTACGCATAACCTCCTCTCGGTAAGGACCGAGGTGCATCCCCTACTCTGCGCAAGCATTGAGGCGCAATGCATCATCTACCCCGAAGCAAGGAACCGACGCATCTCCAACTCTGCAATCCTTTTGTATTGTTTTGCGTTACGCATTAAGGTACCTTTGTGAGAACTGTGTCGCAGTTATCATCAACTTGAACTAAGTGAGTTCTACCATCTTTAAGTCTATTTTAAGTACAGTATTGTGGATATTTGTTGTTTGTGGTCTTGTGTTAAGTCTACATAAAGAATACTTATTTTTTATAAAACCTGTGTTTTGTCCATCTGTAGTGATGTCACTGAATTACTGTGTGTGTTCACAAATGCTTAACATACTGCCTCTGAGATAAGCCTGTCTGCTCGTGCCAAGCTACCAAGGGGGTGAGCAGGGGTTATCCAGTAGTGTAATCCCCTTTCCCTGACTTAGAAGCAATGGTCCCTTTTTGATCAAAGGTGTATTCCATTGGCAACTAGAGACCCCCAGTTCTAACAAGCGAAGATAAAAATACATCAGATTTATTAGATCTTGATTAACAGTAACATGATTCTGAAACAAAAAACATGTATGTGGCAGCATGTAAGAACATTGAAGGAATTAAGGTAAGCACCCTTGATGGACACCACTAAACCAAACTTTTTTTGTTAGCTCTAGTACCTTAACACTGTGCTGCCTTGTCAGAATGGAATTGTTAAAAAACGTGAACCTAAAACAAATCCAATTGGGTTTCCACTGTCAATATAGTTCAAATAAATACAATAGTTAGCAAAGTTCACAATAATCTGATCCCCAAAGGTACATTTTGTAGGGTAAAGTTAAATATTCATACAGTGTATTTTCAAGTACGAAGCCTTACCTACAGGGTGAATCCAGAGGAGCCAAATGATGACATCTATTGCAGCTGTTATTTTAATTACAAACATTTTGGTTAGAGATTGTCTTACAAATTTGCTTGTTTCAATAATTGTGAGTTTTTATTAACTGTGCAATAAATCTTTATCTTATCTGAATGCTTCTTTTACTGAGGTTTGCTGTGGTGTACTTATGTAGCAAGTATTCTGAGTGTGTTAAACATTGCTTTTAAGTGAACTTATCTTTTCTTATTTATTTTCTTTCCCCTATCCTGCAATCAGAGGACTGGGCCAAATAGGGTTTCATAGTGTAAATGATCAAGATCCAAGTAAATCGATGGCCTAATATTGGTATCCAGTTTGGAGGCAAAATAATAGTCCCACTGCCTTCGTTGTCCAACCAATAAGTTACAATAAAGTTGGCTGTAATGAATATCCAATAACGATATTATCGCTCCTTTCCTTCAAGTCCAAAAGATAGAATTTACCTATACAATATAGGTGGCTGACCACACCTATTGTGATGCGCAGTCGCAGACCATTCTACAATAGATATTCATTGCTCCTCTCCTTCAAATCCAATCAGTAATGTACACCAGTATAAGTCACTGGCTACTCCTGTTCCAATGCCGTCACTGATGCAAAACAACAAAAAATTTGTGATGGCGTGCAAAATTATACCCCGGTCCCACCATGTTAAGCAGTAACCTATTGGGCAGCTTCTCTCGCAGTAAAATTATGTTTCTCCAGTATCAAGTGCACCGAAGGAGAGGAGCGATGAATATCGCCTGTAGAATGGTCTGCGACTGCGCATCACAGTAGGTGTGATCAGCCACCTATATTGTATAGGTAAATTCCATCTTTTGGACTTGAAAGAAAAGAGCGATAATATCGTTATTGGATATTCATTACTGCCAAATTTAGTGTAACTTATTGGTTTGACACCAAAGGCAGTGGGACTATTCTTTTGCCTCCAAACTGGATACCAATTTTAGGTCATCGATTTATTAGGAGATCGGTGAACTTACATTCTGATTGTGGTGCAACCAGATATGGTCCTTATTTGGTTCCTGATTTCTGTAGTACGTCATTTGGTCCTGATTCTTGTGATATGCTCTAGTCTTATGCCTTGAAAAAGTCTTTTGTAAGACAAAACACGTGTCAGCAAGTCATGTGCTGGGTGTTTCATTATGGAGAAACTGACTTTGGAATAAAGGCTAATGAACAGCATGATCATTACTTGTTCTGGATTTTCTACTTTGGAATAGTGTTGTTGACAATGTCCCTATAGCTGAATTTATGAGATTAAACAAACACAATGACGCAATTTGAATACGTATGACTTAATAATTGATATTAGGTGTGCTAGTAAAGCCCTACAATTTTTCTTGTATTATTGCACATCCAGGTGTGTGAATTACACCTTTAGGTAGTAGGTGTTTTTGGCGAACTCAGCACCCATACTAAATATTCTAGAAAATCAGATACTTATATTGCACGCTTTTACTGTATTACATCACAATTTGGTAATGAATGTGCAGACGTTTCCCTGTTAGGGAACACTACTATCTATTTCTACTTGTCTTTTGCATTACTTAAGGCAAGGTGTGCGGTCCAAACGGCAACCACACATTGGCAGTCCTGGTAGAGTTCGAGTTTGTTCAGATGGTACTCTACAAATGTCGGATACTGACACAGTGCAAGAATCCAGAACAGCAACTCAGAGCTCAGGAGGTGACCAAGGGTGGCAGCCCCTCGACAGAGGAAAGATGAAGGTTTGAGCAGGAGGGTAAAGCTGAGCGGGACTAGAAAGAACAAGGAAGCATTTCAACATTGTACACATGGGAGCCGTGTAGATAACAGTTGAATGCTTGAAATATATGGTATTCGCTGGGGTGGTCAAGCCATCCCCCATAGGGGTCGATTCCCGTGGAGTGAGTGGTAGAGGTTGCCTCACACCTTCTGAGGTGAATGGAACTCTGGCAACGCAATCAATATTCTGAATGATATGGTTTGGCAGTGTAACCTCTAGGTGGAGGACGTAAATCATGAGTACTTGAGTTAATAGTTTTTGGGGGGTGGGGAGTAGGACTTGCCTGTAGGCTGTTATCCCGTACCATGCCAACGGGGGTGAGAACTTCAGGAATGCCCGGGGGGCAGTTTGGGAGTTAAAAGTTGATGTTTATGGGGGAACCATGGTATTGATCTTGCAAAAGTGGCTAGTGTCCAGAGCTGAACCATTACTTGAGAATCAACAATAGGGGTACAAGAACTGAAAGTGCTCACATGGAATGTACAGGGTATGGCAAACTTTCAAAAACAACGTAGAGTGTTTGAATATCTGAAACGCTACAAAATTATTATTGCCTGTTTACAGGAGACGCATGTATGGAGGGAGGCAATACCATATCTTAGTAGGCGATGGAGAGGGCAAATGTTTGCCACTTCGTACTCTGGGTTTGCTAGAGGGACAATGATATGGGTGGCTCCAGGGGTACCATTTTAGAGTCTTAAACAGATAGTAGACCCAAAAGGTCGATATGTCATATTGTTTGGGAGGTGGGAGGGACGGGAACTTCTTAATGTTTATGTCCTAACACGGACAGGCCGGACTTTTTCACTAACCTATTGGAGTCCGCTGCCCCTTTTTAGGAGCAGAAGTGGTATTGTTGGGAGACTTTAATTGTCCACTAAATGCATAATTGGATAGGGATCCCCCGAGGGACCATATTATACACAGAACACTTAGAGTGCTCCAGGAAACTATTGCAGGCCTACATCTTAGTGACATATGGCGGGAAAGGAATGCATTAAAGAGAGTGTTCTTATGTTTTACCCCAGCTGCTCAAACATACGGTCGGATAGTTTATTGCTGTATTTCCACAGGTTTGATGACTGCAGTAGAGGGGGTCACATACTTACCTTGGTATCTGTTGGATCATTCTCCACTTCTACTGAACTTGAAAGCAGGAAGAGGTCGGCCAGAAGTGCCATTGTGGAGACTCAGAGCTGAGGCCCTGCAGGATCCCCCCTGTGTTGCGACCCTTCAAGACACTTTACACAATATTTCACTGAAAATTGGGGGACTGCAACAACCAGAGCAATAGAATGGGAGGAAATGAAAGTTGTGGTTCTAGGTGTGGCTATTATGACAACATATGGGGTTTGGCGGCAGTTAGAGCAGGACATCAAGACGCAGAAGCAAAAATTAGGAGACTTCGAAAAAACCATACACGAAGATCCTCAAATGATTGAGGAATGGGGAAGGTTGCGGGAGGATTTGTTGGAATCTTGGGGTAGAATGGAAAAACACACCCACATCATTTATAGACAATGCCTATGAAGGGAGGGCAATAAATCCGGGGCACTCCTAGCCAGGTTAATACGTTTGGAATCTATGTAATCTCCAATAATTCAGCTCAGATGTGACAATAGAGAAATGATAGGCACACAGCGACCTTGGCGCATCACCTGGCAAAATTATGCAGGTTGCATCAAATGCTACACCAGAGGATATACAAGTCTATACAAATGATATTGAGCTTCCACAGATCAATCCAGAGGAAGCAGTGTCGCTAGACACCCCCATCACTAGGGAGGAAATACTATGGGATATAAAAGAATCTTAATTCGGGTAAGTGCCCCGGGGGGGATGACCTCACCACTGAATTTTATAAGTGGTTTGCACTGCTATTAGTGGATAAACTACTGGAGGTTTATTTTGAAGCCTATGAAAATAAATCTCTTCGTGGATCGATGCAAGAGGCGTTGGTGTCTATGATTCCAAAGCTGGATAAAGACCTGCTGCAGCCCAGCTCCTACAGACCAATCTCTTTATTAAATCTAGATATTAAGATACTGAGCTGGGTGCTAGCAACTAGGTTGCTCCCGTCTATGCCCCATCTTATTCACCCCAATCAGGCAGGTTTTATACCTCACAAGCTGGCCCATGTATAGCATGCACCAATTGTGCAGACTGAGGATTGGGCCTTAGCCCTGTTGGATATTGAGAAAGCCTTTGATTTGGTGGAATAGAATTCAATTTGGGCTGTTCTACAGAAGATGGGGATGTGGCAGGAGTTCCTTTACTGGGTCCAGTTATTATGTAGTAACATGTTGGCCCGGGTGCGACTCAGCGGGGTGGTATAGGAGCGGTTTGCATTGCTAAGGGGCACAAGACAGGGGTGTCCCCTATAACCACTGTTATTTGCTGTGGCGATGGAACCATTAGCAGCGACACTCAGGAAAAATATGAGAGATTGTGGAATCCTTATAGGACACACAGAGCACATAGTGTCCATTTATGCTAATGATCTGTCAGTATATTTTCGGCACCCGGGACGAACAGCACCGTTTCTGATGGAAGAATTGCGGAAATTTGGGGGGCTTTCGGGAATCTGTGTCAACCAAAGTAAGTCATGCCTGGTTCCTATTGGGAGGCCGGCAGGTGGGGATGCTTCAGCACATGCCGTGGTGGGACTGCGGTGGAAACTATAGAGAGTACGCTATCTGGGGATTCATTTGTCGTTCCTGGCTAATGATGTAGGTAAAGTAATACCAGGAATACAGGCCTCGGTTTGTTTTTGGAAGTCTCTGCCTCTTTCTTTGATGGGGAAGGTGGCACTTGTAAGAATTGTTGTTTTGCCCCGTTGCCTCTATGCAATGCAACATACTGGATAGCTTACTAGTGGTGCTTTTATGGGGGGATAAGCTAAAGCTGTATAAACTGCAAACTCTTCAAAGGAAGTGGGTGGACGGCGGGGTGCATTGCCCAGGTTATATCTTTATTACCTGGCGGCAAATCTTCAACATGCAGTTCATTGGTTGGTGGAGAAATCCCTATTAGTGGGCACGTTCGAGGGAAACACATTACAGGAATTGCTTATGATGGGGTCTGCAACTTCCAGGGAATCTCCTTACTAAGTTAAAAGAGGGGCAAGACTCTGGGAAGATACCGTAAAAAAGGTGATACGGAAAGCACCATGTGCGTCCGACATGCCACTATGGGTTGTACAACCTTTTAAAAAAATAGCAGAAGCTATGACCATACAGAGATGGAAAGACTGTGGTTGCCTCACCATGGGGGATTTATATAGCAATAATCTGTATATAACACAAGAGGAGGCGATGACTACGTTTGAATTAGGATTGGGTCAGTTCCTGCAGTATAAAAAGATAGCCGCTGAAGCTAGGGAATTATGGTCATCGTTCCCAGAGGAGCCCCCACGGTCCAAAACGCTCACAACTCTACTTACAATGGCTGGATGGCGGCGCCTAATTTCACATATTTATAAGGCCCTTAGGGATGATAGTCTGATTAGTGCTCTGCTGATACAGGTGAGGTGGGAAAATTCTGAGAAGCCGCTGACAGACAGCGACTGGATGAAGCTTCACAAGGGAGTATCAGAGCTGAGCTCCAACTCCTGATTCAAACTAATACAATGTAATATATTTCACCAATTATACATGACCCTACATATACTGAATATAATTTATCCGGATAGATCGGATGAGTGCCAGAGGTGTGGAATGGGGGCTGCAAGGTTTGCGCCTATGGTATGGAAATGCGGGAAACTGCGCACATTCTGGCAGGAAGTGATGGATATACTCCAAGTGGCAAAGGAACATGTTATCCCTGGCATGGTCTGCACGGTCCTCCTGAACCCGATGCCTGCCCAAAAGGGAAAAAACTGAGTAGAAAATGTGTATTATTGGGACTAGTACTAGCAAAAAGGAGAGTGGCAATTTCAAGGATTAGCCCCAAATCTCCACTAATACATAAATGAGTACAGGATTTGAGGGAATGGGCAATGGCAGAACTAATCAGAATGAAGCATATTAGACATGATGAACGACTTGAGTAGGATACCCAGCCATTGTCTGCAATGATCGCAAATGTTAAAATAGTAGAATAAACCACTGAGAAGGAAGGGAGAGTTTCACAGAATGCCCCAGAGAAGGAAATGTGAAGGATGACTAAGGGGCATATGTAGGTAAATCCATTTTTGCGATTCGGAAAATGCGATTTTCTGCTAATCGCACTTTCGGAATCACAAAACAGGATACAGGTAAAAAATGGCTATTAATTATCGATTACCAAAAATTCGCAGAATTATTGTGCGATTACTCAAATAGCGATTCCTTATTAGCAAATTCGCTAATAAAGAATCGCAAAAACTGGAAGGAGCAATTTAGGTGCAAAATGATGACATCACAACCAGGAAGTGTGACTTCCCATGCTGCACCTGATTGCCTGCACCTGTTCCAGAGTCAGTTGCTGGCTGAGAGACAGTGAGGAGGGAGTGTGAAATTGTCTCTGCACCAAAGTTGCAGAAATGGAATCCCAGGGTTCTGAAAAGCAGGGTGGTAACAAGCAGGCTGATGAACAGAGCAGGAAAAGAAAACAAAAATTCTCAGAGAGGGAGCTGGAGGTATTGACTGAGGAGGTAGTGAGGCAACACGACCTCCTGTTTGGGAAAGCCTCACTTCATGTTTCTTAGGCCAGGAAAAGAAAAATATGGTCTAACATTCAATAAAAGGTAAACGCCATAGGCGTAAACCATCGTACCACAGAGGACTTAAGGAAGAGGTGGTACGACATGAGGCAGAGATCGAAGGAGAGGGTGGCCAAAAGATTGGCAGAGGCAAAGGCAACTGGAAATGGGACCTCCACTACAACAGATCCAACGCCCCTGGGGGAGTTGGTGGAGGGCACCCTCATTCCTAAGGCAGTGATGGGCTTGGCTGACCTCGACAGCTCCGATACCAGAGATACCACAGAAGGTAAGATGCATGCCAATTTCCCCAACATATCCCCATCTCACTCATTCCCCAACATCCCCATGCATGAATAGGAATCTGGTCCATGTTTTGAGGTTCACCCAGTGAGGCATTATGGGAAATGTAGTCCCATGTTTTTTAAGTTGGACCAGAGACACATACAAAGGGTACATAGGGAACAGTCACACTAGCAATGTACAAAATAGACAAAATAGACAAGTAGGCATGTCATTTGTAGTATCAAGAACTTTATTGAAATAAAAAAAAATTGACACACAACTCATGGGTGCTATTTTTTGGCAGATGGGCCAACAACACAGGACACTGTGGCTGCAGTGGGTGAGACAGCTACAGCAGAGGACCAGGCAGGGCAGGAGAGCCATGGTGCGACAAGGGGCACACCATCAGCGGAAAGCAAACGGCGCTGTTCCTGCACTGATACCAATGCCAACCGTGTCTACAGATGCAGAAGAGGACACACAGGCTACTGCTACTCCAAACACATGGCAGGGCAGATCACAAATATGAGCATCAAACACGACTGGCAGTGGTGCAAAACAGAGGGCACGGGCAAACACCAGCAATGCCTCCTCAGGTACAGACTCCCTCTTCGCAGGGCTGGAGGGCAACATGTTGCATGTGCAGCGCCTGCAAAGTACAGGGATCACACCAATACAGCGCCAGCTAGCACAACACAACCGGCACATGTCGGAACTGAGACTTGGTGGCACAGCAATTGCACAAGCCTCAGAGGCAAATCTGAGTGTAGCTAGAATTGATAGGCAGGCCCGGTGCAGGTAACATCGATTACACACCTGCCTGGACCAGTTTGCAAGGGCTGTCAGTCGGCAATCCACAGCCATATCCATGCTAGCACGAAGAACTGTAAGCATGCAAGATGAGATGGCACACTGCTGCCAGGACGTTGCCAAGAGCCTGGTGCAGGTGACCCATGAACTCAACCAACTGCAGGCTGCTGTCACTGGCGGAATTGTAACGCCAGGGAGCCTAGACACAGATGGGCAATCCAGCAGGAGCACACCTACTCCACCTTTTCCTGCAGAAAGGCGTAGGAGTGGGCGTCAGGGTAGAGCTGTGGACGACAACAGCGAGGCAACTGCACAGGCTGAAGGAGGTACATCAGGGCGCTCACACCGGAGGTGAAGGGGCAGCATGCACAATGGCATTTTGTGAAACAACACATGCCATGAGGACTACCTAAGTCACTGATATTATGGCACTGTGAGGACATTAACATGTGCCAACTACAAAGTTACAGTCACACTGTGTGACTTTGCATATCCTGCATTTAGGGAAATATTTTTTTTTTTACATCAACATTGGTCATTGTGGTCTACTATCTCACCTAGAAGTAGTTCTGTGTGATGTCATCACATCTGAGGCGCCCAGCAGCTGCCCCGGCTCCTCCTGCACATCTACGTTGGGGGCTGGATCCTCCTCATTGGATGTGTCGGACTCTGTCAGATACACTGGGGTGCCCTTCTTGGTAGCAATGTTGTATAGCATTGCGCAGGCCACCACAATCTTGAAACATGCCTCTGGGCTATACTGTAGAGTACCTTCACTCTTAGGGAGGCACCCGAAACGCCTTTTGAGGATTCCAAAGGTCCTCTCAATGGTGGTTCTTGTGGCTCTTTGGGCAGTGTTGTATCTCTGCTCAGCAGCTGTGGTTGGATTAAGGTAGGGTGTGAGGATGTAGTCCCTCACAGCATATGCACTGTCTCCTGCAGGAACATGGTATGTAGATGTTCAGCGAGATACTGCAAGTTGAAACATTTCATACTACTATTTGTGTTTACCAAAGAATTACCTAGCTGGTATCCCTCTCTAAAATCGCCATTTGTAAGCTTGCGATGTAAACCACAGTGTCTAAAAATGAATGAATCATGAGTGCTTCCAGGACATTTCGCAACTATGTCTGTGATTACATGTTTGGCATTGCAGACTACCTGGATGTTTAAGGAATGGTATGATTTTCTGTTTCTAAAAACATACTCATTGTGTGATGGGGACAGTGCGACATGTGTTCCGTCTACGCAGCCAATCATGTCGGGGAATTTAGCAATTTGGTAAAAATACTGTTTTGTTTAGTCCAGTTCCTGCTGTCTGTCTGGGAATTTGATGTGGTGATGCATCCTCTGCATCATAGCATTGAGGAATGTGCGGAAAAAGCGCGAAAGTGCGCTCTGGAACACCCCTCCTACTGTGGCTATTACCCCCTGAAAACTCCCTGGCGCTAGGAGGTGCAGTGAACACAACACCTGTATGAGTGAGGGAATGGTGTGTGCCCTGTATGTGGGGTGCTCCAGCATGGGTGTCAGCTCCTCTATCAGCTCCAGGATACTTTCTGGATGCAGCCTGTAGTGCACATGGATGACCTCCTCAGTGCGTTGGAAAAGGGTGCTGCGTGTACTGTAGATCCTCTCCTGGCGTCTCCTTCTCTCTTCAGCCTCTCGGATACGCAGCCTCCTGGCTATAACATAAAGCCCAGCCATTGTGAGAAGCATTATGGGCCACTTTAAATAGTTTGCACCTGATTACCACCTGGCCAGAGTTGGTGGTAATTGAGAAGTGCAAAATTGCGATTTTCTAGAATTCGCTATTTGCGACTTTTACATAGACGTGCAATTGCGAATTCGCATATTGCGTGACGGTATTTGCGATTTTTGCAGATACTGAGACGCAGCTTGCGAATTCGCATAATTATTCGCAGAATCCATTACACGCAAAAGTGGTAATTGGTTTTGCGAATAGCAGTTTTGCATGGGACATTACTTACCTACATCGCATCACACACTTTTGCGAAAGCAAACACCAGGAATTGGGGGGTTTGCAAACGCAAACGACCTACTTACATATGGCCCTAAGTGAATAAATACCATGGAAGGATTCCAGAAATGGTATACAGGGAACAGATCATTTATTATATAGGAAACTAGGACACAGGGAAGGGGGAACAGTTTGGGGTAGAAAATAACATTTATATTGGTAAATATGATTGTAAAAATTTAAGCTCAATGACTATATATGTCAACAGAAATGATATTGTACAGTGTTATCAATGACAATATGTATGCAAAAATACCAATACAAAGTGTTTAAAAAAGTTAATTACTTGTAAAAAGCAGGTATATGTCAATTACACCATGTTTTAGGGAGAGAGTACCAGCACTTTAGCACTGGTTACCAGAGGAAAAGTGCACAGAACCCAGTCACCAACCAAAACGGATCTAGCAACAGAATGGATAGTAAATCTGGGGGAGACCCTGCAAAAAGGGTCAGGTCCAACAGGATTCTTTAATCCAGTATACAAAGCTAGAAGCAGTAGCCTAATAAGTCATGCTGAGAATTGGAATGAAAAAAATGCTGGAAAAAATCATTCTTGTTGGAGTTGGTTTAGCAATAAATATCACTTTGATTTTAGACATAGCTCGATGTCTCCTACGTGTATGGAGGACAATCTACAACTGGGAGGACATGTTTGTACATGATACAAACTGTAATGGTAAAGAGCAGCAATGTGACTTTCCAGCTGTTTTAAGTTCTGTTGGTTGTGGTCATCAAACCATGAGGTAGCCAATGTAAGAAAAAGACAGGCATGAATACCTTTGGTAAATGTCCATGTATAGTTGATGTGTTTTATCTAGGAACCCGATTCAATATTGTGACCCTATGCCCCTATATGGCTATAATTATTAATATCCCTATAATGGCATAATAATCAGATCCATATTTCAGTAAATCGCCCCTGCAGCCCAAGGCATGGCAGGAGCTACTTCCTTAGATTCCTAGAGAGCACACCGAGTTCTTTCGATACACCAAACCTCCAGCAACCTGGTAAAGCCCCTATTGCTTTGTTTTGATTTGTAATAGAACTCCTGCGAGCACTGTAAGAACAGCCAGTTCTTAGTGACATCTTTATTGACGTCTTATGTCCAAACCTTATGTCAAACTCGGCACCTTTCAGGTATAAATATACCAACGTTGCCTTAAGCAAATACACAGTGGTGATTCTGGAGCAGAGCAGCTAATCTACTTTCCGAGAGCCCAGCAGAAGCCAGAAGCCCACGGACGCTGCCCCTCCTCTTTGACGCGCTGAGAAAGATGCTGTCTTTTCTCCTGCCCAGAAAATCCAGCTCCGGCGTTTCCAGCCTACCCTTGCGGGTGACTGGGATATCGGGTCCTGAGAGGGAGATACCAGACCTCCTTCATTCTATTCCCAAGGTACAGTGCTGACTAGACCCTTAGAGAAAATTCTTGAACAGATCCTTGGCAACAAACCTACTTAACTTTAACTGTGACTTACTTACTCCTTCCCACGTGTTAGGCTTAGGTCAGGTACACCGGGGTAGGCGTATTTTAGAAGCACCAGTTGAGCACGTTAGCCTATGTATATATATATATATATATATATATATATATATATATATATATATATATATATATATATATATATATATATATATATATATATATATATATATATATATATATATATATATGTTTTATCCATTTTAAAGTATCTTATGGCTAAGAAACCATATCAATGCCTTTACAGTATTATTACATAATACTCCTTTTACTGTACGTATTTTACTTTATAATAAGTATTGCAATTGTGGCAATTCATTTCTCTTGCATGAGAAGGAAGACTGCTCAATAAATAATATCTTTTATTGAAAACGACCATCTCTCTATTCTCTGCACCCTGGTGAAATTAAATCTGCCCAACTGACTGAGTGAAATAGCTGTCTATTGTTTCACACGACTCTAGAGATTGACTCTTATTCTGAAGGAGCGAAGTTGTCATGTTTATGCGGTTGTCGGAAGCTGAATCCCTTCTTGTCTGAGCCAGGGAAGCTGATCACTTCCTATTCAGTCAAGAAAGTGTCCAGTGACCTCTCAGCTAGCTGGCGTAAACCTAAATTAAGTCTAACATAGTCAGTAGATACCTAGAAGACATCAGTCCAACATCTAAACTGCTGTTTATGTTATTCCAATGCGCAGGGCCTATAGGGAAAATAGGAACTACACTACATGGTGCCCAACGTTTGGTAAGGTGATAAAACTAACGCAACACGTTAGAGTAACTCAGTCGTGCTTTTTCACACAGACCCTTTCTCCCATAAATACTCCAATAGACGTCTGGAGTGGGTGAAAGGTTAAAATCCACCGGAACTTAGTAGGAAGAGATTCCTATGTAGAGTTTCTGGTTTAGTCAACGTTGAAGGATACAGTGTTGCAAAATATTGTGCACCTAATCTTTGTCTCCTTGAAAACCTCTCTGACAGTAAAAATGCCAGACAGTGATGATGATAGGGATGCTGCTATATTAGCAGCCCGACTACTAGAGGATGACACGAGTCTCCTACAGAATGACCGAAATGCAATCCTCATTCCGGTCAACATAAGAAAAACTATAACTTTAAAACTTATAGAAAACGGACTGTCATCACGAGGTGGTACAGACATTTTTGTGATAGAGGCACACGAATATCGGCATGCAGAGGGATTCTATTCATGGATAAACTTTCCAGCAGCAAACGCTACAACACACGAATTCCACTATTACAAAATAGAGGAACCACCAGAAGAATATACTCCTTTCGAGGATATTGAAATACCACTAAATTACCAAGAGCACCTGCTCTGGTTTAAAGGCGCCCTAAAACATAATGATCACATCACCAGGCTCGGTCCATTAGGTAGACCAGGAGCAACGTGGCCGGTTCTAGCCAGCTACACACCACATCCAGACATTGATAAAATGTCACGCGAAGAACTTTTAGCACAGCTAAAATTCACAGACAGTTAGTCCAATATGTAATGCGGACTGCAACAGTCCAACTAGCTGTTAATATTCCACAGCTGACCCCTCATCAGGTGAACCCAAATAAAATTACACCACAGAACATACATTAATGTCTGGGAAAAACACCCGCAAAACGGGAACAAATTCCATTCTGGCTGGCACAGAAAATAACTCAAATAGAGGCAGTATCCCCGAATACTACCCCTATTGAGAAACACAGAATTCTGACTGTCTGCCTTCCAATGGGAGTCGAACCACATGTGGAGGACTGTGACACTTGGGGCACAGTCTTTGATTCCATTTACACAAAAATACATGGTGTTCCGTCCGTGTCGGTAATACCAGTTGTGCTAAAACAAATTCAGAATGAATACGGTCCAGAACCTGCTTTAACTCTTGGTATGAAATTACTGAAAGACTTCAAGCAGGTCTCGGCTATATTACTAGCCAACATAAAAGGAGAAACAGCATCTGTGGCGATCCGCCAAAAATTGAAAGAAACAGATATAACAGATCATCCTATTGAGCTTGCCAGAATCATAGAGAAATGCTATGAAGAACTAGGTAGAGATAGTTTGGGTGGGAAACCAGTAAAACCCCAACTACTTGAAAATCCTGAAACATTATTTATTAAAAATGAATTAAACACTCCTAAAAAGGGCTGGGATGGAAATAAACAATCTACTCCCAAAGAAAAAGGTTTCCACTCCAGAGGAAGGTCTCCTCAGCGGAGAGAAAGAACTCCGAATCGATAACACCAGTCTCCCCAAAGGGAGCCCTCTGAAAAAAGATACAACCTTAGGAATAGGGATAATTTGAAAAAGCCTGATAGAGATCAAGATATTGATACACGTCCCTCTCGATCTTTTTTGCAGAAATCGGAAAGAAGAGGACGGTCAAAACACAGGGAAGAGCACGCCAAGTCCAAAGACAAGGAACCTGCTCAAAGTAAAAAATTACAATTTCCAAGAAAGAAGGTAGCCAGTATTAAAGTAATCAAACATGCTGAGGATACTGAGGGCACAGCTGAAAAACAGAGAGTGGGCACAGATGATGCTAGACAGCGCAGCAGAAATCAGCATAGCTCGCAAGATCCTGATGAATCATCTGGAGACAGTGGACACGAATGAATACATTCAAGTGGAAACTGCAGATACCAGAGTTAGCGAACCTCATAAAATATACGAAATAACATTGCGTATAGAGGGAGATAAGACTAGGAAAATAAGGGGTCTGTTTTGGGATAACCTCTCAAAAGGCTATGATATCCTGTTAGCTGAGAAAGATTGGCCCCCAGAGTTTGTGAGGGAGTGCCCTCGTGGCGAAGAAATGATTATGATTAAACAAAGTGGAATCCACTCGTGGAGTGGTGGTGGTCCCTAAAGTGATGGGGAACACACAGTGTTGTTTAAATGCCCCTCACACACCAACAGGCCCCTTGTTGTCATGCTTCATCATCGGGGCCTTCGCACCCCTCTACGGGATGCGGCGTGCTACGACTCACGACTACGTAGGAGCACTAAGTAGTGAGCTATGTGAGGGAGTGTGTTTCTAAAGGAGAGTGTGAGTGAAGTGAGGTGAGAAAAGTGAGTAACTTAAAAAATACCTGGCACGTAGGATTTTTTTTTATTTTATTAAGTCCTCGGCTGGTATTATTAAAAAGGTGCAGGGTGGGGTTGTAGGTATACGTATTAGGGTATTACAACCACTTTACAGTGTCAACATGTTTCGGAGCGCAGGGGCTCCTTCTTCAGGACAAGGATAAGCAAAAGCACGTATCCTCACCTTACTCACATGCAATTTTAAAGTGTTTAAAAAAAATTACAAAAATTACAACAATGTGTAATGTTCCTAACAATGTTATTGTATAGGTGGGTTCAGTTGCGCCCAATAGGCGTTGAAGAGAACCTGTGGAGAAAAGACACAGTAAACACAATAGTCTAAAGTTCAAGAACTAAGGAAAAATAATACTCTTACTTTAAGATGGTAAATGGTAGAACCCAAAATGAGGTCCAAAAACCTGTAAAAAAGACATTAAAAAATAGAGAATATTCAAAAGGACATACACATCGACATACAGACACACAGTCACAATGTAAAAGCTCTCCATTGAATGGTGGAAAAGAGGGAGAGGGTGACAGGTTAAAGGCTTACTTATTGTTCTCAGTCTGATAACCTCATGAGCCTATGCGTGGTATTGGGGGGATCCTTCCATACTGCCCAGTTAAGCAACCTAAAAGGTATTTAATAGTGGGTTTTAGTTTGAGGCAAAAGCTGTATAAAGTACTAAGGTAGTACTAATTGTTCCAACCCTACTCACGGTTACTTTTGAATATTCTCTATTTTATGAATAACATTGTTAGGAACATTACACATTGTTGTAATTTTTGTAAATTTGTTTAAACACTTTAAAATTGCATGTGAGTAAGGTGAGGATACGTGCTTTTGCTTATCCTTGTCCTGAAGAAGGAGCCCCTGCGCTCCGAAACATGTTGACACTGTAAAGTGGTTGTAATACCCTAATACGTATACCTACAACCCCACCCTGCACCTTTTTAATAATACCTGCCGTGGACTTAATAAAATAAAAAATGTTCCTACGTGCCAGGTATTTTTTAAGTTACTCACTTTTTTCACCTCACTTCACTCACACTCTCCTTTAGAAACACACTCCCTCATATAGCTCACTACTTAGTGCTCCTACGTAGTCGTGAGTCGTAGCACGCCGCATCCCGTAGAGGGGTGCGAAGGCCCCGATGATGAAGCATGACACCAAGGTGCCTGTTGGTGTGTGAGGGGCATTTAAACAACACTGTGTGTTCCTCATCACTTTAGGGACCACCACCACTCCACGAGTGGATTCCACTTTGTTTAATCGCATTGCCAAGGGAGACTGAATCCACTGACTCTCTCTCTCCCCCCATTGGTTATACCTTTGAAGAAATGATTATGCCTGCCTTCTCAAATCATATTCCAATTCACACTAAATATATATATGCAAGAAAATGGGCAGTAGCTCAAGCACCTGCATTATGTAAGAATCATGTAGGATGGGATGAGGACTCTCCTCCTCACAAAATCCAGTTAAAAAGTCAACCTACTGCACAAAGGCAGTACCCGATTAAGCAAGAAGCTAAAAAACAAGTCAGGGAAATTTTAGATCAACTTGAATACCAAGGGGTGATTGAAACATGCACCTCTCAAATGAACAATCCTTTGTTTCCTGTCTCCAAACCAGACGATTAGTATCATCTAGTCTTGGACTACAGACACCTTAACTCATGTTGCAAAACATTTGCTGTACAAAATTCGCACAGTGCGGCACTAATGCATAACATAGTTCGCAAAAAATACAAAACAACATTAGACATCTCTAATGGGTTCTTTTGTCAAAATATTGCACCGGAAAGCAGATACTTGACCGCTTTCTCAATAATGGGGTCACAGAAAAAAATTCAGTAGACTTCCACAGGGATTCAAGAACAGCCCAGGATTATTCTCAGCCAGAGTAACAGAGTTACTACAAATGTATGATGAGGAGGCATTATCTTATGTCGATGACATCTATCTCACAGACGACGACTTGGATACTCACTTGAAAAGAGTGAACGCCATAATACTTGGGTTCGCAGCAGAGGGTTACAAATTCAACTTTAAAAAGTCACGAATTGCCCATCTGTCTTATTTTTAGGATACAAATTATCAAGTGAAGGAAAAAGCCTAGCAGACAACTTCTTAGAGAAGTGCGCTGTACTCCAAGCACTGAAAACGCTGAAGAACTTACAATCGATTATAGGCTTCCTGAATTTCGGAAGGACTTACATTCTGAATTATGCAGAGAGAGTTAAACCCCTCTACGAATTAATAACACCTGATGTTAAACCAATCAACTGGACTCAAAAACACACAGAAATTTTGAGATCACTGCAAACAGACATGTTAGCTAAAACAAAATTAGAAACACGTGACAATACACGCAACCTTGTAATCCGAGTCATCCCAGGAAGATGCGGATTCACGTACCTGACCTCTAATGAGGGAGAAACGGTACCAATAGCTTACAATTCACATTTGTACGCAAAAGCAGAAAAAACATTCAGTCTTACAGAAAATACTATAAAGGCAGTTCAAACTGCTGTAGCAAGAGAACGAGCCCAAGCACAAGGCAAAAGAATAACTGTTTTCACAGCAGAATCAGCCTTCGAGGCGCTATTCAGCCCAGTAAATCTAAAAACAGTGGCACTAGATCCGAAATGGATACAGTGGGAAAATTCTCTTGCTGCAAAAGACGTGACATACTATTTTGTCCCGAACATGAAAAAACTGAATGATTTAAAATATGAAGAAGAATATCCTCTGCAAATCGAAATTCTGCCTCTCCAACAGTACTCTTGTATAATCTATACAGACAGATTCGTACAGCACTACAATGTAGATGATAAATCCTACAATGCAGCCGGGGCGATTGTTAAAGGTCGCTGGCTGTGCGGTAAATTCAGACCGAAAATAACAAAAACTGAATCACTGAGAAGCTGTTCGGCTCAGGGAGCTGAAATCAGATCTTTAAAGATGGCGCTTGAAAATGCAGAATGTGAATTCCCGACACTAATAGTGTGCGATTCGCATTTCTGAGTCAAATCTTACAATAATGAGTTGCAGAACTGGGTTCAAAATGATTACAAAAGTGACACAAGTGCCACAATCAAGCATAAAGTGCTTTGGGAACAAGTAGTTCTTTTACAGAAAGAACTACAAAAGACTCACGTGATACACACTCTGAGTCATCAGCGTGATGCGTTCACGTTGCAGGGAATTCATTGGTTGATACAGCCACAGCGGAAGCAGCTAAACCTGCTTCCGTAGCCACAAAAAAGCGTTCGGAAAAATACATAGACGGGGAAACCATGCTGGCGGTAAAAACGTCTTCAAATGACAACTGTGCAGCGCTACCCGTGAATTATCCACTCAATTATACATACATCATTGACGCAAACTCCATTCCTTTTGCTCGAATCCCTGGAGTGGGGGATAGGGTAATTCCAAACACGAAACGGAGATTCTTCTTAATAGCAGACGCACACATGGGTGAAGGTCCGAGGCACAAACAGATGAAGGAATCTCTGACGGAATTACAATCAGAATACTGGTGGCCGGGGATGAGCCTGCAACATTATAGATTTGCGAAGAGCTGTCCAGCCTGCAACAGAGACCGCAGTAACGAGCCAACTGGAGTATTGCCATGGCCAATTCTGTAGTTAGCATAAGGCTATCTATACATAAAATCCAGTGTCCTATTAATTTCTAAGACTAAAAACACTTAAAAATGTGGCCCCAGCGCTCGGCTGACACCAGAACTGTTATAAAAGATTTGCGAGTCTTTATTGGCACATACGCAATTGCCATGCTTCATTCTGACCAGGGTCCTGCTTTTAGCTCTCGAGCTTATAAGGAGGCCATGACCAGCATGGGCATTGGGTTGCGGTTCTCTTGTCCCTTCCATCCTGAGGGATACCGGGTTGTGGAAAGAAAAAACCGAGACATAAAGCAATCTATAACGGCAAAGGTATTAGGTTCGGGTGATGGGTGGGTCCAGCATTTAACAAGTGTCCAACGTAGTCTTAATAACTTGCCAAGAAATTCTCTAAAAGGTTTCAGCCCGTTCGAACTATTGTTCGGAACTAGAATGTATGTTCAGGACTTAGATAGTCATGCTTCAGTGGTAAAAGATAAGCAAACATGCTTTGACATCAAAGATCGTTTGGCTGTTTTACAGGACTTAAATGAAACAAGAAAAGCCCTGAGCAACATAAAGTTAGAACAGCAGCCAACAACCACTGAAGACACACCACCTGTCCCAGCAAGACCTGTCTGGATTCCAAAGATTGGGGATCTGGTCAGAGAGAAAATAGCGGTGACAAGGAATTTGGGCCTTCTTACAGAAAAGCAGTACTTGTCTTAGCAATCAACGGAACAAGATCAGTTGTACTACCGCCCCTTGCTGGTAAAAAGGAGAACCGAGTTGTATCTATCGACCTGGTAAAACCACAATCATGTGGCCAATAATAAGTAGTAGGCCCAGTGGACTGCCAAGAAATAGCAGAATACCAAAATGTGCTACAATCCAAGAGGTTCAGACTGAGAGACTAATCACATTTGATAAACCTGCAGTGAATAAAAAAGGTCTATGCGACAACAATGCCATGGAACTTGTGCCTCTTGAAACCCAAATTGAAACAGTTCGTCAAGAAACACCAGTCTACAATGATGTAGCATCAGAATATGCTAATGAAAGGCAAATTGAAAAAACAATTCCACCAATTGACAGAACTGCATCTGGCTACTTCATCCATTTCGATAACTTTTCTGAAGATCAAAGCGAGCCTGAAGTAACGCCAGCACCAAAGACTTTTAAAGACAAAGCAACAGAACGCTTCCATCAACTCAAAGAAGCATATCTAAATGCCCAGTTGATTGAATATTGGATTGCATCAGGGGTACTCATACTCCTACTCTGCCTAATTTTAGTTTTAATTTTAGGAAAATTTATTACAGTACAATGGACACAGCAAGTCAGAACATCAAATTAGTTCTGAAGCCACACAAGTCATCTCACATCGAGAAAAGAGAACTATCATCAGTGAATGTCACAGTCATTCCAATACCCGGCGGGGTAGTTTGGGACAAAACAGATTACGAAATATATGGACCGGTCAAACTCTTGAAATATCCTTATCAGTTTAAGGTTTCATTAAGCGACTTTGTAAAACCAAGTACATTCTCTGAAGATTGGTACTTTGAAAGCATAAATAATATGATGTCAGATTTAGTTATGTCAGCAAAATTTACAGAACATGATTTTTTGCAAGGTTCATCGAATTATGAACAGATGTATTGCTATACCCATTATGCAGACCCCTATTTGCATAAATCTGCTCAACCTAGAAATGTTTTTAAATATAATCAATGGGAACATTGTGCAACTCCACCTAAAAGCAGTTCAAAAACATTCTATGAGAAATTCCAATACTTCTCATGGTTTAACACAAGTGATGCAGAAACATTTTATTATAAACTGTTAGATAAAACAGGGACAAAAACCATGCTGACAAATACTAAATTGATATATTCAGAAGCATTTTATGAAAAAATGATTACATTTGGTTTTGATTTCTGGAAAAACAACATTGAAACAAAAACCATCTGGGGTACAAAAGAATGGCAGGTACAAGGCCTAGAAGCATTATTTCGAGCCTGCATGATCCCAGAACAAATAATGTCTTGAATGACACCATTCAACAAACTAGCTGTTTTGGCCTAGCCAAAATCAAAGACTTAAACAAACCGTCTATTCCAAAGCCAATACCTGATAACACAACCACAGATATTGAGATAGACGTATCCCAAATTTTACATCAAAACAGAACACATCCTGATTGGAAAAAGTGGTTAATCTGGCCAACAGACACAAATAAATGTCAAGATAGATTCCTGAACAAAATACAGGGGTTAAAAATGGCCAGACCAGACCCTAGATACTCCCAGAGACAACATCCAGGGATTGTAACTACATACAGTGTAGGGAAACAATGCCTTGAATGGCTACAAACATCCACACTGTCAGAAATTAAGCAAAACTTGTCTTTACTTAAAGATGGTGCTGACTTGCGCGATTTTATAATGGGACCACGCAAACAGCGTCAAAAACGTTTCATAGCGGCCAGTATATACGCTGCTTACAAGGAGGCATGGAAAGTGACTCAAATTGAGACAGCAGAGAAAATACGAGAAATTGATCGTATTAATTTGGAAAAATCACTTTCTGTTGTGGACAACAGGTTAATGACTCTGTCCTCCAGAATATATTCACTGGACAGTATTGTATCATCTGCTATAGATATAATAGTTCAGGACTTGCTAATGTTACAACATGGTCAGTCCCAATTGCGTTCTATTGTACAGCTAGGCTGGACGTTGCAAAACCAGCGTTCAGGCTATGTGCCTTGGCGTTTAATCAACACAACGTCATTATTCTCTATCTTTAACCTTACTGATAAACAAATCAGTTTGGCACAGTAAGGAGCAGAGTATACGATTCTGAGCATTGAATAACTTGAGAGTTTACCATTGACAATGTCAGAAAGACCTGTCATTGAATGGATAATACACGGGATTATCACAATTCCGATAACAACTTTCTGATTTAAAAAATGCCAAAAGTATATACCAGCAGGCCAGTATGAAAGGTTGGGTAAAGAGTACATTAAGTCAACATGGAAATTACCTTATACACACACATGTTTTAGTGACAAAAAGCAGAATGTATGTCGTAGTGGTAATAATTGTAAACAATCACTGAGCGGTATACTTCTGTGCCAAGGTATTAATTTTCATGGGGCCTGTGAGCGGACTTCAAATAACCTTTCATGTCACCAGTACTGCACACCTGCAACACAAATAGAGCCATTCTTTAGACAACTTTCTAACGGAGTTACGTTCTAATAACGGACCACAGCTGTTGTGGCATGGTGCCAGGGAAAGCATATCTCTTAAGAGTTAGTTCCATGGTCACTTGCTGTATGCAAGCATTTTATCCAAACGGCCCTGGATACTCAGAGGCGACGATTTGGCCTCAGTTGAATATCTCTTCTATACGAATTGATACTTTGAGCAAAATGAAGTCTGTGCTTTTACAGACAACAGTGCCCATCACGTCATCAAAAGAAACGTATGATCTTCAAGTTGCAAGGACAACAGCAGAGATACATACACTTTTATCAACTAATTGCCCCGTGCATTTAACAGAAATGCTAAGCCAAATCCTAAATATGTCAGATGCCAGTGGTATCTCGAATATATTTAAGACAATTTTTTCGGGACTGTTAACACCATTTGAAGCAGTCCTGGGCATCTCTCCCAATTTTGTCCATTCGGTTTTTGGTGGCCTACCACTACTTTTGGGACTCGTAGCAGGAATCTTATTTTTGACTCTTCTGCTCCGATATGACAAGCCAAAACGCAGACATGACTCCGGCAACAATGGAAGAAACAATCCTGGCAATAGGCTATCGGGACCGCATAACTAAAGTCCTTGGATTAGCCCGGCTAAGAGATCTGAATATGACCTGGTTTCTTTTATTCAGACCTATATGGCAGAACTGCATCTTACCTGTGCTTCGATGTATGCTATGCGGAGAAGAATGCGTGTTAGACATCTGTCTTACACTACAATCAGCAGTACCAATGGATATCGATACTTTGGTAAGTCCAGTAACGGCTCATGCATCGTGTTGTCCCCAGCGGTTACCAATCCTGATGACGGCATTCGTTGAGACTTCTGCACTACGATTAGGTGGTGGCAGTGAAGCAAGGAATGAGAGCAACATCACCCAGGTACGACCTTCTGTGAGCATTGCTGATCCTGAAATCGATGATTGCAATCATTCTCATGACTGCCCGGTTACAGCACTATCATCCTTGGTTGAACTTTCACCTGAAGCTGTAGACTGTTTTTTTACACATCTATCTGAAGTCATGTTCTCCCCTGAACCAAAAGAATAACTTTAAGCCAACTGGCACACAGCGTTCCCCATAACTCTGAATTTGGCCTTCAGCTTTGAAAAATAAAAGCTACTGAAAACATTTGGAACTATTTTTCCCCTGAAAACGAAATAATTTTTTTTCAAATTCCAAAATATATATTTTTTTTGGCACTTGTACTCTGCTTGAAGTAGAACTATTC